>NC_090816.1:30122435-30785768 GCF_000390325.3 Nicotiana tomentosiformis | reverse complement strand
TCTGTTCTACGTCTAAGGGATGAAGATGAAGAAGAAGAAGAAAACGATGAGTCCGCGCTAGCGATCTGAATGAAGAGAACCACCGATGCCTCATCGGCGGCTGGATTGATGCTCTATGAGGCTCCGCCTCGAACTGAGGATATATTGGAGAAAGATTTGGGTAGAGTCCCCGAACTATCGGATATCAAAGACGCATCTCATCGGAGTCAACGGGCAGGGGATATGATCGAAGAGGCCCTCGAACCCCTTCGAACCGAGGAGAATGCTCCGTGCGATTCATTTGGGGCAGCAACAATCGAGGATTCGCCTACCTTTCCTGCTTTTTCTGCAGGGGTGATTCGGGAAGCCCAAGCTCTGGGAGCCCTTGATCTAGACATGCCTCACGATGAAGAAGATCCCTTTCGTGACATGTTTACTGACATTGAGGACGTTGCCGGTGCTAGTGATGAATTGGATCTTTTTCACGGCTTTGAATCAGATGAGCTTTTGAAATTATTTTATCGGTACTACCTTTAAGTTCACTTTTTGTTAACTTCGCTTCTTGTTTCTTTGTAGGCAGTGGCAGTTCATCGAGAACAATGTTCTCGATCCCAAAATGAGCTGCATCGATACGAGGCCGACCTACAACGGGCTACTGATGAGAGGAACTCCCTTAGACTTTCCTTAGGGCAGAGAGAAGAGGAAATAAAAGACCTCCGAGCTGAGCTGGCCAAGGCTTATCGAGATCAGACCGATTTGTCTGAGAAGGTAATGTTACTTTTGAAAGCCTATGGGCTTGATACCGAAACGATAGCTAATATTTTGGTCTCACAGCTGCAGCAAAAAATCGAGATGATCGGGAAGCTTCGTGAGGAGGTCGACGTGATAAAAACGGAGTCTTTGCGGTGGAAAAAAGGTATGGACCGCTTTGCTGTAGAGAAAGAAATTGCTCGAGTCTAGTTATCATCATCCAAAACCCAACTTCAGAAAATGAAGGAAAAAGGCATGGTTCAAGCAAGAAGAATAGAGGAGCTTGAGGCTCGGTTGGCCTCTGTACTTGCCAAGGCTGAATCTGATGCCGAAAAGGCAAAGGCCGATGTGAATGCACTCGTGGCCGTCTATCGGGCTAATGCTGAAGCTGCCCAAGTCCAAGCAAGAGAGATAGTCAAGTCAGCCGATACTCGAGCACATTGGGTCGCCGAATTTGCTAAGTGCCAATCCCGAAGGGAAACCCTTTAGGAGATCCATGCTCGTGGTTTCGATCTCGCTGAAGAGATAAAAAGGACCAAAGAACTCGAAGCATATACTGAAGCTCTAGTTTATGATGGCGATGATGATGACGATGATGATGGGAGCAAGAGCGGATCTGAGGACGGGGGGGAGCCTGATAAAGAAGAGACCGCTCCTGACCAAGAAGTTTAGTTCTTAGTTTTTACGTTGTAATCAACCATGCAGATAAATTTGTATATAGATATATCCCCTTTTTTGCCTACTTGCTTCTGTTTTGTTTCCTGTCTTGTGAGGACTTTATTCACGCCTTATGAATGTTTTCACAAGGATTTAAACAACTTAATCAAATTTGGACTTTGTAGCCTCTGTAACCGAGCGAGCGCTTATTCAAACTTGGAGCGATGTAGCCCTTAGGCTTATTAGTTGAGACAATGATTCAAGCTCGAAGAAATATAGCCCGTATGCATAATGGTCGAGTGAGTGTTTGTTCGAACTCGAAATAAAAGTAGCCCGTAGGCTTAGTCGAGTGAATGATTCGAGCTCGAAGAAATATAGCCCGTAGGCGTAATGGTAGAGTGAGTGTTTGCTCGAACTCGAAATAAAAGTAGCCCGTAGGCTTAGTCGAGTGAATGATTCAAACTCGAAGTAATGTATCCCGTAGGCGTAATGGTCGAGTGAGTGTTTGCTCGAACTCAAAATAAAAGTAGCCCATAGGCTTAGTCGAGTGAATGATTCGAACTTGAAGTAATGTAGCCCGTAGGCGTAATGGTCGAGTGAGTATTTGCTCGAACTCAAAATAAAAGTAGCCCGTAGGCTTAGTCGAGTGAATGATTCGAACTCGAAGTAATGTAGCCCATAGGCATAATGATCGAGTGAGTGTTTGCTCGAACTCAAAATAAAAGTAGCCTGTAGGCTTAGTCGAGTGAATGATTCGAACTCGAAGTAATGTAGCCCGTAGGCGTAATGGTCGAGTGAGTGTTTGCTCGAACTCAAAATAAAAGTAGCCTGTAGGCTTAGTCGAGTAAATTATTCGAACTCGAAGTAATCTAGCCCGTAGGAGTAATGGTCGAGTGAGTGTTTGCTCTAACTCGAAATAAAAGTAGCCCGTAGGCTTAGTGGTCGAGTTTATCTTAATTCTGATTTCATAATAAATCTCCAAATAGAGGAAATTTTCTTGGATATGAGATATCGGTAAAGAGGAGGACTTTCTTTGCAAGTCATTATACATGTGTTCATGTTTCGCGTCTGGGTTCGGGCCAACTACATGAGCATGGTTCGTTTTGACCATTTTGGCTCTTACAACCTTTCCTACTAGAACCCCGTTGTTGCGAAATAACCTTCTTGCATCAGAACTTGATATATTTGAGGGCTAATTCCCCCCCAGTATTCGAGGTCAATTGTATAGAGGCCTCGGATACTGTTGTAAGTGCAGCACGATCATTGGTTGCCTCATTAAAAAACTTGCCGAAAAACCCGTTTGGGATAAAACCGGTCTAAGGGAAAAAGAGTGCAACACGTGCTTTCAGGCGAAGGATCCATCTTAGCTCTTGTTCGGACTTTTGCAGGGGTCAGTTTTGAAATGTAAATAAATAAGGAAGGGTCGTACCTTAGCAGTAGTATCTTTTTAGATGTGACACATTCCAATTGCTTGATAGCTATTTGAGTTTATAATGCCGAGCCTGTATGATCCCTTTCCGACGTTCTCGATAACCTGATATGGTCCTTCCCAATTTGGTCCTAGTTTTCCTTCGTTCGGATTTCTGGTATTGATGGTGACTTTCCTTAATACTAAGTCCTCGGGCTTGAAATGGCGGAGCTTAGTTCTTCGATTATAATATATTTCAATTCGCTGCTTTTGGGCTGCCAATTGGACGGGAGCAGCTTCTCGTCTTTCGTCCGATAATTTGAGGCTGGTATTCATAGCCTCATTATTTGATTCTTCCATCGTGAATCGAAATCTAGTATTGGGTTCGCCGACTTCGACTGGTATCAATGCTTCAGACCCATATACTAAGGAGATTGGGGTCACCCCGTACTGGATTTTGACGTTGTCCGATATGCCCAAAGGACTTCGGACAGGATTTCTCTCCACTTTCCTTTAACGTCGTTCAACCTCTTCTTTCGGTTTTGAATGATAGTTTTGTTCGTTGATTCGGCATGTCCGTTCCCACTAGGGTGGTATGGTATTGATAGTATCCTTCTTATTTTGTGATCTTCGAAGAATTTTGTTACTTTGCTGCCAACAAATTATTTCCCATTGTCACATACTATTTTGGCGGGTATCCCAAATCGGCATACGATATGATCCCAGATAAAGTCTATAACTTCTTTCTCTCTTATTTTCTCGAACGCCTGGGCTTCAACCCATTTAGAAAAATAGTCAGTCATAAATAAAATGAATTTGGCTTTACCTGGAGTCGATGGCAGAGGGTTGACGATATCCATTCCCCATTTCATGAATGGCCATGGGGATAGGATTGAGTGAAGTTGCTCTCCGGGATGACGGATCATTGGCGTAAACCTTTGACATTTGTCTCATTTTCTAACAAATTCCTTCGCATCTTTGCCCATATCGATCCAATAATACCCTGCTCTGATTATTTTTCGAACTAATGTATCGACACTGGAGTGATTCCCACAAGTGCCCTCGTGCACTTCCCGTAGGATGTAATCGGTATCTCCCGGACCCAAACATACTGCCAACGGTCCGTCGAATGTCCTTCGATATAGCGTTCCATCCGAAGCCAGCGTGAATCGAGCAGCTTTAGTCCGTAGGGCCCTAGAATCTTTAGGGTCCGATGGGAGCTTTCCGCTCTTTAAGTATTCAATATACTTATTTCTCCAATCCCAGGTTAAGCTTGTAGAATTTATCTCGGCGTGACCTTCTTCGATTACTGATCTTGAGAGTTGAATGAAAGTCCCCGAGCTCAAGTCACCTTCCTCGACCGATGATCCCAAATTTGCAAGTGCATCAGCCTCACTGTTTTGCTCTCGTGGAATATGTTGTAATGTCCATTGTTTGAAATAGTGCAAAGTGACATGTAGTTTATCCAAATTCCGTTGCATTCTATCCTCTCAAACTTCGAAGGTTTTGTTTACTTGACTTACCACTAGCAAGGAATCATATTTGGCTTCAATGACTTCTGCTCCCAAGTTTTTAGCTAACTCAAGGCCTGCAATCATGGCCTCATACTCGGCCTCGTTGTTGGTTAACCTGGTAGTTTTAATAGATTGCCTAATAGTGTTACCCGTGGGTGGTTTCAAAACTATGCCTCGCCCTGACCCCTTCACGTTCGAAGCCCTATCCGTAAAAAGGATCCATACCCCCGATGATATACCCGATTCCAACAGGAGTTCTTTTTCGACTTCGGGTACGAGGATTGGCACGAAATCGGCCACGAAGTCTGCTAAAATTTGAGACTTGATGGCCGTACGGGGTTGATATTCGATATCGTACCCACTGAGTTCGACGACCCATTTGGCCAATCGGCCTGATAGTTCGGGCTTGTGCAAAATATTACGAAGCGGGTAAGTGGTCAATACGCATATGGGGTGACATTGAAAGTACGGTCTTAACTTTCTAGAGGCGCTTATCAGTGCAAGTGCCAATTTTTCTAGGTGCGGATATCTAGTTTCTGCTTCTCCTAAGGTCTTAACCCCATTTGGAAGGTTCTTAAAATTTATCCCGGGCTCACGTGCTTGAATATCAGAAATTTTCTTAAATAAATATTACTCATAACCTCACGAACACAAATATATAATTTCTACTCAATTCCGTAATCATTTTTGTGGTCTAATCCCATTGTTACCAAAACCTAAGTTTTCCAACAAAATCCTAAAATTTTCACATTTTATATGTTAAAATCTACCCATAATCCATGTATTTAACTCACACTATATAGAAATAACTTATCTCAATGTGCTAGATAAAAAACCCTCTCCAAAGAGCTTTAAAAGCGACCATAAGTTGAGAGCAATGAACAAAATAAACCAAAGTCCTCTTTTTAATCAAGTCTACTGCCCAGCAATCCTTCTTCACGATCGCGAAGGCAAAGCTTGCCCAGGAAGTTCTCATTGCGAACGCGAGGGCAAACTCGTGATTGTGAAGGATTTCCTAACCTGAACTTCGCGAACGCGGTCAGACATTCGCGAATGCGAAAAGTAATGACAAATGATCTCTCCCAGGCCCTTTTCTCCTACGCGAACGCGGACCTACCTATGCGAACGCGAACGCTACATGTCCTAAACCTTCATGAACGTGACCTGTTGACCGTGAATGCGAAGAGAAAAATGCCCAGTCCCCCAATTCCTTCTCCGCGAACACGTACTATCTCCGCATTCGCGAAGAAGGAAACCAGAACCAGCATATTAACAATTTCAGACTTAGTTCTGGGTGGTCCGAAATTCATTAGAGCCAGCTGGGACCCCGTTCAAATATACCAACAAGTCTATAAATCATCATACAAATCTAGTGGAACTATCAAATCCCATTCTGAGATTGTTTACTCAAAATATTGACTCAAGTCAAACTTGGCCATCTTAGGCCACTATTAAGGAACTAAGTATTCCGATTTCAACCCGAACCCTTTCAAACCTTAACCAACAATCCCCGCAAGTCATAAAATAGTAAAAGTACATATGGAGAGTCTTAAATAGGGGAATAGGGATTCAGAAAGAAAAATAATCGGTCGGGTCATTACACAAGGATGTGCCCTCCCCCTCCCTCCTCTTATGCTAAACTTCTTAAACATGAATCATCTATAGCCCTAAGCATAAAATTAGTGAAAACCATTTACGTATGTACATGAAAATCATTCGGTTATTTGGGAAGAAGATGATATCACTCATATGATTTTGAATGAGAATATGGAGTTTTCCATCGTTGGTAAATTCTCATATGGATGGCTGGAATTGACAGAGCTACATAAATCTATCCCAATACAATGTGAAATCAAAAGAGAATGCGAAATATGGTTCTTACATAATTCGCATATTTTTACGAGGCTTACATTTCTCAAAGACTATGTACATATGTTATCGAGGCCTGCGTACTATATCAAATAGAAATATTTATATTTTCAAATGCGTCTACAAAAGTGGTCGCCGAAATTTGATCCATAGGTGGAAACATCAATTGCCATTGCATGTATATCGTTTTGCTCATTACCACCGAATTATTTTTGTCGAGATTCACTATTTTGGTTGGCTAAGATAGTGGGGAAACCATTGCAGGTTGATATAGCTACGAAGAACCAATCCAGGCAAAGTTGTGCAAAGGCGAAAATTGAGGTGGATTTTCTCGGTGAATTTCCACAGAAAATTCAGGTTGGTTATCGTAAGGCTATAATTAATGAAGTTAAGGCAAAGTGGATTAATATTAAATATGATTATATTCCTAAGTACTTTAAAATTTGCATGTTACAAGGACATAATGAACAGAAATATCATGTGTTACACCCCAGAATTGATTCCTGATGTTATTGGAGATGAAGATGGTGCAAGTCATAACTCTGGAGTAAAGGATAAGGCTCCATTGAGAGTTTTAACAAGTGGCAAAGTGGTTGGTCCTAGAGTTATAAATGGATGGAACGTGGTCAAGGATAGCTGAAAGTTCAGAAATAATGGACTCTACAAGGAAGATGATCAAACTGGAGATGCCTCAGGCAAGGGAAAGGAATTGGCAGTGGCTCAAAGCAAGGGTCAGATTCAAACAAGTAATACATTTTCATCTTTATAGGAAGATGATGGAGATGATGATAAGAACAATTCAAAAGGTGATGTGGCTTCTACAAAGGAAAATAATTGTCTCAAGGCACCAGCTAAACAATCAAATCTGAAGCAAACGGTGGAATATACGAAAACATGACCGATTGATCCATCTTTTGGCAAGGTTTTGGGACATGAGGGGAATGAAGGTACAGTTTTTGAATAAGAGATTGATCGAACATAGAAAGATTTTAGAGAAAAAGAGAATGTTAATCCATAATTACAGAATAATGATGATAATAAAATGACGAACCCAAATAAAGAAGAAGTCACGGTGAATAAAAGTACCCAGGGAAAAAAATATTTGATAGTTTGAATAATTTGGATAGCATAATGATACTATAGAGTCATCTAGTGAAAAGATGAAAGAGTGATGAAAACATAGTCGAAATCTATTGATGAACAGATTGGTACCTATATATCCATGCACAGAATGACAAAGCTACACCAATAAAAAGGGAGATGCAAATAATTGTGAAGGGAGATGGAGGCGTTAATAAATCTATTGGAAAAGAGGTGATCATATCAAATGCCAATAATGCAGTGGGTATGCTTACTAATTAGGTATGGTGACCAAGAAACTTGTACCTAGCCCCTTACCTTTACAGGTTATTGATACAAGACAGAATAATGTGGAAAATTTGGGTAAAAACATTGATGAGTCTTCTACAACTGAAAATTTTTAACAGATTGCTATACATAGAGATCTTTCTCCTAGAAGTATTGAAAAGCAGAAAGTAGGAATCAAACAAAAAAAGAGGCAATGTGATAAAAGTGTACATGTTAATAGGGTTACATGGAGGAATACATCTCTAATCCAAGAATTGATATGGATAATGAAATTATTTAAAATATTAGATCGGTTAACACTAGAAAGGCTTTCCAAAGGCTGATCAATCTACATAGACAACACAATTCTTACTTTATAAGTTTGATGGAACCATTTCAGGATCCTAATAAGCTTGAGGTATATAGAAGAAAATTGGGAATTTACAAAATCATAGCTAATATGTCTGGGAAGATTGGGGCATTTGTGGATGAAGATGTTGAGATTGAGGTGTTGATGGATATGGAACAACAACTTTCTCCTAAGTTGTTTCATAGGGTATTAGACAAGAATATTATTGTCACTCTTGTATATGCAAAATGTAATACCACAGAAAGGATTGAATTAAGGGATTTATTGTATCACCTAGCATCCAATATGGAGGGTCCTTGGATTGTAGGCGGTGATTTTAATGTCATACTATATGAAGAAGAAAAATATGGTGGACTTCAAGTGTATATTAGGGAGGTAGAGGATTTTGTAGGTTGCATTAATATGTGTAAGTTATCGGATCTTGAATTTAATGGGAGTTTATATACTTGGTGGAATAGAAGATCTGATGAAGCATGTATTTTCAAGAGACTAGATAGATGTTTGGGTAACCAACAATTTCAAGATTTATTTCCTTCTTTAGAAATTGAGCATTCGATCAAATATGGTTCCGATCATGCTCATTTGTTGTTGATATATAATGTTAATATTGTCCTGTTGAAGATATCATTTAAATTCCTTAATTTTTGGGTGAAGAAACTAGCCCCTTACCTTTACGGGTTATTGATACAGGACAAAATAATGTGAAAATTTTGGGTGAAGATATTTATGAGTCTTCTACAGCTAAAACTTTTCAACAGATTGCTAAACATGGAGATCTTTCGCCTAGGAGTATTGAAAAGCGGTAAACATGAATCAAGCAACCAAAGAAGTAATGTGATAAAAGTGTACCTGTTAATAGGGTTACAAGGAGGAATACATCTCTATCTAAGAATTAATATGGATAATGCAATTATTTAGAATATTAGATCGGTTAATACTAAAAAGGATTTTCAAAGACTGATCAATCACATAGAAAGCATAATTTTTTCTTTATAGCTTTGATGAAACCATTTTAGGACCCTAATAAGCTTGAGGTATATAAAAGAAAACTGGGAATTCATAATGCCATAACTATTGTGTCTGGGAAGATTTGGGCATTTGTAGATGATGATATTGAGATTGAGGTGTTGATAGATATGGAACAACAACTTGATCTTAAATTATGTTTACCCTCAAAATCGGATAACAATTAAATTTGTACGCGATTTTAAGGATACGTGATTAGATTTGATACAGAGTAGTAAATCAGATTAATTATGGGAATAAAAGATAAAAGATAAATGTAAACCACGCAGGTTTATCAACCCTAGCCTTGTGAGATTAATCTCCCTCGAGCTAGAAATAATATTATCGATGCCGGAGTAAAATGAGTAGTGACAAAGATAGAAATAACAGTATATTGCTTTTTGGATATGTGTTACAATCTCCTTAACGAATTATCAAGTCCCCTTAATATATTAAGGGAGACTTACCCTTTGGGGTATTATTTTATTGTACTATAAAAAAACATAAGTTCTTCATTTTGAAGACCGTTGGTTCCCTTTTTGGCTAATTCTGTAATTTCTACCATAATGATTAGTTAATGAAAAGAATCACGGACCCCTGTCGGATGAGTTGGTAGAGCTTTCTTCGAGACCGTCAGAAACAGAACCCGTTACGCCTTTGGTAGACTCGAGGGCAAATCTGATAATCTTGATGGCTAGTTTTGATGATGCTTTGGGTCCGATTTTGAATATTATATCCCGCTCTTGGCTGACCATGTTGGATGTCAGATCGAACCTTAGACTTCAATTTTTACCCAATTACAAATGTACCGACCTTGGACCTCCATTGCATAAGCTCGATCGAACACCGAGCTCAGTTTTACCCGTATACAGGTAGTCCCCTCATTTTTTGGAGAGTAGGTGATGAAAAATGGTACAAGCCTCAGATTCGCATTTCGATATATCATGACGTAAGAGACAAAAAATACGACGTCAAATCCCTTAGTTTTTCGGAGAGTAGATGATGAGAAATGATACGAGCTCCCGATTCTAACTCCAATAAATCATGACGACGAATTTATGACGTAAGTGATAAGAACAGTTGAAACATCCCATCGGTCCAGTCTTTAAGGCAATTAATGTGTGTCAGTTGATGGTTGGCCGCTACAGGATGCGAACCGATGTTTGAGAAAACTATAAATACCCCCTTTCATCCATTCATTTGAACTTTTACATTCAAACATCTGCTCTTGTATTTTAAGAAAGCTTCATCACTTTCATCTTTTGGTTTTCTAGCTTAGCCTCAAAACTTTTTCTCTTCTAGTTCTTTTAAAAATTTACATAAGTTATTTTGCTAAGCACGCCTCCTCTTTTAGCAACACTTTCTTCTCCATTGTTTATAAAAAATGGAAAAGACTTCAAAATCGGTTCCTCAAAAAGAAAACCCTTCTTCCTCGAAACCATCTAAAAATGTTTTGCTTGCTGCTACTGAGGAACCAACACCAGAACCCCCTCTAAAGTCGTATGTCACTTCGGAGTGCCCAACCGGGGCTGACTTCAAGATTGAGAAAATCTCTTCAGTACCGGGTCAGTGCGAGCCGGTCTTGAGGTACATGTTTAGATTACTGCCAGTGTCCTCGATAAGGTCAAAGAGGACTGCAAGTGGGAAGATAAGCTCATAGTGGTCCCTACCCCCAAGGAATCGATCACCACCTACGTGAAGGGTTTTTTAAGTGTTTACACTTACCCTTTCACGCTGGGTCCTTTTGACCCAGTTATCATAGCCTTTTGCAAAAGGTATGAAGTGACGCTCAGGCAGATTCATCCTTCATTTTGGAGGATTGTTATTCTGCTTCATTTCTTTGTGAGCAAGCTTGAGGGGTGTCAATTTATCATCGATCACCTCATGCGCTTGTATAGCCCTCGATTTTACCGAGGGGGATTAATCAAGATCGCACATCGAGCCACTAAGGCCTTATTCTCGAGCATCGATAATGATCGAGACCGGGGGACCTCGGACTTAATCCCGACTGCGGATATGCCATTTCCTGAGAAATGGAACATGAAACATAAGTATAACTTTGCCTTCAAGATTTCTTATATTGCTTTTCTTCTCCCTCCCTTCTCATCGAATTTATGTGATGATACAATTATTGCCCAGATGCTGGATGCCGTTCCTCGACTCAAGAAGTGGGTCGAGGGCATTGCGACATAGAGACCTTATTCCGAGCACTTATGGCATGAGCTCTCAAAGGGCCGATGGGATTCCCGTAACCATGGTGAGAATTGTTTTTCTAAGTTATATTTGATCTTACTTTCATATCATCGATCTCTGAAATATTTTATTTTCTTTTTGCAGGTCTACCAAAAGATGTCGAAATGAGGCCTTCATTAGTCGATGATGACATATACGCCTATCCTCCTTCTCCGAAGCAGGATAAAGAGAAGAAAAGAATAAAAGCTTCGAGTTCCTCGAGCCCTGAAAAGAAGAGATCTAGGAAGCGGCTGGCGTACAAACCTAAAAATATCAGCGCCCGAGAACTCTCATCGGACTCACTCTATCGGTTGAGGGATGAGTCCGAAGAAGAAGAAGAAGAAGAATCTGAATTGGTGGCCCGCGTGAGAAGCGGTTCCGAACTGCCTCAATCCATGGAGGTCGTAGAAGAAGCAGTGGTTGAATTCTTCAAACCAGTGAGGGTCGAGACCGTTTTGCCCCGAGCTAGGGAGGTCGAAAAAGAGACTGTGACTGGTACTTCTCGGTCATAATACAATGTGCCTACGGAGGCTTTTGGGGTGATTGATCTATCTAGGTCGCCTTCATTTACCGATTCTATGATAAACGAGGCTCAGACGTTGAAAGGTAACCTCGGCGAAGAGGCCCAAAGAGCAGCAAATGTTTTCCACAATTTCTTCGATGGCCTGGATTCTACCATTTTGAAAGATGTCACCGGGTTGGGCGACTTATCGGTACCAAAGAAGATACCGTCCCTGGGAGCTGGCGGGTCTTCTTTAAGCCTAAAATTATTGAATCAGTTCCTAGATCCGAGTGTTGATCCTACTCGGAGACGAGCAATTTTTATGCCCATTCCGGAGGACGCCCGAGTTTTCTCTGCCCCGGTGGGGATTGCCAGTTACCTTTAGTGCTTGGTGACCAAAGAGGATCAAGCTAAAATGGACGAGGTGGAAGCACCCTGCCTGTTCAATGAAGCTCAATAGGCATTGAATCGGGTAATTTTGAATGCCCCTTCGTTACATACATAGATTTAATCATGGATAATCGTAACATTTTCATTTGTGCTTGTAGGCCTCGGTACTTCATAACGAGGCCTTTATCCGATACCGTGAGGAGTTCAAGCATCACGAAGCCGAGACTCAGGAGCTTGCTTAGAAGAAGGAAGCTTACAAGCTTCTTAGTGAAAAATCCCAAGCTGATCTAGAAGCAGCTCGGAAGGAGCATGCCGACCTACTCGAGCAGGTAAGAAGAGTTTTGGAAGTTAGCGATGATGAGTCAAACTCAGTGGCTAACGGTCCAAACTTACAGGTTCAAAAGAAAATTGACCAGATCGAGCAGCTCCGAGGGGAGGTAGATACGGTCAAAGTTGAGGCTGAAGAATGGAAGAAGAACATGGATAGCCTGGTTTCGAAGAAAGAGACTGCCCAGGTGCAGTTGGATTCGACAGAGGTTCAGCTTCTAGCTATGAAGAAAAAAAACTCGGTGCAGGCCAAAACGATCGAGGGACTCCAATCTCAGCTGAACTCGGCTATTTTTGGTCAAGAGAACCTAGCCAAGGAGCTTGAGGCGACCAAGTTAGAGGTCATTGTGGCCAAGACCGAGGTCGATGATAAAGTGGCCCAGTTCAAGGCCGATGTCGGGGACATTTTGGAACAAGCAAGAAACATGGTGAAGCATGTGAGGTGGAAATCCCGAAGGGAGGCCCTCTAGGGAGTCCATGCTCAGAATTTTGACATATTGGCTGAAATCGAGAATGACAAGATATGTGAAGCCAAGGCCTGGAAGCTGGCTTATCGAGAGGAGGATTCCGAGGGGTCTGAAGAATCAGGTGAGTCAGATGGTGGCGAAGACCCCGTAGACGATGATGTATCCCCCGATGACGATTAGGCCATTTAGGATCTTTTTGCTATTCAGCCCTTGTAAAGAAACTTTGATATATATATATATATATATATATATATATATATATATATATATATATATATATATATATATATATATATATATATATATATAAGACCTTTCCTTTTCATAGCTTTTGAATTTTTACTTTGCTTTTTTATTTGTATTCGCAAAGGTTTAAATGCATTAGCATGAAATAATAAGGTTATGTTCGAAGGTTCGAACAAACCTTGCCTTTTACTTTGTGTTAAGGCATTGTAGGGATTCAATGTTACTGAAAACTTTTCCCCAAAAGAACTTTTCCCGGTTATAAGAATTTTTCGAAGGCCTTATTTTTGTTACAAGTTTCGGACATCTCCGAGTCGTGATAATATGGTCGTAGCCTATTTAGTTCGGGCAATGCCAAATGAGCTTTTGTACCCTTAGGTTTTGTTGACCTAGGAATTGCCTTAGCCTTTTAGTTCGGGCAATGCCAAATAAGCTTTTGTACTATCGGGTTTCGTTGACCCGGGAATGGCCTTAGCCTATTAGTTCGGGCAATGCCAAATAAGCTTTTGTGCCCTCGGGTTTCATTGACACGGGAATGGCCTTAGCCTTTTAATTCGGGCAATGCCAAATAAGAGCTTTTGTGCCCTCGGGTTTCATTGACCCGGGAATGGCCTTAGCCTTTTAATTTAGGCAATGTCCACAGTCCCCGAGTGAAGTGAATGTTCGAACTCAGATTAAGGTGGCCCTTGGGCTCGATATCTTTAGGGGATCAGGTGTAGGAAATTCCTTGAGAAATGCAAAAAATGTTTTTGAGGACAAGATAGAGTCTTTTTTTATTCTTGTGCATAATTGTTGTACATATATACACATTTTGTGCTAGGGCTCAAGTGATTTGAGCGGGCACGATTCATTTGACCATTTGTCCCTTACAATAAATCCTATTGATCGAGGCCCTTCAATCACGAAGTCGAAATGCCTTGTTAAATTTGATATCCGAGGATATTTCCCCCCAGTGTTTGAGGTTGACCGAAGAGAGGCCTAGAATGCTGTTGTGATCATTGTCATCGGTTCGTAGCCGGCCTTCGATTCTAAGTTAGCAAGATTTACTTGTTGCCTCGTTAAAAACCTTTCCGGAAAACCTATTAGGAAAAAGAGTACAACGCGTGCTTTCAGACCTAGGGTCTCGAATCATCCTTTGTTGGTTACCTGTAAGTGTTAGTTTAAAATGTAAATAAAAGGAAGAATGGGACCGCACCTTAACAGTAATATCACTTTAAGTGAGTTATATTCCAGTTGTTTGGAAGTTGCTCGATGTTCATTGTTCCAAGCTTGTAGGATCCTTTCCCGGTGATCTCGATAACTCGGTACGGTCCTTCCTAATTCGACCCCAATTCCCTTCGTTCGGGTTTCAGGTGCTTAGTGTGACCTTTCTTAGTATCAAGTCCCTGGTATTGAAGTGTCTAAGGTTGGCAGTATTGAAGTGTCGAAGGTTGGCCCTTCGATTGTAATACCTTTCGATCCGCTGTTTTTGGGTGGCCAACCGTACAAGGGCGGCTTTACGCCTTTCATCTAATACCTCCAGGCTCGTGCTCATAGCTTCATAGTTCGATTCCTTCATTGCATATCGGAGTCTGATGCTTGGTTCTTCGATCTCGACTGGTATTAAATCTTCGGTGCCATAAACCAGAGAAAGTGGGGTGGCTCCGGTACTGGACTTCGAGGTCGTACGGTACGCCCATAGGACCTCAAGTAGCATTTTCTTCCATTTTCCTTTTGCGTCGGTTAACCTCTTTTTAAGGCTTTGGAGTATGGTTTTATTGGTAGATTCAGCTTGTCTATTCCCACTAGGGTGATAGGGAGTGGATAAGATGCTTTTGATCTTATAGTCTTCGAGAAACTTTCTTACTTTGCTGCAAAATATATTGTTTCCTATTGTCGCACACGATCTCGGCCGGTATTCTGAACCGACATATGATATAGTCCTAGATAAAATCGAGGACTTCTTTTTCCCTGACCTTCTCATATGCCTGCGCTTCCACCCATTTAGAGAAATAGTCAGCCATAAATAAAATAAATTGAGCCTTACCGGGTGCCCGTGGGAGGGGGCTGATGATGTCCATCACCCATTTCATAAAAGGCCATGGTGACAAAACCAAATGCAGCAGCTCCCCAGGTTGATGAATCATCAGAGCGTGCCTTTGGCATTCATCACATTTTTGAACGAACTCCTTTGCATCTTTTTCCATGTCGATCCAGTAATAACCGGCTCTGATTATTTTTCAAACCAGTGATTCGGCACCCGAATGATTTCCACAATTATCTTCGTGGATTTCCCTAAGAACGTACTCAGTATCCCCCGACCCTAGACATATTGCAAGTGGGTCATCGAACGTTCTTCTGAACAAGGTTCCGTCTTCAGACATGCTAAATCGGGTTGCCTTCGTATGCAGGGATCTCGATTCTTTTATGTTCGGGGGCAATTTTCCGGTCCTGAGATATTCCACGTACTTATTCCTCCAGTCCCAAGCTAGGCTCGTTGAATTGATCTCGCAGTGTCCTTTTTCCACTACCGATCTCATAAGTTGTACGACTTCTCCCGAGTTGATCTCGTTGTCTTAGATCGACGATCCCAAATTAGTGAGGGCATCGGCCTCGCTGTTTTTATCCCGAGGCACATGTTGCAAAGTCCATTCTTTGAACCGATGTAATGTCACCTGTAACTTGTCCTAGTATCTCTGCATTCGTTCTTCCCTGACCTCGAATGTTCCATTAACTTGGTTTACCATAGGAGTGAGTCGCACTTGGCTTCGATCACTTCTGCCCCCAAGGTTTTGGCTAATTCAAAGCTTGCAATCATGGCCTCATATTCGACCTCATTGTTAGTCAATTTCACAGTCTTAATAGATTGTCTAATTATATTTCCTGTTGGCGGCTTTAGTACGATACCAAGTCCGGACCCTTTTGCATTTGAGGAACCGTCCGTAAAGAGGGTCCAGATTCCCGAGGAAGTCCCTGAGTTAATCAATAACTCTCTTTCGATCTCAGGTATCAGGGTCGACGTGAAGTCAGCCACGAAGTCTGCCAAAATTTAGGATTTAATGGCGGTCCGAGGTCGGTACTCAATATCGTACTCAATCATGGCCCGAGAGTTCGGGTTTATACATAATGTTCCTTAACGGATAAGTAGTTACGACACATATGAGGTGATATTGGAAGTATGGTTTTAGCTTCCTTGAGGCACTTAGCAAAGTGAGCGCCAGTTTTCGAGGTGAGGGTACCCAGTTTCGGCCTCACCTAAGGTCCTGCTAACATAATAAATTGGGAATTGCGTATCTTGCTCTTCCCGAACCAAGACTCCACTTACCGCTATATCCGAGACCGCTAAGTACAAGTACAGTTGTTCGTCTATCTTTGGTGTGTGAAGCAGTGGTGGGCTCCATAAGTATCTTTTGAGCTCCTCCAGAGCTCGTTGACATTCCGGAGTCTATGAGAAGTTATTATTATTTTTCAACAGTGCGAAGAATCGGTGGCTCTTGTTGGACGACCTCGAAATAAATCACCCCAGAGCAGTTATGCGCCCGATTAGCCTTTGCACGACCTTTACGTTATCCATGACCGTGATGTCTTCTATGGCTTTGATCTTGTCGGGGTTGATCTCGATTCCTCGGTTGGATACCATCAACCCGAGGAATTTACCCGATCCAACTTTGAACGCATATTTTTTCGGGTTCAGATTCATATTGTACTTCTTCAATATGCTGAAGGTTTCCTGCAAATGTTTTAAATGGTCCTCTACTCACATGGACTTAACCAACATATCGTCAATATAAACTTCCATTGATTTTCCTATTTGTTCTTCGAACATCCGATTTACTAGGCGTTGGTATATGGTACCAGTATTTTTTAATCCAAACGGCATTACATTATAACAGTATGTGCTGTATTTAGTGATGAATGAGGTTTTTTCCTGATCACTCGGGTCCATCCGAATTTGGTTGTACCCGGAATAGGCATCTAGAAAACTGAGGATCTCGGGGCCGACCGTGGCATCGATCATACGGTCAATGTTGGGCAAACGAAAAGAGTCTTTGGGGCATGCTTTATTCAAATCTTTGTAATCTACACACATTCTTAGTTTACTTCCTTTTTAGGAACTACCATTACGTTTGCTAACCAATCTGGGTATTTAACCTCCCGAATGGACCCTATTTTAAGGAGTGTAGATACCTCGTCCTTGATGAAAGCATGTTTGACCTCGGACTGGGGCCTCCGCTTCTATTTGATCGGATTGATTTTCGAGCTCAGACTTAGTTTGTGAGTGGTTATCTCCGGTGGGATCCCTGTCATATCAAGATGGTACCAAGCGAAACAATCTAGATTAGCTACAAGAAATTGAATAAATTTTTTCCTAATCTCGGGAGTTAACCCCATGCCCAGGTATACCTTCCGATCGGGTAGATGCTCGACCAATATAACTTGTTTCAGCTCTTCGACTGTCGATTTGGTTGCGTCGGAGTCATCAGGGGAACTCCGCAATCATCGTCTCCATAAGTCCCCTTCTTACCCAGTTGGGTCGTGGCCATTATTGGTGACTACTATTTGGCCTCTTGATTTGCACTCGAATTTGGTTCCTTCGATGATGTGGATGTTGATATCGGAATCACTTCTTAGACTGCAAACATCTCTTTTGCGGCCGGTTGTTCCTCGTAGACTATCTTAATCCCTCCCGGAGTTGGGAATTTTACCACTTGATGAAGAGTTGAGGGTACTGCCCTCATGTTGTGGATCCATGGCCTTCCGAGAAAGGCATTGTACCTCATATCTCCTTCGATCACATAAAACTTGGCCTCTCGTATGGTTCCCGTGGTATTTACCTGTAATGTTATCTCTCCCTTGGTGGTTTCACATACCATGTTGAACCCGTTTAGGATTCGGACTACATGCATGATTTTGTCTTGTGTACCGATTTATTCTACGACCCTCGACCGAATTATGTTGGCCGAGCTACCTGGATAAATTAACACACATTTAATTGTAGTTTTATTTACGATTATAGACATTACCAGTGCATCATTGTGAGGTTGTATGATCCCTTTCGCATCCTCATCGCTGAAAGACAAGATTCCTTCCGGTATGTAGTCTCGAGTTCGTTTCTCCCTGGTGATGGACACTCTATTCCGTTTCAACATCGACTCTTGTTGGATATCGACTCCATCTATGATCATATTAATGACATGTTGAGGTTCGGTATCTTCTTGTTCTATTTGTCTGTTAGAATCCCTGTTCCTGAAATGATTCTTGGCTCGGTCACTCAAGAATTCTCGAAGGTGCCCATAGTTGAATAGTTGGGCTACTTCTTCTCTCAGTTGTCGAAAATCTTCCGTTCTATGACCGTGAGTTCCATGATATTTGCACATCTGGTTGGGATACCTTTGAGCTGGATCGGATTATAGAGGTCGAGGCTATTTGGTCTCCATAATGCGCCCGATAGCTGATACGATGGTGACAACATCGATATTAAAGTTGTATTCTGATAGCCTCGGTGCTTCTTTAGGCCGGATATACCTGTCGAAGCTGTTTTTGGTCATGAGCCCCTTGTTGCTTCAACCTTGTTCATTTCTCCTTTTGTTTCTTATGGGGTTCCGCCCGGACCCACTGCTCCACCGGTCTCCATTATATGGCCGATACCGATCCCTATTTTATCCTGGTTCACGACCGATGTTTCTATTGACTCTGTCGAAGGTTCTGGCGGTATAAACAAACTCCGAAGGGGCCCCAAGTTGATCATCTTCGACCCTGATTTTCGATTGATACCGATTGTGTACATCGGCCCAGGTAACGACAGGGTACTCTATCAGATTCTGCTTCAATTGTTGTGAAGCCACCGAGCTTCGAATATTGAGTCCCCGAGTGAAATCTTTAACGGCCCAATCATCAGCGACCGACGGCAGATCCATTCGTTCCATTTGAAAATGGGACACGAATTTCTTGAGCATCTCGTTGTCCTTCTGTTTGACTTTGAAAGGTCCGATTTCCTGGTTTCTACCTTGATGGCACCGGCATGTGCTTTTACAAAAGAGTTTGCAAGCATAGAAAATGAGTCAATAGAATTAGGAGATAAGTTGTGATACCATATCATGGCTCCCTTTGATAGGATCTCCCCAAATTGTTTTAGTAGAACAGACTCGATCTCGTCGTCTTTCAATTTGTTCCCTTTGATGGCACATGTATAAGAGATTACATGCTCGTTTGGATCGGTCGTCCCATTATACTTAGGTATTTCGGGCATACGGAATTTCTTGGGAATCGGCTTTGGAGCCGCGCTTGGAGAAAAAGATTTTTGTATGAACTTCCTGGAATCCAGTCCTTTCAATATCGAAGGTTCTCGTGGGATTTGATCTACCCTGGAATTGTAGGTTTCCACCTTTTTGTCATTTGCTTGGATTTTCTTTCCCCTTAATTATATTCGCTTTGTCAGCTCCTCGAGTATCTTTATAATTTCGGGGTTGGCGCCCGATTCTTGTTCATTCGACCTTACTACAACTGGTTCAGTTCTGCGGGTGGCTTCTCGGGGCGGATCGGGTTCAACCCTGCTTGGTGCCTGGCTTTGGCTCTGCAACTGAGATATCTTCACCTGTTGAGATTGTAGCATTTCGAAGATCATCTCTAGGCTGATTCCGTCTTCTTTAATGTTTTGCGTGTTTCGAGCTGCCGATCGGGTTCCACCACGGACGCTATTTTCAGGGTTGGTAGGCAAGTTCGTGTCGATGGCCACATGCAAATTAACATCAATTGGATCTGCGGTCCGAATTCCAACGAGATCAGCGGGTGGCCCAACGTTTTCGGGCGCCATGTTGTTATTCTCACCTTGATGACCGGATTCGTTATCGATATGTAGGGGTGCTAATTGAGAGTTTGTCATTTTTAGCCTGAACTAAAAGACACTTCAAAGAGAAAGTGAGTTTTTATCAAATAGCCACTATTATAGAGATTTGTATCAAATAGCTACTATTATCCTTAGCCCCACAGTGGGCGCCAAACAGTTTACCCTCAAAATTGGACAATAATTGAATTAGTACGCGGTTTTAAGGATACGTGATCAGATTTAATACAGAGTAGTAAATTAGATTAATTACGGGAATAGAAGATAAAAGATAAATACAAACCACGCAAGTTGAGCAACCCTAGCCTTGTGAGATTAATCTCCCTCGAGCTAGAAATAATATTATCGATGCCGGAGTAAAATGAGTTGTGACAAAGCTAGAGAAAACAATATATTGCTTTTTGGATATGTGTTACAATCTCCTTAATGAATTGTCAAGTCCTCTTTATATATTGAGGGAGACCTACCCTTTGGGGTATTATTTTATTGTACTATAAAAAATATAAGTCCTTGATTTTGAAGACCGTTGGTTTCCTTTTTGGCTAATTCCGTAATTTCTAATATAATGATTGGTTAATTGCAAGAATCACGGACCCCTGTCGGATGAGTTGGCAGAGCTTTCTTCGAGACCATCAGAAACAAGACTGGTTACGCCTTCGGTAGACTTGAGGGCAAATATGATAATCTCGATGGCTAGTTTTGATGATGCTTTGGGTAATATCTTAAATATTATACCCCGCCCTTGGATGACCATGTTGGATGTCAGATCGAACCTCAGACTTCGATTTTTACTCAATTACAGATGTACCGACCTTGGACCTCCGTTTCACAAGCTCGATCGAACACCGAGCTCGGTTTTACCCATACAGAACTATTATTTTCTGCTCGGCACATTATGGTACTATTCAGCTGGTGATGAATGTTCTTGAGAAGTATGAAGTGGCATCAGGCCAGAAGATAAATACAGATAAATCCTCATTAAGAAATGGTTAATGTCATTCACTTGTTAACTAAATTTTCTAGGCAGTTCTTTTCTGTTACATATCTTGGTTGCCCTATTTTTTATAGTAAGAAGAGAAAAAGTCATTACAAGGGTTTAATCTTTAAAGTTCAAGAAATGTTAGCAACATGGAAAGGAATTGCATAGGATGTTTGCTCGTTTTTTCAGGAGTAACTCAGGGAATGGAAGAGTGAGGCATTGGGTATCTCGGGACAATTAATGTTTTCCAATCTTGGAGGGAGGACTAGGATTTAGATCATTGCACGATATTTCTAGGGCCTTATTTTCAAAGATTTGGTGGAACTATATATACGGCAAATCCTTTATTGTGGAGTGATTTTATGCACAACAAATATTGTAAGAAGATAAATGAAGTAATTATTCCTTGGAGAAATGGCTCGTAGGTGTGGAAAAATGCTTGAAGTAAGGGACCTTATAGAACATGAAATTTGGTGGCAACTCAAGAAAAGGGAATTCAAGGTTTTGGTTCGACAATTGGACTGGATTAGGAGCACTCTATCATGCAACTGGACCTGAACATCAGTGTGATGAAAGGGTGCATTTTGTAAATGAGACAGTGGAAAATGGGGAGTGGAATGAGCATCTTATACGTGAGCTAGTACCGGGAGAAATTGTTGATCCTATAGTATATTCAATTCAGCCACCAAATAACCAAGAAATGGGTGATCATCCGTGGTGGAGGCTGGAAACCAAAAGGGAAATTCACAGTGAAATTAGCTTGGCATGAGTGAATGGTTTGCCTTTTAAATATTCCTTCCTAATGTGGAGATTATGGAAAGATAGACTACCTATTGACGATGTAATAAGGAGGATGGGATACTCATTTCCGTCGAGGTGTTGGTGTTGTATAAACTCTAGCCAAGAAACACTTTCTCATGTGTTCTAGGCTCTCCAGTGGAATGAGTTTTATGGACAACTTTTGTTTACCTGCAGGTATAAATATACATAGAATGCAGCTTGTACAAGTGCTAAATGAGTGGTGGTTAAAGCAAGCTAATGCTAGTTTAAAACGAGTACTTCAAGCAATGTCATCGATTATTGCCTGGAAACTTTGGAATCATAGGAAAAAGTGCAAGCATGGAGGCAATGTAAAGGATGATATTCCAGGTTCAAAGATACATTCAAATACTGCTCAAGGTGAGGAGGCTTGCATTCACAGGTGCTCTGACGAGCTGGCCAGAATTATATCAAAAACTGCACGATCATATTCCAGCACTAAATACACGTAAAGTCTTCTGGCAAATGCCTCCAACTGATTGGATTAAGTGTAATAGGGAATGGTCTTGTAGAGGAAACCCAGGCAGAGCTTCTTATGCCTTTTGCATAAGAGACTTGACATATTCCAAGGCTGTTAGAGATTCCAAATGCAACCAACACAGAATCTGAAGATGCGATTTTAGAGGCCTTAAGATATGTTATAGATAACCAGTTTCCTCCTTCGATGCTTGAAACAGATTCATTATTGATGAAAAATCATTTATGTTGCATTGTGCTATTGCTACATCATATGTAATGCGCGAAGGAAATCAACTTGTTGATCACCTTGCAAACCTAGCTTTGGAGCAAAATGCAAACATATCTCCTCATTTTTAGAGCTTGATAGCAAAAGGAGGAGGATATTGAATAGCGACAAACTTCAGGTTCCATACTTAAGGGTGCGCATTGCCAAAAATCAGCCATGAAGGTGAAAATATTTGTTAGACGGGGTAGCTTGTTATGGAATTGGAGCATCACTAGTATCATGATATACCTGTTAGTATGGATCATTTTATATGATAGTCATGATATATATGAAGTTCACACTTGATCAAGGAAGAAGCCAAGGAGATGATGCACTAAGGAGGAGGAGCTCGAATATATTTGAAGTTGGGATGGCCTTGTATTCCTATATTTTCCCCTCTTGATCTACTACTTAGTAGTACATGTTTTTCTTATTTTAGAAAGCTCATGCTGCTTTGATATTGTA
Source organism: Nicotiana tomentosiformis (assembly GCF_000390325.3). Taxonomy (NCBI): domain Eukaryota; kingdom Viridiplantae; phylum Streptophyta; class Magnoliopsida; order Solanales; family Solanaceae; genus Nicotiana; species Nicotiana tomentosiformis. The sequence goes on along the minus strand of NC_090816.1, from coordinate 30,762,898 downwards.
AAACTTTATTTTAGTTAGATTATTAATAAAATTAGCCACTAGGTATAATGCCTAGGGGCATATTAGCTTAAAAATAATTAGTTATAAGTTTGGGAATCAAATACACCTAATCCCGTATCGGCTACCTGATTCAATGGATAAGAAGAGAATTAAGGAGAAGAGGAGAGCAGAGGAATGAGAAGAGAAGGGAAGAGAAAGGAGAGATAAGACGTAGATGAGAGGGAAGCAGGAGAGAAGATAGTTGCGGGAGAGAGAAAAAGGGAAGAAGGGGATACAAAATATTCAAAAAACAAATAAAATCCCCCTTCATTAACTCTTGTTTGTGCTTATGTGAGTGTGAGCACGTGCCTCTCACGTGCCCCTAATTAGTTTGGGTCATGACATGGGATGATATAGTCGAAATTGGAATTGTAAATTCAAAAAATATTTTGTTGAACAACATAAATAAATTATTTCAATCAGATAAACTTTGATGAAAAATAAAATAAATAGGTCGAAAGCAGATAACACAAAATCATGCAAATATAGTAGAGTTTGGCGAATAGTTGAATAAGCAAAAACATCATGATAATTGGGTAGATTTATGAATTATCCAATCTAAAGATGTTTCATTTCTCTTTAAGAACACTAGTTTTGAGGCACACTTTTGGAGGCGTGGCTTATGGCGAAGGGAGTTCCTTTCGGCTACTCTCACTTTGGAATAAAAGGAATATATCTAACAATGTTTCAATCCCAAATAAGTTGGGATCGGCTGTATAAATACTCGCTTTCTTTAAGCTCAGCTTATATCATCATCTCGGTATATATATATATATATATATATATATATATATATATATAGTGTGTGTGTGTGTGTGTGTGAACATGCTAAGACGTTAAAATAACCAAATCAAGATTGTAAATATGTGATTGTAACGACCCAGCCAGTATTTTTGAGCATTTGCATTTCCGTTCAGCTATTTAAAGTCTTGACCAGCATCGTATGATGTATTATGACTTGTGTGAATCATCGGTTTTGGTTTTCAGGTTATTCGGAATTGATTTGGAAGAATGCATTTCATGATTGAAGCTTTAAAGTTGAAAGAGTTGACCAAGTTAACTTTTTTAGTATTTGACCTTGGATTGGAGTTTTGATGGTTCCGTTAGGTTCGTATGATGATTTTGGACTCGGGCGTATGCCCTAATTTGCATTTGGATATTTCTAGAAGGTTTCAGCGCTAATTGGCAAAAGTTGAAAATTTAAAGGTTTGAAAAGTTCATAAGTTTGACCGACATTTGACTTTGAGGATATTAGATTCAGATTTTGGGTCCGGGAATTATAAAAGTTTTGTTATGTCATTTGGGACTTGTGTGCAAAATTTGAGTTCATCCCGAGTTGATTTGATATGTTTCGGCGCGAGTTTTGGAAGTTGAAAGTTCAAAAGTTTATTAAGTTTGATTTGAGATGCGATTCGTCGTTTTGATATTATTATGCTTGATTTGAGGCCTCGATTAGGTTCGTATCATGTTATGGGACTTGTTGGTATATTCGGACGGTGTCCCGAGGGGCTCAAACGTGTTTTGGATTGATTTCGGACCATTTTTCTTCATGTTTTCATTGCTGGTTGCTGCTAGTTTCTGATGTCTCAACTGTCCTTCACGGTCGCGAAGATTGGTACGTGATCGCGTAGAGGAAATCTTGAGCTGGGCATTTTCTTCATTGCGATCGCGATTGGATGGCTGTGTTCTCGTAGAGTTGGGATGGTCTTCATCACGTTCGCATCTGCTTCTACGCGTTCGCGTAGTGTTTGGGGCTGAGCTGGGCAGAATGTTGGTTATCTCTTCGCGTTCGCAAGGTTGTTTCCGCAAACGTGTAGTTCTGTCAGTCATGTGTATCGCGTTCGCGAGTCTGTTACTGCGATCGCTTAGTACATTTCAGGAACAATAATTTTTCTTCTTCGGATCGCGATGGTATTTCCGCAATCGCGATGCATTAATTCGTCCAATGATTATAAAGTACTCTATTTCAGAGGTTTCAGCCATTTTTGCATATTTGGAGCACGAATTAAGACGATTTTTAAAATGATTTTCACCATATGGATTGCGGTAAGTATTATTTACTCGGTTTTGATTTTATTTCATGAATCTATCTTCATTTTTGGCATTTAATTGAGGATTTCAAGAGAGAAATTGAGGGTTTTTGTCTAAAGTTTCATAGAGTGAATTTTTGAGATCTAAACATCGATTTGGAGTCGGATTTGAGTGAAACTAGTATGGTTGGACTCGTAATCAAATGAGTTGTCGGATTTTATCAGTTTTTTTGGATTCTGAGGTGCGGGTCCGGGTTTGACTTTTGGATTGACTTTGGGTTTTTGATTAAAGATTCGACCTTTATCGATTGAGTTTGTTTCCTTAGGTATTATTTGATGTATTTGAGTTTCTTTTGGCTAGTTTCGAGTTGTTCAGAGGTCGGTACGCACGGGGTGGCATTTTGGGAGCATTGCTTGGCTTGCTCGGTATTGGATTTGGCTTGTTCGAGGTACGTAACACTTTTAAACTTGGTGTTGAGGGTATGAACCCCCTGAATATATGTGTTATGTGTTGGTGTTGTGGTGACGCACATGCTAGGTGACGGGCGTGTGGGCGTGTACCGTGGAAATTATGGCTCGATTGATTCTGTGGTACTTTGTAGTGACCTAATCTTGTTTATATTCATGAAATTTCTATGTGCTAGAGTAATTGAGTTATGATCCATGTTAGAAACCATGTTTAGGCTATATGCTTATCATGTTGAGACCCACTGAAGTCATTTCTGTTGTTGAGTTATTTGCTTACATTACAATTGCATACTCATTCATTTGCATGTCATATCTCAGTCTCTGTTGCTATTTATTGATATATCATATCATCATTTTGGGTTAATTTTCATAACATTGCGAGCCCGAGAGAGTGGGAGAAATTGATGAGTGAGTTGAGGCATGAGAGCCGGATTATGAGTGATATTGATGGGATTGGGCTGCTCGCCGCAATAGGCTTTATTGATTCATGCCATGATTTGCTTATTATAGCGCTTGGCTGATTTGCCCCTCCGGAGTCTGCACACCCACAGTGAGTGCAATTGCTATTGATTCATTTGGGCTGGATCTGCCTTGTACAGTGCTGAATGACTGAGAGTGTTGAGGGCTGGATCTGCCATGTTCAGTGCTGAGTGATTGAGTGTACTGGGTGATTGAGCGTGATGAGCGGGAGTATGAGACTGTGATATTGAGTACTCTGAGAGTGCGAGTACATGAGTTCATCACTGTGTCGCATTGCATCTGACATGCATACTTGACATATAGGCATAGAGATGAATTTCCTCATGTTACACGATGTTTGTGACATTTATGACTTCACATGCACATTGACATGTAGGCATAGAGATGTACTTTCCTCATGCTATCTCATAAAGATACATCTCACTTATAGTTGAAAGTTTTTGGGAAAAATCACAGTTTTTCCGACTTACTCATATTGCGGTGATTTAGGTGAAGGAAATTGGGCTTTACTGTTATACTTGAAAATCATGACTATTTTTCGTAAGTGTGAACTAGCCGAGTGTCACATCTCTGAGTTATTTCTTGTACCACTTTTATTATATTGTTATGAGTTGTTGTTGGCTATTAGTACTGGACTCTGACCCTTATCCCAACTCGTCACTACTTTCAACCTAAGGTTATGTTTATTACTTATTGAGTGCATGAGGTCAGTTGTACTCATACTACACTTCTACACCTTGCGTGCAGACTTTTTATGTTGATGTTGTTATGTATGGAGGGAGCTGGCATTGAAGACGTACATGTGTTTCGGTCGTTGCTGCCTTTTGTACTTCTAGCTTTAGAATTATTAATTTGTTCATGTATATTTCAAACAGATGATGTATTTATTTCGCACCAGCTTTATAAACTCTAAATCTTTGAAACTCATGATTTGTACTACCAGTCCTTGAGAATTCTTTGTATAGAAGTTCAGTTATATTATCATTTCATTTATTAGTAAATCCCATTGGTGTTGGATTTTTGTTAAATTGGCTCACCTAGCGGGTTGGGTTAGGTATCATCACGACTAGTTGGATTTTGGGTCATGACATTGATAAAAAGTAGAAATTTTAGTGCTAATTTCTCGTAGACTCAAAAAGAGGAAACTCTTCTGACACCACACAATTGAGTATATAAATACTAATTTGACTTCAGCACGTGCATTGGCTGGTGCCAGATATCAATACCAACATAATATTCCAAAATTAAAAACCAAAAACTCAGACAAAGGCAACACAACATAACATGAAACCCAGCTAGAATGAGATGATTACAACAAATAAATATGATGCTTATATAATAGCGCATAGTCGGACAGAAAAGCATACATTTCTGTAACCTATCTATGAAACATTCAAGATCTAACAAATTCAGGACGCCCCAAAAATGAATGACATATCAAAGAGAAATTCAAAAGTAGAAAAGGTTCAAATTTACTAATTTAGATTCCCCACTAAGAAATTGTGAAGAAAGAGAAAATTCAACCAGCTACTATATATGAATCAAATAAAGCATAGATCCAAAGAGAATTTAGAGATAGAATACATATTTGAAGTTAATAATATCTAAAAATATAGCATCAACCCTACATGCTCATCAATAAAGAACAACTAATTAAACTAAGCCAATTTAGAATTCCACATATGAACGTCAACAAAAATGGACAAAATCCAAAATGAATTCAAAGAAGATATAGCGCATGAGTGAATTAAGAGTGTGTTTGGTATGAAATAAAATATTTCTAAAAAATATTTTTAAATTTTTTCATGTTTAGTTGGCTTAAATATTTTAGAAAATACTATTTTGATAAAATATTTTTCTCTATTTAGAGTAAAATAACTTCTCTAGCAAAAACAGAAAAATATTTTCCAAAACTCTCTTTCAATCTTCCCCTTGTCACCCATGCCTCTAGACCACCGATCTTACCCCAACCATCTCGAACATACACCCATCGCGGCACACTTAACCACCCTTCAATCCCCCGCCCCCGACCCATAACCCACTCCTCTCACAAGGTCAGGGTCAGGGTCGTTGGTCGGGGTTCAGGGTCGGGTCAAGTTTGGGGTTGGGGTTGAAGTTAGGGGCCGAGTTTTGGTTCAAGGTTGTAGGGGTTTACGATTTGGGGGTGAGGTTGGAATTAAGTCACTATGAGGGTTCGAGTTCAGGATCGAGGTTCAGAGTTGGAGCAATGGTTGGGATTCAAGGTTGGGGTTCGGGGTTGGATCAAGTTTGAAGTCGCGTGATGGATCAAGGGTCAGGTATCGAGGTCGGGATTTGGGATTTCGGGTTGGATTGAATTTTGGGGTTGGGGCAGGATTGAGGTCGTGGTAGGGGATCAAGATTAGGGTCACGATAGTGGTTTGTGTTTGGTTTAGAGATAGGTATTAGGGTTAGGGTTTGGGATCGGGAAGGAGGTTTGGGTTTGAGCTCTGACTCGATAATCTGGTGATAGGTCGGGGTTTGGGTCAAGATCAGGGTCGAGGTTCAGAGACAGTTCTACAATGACTCTGAACCCTACCACTACTTAGACCCTGAACCCTATAATGTCTCTTACTTTTGACCCATATCCTTACCCTCGACCCCAAGCCCAACTCCAACCGCAACCCTGACCCCCAACCCCGATATCTACCTCGAATCTTGACTCCAACCCCTCCACCTCGTCTTCGATCCCAACTGTAAACCCCAATCCTAAGCCCGACCCCACCCTCGCCCTGACTTCAAACCTTAATCCCAATCACAAACCCCATTCTGAACCCCAATCTCGACCCCGAATCAGACCACCAATGTCTCCCTCCTTCATCTCTTACCATTTCATCTCCCATAGTTTTTCTTTTTTAAAATTATTTTATTGCTAGCTAACTTGTAACAACTCGACTGATCGTTTTGAGTAATTGCACTCAGTTAAGTGGCTTGAGATCATGAGTAGCTTTATATGGTGTATTATGACTTGTGTGTATCATCAGTTATGATTTTCGAGTGATTCGGGATTGATTTGGAAGAATAATTCTCAATTTGAAAGCTTTAAGTTGGAGGAGTTAACCAAGTTTGACTTTTGTGTATTTGACCTCAAATCGGAATTTTGATGGTTCCTTTAAGTACGATAGGTGATTTTGGACTTGAGCGTATGCCCGGATTTGCATTTGGATATTTCTAGAATATTTGAAAAGTTCATAAGTTTGATCGGGAGTTGACTTCAATATTACTGGGTTCGGATTGTTGTTCCGAGAGTTGGAGTAGGTTCGTTATTTTCATTTGGAACTTATGTTAAAATTTGAGGTGATTCTGATATGTTTAGACATGTTCGACGTAAGTTTAGAATTTGGAAGTTTGAAATAGTTTATTAAGCTTGATTTGAGGTATGATTCATGATTTTGATTTTATTATGTGTGATTTGGAGCCTCAAGTAGGTCCGTGTTATAATTTGGGACTCGTTGGTATATTCGCATGTGGTCTCGAGGGGCTTGGATGAGTTTTGAGGTAGTTTCGGATTATTTCTGATGGATCTTTATGTTGCTGTTTTGCTAGTGTCAGGTAAGTCATCCCAACCGCGAGAAGGCGATCGCGTTAGTGAAGAGTTAGGTATGTTATTCTATGCATTCGTGGTAGGGTGATCGCGTTCGTGAAGTCTATTGATGTTCCAGGTACTTTATGCATCGCGTTCGCGGCAGGGCGCCCGTGTTCGTGAAGAGTGGTCTGAGCTGTGCATCACGGTCACGAGGTTTGGGACGCGAATGCGAAGGGTTGTTCTGTGGGCCGTGAGGTTTGTTCTTCACGAACGTAAGGCTTATTCCATGTTCGTGAAGGGTATCCCTGGAGCAGATCTATAAGTACTCTATTTTTGGACGTTGAGTTATTTTATTATATTTTGAATTATAGAGCTCGGGTATGGGCAATTTTGGAGGGGATTTTTACCATATTGATTGGGGTAAGTATTTTTTATTCAGTTTTGATTATATTACAAGAATCTATCTTCGATAACGACATTTGATTGTTGGTTATAAAAGTGAAATTGGGCGTTTTTGTCTAAACTTTCCTAAAATAAATAATTAAGATTTGAACATCGATTCAAAGTCGGATATGAGTGAAATTAGCATGGCTGGACTTTGATGGAATTTATGAGTTTTGTCGGGTTCTGAGGTGCAAGTCCGGTTTGACTTTTTAGTTGACTTTGAGTATTTTATTTAAGATTCGATCTTTATCGTTTTGGTTTGTTTCGTTTGGCATTATTTGATGATTTTGAGTTGCTTTTGGCTAGTTTCGAGCTGTTCGAAGGTCGATGCACGCGGGATGGCGTTTCTAGAGTATTGTTTGGCTTGCTCAGTATTTATTTTGGCTTGCTTAAGGTAAGTATCTTACCTGTACTTTGTTGAGGCACTAGTTGTCCGAGTTATTTGTGATAGATATGTGCTACGGGTACGCATATGTGTGGGTTTTGAGCCCATGTGCGAGCATCGGGGTATTTATCCATGCTCGGGTTAGTTCTTAGGCTATAACATTCCTTGAAATGATTTTCTAAGCCTTATGCTATGACGTTTCTCATATTTATAACTTTGTTGTGAACTATTTGATCCGTGTTTGAGGTTACATAGAGGTTAATCCCCTTAATGAACTGGATAATTGCTATTTCCGTGATGAAATTGCTGATTTGAGCTATGATAGCAACTTTGACATGCATACACTTCAGCATGTTATTTCTACTAGTTGAGGAGCATGAAATCTTATATTCATTGATCATTTATATGTATTCTTGTATATTTGCTTCGGTGTGATATGATTTGTACTGGATGCTTATGACCACGCTGGGTGGATTGTGTGTTATGCATATGACTATGCCGGGCGGATTGTGTTGTTATGCCTGTGACCATACCGAACACATTGTGATATGCTTGTGACCACACCCGTTTGAATTGTGATATAACCCGTGATCATGCCAGGCGGATTATGATATTGAGCTCGTGACCATGCCGAGCGGATTATGATATTGATCCTATGACCATGCCGGGATGATAGTGTGTTGAATTGGCCGTGCTGTGTGTGGATATGGATCTATCCTCTAGATTCACCTTCTCATGTTTCTCTCTTGATGGTATACACTCGAATTATGAGAAACTGACGGGTTACAGGTTGATGTGAGCTCTGGGAGAGCTGGTTATTGGTTTGGTTTGGTTACTGAGATTCTGATGCGCGCTTGAGAGCCGTGATGTGATTTCTATTTTGGATCGGGTTGCACGCTGCAATGGGTCGATCTTTGATTATTGCAATTTTTCTTTACTTGCAATATTCCATAGTTGTTTACCTTATTATATGCATATATCCCCTATATGCTGGATTGTTGATTGATCAAAGTATGTTAAGGAAATTGTGTGCACCAAGGTAGTTTTATCTGTAATTTTGAATCATATTACTATTATGTGCTTGTTGGAAATTATAAACTATACAGGTGATTTTAGAGTATCATTTATAAATCTTACCTCTATAACCTCGCCGAGGTTAGTTATGATACTTATTGAGTACATAGGGTCAGTTGTACTCATACTACACTTCTACACCTTGGAGCTGATGCTACTAATTATGGTGAGAGCCATCATTGAAGATGTACCTGATTTTCGGACTTAGCTACCATTTGTCCTTGGTAGTTTAGATTATGGTTCTGTCTATGTATATTTCAAACAGACTTTGTAAATATTTTCATACCAACTTTGTAAATCTAAAGTCTTAGTGGCTCATTACTTGTACTACCAATTCTTGAGAAATTGTATAAAAATTCAGTTATTTTACTTCTTGGCTCTTATCATTATTATTAGATTATGTTGGTTGTTACTTGGCTAGCCTAGCGGGTCGGGTTAGGTGTCATCACGAATAGGCAAATTTTGGATCGTGATGAGTTGGTATCAGAGCTCTAGGTTCATAGGTTCTACAAGTCATGAGCAAGTGTCCAGTAGAGTCTTGCGGATCAGTATGATGACGTCCATACCTATCTTCGATAGGCTACATGACATGTAGGAAAATTTTTCATCTTTCTTTCATTATCGTGCAGTATTGATTCAACTTGACGCGTATCTCTTAAATTCCTTCCATTTACCTGTATGTTATGATTAAGCATTCAGTGTCAGCTGTGCATTGGCAGCTTGTGATTTCCATGGATGAGGTGCGAGATGTATTCTCTGTGTTGTAGAGATAGGTCAGTCTGGAGGACTTGAGGCCGGGTTTTGACCGCAGCTTGGGATTGATAGTTTCAGTTCTGTCAGTATGTGCTTTTGGACTTATATATCCGGTAGTGTCCCTGTGAGTTGGAGTTGATGGCTCAGTGAGTTGTTGAATGGCTATATATGAGTATTGTGTGCAACCAAGAACTAGGCTTAGATGATCTGGATGTGAGGGGAAGAGTTTGCTTGGGATGTGAGAAGCACTATGGATTCTTGATTTCTATCTTTATGTGTTGTACAGTCTTGAGTTACGAGTGTGTTAGGGATCTTTCAGTTGTTTGTTTGTGAAATTAAGTGTATTCTTATATCTGGTTGGCGAATTCAAACTATAGAGGATTGATTGATTGCATAGTAGTTATGACCATGATAGGGTCATCGAGTGATGCTAGTTTAAGGCTAAGCATGTGGGTTATCTCCTACAGGATGTTCTAAGGTTGTATGATCCCTGTGATGTTTCTGTGGAGAGTTTTCTTCCACCAGTGGGTTATATATGTTGCAATTAAGTTTGGATCGCTTGAGAAGGTTGGCCTGACAATCACGAGAATGAAGGTGCGTTTAGCATAAGATTAGAGGTATTTTATGATTTTTGTCACCTGATCTTACAAAGGATTTAGCTAAATTATAGTACGGGATTATGGCAGTAATGGAGTACGAATATTATGGGTTATCAGATGTTGTGTTCTATGGCTTTAAGCCAAGTGGGTCTGCTATCGACGATCAGGTTGCATGGTTATGTGTTGCATTAGTTTCGGCCTGAGGCATGTTTGCGGACAATTTATGACTCGAAGAGGGTGGTTTTAAGGATGACTTGAGTAAGAAAATTTCTGGACACATGTTGTATTACGCTTTATGGATATATGAAAATCTTGAGATGATTCGGGTTTGTTATTCATGATGGATATAATGTCTTAAGAAAAAGGAGTCACGTAGTTGCGTTAAGGTGGGGTTACTTCGTTGGGTGTATGTGTACTAATGGAGCACATGTCTTTTGGCTCATTTAGGTGGTGCATTAGAGATTAGAGTGGGGTGGATGACTCTTTGGAAGGTTCTAGTGGGTTCAAGATCTATATGTGGTAATTGAAGGATTTTCGAATTTGTAAAAGGCTAAAATCTGAGATTTGCATTGGATGGTATCGGGACTTGCGGTATTTCTGTATCATTATGGATTATACATTTCCTTAATCTTGAGGTTAAGGAAACAACTTTAGATTCACATAAGGTCTCTTTCGAGTGGGTATCTCAGATGCGGTACTTTTGGGGGCTTAAGAGGGAATACAGCGATTTATGGGCATTAATACGACGCGGTTTCATGTTAAGATCTCTTGTCATGAGTTTTCCTTAAGGATCGTAGTGTGGCAATTCGGAAGAAACTCAAAGAAATAGGAAAAGTTGATGATAGGTTGGATCAACATAGTAATGGATGTGATCAGTTCTTTTGGTTCTTATGATGTTGTGAGGTTTTACCGGTGTTTTTTGGCAATGCTCTTGGGTTTGGAGATCTGTGTAACTTTGTTTAGTTAGAGGGATTTAGTTTTGACGGCTTGGTTACGTACAAATAGGTTCCGAAGAGTTCTCGATGATGTCGACAATGACTTGAGATATATATTTTCTACAGGCACGGGGAGTTTGTTGCACGTTGCGATTTTCTCCGGGATGAGATCAAGTGGAAGGTTTTTGGCTGGTTTAGTATGTATCCTTCTTGTGACTCAGAGTTGATAATAGTGTTAGATATATGTTTTAATGATGGAAAATAACTTACTTCTATTTGCAGGAGAACAATTCCAAAGAAGGAAGTCAGAAGGAAAAATGGAAGGGTATCAATAACAAAGAAGTCAAGGTTCTACTGAAGATCAAGGAATAAATCATGTTGTGATTGCGAGATTCATGGAAAATAAATATTTGATTTCAAGCATTTATGAAAGACTTATCAATAAATATGTATAGAAGATGTATGAAGAATAATCAACCACATATATCAAGGAAGCAACGTCTTGCAGAGGAAAGTCAATCACGGAAGCAACAGACCAAGTAAGAAAGTTCTATCTTATTCTTGGAAGAAATCAATCTTGATTGATTCTGAGGATCAATTCCCTTGGGTTGCCTACCATCTATGGATCTGTCATGCTAGAAGATTGATGTTCGAATCACATATATACAACAAGAGATGCAAAGGAAGCACATACTTTGATCGAACCACTGTCAATCTTTTTGTTCCACTCCAAACAAGAATTGTGGTCTATTCTAGATTTACTGTGTAACTAGGGAGAGAAGAAAGAGAGAAAAATCACTGGTGAAGCATTGTATCAAGAAACAAGAAAAGTACTATTATATTGACAAAGTTGTTGGTGTATAACAGCACCAACATACTTGTATCAAGACATTTCAAATACTTGAAAGAGAATACACTTGCAACCCAACGAGACTGAACATATGATTCACTTTGAATCTAAACCAGTATAAAACATCTAGTGTCATTTACTTTTTGCTATTTATCATTCTGTATTTTGTCTATATCTCTCGTATCAAGAATCTAGTCGACTAGAAAGAAAATTAGTCAACTACCTCGCAAAAGGAAAGAAAAATTACAATTCACCCCCTGCACTTTCAATTGGTATCAGAGCAGGTCTCGCATATTTGCTTAACATCAAGTGAGAAAAGATTATCAACATACCCAGTATATTTTCATACTTGGGGTCTGGGAAGGGTAGTGTATACCCAGACCTTACCCCTACCTAGTGAAGGTAGAGATGTTGTTTTCAATAGACCCTCGGCTCAGAAAAGTAGGGTGCACGTGAGAAAAAATCATGTCAACTCAAGTAACTGCTGGTGCACTATTTCAAGAAGGGACATCTCAAGTAAGGCCGTCGTATTTCAATGGACACCACTTCTCCCATTGGAGAGTGCATATGGTAATTTATGCAAAGTTCCTCAATGGCAAAGTGTGGCGTATGATCAAGAAGGGAAACTATCCCCTTCTAGCTGCAAAGTATGACAAGAAAGCTAAAGGACAAACATCCACTGATACAGAAGATATAGATGATTATTGTGATGAACAAATAGTTGTAATTCAAGTCAATGTTATGGCACGAAATCTTCTATATAATGCCATCAGAGGAGAAGAATACGAAAAGATTTCAAGCTATGATACGCTAAAGAAATGTGGGACAAACTGGAAGTTACCTATGAAGGAACGAGCAAAGTGAAAGAAACAAGGATTAATTTACTTGTTCATGAATATGAGCTCTTTCAGATGAAAGAAGGTGAATCCATCGAAGAGATGTTCTCACGATTCAATAAAATCATTGGAGATCTGAAAGCTTTTGGTAGACCACGCTCCAGTGATGAACAAGTTCAAAATATTCTAAGAAGCTTGCCCACTACGTGGCAGACAAAGGTAGTTGCACTTGAATCTCAAGATCTGGATAAACTATCATATGATGAACTACGTGGAGACCTTATAGCTTTTGAGAAGACACATCTCAACAAACGTGGCCAGGAAGAAAAGAAGAAAACTATAGCTTTCAAAACCACGACTGAAGGATACAAAAATGACAATGATGATGATGATAATGCAGAGGCACTGGAAGAAGCAAATGCCATGGTTTCAAGAAATATGAATGTACTGGTGAGGAAATACAGAAATACAAAAAAGGGAAAAATATCATCTAGAAGAACCAGACAATTAAATGAACAAGACAAAAATTATGGAAAATTCTTTGAATGTAGAAAATATGGTCATATTCAAGCTGAATGCCCAGAGCTAAAAAGGAAAGTCTCTAAGGGGTTTACCAAGAACAAATTCTTCGGAAGCTGGAGTGATGAAGACAACTCAGAACATGAAGAAATAGCAAATTTATACTTTATGACCATATTGGAAAATGATATGAACAACTACTCTTGTTGCTAGACTGATGAAGATGTATCAGACGATGACTGCAAAAAAAGAAACTGAAAATTGCTTCATGGCACGCAGCCAGACAAGTGACGTAAGACCCTATGATTGTGAAAGATGTAATAAAGTACAATATATTCTTGATTTTACCGTGAAAGAGTCTCAGAAAATGTTGAATGAATTAAATAGACTCAATAAGGAAAAGAAAGACTAGGAACTTAACCTTGAAGTATGTGAAATCGAATGAGATGCCCTTCAAGAGGAAGTTCAGGAATTGCAATTGCAACTAAATGGCATGCGCAAATCCACCAGTCATAGTTCTGTCAGGTCTAATCAGGCGACTTGTAAGTCAACTGGTAAACGACCTGCTGGAATCAGGATCACTCGCAAAGACACCACTAGTGGATCCAGTGAAAGATCGACTATTGTTTGTCATTATTGCAATAGAACTGGTCAAAAGTACATCTTTTGTAGATTTCATAATTCAAATATTGTCGAATGGATCTGGAGGCCTAAAAATGGCCTTGATGTTAATAGAACTAATCAAAAAGGACCCAAGCAAGCTTGGGTACATAAAATAATGTAATAATATTTCTTTGCAGGAACACCACATGAAAAGTCAAAAAGGAAAGTGGTATCTCGACAATGCGTGTTCCAGTCACATGATCGGGCAACAAAAATCTCTTTAAAGAAGTTACCAAAATCAATGGAGGAAACGCTAAGTTTGGTGATGACTCAAAAGGCAAAATTGTCGGTATCAGAACTATTCCTTTTAACAATAAATGTGACATTACTGAAGTTTATCTTGTAGACGGGCTAAACTACAATATGCTAAGCAACAATCAACTATGCGATTTTGGATATGAAGTGAAATAAAATTCAAGAAAACTAGGTGTGCTATTGAAGACGAATCAGGTAAAATCATCCTTCCGGGAAAGAGGTATGGAAATGTATACATTTTAGATTGCAATGATAATATGGACAGTCATATCTGTTTAGTATCCATCACTAATGATCCTTGGCTTTGGCACAAAAATCTTGGTCATGCCAGCATACATTTGATCAAAAAACTATCCAAGCATAAATTAGCCATTAGCCTTCCTAAGCTTAATTACTCTAGAAATCATGTATGTGATGCATGTTAGCGTGGTAAGCAAACTAGAAACTCTTTCAAACCCAAATATATTATTTCTACAATCAAACGTCTTCAGTTATTGCATATGGATTTGTTTGGACCTACTAGAACTCCTAGTATAAGAGGAAAAAGTATACTTTTGTTATTGTTGATGACTACTCACGTTTTACATGAGTAATATTTTTGGCTCACAAAGATGATGCTCTAAAGAACTTTGAGATCTTCTGCAAAAAGATAGAAAGAGAAAAGGGGTACCTTATCTCAACTCTTCAGAGTGATTGTGGAGGAGAATTTGAAAGTGGATCATTTGAGGAATTCTGTAATGACCAAGGATACACTCATAATTTCTCAGCTCCAAGGTCACCACAGCAAAATGGAGTGGTTGAATGTAAAAATAGAAATCTAAAGGACATGGCTAGAACCATAATGCCGGAGCACTCCCTACCAAACTACTTCTGGGCAGAAGCAGTCAGCATAATATGTTATATTCTTAACTAATGCCTAATTCGACCCATTCTGAAGAAGACTCCATATGAACTATGGAAAGGTAAGAGACCTAACATTGAATACTTTCATCCCTTTGGAAATAAATGTTTTGTCCATAACAATGGTAAGTACAACATTGGTAAGTTTTATCCAAGAAGTGATAAAGGTATATTTCTCAGTTACTCTAATAATAATAAATCCTTTAGAATTTATAATAAGCGTACTCTATGTGTAGAGGAATCAGTTCATATTATCTTTGATGATAATAACTCTATGGCCAAGAAAGGAGTTCTTGCATGTGATGAAGAGATCATCCAAAATCAACCTAAGACTAGTGAGCAGATCAAACCGAAAGAATCTGCTGATAGTGATGAAATCCCACAGTTGACTAATGAAGCTATCAACGAGCATGCTATTCTCAGACTGATTCGACTACTCAACATACTGAAGTAGTACCAAATGAATGGAGAAGTGAATCTGAATATCCTTAGAAGTTTATCATGGAAAATCCAACTGATGGGATGAAAACAAGAGGAGATCTAAAGAAAAAGGCTAACATTGCACTCATATCTCAAATAGATCCAAAGAAGGTCGATGAAGCTCTCAAAGACTCAAGTTGGGTACAATTTATGCAATAAGAACTTGACCAGTTTGACAAAAATCAAGTTTGGACATTGGTATCCAAACTAGTAAATGCAGCAAAAGGAACCAAATGGGTATTCAGAAACAAGCTAAATGAATAAGGCAAAGTTGTCTGAAACAAAGCAAGGCTAGTTGCCCAAGGCTACTCTCAACAGGAAGGAGTTGACTATGACGAAACCTTTGCTCTGGTGGCTTAGTTAGAATCAATTCGTATTTTGCTTGCATATGCTTCTTTTAAAATTTTTAAATTATTTTAAATGGATGTTAAAGTGAATTTTTAAATGGTTTCATTGATGAGGAGGTCTATGTTAAACAACCTCCTGGATTTGAAAACTCACAATTTCTTTACCATGTGTTTAAGTTGACTAAGGCTCTCTATGGGCAAAAACAAGCACCTGGAGCCTGGTATGAAAAATTAAGTTCATTTATGGTTAGTCATGGCATCTCAAGAGGTAAGATCGACACTACACTCTTTATTAAACGTTCATCATCATGTAATCTCATTATTCAAATTTATGTCGATGATATTGTATTTGGAAGTGTTAATCATGTTGTATGCAATGAATTCTCACATCTCATACAAAGTGAGTCTGAAATGAGCATGATGGGAAAACTGTCTTTCTTCCTTGGGCTTCAAATTCATCAAGCAGATGAAGGTATCTTTATATGTCAGAAAAAGTACACGAAGGAGGTGATACAAAATTTTGGAATGAAAAATGCAAAGGCACTTGGAACTCCCATGAGTTCAGCCACATCTCCTGGCAAATATGAGGAAGGAAAATCGGTGGATGAATAAAAATATCATGGAATTATTGGATCCCTACTTTACTTAACTGCCAGTCATCTTGACATATTGTTTAGTGTGTACAGGTGTGCCGGTTTCCAATCAGCTCCCAAGGAGTCTCACTTAACTGTAGTGAAAAAGAACAAGTGGAACATGTCAATTACTTGGAACATCACTCATCTCCTGGAACAGTAAGAAACAGGGATCAATTACATTATCTACAATTGAGTTTGAATACATTGCCATCGGACAATGCTGCGCTCAATTACTCTTGATGACTCACCAACTGAGTGACTATGATCTGTCCTTTAAGCATGTTAAAATTTTCTGTGATAATTCTAATGCTATCTATCTATTAATAAATCCAGTGCATCATTATAGGGCAAAGCATATAGATATCAAGCATCATTTTATTAGAGATCATGTTCTTAAGGGTGACATTGAATTATCGTTTGTTAGTACTGAAAATCAATTAGCTGATATTTTCACTAAGTCTCTTCTAGAGGACAGATTTCATAACCTTATGGACTTACTTGGCATTATTACTTTCTCTAATTAAGCCTTTGGAACTTTTGTACCTTTCAAAGATTGTGTGCTTTAGTGATTTTGGTAGAAAATCTTTTTGTACCGTGTATATTATTATTATTGCCTGTTGTATTAATTAATCGCATCTGGTTTTATCCCTTCTTTCCACCTTTTTAGTAAACCGAGAAGGAAACTGAATCAATCAGTCATGTTTATTCCCTTTCTCTGCACCCATCAGTCACATCGGTTCAATCCCGCTTTTCCATCCCTCTCTCCATCTCAATGAGTATTCCTCTTCCTTAATCCCTCACTTTGAAATCTTCATCCTTTCTCTCAAATGGCTAAAGCTTCGAAAAAAACGTCTACCTCCGGTCGCAAAAGCACCCGGTCCAAAGGGAAAACCCCTTCTCAACTATCAGCAGTAGCTACCATTGGGTCTAACACTCTAATGGTTTCTCATCTTCTCAAGGAGATCTCTTTGATGATGCTCGAACTGAAAAAGCCCTAGGAAAGCGCCCCATGGAAGAAGGACTAGAAGCTTACACCCCAAAGAAAATGAAGATAGACTTGGATAGTATGCTAGAGTAAGAGTTGAACTACTGGATTCACCCAACAGATACAATTGCTCATGGAAGAATCATCAATCTGGAAGAGATGGAAGCCCTTAATTGCAAGGTAAAAGACTTCTTTAGTTTTCAAGGATGGGAAAAGTCTATGAAGATCTTATTCGCATGTTCTATGCAAATCTTCGTTCCCTAAAATCTGACAAAATTGAGTCACTTGTACTAGGTCTGCATATCATTCTAGACTGTTCTAGCTTTGATTCTCTGTTGAAGTATAAAAGTCCCGGTTACTCTGATTTGTTTAGAAACTCCTGGCCTGAAGATTTTGAAGTGTCATTTGAACAAGCCAAAAAATGTCTTGTTGATTCTGTGTCTGATATTTTGCCAAATCAATTAGGACCTAGTGATATCAACTTTGAAACCTATATTCTTTCCTACATTGTTGCCATCACCATTCTTCCCAGAACAGGATCCTACACCATTTTATCTCAAAGAGACACCTTTTTGGTATACTACCTTCTCACCAAGCACAAAGTGAATTTGTCTTCCTAGGTAATAAACTTTATGATTGAATGTGTTGAAGAACCATCTAGTCTTCCTTACGGGATGGTTATCACTCACCTCCTCGAAGCCTTCAATATCCCTCTCTCAAACTTCCCCTTTGTGTCTATCTCCAAGTGTTATAACAATAGAGCGTTTACTAACATGAGTTATGTTGATGTGGATGGTACTTGGATAAAGAAGCAGGAAATTGAAGCCAAAGTGATTCCCTATAGCTCCAAGGTAAAGGTTGATATTTCTCAGGCTGCTTTTAACAATCCAGAATTGCTTGCAAGGATAGCCACACTTGATGACAAGCTGACTACTATCAAAGATTTGCTTCTGACCACTCAGTCCTCAGTTGGCGATATCTATGAAGTTGCCAAGGAAATAAGCTTTGATGTGTCCAAGCTGAGAGTCATGGTTCTGAAAATCGCAAAAAAGGCAGTAAAAGCCTTCAAGGAAGTTCATGGTCGTGTTGATGGAATCTCAGTCACAATGAACGTGAGTTTTGATCGACTCAAAGAACCTATCTGTAACACCCTTACCTACTTTCTTCGTCGATAATCTATGTTAGATGTTTAGACAATTTTTGGATGTTCTGGATATTTTATTTTGCTTGCATGCTTTTGGATACTATCAGGATGACTGTAATTAAACTTACTATCTGCTAATCTTATCTGCTAGTGTTTAAAATTGCTTAGTTTTCTTTTTGAATGATGCCAAAGGGGAGAATATGATACACTAACTTGCAAAAAAATTTTAAGTCGACTTCTAGAATGGGTTAGTCGACAAGTCGACTAACTAAACAAGAGTCGACTAATGGGCAACAGGTTGAGGGGTAGCTGACTCAAAAGACCTGACAGCAAGTTGAGAGGGAGCCGACTGAAGACACAATAAACAGGGAAGTAAAATGAATAAGTTATTTTATCATCATCAAAAGAGGAGAGATTGTTAGATATATGTTTTAATAATGAAAAATAACTTACTTCTATTTGCAGGAGAACAATTACAAAGAAGGAAGTCAAAAGGAAAAATAGAAGGGTATCAATAAAAAAAAAGTCAAGATTCTACTGAAGATCTAGAAGAAAGAATCAAGGAATCAATCATGATGCGATTGCGAGCTTCATGGAAAATAAATATTTGATTTAAGCTATTTATGGAAACCTTATCAATCAGTCTGTATGGAAGATATACGAAGAATAATCAATCACATATATCAAGCAAGCAACGGCTTGCAGAGGAAAGTCAATCACGGAAGCAACAGACCAAGTAAAGAAAGTTCTATCTTATTCTTGGAAGAAATCAGTCTTGATTGATTTTGAGGATCAATTCCCATCAAGACATTTCAAATACTTGAAAGAGAACACCCTTGCAACCCAAGGGGACTGGACGTAAGATTCACTTTGAATCCGAACCAGTATAAAATATCTGGTGTCATTTACTTTACGCTATTTATCATTCTGTATTTTGTCTATATATCTCGTATTAAGAATTTAGTCGACTACAAAGAAAATTAGTCTTCTACCTCGCAAAAGAAAAGAAAAATTACAATTCACTCCCCCCCCCATCTTGCACTTTTAAATCAGGTTCTCGTGCTTTCATATGATGGTATGATAGAGGCGGTGCATCAATGGGATTGATATTTTCATGTACAAGCTTGTGGTTCAGTTTCAAAGTGAAGGTTATGAGTCATAGATAGCATAGGCGATTCAGATGTTTAGAAGCATGTTGGCACTATCTGGTATCTCCTGAGAAGGGTGTGCATTTCAGAAGGAGCACTGTGTTTTGACTTGCGGATGCTTGACTGGTATTATGGTAATCACCTGGTTGATCAACGGCTAATGTTTAGATTTTTCTATGTGGCACGGAAGAATAATGTGAGTAATTCTCGTGAGATGATTGCGAATGAGATATGTGTCAGTCATTGAGTGGTTGAGTTAGATATTGATATGGTGATTCTGGTATTTTAGGGATTTGGAGACTAGGAGTTCTCATAGGTAGACGTTTTCTTGGTTGCGGGCTATGAGAGTATGACGAAGGTTAGTCAACTGGTGGTATGTGTTATGGATAGGATACTTTGTGCTTTTGGAATGGTTATCTACATATTTCAAGAGGATTAAAATAGATTATGAGGCCACTAGTAAGCCTAACGAGAATGTGTATTCTACATCCGATCAGAATTTTTTACTCAACACTGTTATTGTTGAAGGATGTGTCCTCGGTTATAGTTGATCTTATTCGGGTATGTTATGTTCCATGTATTTCTCTTCTATGCTGCGATGGGTTGGGAGATTGTTGACTATTTATGCACATGATGCGGTGCTATTTAGGCCTTGTTGAAGAATTAGAGCAAGATGGCTCTTGAGATGTTGAATAGTTGGTTGTGCTTGGTTATGGTCTTCCTGTTTGTGGTATATTGTGCTATCCATTTCTCCAGGGTTATGATCATGCACTTCGTGTATTCGTTGTTGATATGCATATGGTTGTTGATTGTGAGTATCATGGCTCGAAGTATTCCATATAGACCGATATTTGGATTGGGTCACGCATCGCAGCGGAGTTATGTTAGGATATGATCCTCCGTGCTTATTTCGCGTGTTTTGTTCCTCCTAGCATGATAGGTTCATAGCATTGCGTTTAGAGGTGGTGTCCGTCGAGCTTGCGGGACGGTTCTCTCATTTGATTCTCTTTCAATCATTGGGTACATCTAAGTTGTTGCTTATTTGGCGCACGGATTGCGTGGCATGTGTCTCTAGGTAGTATTGGTGTGGAATGTCAGTATATCAACTTGTATTGGACATGTGTGAGGTTATTTGACCTGAAATGAGTTCCATCAAATTTGATTAAGGTATGTTTGGATGAATAATGTCATTAGTAAGCTCAAAATTTGGAAATGGTTCTTATCGGCGAGAAAGCTCCACGACTTATTGATTTGATGAGTGGTTATGAGTTTATCCGTGTTTTTTCCATCATTGGCAGTGTACGAAGGTTTTGAATAAAGTTTTATTTGATATGAGATTTGTTACCGATACCATATTTGTCATTGAGTAGCTATTGTGGTCAGAAGCTGTTGCTATGAGTATCTTAGTGTCACGACCCCAAATCCACTAGTCGTGATGGCACCTAACACATCCATCTAGGTAAGCCAATTAACAATAATCCAATTCAAATGAGATTTATTGAGAAAATAAATGATGAAATAGCTAAACTTTTATACAACCCAACGACTCGTAGTACAAATCATGAGCTTCTAAAACTTAGAGTTAACAAAGCTGGTATGAAATAAATACATCATCTATTCGAGATATACATAAACAGATTTATAAATCTAAACCTACCAATAACAAGAGGCAGCTATAACCGGAACGCAGATACATCTTCAATACAAGCTCCTGCCATACATAGTAACGTCAGCTCTAAAATCTTCACGCAAGGGGCAGAAGTACAAATTCAATATAACCGACCACATGTACTCAATAAGTAAAGAGCCTAACCTTAGGTTGAAAGCAGTGACGAGCTCGGAAAATGGTCAAAGTCCAACACCAATAGCCAAGAACAACAATACAAGTAATAACTCAAAAGTTATTATGCTTAACTCGTTCACAGTTACGGAAAAATAGACATGCTTTTCAGGTATAACAGTAAAACCCAAATCTTTCACCGAAATCACCAAACTATGAGGGTATAACAGAAAATCGTGAGTTTTCCCAAACTTTCAACAACAGATAAGATATTTCATTATCAGATAACATGAGGAAAGTGCATCCCTATGCTTACATGTCAATATGCATGTCAAGTCATCAATTATCATATACCGTCTAGCATGAGTAATATACATCTTAATGCCTATATGTCAAATGTACATGTCAAATCATGAATGTCACAATGCCGTATAGCATGAGAAAAAAATACATCTCTATGCCTACATGATAAGTATGCATGTCAAATGAATGATTTCACTGTGATATTCCTAGGTACTTTCACCCTCAAACACACTCAAGTTATTTGTCTCAAATGGCCACTTCATCACACACACATACACAATCACTCAACACTGTATGGGTGCCTGGCTAAAAAGCCCCTCACAAAAGTACATGTATATATATATATATATCAATGTGTCTGTGCTCACTATTGATATGTCAGACTCCGGAGGGGCGGATCATGTCCAAGCGCTAATATAAAGCCTATAAGGCCTGCTGCAGCGTGCAGCCCGATCTACAATAATAAATAACACAAAAAGGCATGTTGCAGCTGTGCAGCCCGATCCATAATAATAATAATAATAGTATTAAAGCCAATATGACCTGCTGCAGCGTACAACCCGATCCACAATAACACTCACAACACGGTTCTCAGGCCCACCTCAATCATCAATCTCTCAAGTCTCAAGGGCTCACAATCTCGTACCACTCATCCCAAACAATGATTACATGTGATGTACTAATGACTGATGAACATAGACTAAGATATGATATGCAAATGAAGGGATCATGACTGAGTATATAATTACAGTTAGAGTAGATAACTCAAAATAACAGAAATAACCTCATTAGGTCTCAACCGAATAAGCACATAGCTTAATCATGATTTCTAACATACTTCACAGATCATATAATCAAACAAGTATGAGACATTGGATGTAACAAGATATAATAGCAAAACAAGTCCGGTCACAGTCTAATAGTCAGCTAGAATCATGATTTCCTCGGTGGACACCCACACGCTCATCATCTAGCATGTGTGTCACCTCAATACATCTCTTATAACATAGTTCTCAGGGTTAAATACCCTCAAATCCAAGTTTAGATACATTACTTACCTCGAACGAGCCAAATCTAATACCGAGCAAGCCAAACAATACTATAGAAATGCCATCACGCACTATCGACCTTCGAACGGCTCGAAACTAGCCAAAAGAAACTCAAAACCATCAAATAATGCCAAAGGAAACAAACCCAATCAATAAAGGTTGAATCTTTAATCTAAAGCCCAAAGTCAACCAAAAATTCAAATCCGGGCCCGGACCTCGGAACCAGACAAAACTCATAAAATCCGACAAGACATTCAATTATGAGTCCAACCATACTAATTTTACTGAAATCCAACTCCGAATCGATGTTCAAAACTCAAACATTCACTCTAGTAAAATTTAGATAAAATCCCCCAATTTCTCTATCAAAATCATCAACCAAATGCAAAATTCTAAGATGAAATCACGGAATATAATCAAAACCGAGTAGAAAACACTTACCCCATTTCATGTGAATAAAATCGCCTCCAAAATTGCCCAAATCCGAGCCATAGCTCAAAATATGATAAAATGTCTGAAGCCTTCGAAAATAGAGTACTTATAATCACTGAACAATAATAACCATCGCGATCGTGAAGAACAAATGCACTGCCACCAAACATTCTCTATGCGTTCGCGATACTACCCACACGAACGCGATGACCACAGATATAAAATCTCAGCGAACGCGACCTATCACACACGAACGCGTTGAAGAATTTTCCTCATCCGCGAACGCGAAGCTCAAGTTCCCACAACTACGTGAACGCGGTCTTCCTGCTGCGAACGCGATGAAGAAAGTGCCCAGCTTTAATTTTACCTTACAAGATCGCGTCTTCATCTTCACGATCGCGAAGAACAATTGAGGCATAAGAAATCAGCTGAAACCAGCAATGAAATCATGAAGAAAATAGTCCGATAACAATCTGAAACACGTCCGAGCCCCTCGGAACCCCGTCCAAACATACCAACAAGTCCCAAAACATAACACGATCCTACTCGAGGACTCAAACCACACATAACAACATTAAAATCATGAATCGCACCTCAAATCAAATTTTATGATTTTTTGAACTTTCAACTTCCAAAACTCGTGGGAACCACAACAAATAAACCCCGAATGACCTCATATTTTGCACGCAAGTACCAAATGACATAACGAAGCTATTAAAATTCCTGGAATTACAATCCGAACCCGATATTATTAGAGTCAACTCGCGGTCAATCCTATAAACTTTCCAAACCTTTAAATTGCAAACTTTCGCCAATTAACACCAAAACCTTCAAGAAACATCCAAATAAAAATCCGAGCATATGCCCAAGTCCAAAATTACCATCCGGACCTAACAGGACCATAAAAACTCTAATCCGGGATCCGATACACAAAAGTCAAACTTGGTCAACTCTTTCAACTTAAAGCTTCTAACATGAGATTCATTCTTCAAAATTAATTCTAAATCATCTAAAAACTAAAACCGACGATTCACACAAGTCATAATACATTGCATAGAGCTACTCAACACTTTAAACAGCTGAGCAGAATGCAAATGCTTAAAGTGACTGTTTGGGTCGTTACACTTAGTTGTGTGGTACATCATGTGACTACATTTTTGGGTTATGGTCATGGCTTGATTCGGCTTGTTAAGACCCATACAATGTATAGATGTGAGAATTGGGTCCTGTAATGGATTTCAAATAATGGAGATTTGATTCTAAGGTTTATGGGTCTAAAATTGAAGTAAAGATCTTCAGTTAGGTTGTCTTGTCAGGCTTATAGGGATTGTGGTGACGTGAGATCACCCATGAGTATGTGCATGTTGAATTTATAAGATGATTTGATGGCTTTGTTACGACTCTTGGTACGTTCAAGGATGAAAGTATGTTTAAGTAGGGCAGAATATAACTGTTACACCCCATGTTTTCGTACGTGAAAGTACGCCATAAGTAAATTGATGCAAGCTCGAAAATGAGATGTTACATCCCGCATTTTCATACGTTAAAGTTTCGTCGTAAGTTAATCGACGTATCCTCGGGAATGAGATTATTTTTGAGGTTATAAGCATTTATGCTATTTATAACATGCGATAAGTAAGTGTCATGAAGGTTAAAGGGTAAACGAATCAAAGAAAATGAGTTTCGTTGAACGTTGTCAATTTGGGATAAAATACGACCCGAGCTATAATACCCGTTATTTATGGACTAGTGCCATACAAGGTACCACATGACCATGATAGTAGGGTACATACAGTGTTAAAAGTGAGTAGTATTTTAAGTAATTTGGGATAATTCTTAATTATGCGGATAATTTGATAATTATGGATTTTTAGTGGGAGATTAATTAAGTAATTAAGATGTTTGGATAAGATTAAGGAGCCTCCCAACGTGGCAGCCAATAAAGTCTTGATCAAAGCCTAAGTAATGAATCTTAACTCATGTAACAAGGTGGCAAAATTAGAGAAATTTTGGTGGCCAAGTCATCTCCTAAGTGGGGACCACACCCACTAGGATAAAAGACATCTCTAATTCAAAGAGAAATGCATATATCTAAATCTACAAGTAATGGATCTCCTTCAGCAAAATTTATACGAAGTTATACTACATAGCAACGGGATTTACAATTCTAAGAGAGCACGATACAATATTTCTCAAGAATATCATACGGATTTTTACCTACTTCGATCCGCCGTTACGTGTTTTGTCGCAATTGACGTGTGTTAGAGGGATTGTCAAGAGAATCGACTCAGATATATTAAGGCTATCCCTTCTTTCTTTTTGGCATGATCCATACGATACAAACAAAACGAGTAAACGCAAAATTTTCATAAATGACTTTATTCATAGAAGTACTAGGGGTGTCTATATTCTTAAATCCCCATGTGAATTATTATTATATCTTCTATTCATGGGTCTCAAAAAAATATGTATTTGATAAAGTTTATCCGAAAGGCATATTGATCTTATGACATCCCGAGAAATCTTATTAGCGTATTTCTTATGCATTCCATTTATTTATACATATACATTATATATTATATATATATATATGGGATATGGAAAAAGGTTACGGCATTATATACGCACCACCACCTGATCAGCTGGTATACGTTGATAATTTGCCCACAGTGGCAAAGATGATATGATGGGATGCCCTCAGAGGCTTGATGATATTATAAATGCATATACCTATGCATGGTATGACATTTATACACATATGCATGACATTATAAATATGAAATGATTCACAGAGCTATTCAGACTTACATGTTGAGTCTTTTACTCCATGTTTCTCTCATGTCTTTTATTTACTGATTTTTATTCCTTACATACTCGGTACATTATTTGTACTGACGTCCCTTTTGCTTAGGGACGCTGCGTTTCATGCCCGCAAGTCCCGATAGACAGGTTGAGAGTCCTCCAAGTAGGCTATCAGCTCAGCGGAAGGTGTTGGTACGCTTCATTTACTCCGGAGTTGCTTATTTGGTCAGTATGATTTGGACACGTATTGATTAGTATGGCGGGGCCCTGTCCCGAACTTTATGGTATTTATCTACTCTTAGAGGCTTGTAGACATATGTCATGTATGTGAAATATTGTATGGCCTTTTCGGCTTATGTTCAGTGTACGAGTGATCATTTTGGTCTTATAGGCCCGTATGTCATATGTATAAGTTTGTATTACATGTTGGGTCATCCAGTGTTGAGTGTTTACTCATGTTTTATTCTACTTATCTCACGACAGCCTCTCTGGCTCATTTATCTATGATAGTATGATATGAAAGATACGTTACATTGGCTTGGTTGAGTAAGGTATCGGGTGCCCGTCGTGGCTCATAGGTTTGGGTCGTGATAGTAACGACCTAACCGGTCGTTTTGAGCAATTACACTCAGTTCGGTGATTTGAGGTCATGAGTAGCTTCATATGTTATATTATAACTTGTGTGTATCACCATTTATGATTTTCGAGTGGTTCAGGATTGATTTGAAAGAATGATTCTCAATTTGAAAGCTTTAATTGGGAGAGATGACCAAGTTTGACTTTTGTATATTTGACTTCGGATCAGAGTTTTGATGGTTATGTTAAGTCTGATTGGTGATGTTAGACTTGGTCGTATGCTCGTATTTGCATTTGGATGTTTCTAGAAGGTTTATGCACTATATGTCGAAAGTTAGCAATTTGAAGGTTTGAAAAGTTCATAAGTTTGACCGAGAGTTGACTTCAATATTATCGACTTCAGATTATTGTTCCGGGAGTTGGAGTAGGTTTGTTATGTCATTTGGAACTTGTGTGCAAAACTTGAGGTAATTCCGAGATGTTTAGACGTATTCAATATAAGTTTGGAATTTAAAAGTTTGAAATAGTTCATCAAGCTTGATTTGAGGTACGTTTCATGATTTTGATATTATTATGTGTGATTTGGGGTCGAGAGTAGGTTCGTGTTATGATTTGGGACTTGTTGGTATAATCGGACGGGGTCTCGAGGGGCTCGGGTGAGTTTTGGCGTGGTTTCAGATCATTTCAGATGGATTTTTGTGTTGCTGGTTTGCTGGTTTCAGGTAAGTCATCTCGATCGCGAGAAGGCGAATGCATTCACAAAGAGTTAGGTGTGTTGTTCTACGCGTTCGCAATAGGGTGATCGCGTTCGCGAATGCTATTGATGGTCCAGGTGCTTTATGCATCACGTTCGAGGTAGGGCGTTCGTGTTCGGGAAGAGAGGTCTGAACTGTGCATTGCGTTCGCGAGGTTTGGGATGCGAACGCGAAGGTTTATTCTATGGGTTGTGAGGTTTGTGCTTCACAAACGCGAGTCTTATTCTGCAAAGGGTATCCCTGGAGCAGATTTATAAGTACTCTATTTTTGAACTTTAAGTTATTTTATCATATTTTGAGTTATAGGGCTCAGATTTAGGCGATTTGGGAGTGGGAGTTTCACCACATGGATTGGGGTAATATTTTTGACCCTATTTGATTATATTACGTGATTCTATCTTCGATTTCAGCATTTGATCGATGGTTCTAAAAGAGAAATTGGAGTCTTTTGACTAAACTTTCTTAAAGGGAATAATTGAGTTTTGAACATCGATTCAGAGTCGAATTTGAGTGAAATTAGCATGGTTGCACTCATATTAGAATGAGTTGTCAAAATTTATGAGTTTTATCGGGTTCTGAGGTGCGGGCTCGGGTTTACTTTTTGGTTGACTTTGAGTATTTGATAAAAGATTAGACCTTTATCATTTGGGTTTGTTTCCTTTGACGTTGTTTGATGATTTTGAGTTGCTTTTGGCTAGTTTCGAGCAGTTCGGAGGTCGATGCGTGCGGGATAGAGTTTCTAGAGTATTTGGCTTGCTCGGTATTTGTTTTGTCTTGCTTGAGGTAAGTATTTTGCCTGAGTTATTTGTGATAGCTACATGCTATAGGTGCACATATGTGTGGGGTTTGAGCCCATGTGCGAGCACAGGGGTATTTATCCATGCTCGGGGTAGTGCTTAGGCTATAATATGCCTTGAATTGATTTGCTAAGCCTTATGATGTGATGTTTCTCATATTTGTAACTCTTTTGTGAACTATTTGATCCATGCTTGAGGTTATATAGAGTCTAATCCCCCGAATGAACTTGATAATTTCTATTTCCGTGATGAAATTATCGATTTGAGCTATGATATCATACTTTGCACATGCATACACTTCAACATGTCATTTATAGTGGTCCAGGAGCATAAAATCTGATATTCATTGATCATATACATGTATTCTTGTATATTTGCTTATATGTGATATGATTTGGACTGGATGCGTGTGACCACGCCGGGCAGATTGTGTTGTTATACATGTGACCATGCCACACGAATTGTGTTGTTATGCTTGTGACCACGCGGGGCGGATTATGTTGTTATGCTTGTGACCATGCCGGGTGGATTGTGTTTTTATGCATGTGACTACGCATGGCGGATTATGTTATTATGCATGTGACCATGACAGGCAGATTGTGATATGCCTGTGACCACACCAGGAGGATTGTGATATAGCCCGTGACCTTACCAGGTGGATTATGATATCGAGCCTGTGACCAGGTCGAGCGGATTATGATACTGAGCATGTGACCACACCGGGCTGATAGTACATTGAATTGGTCGTGCTGCGTGTGGATATGGATCCATCCCCCTAGGCCCACCCCTCTCATGTTTCTCTCTTGATGGTGTACACGTGGATTGTGACAAACCGACGCAATTCAGGTTGATGTGAGCTTGGGAGAGCTGGTTACTAGTTTGGTTTGGTTACTGAGATTCTAGCGTGGGCCCGAGAGCCGTGATGTGATTTTTATTTTGGATCGGGTTGCGCGTCGCAGCGGATCGATATTTGATTATTGCATTTCTTATTTACTTGCAATATTCCCTGGTTGTTTACCTGATTATTTGCATATCTCCCTTATATGTTGGATTGTTAATTGAGTAAAGTAGGTTAAGGAAATTGTGTGCACCAAGGTGGTCTTATTTGTTACTTTCATGTTTCTTTCATATTACTATTTTGTACTTGTTGGAAATTATGAACTGTACAAGTGGTTGACGAGTATCATTTATAATTCTTGCTTCTATTACCTCACCGATCTTAGTTATGATACTTATTGAGTACATGAGGTCGCTTGTACTCGTACTACACTTCTGCACCTTGCGCGTAGATCTTGAGCTGATGCTGCGAATTATGGAGAGAGCCGACATCGAAGATGTACTTGATTTCCGGATTTAGCTACCACTTGTCCTTGGCAGTTTAGATTTGGATTCTGTTTATGTATATTTTAAATAGACGTTGTAAATATTTTTATACCAGCTTTGTAAATCTAAAGATTTAGTGGCTCATGACCTGTACTACCAAGCCTTGGAAAATTGTATAAAAATTCAGTTATTTCACTTCTTGACTCTTATCATTATTATTAGATTGTGTTGGTTGTTACTTGGCTTACCTGACGGGTTGGTTTAGATGCCATCATCTCTAGGCCGATTTTGGGTCATGACATAACTAAATACCAGAAAATAAATAGAAAATCTTTTATTTCTAATATTTTTTGTGGAGCATATTTTCCTTCATACCAAACACACCTTAAGAGAAAAATACTTCTATTAAGAAGAGGCATGAAAAGGAAACAAGTAGCTAGTCATACAATAAAATATACCACTACGGGATTGTTTGGTAGGATGCATTAGAGAAAATAATGTATGCATTATACAACATATTTGGCATTATCCTATGTATAACGAATACATAGCAAACTATGGCATTAGCAACACCAAGACTATTAATGCATGCATTAGTATGATTAAAGACAAAATTGTCCTTAAAATCCCTTAAAGCTAAACAATATGGAGGATGTTTTGGTAAACAACTAATTTTATTAATTGTGGGCATTTTAAAACACCATACCAAACAGTGGATAAGAAAAAATCTTTGCATAACTAATGTTTGCATTACTAACACATGCATTATTAATCCCTGCATTACTAATGCACATTATTCAGCATTATTCTTATACACTCTACTAAAGGAAAAGAAAGAAATCTGAAGTGTGTCATACTCACGACTACACAATGTGTGCCTCTATGCAAGTGCAAATCATGGATTTTGTTCTACAACTAGTTAGAACTTTTTTAGAACACTTTCATGATCTTCTGCAACCTATATATAGTAATTTTTCACCCCACAAATACCAATACCATACCTACCATATGCTCATATAAAGCAGCAGACCCGCAAATCATATGTCAAATACAATTTTAAGATTTTGACGTTTAACTTCCTAATTAGAATAGTAAGATACAGTAACAAGAGAAATTTTCAGAAACCACTATTGTTTAGTGGCTATTAAGTTTCTATAGCTATCATAGACATAATTACTTCCTATAGCTACTATTCAGTTGTTATGATAGTGTATTTGTTATATTCGCGCTGCTATATTCATGAATACAGCAACAAAAAGTGCTTAAAATAAGCGCATACCAGCTGTACGAGCATGTATTCACATGTATTCATGTTGTTGTATTCAGCAACAAAAAGCGCCTAAAATCAGGGTAGTTCAGCTGTACGCGCACGTATTCACATGTATTCGTGACATATATTCATGAATACAGTAACGACAATCACCTTAAAAATAGGTATGTGTAACGATCCGGTCGGTCGTTTGAGAGTAATAGCCCTGATACCATGTTTACTATTTTTCCCGTACCTTTTTCTTCTTATGAGACTTACCGGGAGGTTGTAGTTGGGGTTTCGAAGTGATTTGGGACACTTAGTTCCTAAACGGAAGCTTAAGTCTTAGGATTTTGACCGTAGTTGGAACTATGTGAAGACAACTCCGGAATAGAGTTCTGTCAGTTCTGTTAGCTCCGTTGGATAATTTTGGACTTAGGAGCATGTCCGGACTATGAATTCGAGGCCTGTAGCTCATTTAGGCTTGAATTGGTGAAAGTCAAATTTTTGAAAATTTTGATCGGTAGTGGACTTTTTGATATCAGGGTCGGATTACAATTCTGAAAGTTGGAGTAGGTCCGTAATGTCGAATATGACTTGTGTGCAAAATTTGGGGTCAATCGGACGTGATTTGATAGGTTTAAGCATCGGTTATAGAAGTTTAAAATTTCAAGTTCATTAAGTTTGAATCGGAGAGTGATTCATGTTTTTAGCGTTATTTGATATGATTTGAGGGCTCAACTAAGTTCGTATGGTATTTTAGGACTTGTTGATATATTGGATTGAGGTCCCGGGGGGCCTCGAGTGTGTTTTGGATGCTTAAAGAATTGAGTTTTGGACTTAGGCAAATGGCTGAAGCTTCTGGTTTCTCGTATTTTTGCACCTGCGGTGGGAAGACCGCAGGTGCGGGCACGCACGTACGGAGTGAAGGGCGCAGGTGCGCTTTTGGTCAAGGAGGTCTATGAGCGCAGGTGCGATAAAGGAGCCGCAGATGCGGAGTGATGGTCGCAGGAGCGGTATGGGTGGCTTGGGCAAAGGTCGCAGATGCAGAGGTTAAACCGCAGGAGCGGGCTCGCAGGTGCGGCCCAAAGCTCGCAGATGCGGTCCCAGCCATTTAAGTCATTTTCGCACCTGCGATGGATTTCCCGCAGGTGCGGTTGAAGGCTCGCAGAAGCAAGTTTGCTGGGCAAAAAATAGGATTTCGAGGGTTGATTTCCCATTTTGATTATGGGACTTTGAGAGCTCGGATTGGGCGATTATTTGAGGGATGTTTCAGAAAAAACTTTTGGGTAATGATTCTTAACTCATTTATGATTATATCCCACTAATTTAGGGTTGATTTCATCATTTAATTTCGGATTTTGGTTGAAATTTTGGGGGAAATGGGAAGAAGTTCTTCAACAAAGATTTTGGATTTTGATTGAGATTTTGACATCGGATTTGGATAATTTTGGTACGAGTGAATTCATGAGTGAATGGGTGTTCATATTTTGTGACGTTTATTCGATTTCGAGACGTGGGCCCGGGGAGACTTTTTGGGGCGATTTTCTAATTTCTTGCTTTAGCTTTGATTTCATTAATAAGATTAATTTCTTATAGTTGTATTTATGGTATGTAATGGATTTTGGCTAGATTTGGACCATTCAGAATCGGATATTCGGGGAAAAGGCATTGTTGCTGATTGATTAAGCTTGGTTCGAGGTAAGTGGTTTGCCTAACCTTGTGTGGGGGGAATTCCTTTAGGATTTGGTACTGTTGTGATATGTGAGCGTCGTGTACGTGAGGTGATGAGTACGAACATGGGCTATTTGTTAAAAAACCCGATTTATTTTACTGAGTAGTAACCTGTTTTTCCTTTAATTTGAGTTATACCGTTTAAATAAGTATTTGTCTGTTTTCATTCTTAATTGAGCAAATTCCAATATGTGTAGTTAGCCTACTTAGTCTAATATCACATGTCTATGTGCTTTAACTGATTATTTGAACTCTGTGAAGCATGCCTAGTTGATTCCTGTTTTTTTTCTTTGTTCTTTATTAGTATAATTTTAGAAATCTTTCTGTTAACTGTTGTATTTATCGGTTTGAGTTGTGTATTTTCTTCTGAGACTACGAGGCGGTTCCTCAAGATTTCTCCCTACACATTTACTTTTGAGACTACGAGGCACTTCCTCGGATGTTCTCCCAGCACATTTACTTTTGAGACTACGAGGCGATTCCTCGGGAGTTCTCCCTGCATATTTAATTTTGATACTACGAGGCGGTTCCTCGGGAGTTCTCACTGCACATTTACTTTTGAGACTACGAGGCGGTTCCTCGGGAGTTCTCCCTGCATATTTACTTTTAAGACTACGAGGCGGTTCCTCGGGAGTTCTCCCTACATATTTACTTTTAGGACTACGAGGCGGTACCTCGGGAGTTCTCCATGTATATTTACTTTTGGAACTACGAGACGGTATCTCGGGAGCGCCCCTGTTGTTATACCATTTTGCGGTGTCGTTATTTCTTTGTGAATACTTATTGTTGTCTTCTCCGTTTTACTTCATTTGTATTATAGCATGTGTTTTATTATTATATCCTAGTAGGGCCTGGACCTGACCTCGTCATAACTCTACCGAGGTTAGGCTTGGCACTTACTGGGTACCGTTATGGTGTACTCATGCTACTCTTCTGCACATTATTTGTGTGCAGATCCAGGTACTTTTTATCAGCCCAACTACTAGCTGAGAGTGCTTGTTGCTGTACGGAGACTTCAAGGTATATCTGCCGCGTCCGCAGACCTCGGAGTCCCCCTCTATTCCCTCCTATGTCATTTACCTTCCTTACTTCTTTTATTAGACTCTGGTGTATAGAGATACTAGTTTCCTTCTGTAGTTTGTGACTTATGATGTTTCGGGTTTTGGGAAACTATGTATGTCTAGTGTTTTGGTTATTGTATATGCCGAGCGGCATTATTATTGGTTATTCAGTATCTAATGCAGTTAGTTGTTTAGTTTTACTTCCATTATTGTTATTTCCGCAATCTGTTAGGCTTACCTAGTCGTAGAGACTATGTGCCGTCACAACATGTCTCGGAGGGAGTTTGGGTCGTGACAAGTTGGTATCAGAGCTCTAGGTTCATAGGTGTCGTGAGTCACAAGCAAGTTTCATAGAGTCTCGCGGATCGGTACAGAGACGTATGTATTTATCTTCGGGAGGCTATAGAACTGTTAGGAAAGATTACATTTCTTTGATTCCTTGTCGTGCGAAATTGTTGACTTCGAAATTTTTAAAATTCTGTATTTTATTCTCTCACAGATGGTGAGGACACGTACAATTAGATCTCATGACCAGGCACCCGTGCCCCCTACTAGAGTTGCGAGAGGCCGGGGCCGGGGTAGAGGCCGAGGACATCCACGCGGTGCAGCCAAAGCACCCACACGAGTTGCTACAGAGGAGCCCCCAGTAGCTCCAGCTGGAGGGCAGACACCTGAGATACATGTTGCTGCACCAGCCCTCCAGGAGACTCTAGCCCAGTTTCTGAGCATGTTCAGCACCTTAGCTTAGGCTGGATTGATTCCACTTTCTCCTGCGACATCTCAGGCCGGGGGAGGAGCACAGACTCCCATCGCCGATACTCTAGAGCAGCGAGTTCAGGCCGACCAAGTTCCAGAGATTATACCGATGCAGCCGGTAGCTCCGGTTCAGCACGAGACTAGGACAGCCGCTTCTGAGGCGGAGCAGCTCGGACTTGAGAGGTACAAGAAGTACCACCCACCTACCTTCAGCGGATTGGCTAAAGATGATGCTCAGGTTTTTCTGGAGGAGTGTCACTGTATTCTCCGTACTATGGGTGTAGCGGAATCGAGTGGGATTTCTTTTACATTCCAGCTTAGAGAAGCAGCCTATCAGTGGTGGCGTGCTTATGAGTTGGGTAGTCCGGCTAAGGCAGCTTCACTTACATGGACTCAGTTCTCGGATATGTTCTGAGTGAGTATGTCCCTCATAGCCTCAGGGACGCATGGCGTGCGAAGTTTGAGTAGTTGCGCCAGGGTGCTATGACTGTGTCAGAGTATGCAGTTCGCTTCAGTGATTTGGTCCAACATGCACCGGCCTTGGTTGCCACAGTTCAAGAGAGGGTTCGATGGTTTATTGAGGGAGTCCACCCTAGTTTCCAGATTAGTATGGCCAAGGAGTTGGAGATGGATATTTCTTATTAGCAGGTTGTGAGTATTACCAGGATATTGGAGGGCATGCTTGTCCAGGATAGAGAGGAGAGGGAGTCCAAGAGGTCTCGAGAGTCTGGCACTTACAGTGGTACTCGTGCCCCATCTGTAGTTCAACATGGTAGGGGTTATGGGAGTCGCCTTATTCATTCAGCTCTTCCAACCGCCAGTGGTGTTCCAGCCCCTGCTAGGCCCTAGGAGCCTTATTATGCACAACCAGTATCTAGTGTGCCTCCTGCTCAGGGTGCTTTTAGCAGCCAGTCCAGCAGACCTGGCCCGAGCCAGTCACAAAAGTCACGCCCTCCGAGAGCTTGTTTTGAGTGTAGCGACACCCGCCATATGGTGAGGGATTGCCCCAGATTTAGGAAGGGTGCACCTCCACAGACTTCTCAGGCACAGCGTGCTCCACCGGGTCCTCAGGCTATGATTTCAGCACCAGCTATCGCCCCACCTGCTCAGCCAGCTCGAGGTGGAGGTCGGGGAGGTCGAGGTCGCCCTAGAGGGGGAGGCCATGCCAGATATTATGCTTTTCCTACTCGTACAGAGGTAGTTACTTCCGACTCTGTCATTACAGGTATTGTTCCGGTCTGTCATAGAGACGCATCGGTCTTATTTGATCCAGGCTCTACATATATTTGGGCGTATCTCGGGATTCATTGAGTTCCCCTATTTATATGTCTACTCCTGTGGGAGATTCTCTTATTGTGGACCGCATGTATCGGTCGTGTTTGATTGCTCTTAGTGGTTTTGAGACCATAGCCGATTTGTTATTGCTCAGCATGGTAGACTTTGATATTATTTTAGGCATAGACTGGTTGTTGCCCAATTATGCTATTCTTGATTGTCACGCTAAGACCGTGACGCTGGCTATGCCAGGATTACCGCAATTAGAGTGGAGAGGTACCTTAGAGTATACTCCCAGCAAAATTATTTCATTTATTAAAGATCAATGAATGGTTGAGAAGGGGTGTGACGCGTATCTAGCTTATGTGAGAGATGTTAGTATTGATACCCCTACAGTTGAGTCAGTCTAGTAGTGAACGATTTTTCAGATGTATTTCTAGCTGATCTTCTGGGCATACCGTCCGACATAGATATTGATTTTGGCATTGATTTGTTGTCGTGCACTCAGCCCATATCTATTCCTCCATATCGTATGGCTCCTCCTGAATTGAAGGAGTTGAAGGAGAAGTTAAAGAAGTTGCTTGATAAGGTCTTCATTCGGCCCAGTGTGTCGCCTTGGGGTGCTCCTGTCTTATTTGTGAAGAAGAAGGATGGTTCTATGCGGATGTGTATTGATTACTGCTAGTTGAACAAAGTCACAGTGAATAACATGTATCCATTGCCTCGTATTGATGACTTATTTGATCAGTTACAAGGTGCTAGAGTATTTTCCAAGATTGACTTACATTCAGGCTATCATCAGTTGAAGATTCGGGAGCCAGATATCCCGAAGACTGCTTTCAGGACTCGGTATGGTCACTACGAGTTTCTTGTGATGTCATTTGGGCTGACCAATGCCCCAGTAGCATTTATGCACTTGATGCACAGTGTGTTCCGACCCTATCTTGACTCATTCATCATTGTGTTTATTGACGACATTTTGGTATACTCCCGGACTCAGGAGGATCATGAGCAGCACCTGATGACTATGCTTCAGACCCTAAGAGAAAAGAAGTTATATGCAAAATTCTCAAAGTGTGAGTTTTGGCTAGACTTAGTGGCATTCTTGGGTCATGTAGTATCGAGTGATGGGATCCAGGTGGATCCGAAGAAGATTGAAGCAGTGCAGAGTTGGCCCAGACCGTCCTCAGCTACGGAGATCTAGAGTTTTCTTGGTTTGGCGCGGCGGGGTATTACCGTCGATTTATAGAGGGTTTATCATCTATTGCAGCACCTATGACCAGGCTGACCCAGAAGGGTGCTCCGTTCAGGTGGACAAAGAAGTGTGAGGAGAGCTTTCAGAAGCTCAAAGACAGCTTTGACTACAGCCCCAGTATTGATATTGCCTTCAGGTTCATTGTTCTCGGTGCGGTATTGATGCAGGACGGTAGGGTGATTGCCTACGCATCCAGATAGCTGAAGGTGCATGAAAAGAACTATCATGTCCACAACCTTGAGCTAGCAGCTATTGTTCATGCCTTGAATATTTGGCGGCAATATTTGTACGGTGTCCCTTGTGAGATCTATACCAATCACCGGAGTTTGCAGCATCTGTTTAAACAGGGGGATCTTAACTTGCGTCAGCGGAGGTGGTTAGAGCTGCTTAAAGATTATGATATCAGCATTTTGTACCATCTCGGGAAGGCCAATGTGGTGGCTTGTGTGGTCTCTCGGTCTTCTCTTTATGATCGTATCAGAGAGCGTCAGTATGATGACCCCCATCTGCTTGTCCTTAAGGACACGATCCAGCACGGTGATGCTAAGGAGGTCACTATTGGGGATGATGGTGCATTGAGGATGTAGTGCAGGTTATATGTGCCCAATGTAGATGGTTTGTAAAAGTTGATTCTTCA
Organism: Nicotiana tomentosiformis; assembly: GCF_000390325.3. NCBI lineage: Eukaryota > Viridiplantae > Streptophyta > Magnoliopsida > Solanales > Solanaceae > Nicotiana > Nicotiana tomentosiformis. Next base: position 30,725,601 of record NC_090816.1, on the reverse strand, counting down.
GGAGGCTCACAGTTCGCGGTACTCCATTCATCCGGGTGCCGCGAAGATGTATCAGGACATGAGGCAGCATTACTGGTAGAGGAGGATGAAGAAAGACATAGTGGAGTATGTGGCTCGCTATCTAAATTACTAGCAGGTGAAATAGGAGCATCATCAACTTGGTGGGTTGCTTCAGAAGATAGAGATTCCGGAGTGAAAATGGGAGCGGATCACTATAGATTTTGTTGTTGGACTCCCATGGACTCAGCAGAGGTTTGATGTAGTCTGGGTGATTGTGGATAGGCTGACCAAGTCGGCTCATTTCATTCTTGTGATGACTACCTATTCTTCCGAGCAATTAGCTCGAATTTATATCCGCGAGATTGTCAGGCTTCATGGCATAACGGTCTCTATCATCTCTGACTGGGGTAAGCAATTTACATCACGGTTCTGGAGGGCTGTACAATGGGAGCTGGGTACTCAGGTTGAGTTAAGCATAACATTTCACTCACAGACGGACGGACAGTCCGAGCGCACTATTCAGATACTGGAGGATATGCTCTGCGCTTGTGTGATAGATTTTGGGGGTGCTTGGGACCAGCTCTTGCCATTTGCGGAGTTTTCTTACAATAATAGTTATCAGTCGAGCATTCAGATGGCACCGTATGAGGCTCTGTATAGTAGGCAGTGTCGGTCTCCAGTGGGTTGGTTCGAGCTGGGCGAGGCTAGATTATTGGGTACATATTTGGTTCAGGATGCCCTGGATAAGGTGAAGGTAATTCAGGATCTACTTCGCACAGCCCATTCCAGAAAGAAGAGTTATGTGGATTGGAAGGTTCGTGATGTTGCATTCATGGTTGGAGAGCGGGTCTTGCTCGGGGTTTCGCCTATGAAGGGCGTTATGAGGTTCGGGAAGAAGGGCAAGCTAAGCCCAAGGTTTATAGGCACATTTGAGGTGTTGCGACGTGTTGGGGAGGTTGCTTATGAGCTTGCCTTGCCTCCCAGTATTGCAGGGGTTCATCCGGTATTCCATATTTTGATGCTCCGGAAGTATCACGGTGATCAGTATCATATGTTGGATTTCAGCTCAGTCCAGTTGGACAAGGATCTATCTTATGTTGAGGAGCCAGTGGCTATTTTGGACAGACAAGTTCGAAAATTGAGGTCAAAGAATATTACTTCCATGAAGGTTCAGTGGAGGGGTTAGCCGGTCAAGGAGGCGACTTGGGAGACCGAGCATGATATGTGCAGCCGTTATCCTCATCTTTTCACCACTTCAGGTATGTCTTTATGCTCATTCGAGGACGAACGATTGTTTTAAGAGGGGAAAGATGTAACAACCTGGCCGATCATTTTGAGAGTAATAGCCCTGATCCCCTGTTTATTGTTTTCCCCGTACCGTTTTCTACTTATGTAACTTACCGGGAGGTTATCATTGTGGTTTCGGAGTGATTTGGGATACTTAGTCCCTAAACGGAAGCGTAAGTCTTAAGATTTTGACCGTAGTCAGAACTATATGAAGACGACTCCGAAATAGAGTTACGTCGGTTTCGTTAGCTCCGATGGGTGATTTTGGACTTAGGAATGTGTCCGGACTGTGAATTCGAGGTCTGTAGCTGATTTAGGCTTGAATTGGCGAAAGTCAAATACTTGAAAATTTTGACCGGTAGTAAACTTTTTGATATCAGGGTCAGATTCTAATTTCGGAAGTTGGAGTAGGTCTGTAATGTCTAATATGACTTGTGTGCAAAATTTGAGGTCAATCGGACATAATTTGATAGGTTTCGACATCAGTTGTAGAAGTTTCAAGTTCATTAAGTTTGAAACTGAGGGTGATTCGTGTTTTTAGCGTTATTTGATGTAATTTGAGGGCTCGACTAAGTTCATATGGTGTTTTAGGACTTGTTGATATATTGGGTTGAGGTCCCGGGGGGCCTCGGGTGTATTTCAGATGCTTAACGGATTGAGTTTTGGAATTAAGCAAATGGCTGAAGCTTCTGGTTTCTGGCATTTTCGCACCTGTGGTGGGGAGACCGCAGGTGCGGGAACGCACATGCGGAGTGAAGGGCGCAGGTGCGCTTTTGGTCAAGGAGGTCTGTGAACACAGGTGCGAGAAGAGAGCCGCATCTGCACATCCGCAGATGCGGAATGATGGTCGCAGGAGCGGTATGGGAGGCTTAGGCAAGGGTCGCAGATGCGGAGGTTAAACCGCAGGTGCGGCCCAAAGCTCGCATATGCGGTCCCAGCCATTTAAGTCATTTTCTCACCTGCGATGGATTTCCCGCATGTGTGGTACCGCAGGTGCGGTTGAAGGCTCGTAGAAGCGAGTTTGCTGGGCAGAAAATAGGATTTCGAGAGTTGATTTCCCATTTCGATTATGGGACTTTGAGAGCTCGGATTGGGCAATTATTTGAGGGATTTTCAGAGAAAACTTTTGGATAACGATTCTTAACACATTTATGGTTATATTCCACTAATATATGATTGATTTCATCATTTAATTTTGGATTTGGGTTGAAATTTTGGGAAAAATGGGAAGAAGTTTTTCAACTAAGATTTTGGGTTTTGATTGAGATTTTGACATCAGATTTGGATAATTTTGGTACGAGTGAACTCATGAGTGAATGGGTATTCATATTTTATAACTTTTACCCGATTCCGAGACGTGGGCCCCGAGAGACTTTTTGGGGCGATTTTTTAATTTTTTGCTTTAGCTTTGATTTCACTAATTAGATTAATTTCTTATAGTTGTATTTATGGTATGTAATTGATTTTGGCTAGATTTGGGCCATTCGGAGTCAGATATTCGTGGAAAATGCATTGTTACCGTTTGATTGAGCTTGGTTCGAGGTAAGTGGCTTACCTAACCTTGTGTGGGGGAAATCCCTTTAGGATTTGGTACTATTGTGAAATGTGAACGCTGTGTACGTGAGGTGACGAGTACGTACACAGGCTATTTGTTGAAAAACCCAATTTATTTTACTGAGTAGTAACTTGTTTTTCCTTTAATTTGAATTATACCGTTTAAATGAGTATTAGTCTGTTTTCATTCTTAATTTAGCAAATTCCAATATGTGTAGTTATCCTGCTTAGTCTAATATCGTATGTCTACGTGCTTTAACTGCTTATTTGAAGTCTGTGAAGCATGCCTAGGTTAGTCCTATTTTTTTCCTTGTTCTTTATCAGTATAACTGTAGAAATCTTGTTATTAACCGTTGTATTTATCGGTTTGACCTGTGTGTTTACTTTTGAGACTACGGGCAGTTCCTCGGGAGTTCTTCTTACACATTTACGTTTGAGACTACGAGGCGGTTCCTCGGAAGTTCTCCCTGCATATTTACTTTTCAGACTATGAGGCGGTTCCTCGGAAGTTCTCCCTGCATATTTACTTTTGAGACTACGAGGCGGTTCCTTGGGAGTTCTCCCTGCACATTAACTTTTGAGACTACGAGACGGTTCCTCGGGAGTTCTCCCTGCACATTTACTTTTGAGACTACGAGGCGGTTCCTTAGGAGTTCTCCCTGCATATTTACTTTTGAGACTACGAGGCGGTACCTCGGGAGTTCTCCCTGTATATTTACTTTTGGGACTACGAGACGATATCTCGGGAGTGCCCCTGTTGTTATACCATTTTGTGGTGTCGTTATTGCTTTGTGAATACTTGTTGTTGTCTTCTCGGTTTTACTTCATTTTTATTATAGCATCTATCTTATTATTATATCCCAGTAGGGCCTGGACCTGACCTCGTCGCAACTCTACCGAGGTTAGGCTTGGCACTTACTGGGTACCGTTGTGGTGTACTCATGCTACTCTTCTGCACATTTTTTGTGTGCAGATCCAGGTACTTTTTATCAGTCCAACTACTAGCTGAGAGTGCTTGCTGCTGTACGGAGACTTTAAGATATATCTGCCTCGTCCGCAGACCTCGGAATCCCCCTCTATTCCCTCCTATGTCATTTACCTTCCTTACTTCTTTTATTAGACTCTGGTGTATAGAGATACTAGTTTTCTTCTGTAGCTTGTGACTTATGATGTTCCGGATTTTGGGAAACTGTGTACGTCTAGTGTTTTGGTTATTGTATATGCCGAGCGGCATTATTATTGGTTATTCAGTATCTAACGCAGTTAGCTATTTAGTTTTGCTTCCATTATTGTTATTTCCGCAATCTGTTAGGCTTACCTAGTCGTAGAGACTAGGTGCCGTCACGACATGTCTCAGAGGGAGTTTGGGTCGTGACAATATATCCAGCTATCTAATAACGGAAATAATATCACTTAGCGTGATACACTCCTAATATAACTCAGCAAAATCAATTCTAACATGCCTCATTATCAACCCAATTAATTAGAATGAATTTTCAGTTGTATTTAACTTTTATATTTAGTGTGTTTCAATATTTTTATTTTTTACTGTTGCATTCATTAGATTCAATGTTTGCATTTATTGTATTTGCTATCTTATATTTAGTGTATTCAAATGTATTTGTATTAACAATATTTTAGTTATTCCTAATATAAGTTATTATTGTTGTATTCAATATATTTTATTGGTTGCATTCACTGTATTTCTATTTGTATTTAGTGTATTTTACTGTATTTCACTATATTTTAAAATTAAATATATTCATTGTTTATATTCTGTTCTATTTTAATGTTTGCATTCAGTGTATTTCAATGTTTATATCATGTATTCATGCATGAATACATGTCTATTCAGTTGTATTCAAAATATACTAACCTTCGAAATACATAAATACAAGAAAAAAATAATGTATTTATATAAAAATATAATGTATTTGAGTGAATTTGTACAAAATACAATGTGTTTGTATCATTGTATGTGACTATATAGCAAAGAAGAGAAGAAAGTTCGACGGAGATGACATTTTCCGGCCAAGCAAAATATTGTATACATTGTATTAAAACTAAAAATGGAGACGAACAGAAATCCCGTCCCTCAAATCTTCTCCGGCGTAAAAAATATTGCAGTATCCGTGTAGAGGAATCCATTGCAATATCCGGCGTAGAAGAAAGTCACAGTCTTTTTCTTTCTAATATTGCATTACAAATTCATTACAAATATCCGGCGTAGAAACTAAGCAGTACAAATCCTGAATGTGAAGCACTACTCCGATTATACGACTGCTGATTATGTTTCTTCTCAGTGGTGCGCTCAACCAAAAAGGAAGATCCATACGAATCAGGTTTTTAGTTATGTATGGTGTTTCCCCGTAGTTTTCCTTTGGTTATTTAGGTGTTTAACTTAGCAACCAAATACGAGTATAATTTTTATCCGGCCAGAGAATTCACGATTAGAATCAAGTATTTTGTTCGAAGAGAGAGAAAGAAGAAAAATTTTGAGAGAGAATCGTGTGTTAATTGAAAGAAAGAAAGAGAAAAAATATAAATAATGTATTTCATGCCTCAATAGTAGTATATACCATAAATACCTATTTTGCTATAAAATATAAAAAGTATCTATAAAATATAATATTTTAAAATAATTTTAATTTATAATAAATAGGGTGTATACTTTGGTAAAATTTCCTAATAACAATTATCTGGAATTTATGTTTAGCTTTCAGAGATTCATGAAGGTTGATGCCCATTAGCAAATTAGCGATATCACCGTAGGAGAGGAGAAATTTTATGATGTGTGAGATATGTCATGTCATACTTGTGTGAGGGTGTTACTGATTGATATTTGGAATTGTGGGACCCGCCTTAATATTAATTTGCTATATCTTTCCTTTCTCTTTCTGCTATATTTCCATGTTTATTTTTCACTGTTGGATCTCCCTGTTCATCTTTCTTACCAGTTACTACTTACCACCTCAATATTTTCATTCATTTTCATTCACAAAACTCAATGTTTCTCGCCTAACTCTTCCTTCAACCACTTTAAAAGAAACTTATTTTCTCTGTCTTTTCTCTCAAGCAATTTCTTCATTTTTGAAAGTCACACAAATCCATCAAATATTTTCATAAAAACAAAAAAGAGAAAAAAACTGAAAAGAAAGAACACTACCTTGACAAACAATTGGGTTTTGCACTATTTCCATGAAACCCAGCAATAAACATCAACCATATACACATCTTGTTCACTTGTTCCTATTTCATATTCATTCTGAGTCAATGATTTCCAATACAATTTAATTCATATGAAAAGCATATATTATTTGACCGGCACAGTCAAATACATCAAATGATTAAATCGTCCTTAGATATATATACAGAAAAAATTTAAAAAAAAAATAAGAACTTCCTTTTATTTTTTAGCAGAAGGACATAGATGAAAAGAAAAATAAAGAAAGAAAAGGAATAACATAGTTGAAGATATTTTTTTATCTAAAGTAATTTTTTTTAATGAAAATAGGAGAGATCCTATACATTTTGCTATCACTTCTACTTTAAAAATTGACCCATTTCTGAATGCTATCCATTATGTTAATACGATACACGTTTTACTTTATGTGATTTTTTGGTTTTTTTAAATTCATAATGTGTTTTTTCGAAAGTTATTTTTGGAATAAAGAGTCTAAAAATTAGTTTGTTATATTTTTAATAATCAAGTTAATACGAGTAATATAATTTTCATCGAGCGACGGGTAAAATCTTTTGCGGACAACTTAAATACGTAACGGGTATTGTAAGTGGCTGAGTAATTTTGCTGTCATCTCAGTACTTTGTCCCTCCGATTAAAAAAACAAATTAACCAAGGAATAATAAAATAGTAAGAAGTCGCTTCGAATGAGTGGATAAACATTTTGCACAGTTGACTGTCCACTTAGAACAAGAATAAGACACTACTGTTCAAGGCTATTAACTCAACAATGTCGTTCCCTCGGTTTCTCCGCAGCGCCATTAAAACCAGCCGAATCACATCACCATCAAAGTTTGGCCTTTCATCAGCAAGATCAACACTCTGTTCTTCTTCTAATGGCGATTGGAATCGACCCTTTTGTTCCGATTCCAATAATTCGACTTCCGAATCCGAGAAGAGTACAGCAGCATCAGCGTCATCGTACTACCATCTAAGCGGTGGGCCATCTCATATGCGCGCTGCTGTGTTTTGGGAACCGGGCAAACCCCTCACTTTTGAGGACTTTCACATGCCTCGCCCTAAAGCTAATGAAGTTCTCATCAAAACTAAAGGTGATTACTCTTTCTACTCGTTAACCCAAGAAAATGTGATCTAAGAAAAAAAAAAAGACTTTTGAAATTTGTGATCTAAATAATCCATGGATACTTTTTTATTTATAACTATAAATCCTCTCACTAATGTTAAAATGAAAAGTCTAAAGTAATTTTTTCTAAATATAGAAATTTATCATTCTGAATAACTAAAAAGGAGAGTGCATTACATAAATTGGGAACAGATGGAGTAGTCTTTGGAAAATTGCCCAGAAAAAAGGTGTCTTTTTGAACTGCATTGCAAGTTATTTCCTGTATGGTTCTATTTCATATGCGAGTGCAATTCTATCTATATTTTAAGGATATGATAACAAAGTTTAAGTTCTATGCACGGACGGTGTACAAAATATTTACTCAGTCAAGTCACTTGTAAGGTAATTAAAGGCAAAGCTTATGATAAGCCTGGTAACTAACCTACTATATCAGGTTAAAAGACGCTGATAGTGTAAACAAATCTTTAGTGTATATTACTTAAATCCATGATTAAAGAGTTACTGTGTTGTGTTTTTGAAGTGCAGCCTGTGGGGTCTGCCACTCTGACCTGCATGTAATAAAAGGTGAACTTCCATTTGCTAGCCCTTGTGTTGTGGGGCATGAGATTACTGGTGAAGTGGTTGAACATGGGCAGCTCACAGACAGTAAAATCATTGAAAGGTTAAAACAATTACATCTTCTTGAAAAGTGCTGTGTTCTATTGTTCTCTGCGAGTCAATGATGAGCAGTTTTTGTTATAATTTTTCAGATATCCTGTGGGATCTCAAGTTGTTGGAGCTTTCATTATGCCTTGTGGTAGCTGTTTCTTCTGCTCTAAGGTGACAATAGTTAGATTTGTTTGTTTATGAAGCTGACAATATTTGCTTATCATGATGCAGTCATGCCAAATCTTTGATCCATAGTTATCTAATGAACACAGGGTCAAGATGACTTATGCGAGGCTTTCTTTGCTTATAACCGAGCGAAGGGAACCCTTTATGACGGGGAAACACGTCTGTTCCTCCGCAATAGCGGTAAGCAGGCTGTTATTACTTGCAAATTTTTCTGGTTTCTATTTGAGTTTCACAATTGAACGTACAGTCTTCTCAAGCATTCAGGTCAAGCATATTTCGTTAATGCAATATGCATCAAATGTTCAATTTGCTGCCTTTTTGCTATGCTAGTAGTTTGTTTTAGCTACTAAACAGATAGCTTATCATTGTCCTAAAATCAGTATAGGTCTTCGTTGGAATTTTTCTTCAGCAAAGTCTCATTTATATGGGAATCAAACTGATTTATTTTCTTTGCGACTGTCAAGGACTTTGTTTGGGTGTCAGATTTCTTTTCCATTCTTGCTGTATTACTAGTTCTGGCGGATGTTACTTTTTGCTTGAGATGGAAGACATCGATAGGTGGTCCAGGATATTTTGAACCCATATCACCTAGTTTAAAAGGAAAAAAAGAGTTAAAAACTGCTACTTGGAGTTAACTTTTATTGAAGAATTTAGGACACAGGGAAGAAGTATGTTAATATAGTTAGAACTGCTATCACATATCGCAAGTGTTATTCTTCAGCAGTGTGTAGGATGTATGTGAATGTTTAACATGCTCATTAGCTGGAGTTGAAGGTCTTTTGTGTGTGTGTGTGTGGGGGGGGGGGGGGGAGTAGAAGTGTTCGGTTCCGAATTAAGGAGCAACCTCTTGCCCCTTATTTCTTTTTGGTCCACTCATGTTGTTCCTATTTGTATAGAAGAATGGGCGTCGTTCATGAAAAATCGTATCTTTTGTAGGTTTTCTACTTTTTGTTATACTTCATGTATACTCTTGCCCAAATATTTTATAAAATATATTATTTTTAAAAAAGAAGTGTTTGGTTCCAAATTGGACTGAAAGAAAGAGACCTTCATATGATGGTAAGATATCTCCAGTGCTGACATAAAGGTGATTGTCTAAGCCTTGGAAAGGCCTCTTTTTTCCTCTTTAAGGTAAGACCTTATACATTTTTATCCTCCCCAGAGCCCTCGATGCAACAGTTTGGTATGCTGTGCTTTTTCTTCTCTTTGTAAGGGGACACGGAGAGGTCAGTTCTTTGCCTCAAGTGCCATTGCTTTCTTGGAACCTTGCTCTCCATTGTGATCCGCAAGACCGATAGTTTCCTCGGCCATTTCACAGAAATGGTTGATTATTTGGAACCTTTCGCTTCATTTTGATCAGCAGTACTAATATTTTCCTCTTACCCCTATAAGGTATTCTGATCTTTCGATCAGTCTTATTGTAAAGCATTAGTGTTTGGAATTCTTGTAAACTGATTTCTTTTGCCAGAAAAGCTAAATGTGGCTTACTCCTCAGTAAAAAAAGAGAGGCTAATGTGGCTTATTTATCTGGATTCTTGTTAACCCACAAGAAAAATAAAAAGAGTTAAAGTTGGTGTGGTGGACAAAGGAAAACTGATTTTTGTTCCTTTAGGCTGCTGCAGTAAATTAAAGATCATTTTTTGACATGGGAGATTCTTGATTTTCTGTTGAGCTTTTTGAATTAAATAAAAGAAGAGGAAGTGTTGAAAAGTCCTAAATCGGTCCATAAAGGGATGGATGATCTCTTTTTGGGGTTGAGTTAGGCCCAAGGTCCATTTATCAGAAAGTAATAGGTACAAGTAATAAATCATATATACCGCTTGTTCATGGGGTTCTTCCCAAAAATACATCAATATAATACTTGCTTTTTTAATAGGAAAAAAAACCGTATTTCAGAATAATAGTAATTATTAGTTAAAATTTGTTCACCTTCAAAAGCACACCCACATGCTTCGTGTCAACAGTTTCCATGTGTATTTTATTCTTCTATTTTTTGAGATATGAGGGTTCAAAAGCTCCATATAATGGACCCCAACTAGTTTGGGGATGAGGCATAAGTGATTAACTGATATGTATTATGAGTATGATCCTTTATGGACCACCATTTGAAAGCTAAGATGGTTGGTGTTCAGATCGGCTATTGGGCTGTCTAGGGTTGCTGGCATAGTGATACATGAATGAAACTTTTATCGTGTTTTTTCATCAAATCCTTATTCTTCTCTTCCAATGTAGTTCGTCAATTGCCCAATGTTGTTAACATTAAGATATTTGGTACATATTGTTATCTTTCAGGTAAGCCAGTGTATATGTATAGCATGGGAGGTCTTGCTGAATACTGCGTTGTGCCAGCACATGCATTGGCTGTTCTACCAAATTCATTGCCATATACAGAATCTGCCATTTTAGGATGTGCAGTTTTTACTGCCTATGGGGCTATGGCTCATGCTGCAGAGGTGCGCCCAGGTGATGCTATTGCCGTGATTGGCATAGGAGGTGTTGGCTCAAGGTGAAAAGTTATCATGCATTGGCTTTGTATTCAACTTCTGATTATGAACTCAGATACCAATAGCTCTTAGAATCAAGTCAAAATAGGAGGCGCAGATTTTCCAAATATTAAACTTCCCAGTCAAAAAAGAAAGATAAATTTGTTTTGTGTAAGCTGACAGGAGTATTAAGAATTAATTTCATCGTTGCCTTTGAATATTGGGGGCTGAGTGCCATATGGGAGAATCGTTGAGATGAATCATATAGTGATTAGGGAAAATAAACTCCACAAGTTTTTCCAAATACTGAACTTACGAGAGTCAAAAAATTAGTTTTGTGTAAGCGGACAAAAGTGTTGAGAATTAATGTCATTGTTGCCTTAGGATACTGGAGACTGTGTGTGCTAGGAGAATTGTTGATATGAATCATATATTGATTAGGAAATTTAATAAAAATACGAAAAACTACCATCGATATATAGTTAAAAAAGGATTAATATCCGCTCAAATTTGATGTGTGGATGCACTTTGAAACATGTCTAACACACAGTTGGCCCTGTTGCAGTAGTCAGTTTCCTTTTCTGACCTTTATCACATAGCAGATACAAACACAGCCAAATGTGCACGATGTTCTCTCTAGTGCATGACAATTGGGATCTGTTTCACATCAAATATATAGAACGTGTGGATGAGTCACATCAAGATATGAAATAGGCGTCCATTTGGCAATTCATTTTTTGCTACCCTGTTGCCGAGTGGAAAGATCCCAAATTTAATATTCTGATCTATTTAGACCGCTGTTCTGGCGGTACTTTGAAATGAAAAGATAATTTGCCAAGGCATAGCAGGCTCCTGCATCAGTCATTTAAACCCTATTGGACCTTATTAACCTGTAGCCATCAGGCCGAATACAAAGGGACTGGATTAGGCGATAGACCTAGCACGAGCGTGGACCATCTTAATTTGATTAATGTTAAGAGTTATGAAATGAGTAAAGACAAAATGTTCAGTGTTTCTGACATACCCACATTATGCCAGCGGTCTGAACACTGATGAGGCACTGAATATATCTAAATAGTAACTTCCATTTTAATTCGGGCAATTTATTCAATGTCATGTTCTGTTCTTCATTATTATGCATTAACATTCACAGTTGGTTTCTTAGGATACCATTTTCTTCTTCATACTTTATCTTTGTCCGTTCTTACCCCTACTATCATCTGGGTGGGTTTTCTGTATTAAGCTTGCTACTTTTATGCTGATTTGCTTCTATGATTTATTACCTGAAAACATGGTGCAGCTGTCTGCAAATAGCAAGAGCATTTGGGGCATCAGAGATTATTGCAGTAGATGTGCAAGATGAGAAATTGCAGAAAGCTAAAATGTTTGGAGCCACTCATTGTGTAAATGCATTGAAGGAGGACGCAGTGAAGAGAATAAAAGTATAGACTTCTCCACTTAACTCATTATGTGCATACTATCAAATTAACTATCAAAAACCATACAATTTTTACTCTGTCTGATTTCTAGATAAATACATGGATCGTATGGTAATATACATCAAGGCCAAGAGTACATCTCTATGTGCTCTGTTGTAGAAAATTATTTGAAAATGCTGTGCAACTGGACCATGAAATTATTCCAAGTGAGATAGATCGATTCTGAATTTGCGAGTACTTGAATTTTGACCTTGAGTTTGTTAGCCAACTTGTGTATTCAGGAAGGGCTGTTTTCACACTAAGTTTCTGTCTACTATTTACATTTTTCTTTGGATTTTGTCAAATACAGGCTGCAAATCTTGTTTAAGTGAAATCTCATGACTTAAATAATTAGTTATTGGTGAGACTGGCTGTGCAGCAGCTTCTTCCTTTCATTAACATCTTTCTGTTTTCCATCATTCTCTCTAGCTAGTTTTTGCTCCTTATGTTTCTGATGCTTTACTTTGTCTATTGGTATCTCCATTCTGGTTAATCTCCTTGTATAATATTGCTCTATTTGATGTTTGATTACTATGTCACACACTCACGCCTATGGGTAAAAGTCAGTATGATAGAGAATTCGGACTTTCAGGTGATTAATGGCAAGGCCGTCCTAATGAACTAGTTTTTTTTTTTAAACGTTGGTGGTGTCCAAACCAGCTTGTGCGTATTTTGACAATTCCATGGGGTACAACCAGCTTGTGCGTATTTTGACAATTCCATGGGGTACATGTTACCTCTCATCGGCACAGTTAGGTACGGGGTAACTCTGCCCACCAAGGCTTGGGCAAATAGGAAGAAATCTCCTGATGTGTTTTGCTTCCGTTGGGATTTGAACCTAAGACCTCAAGGTTCTCCTCCCACTTCATTGACCCACTTCATTGACCACTAGGCCATACCCTTGGTTGCTAGTACTATTTAACTATTGGTACATTATTAGATAATTTCTTTTGCTTTTATTCACCAGTTATTAACTTTTCAATCCTGAACTGCTGACAAAAAGTGTGTTGCAACTATCATTATGGTCCAATAGTTGAGGAAAGCTCATGAATATAAGACTAATTAAGACATTCCACCTATTACAAATAGCATGTAATTAGTAGCTGTTTGGCATTTTGTTTATTTGTATTTGAATTTTTCCTTTAACATTCTCAAATGTCCTACATGTGCGTTTGTTGGGAGATCCATAGTTTTTGGCTTTTCAGATTGTTTTAGGTTCTTCTTCTTAAGCAAATGTTTCCCTTGGCATGTGAGAACATACCAACTGCTTAAACTAATGTTATCAGCTATTCGAATTGTACAGGACATCACAGGAGGCATGGGTGTTGACGTAGCTGTTGAAGCTTTGGGGAAACCACAAACATTCTTGCAATGCGTGCAGAGCGTTCGGGATGGAGGCAAAGCTGTGATGATCGGACTGACTCTATCTGGTGCTAAAGGGGAGGTGGATATAAACCACCTAGTGCGACGACAGGTGTGTTTTCATGTGCAGGAGGTCTTTTATTGCTTGTCAGTTGTCACCCTCAATTCCAATCTGCTAATCCTAAAGATCCGTTCCCTCTTTTGATATGTCTTAAATTGTTATGCATTGAATGAAAATGATGGGTCATTTTTACTCTTCATATGCATGCAGATACTTTTGAAAACGCATTCTGTTAGAATGAAGATTTTAAGGGGTAAATATAACAAAGGGTAATATCCATCCAGTGCATGTAATTTGGACTGTAATTTCTACTGCAAGGTGATACAGAAGTTTTAGTGGACCTCATAGATGGGATAGGTTGACTACAAGAATAACTTTGCATATACTGGTTGCCCATACACGCCAAGCTTAGAGTGAATTCAATGCTCATTTTTGCCCATACATTGAGTGGACACTCACATCACTTGCCATGTCAGTGTATGAATTTATTTATTTATTCAACATGTCGTGACTCAGTGTATGAATTGACATGGGCCTAGTCTGTGTTCTGTTAGAAAAATATGCTGTATGTCGATTTTTAAAACATACAGATAGTTAAGTCATTAAAATGGTACATCAAACACCATACTGGTGTATATTAATAAGAATTTCAACTCATTACGAAAGGTGAAAATAGTCCATATACATTGGGAATTTATTACTATATTTGGAGCATGAAAATCCATATTATGTTTAGGTAAGGTCATACGATTATAAATTTTATGAGCACAGTTGTGTTTTCTTTAGAGTTTAAGCAGCGCTCGCATTCTCACTGTTGATATTTATGATGACAGATAAAAGTAATTGGTTCTTATGGAGCCAGAGCAAGACAAGATCTCCCTAAGCTGATTAAACTCGCCGAAAGTGGCATATTCAATCTAACTGCAGCTGTTTCAAGGACATGCAAATTCGAGGAGGCCGAACAGGCATACAAAGATCTTGATCAGGGAGCCATTTCTGGACGCTGTGTTGTTGAGATAATGTAATTGTGACATCTACAGAAAGCATCACCCATTTGACATTCATGTAAACTTCAGTTTTCTTGTGATCAGATGCTAGCAAATGTTACTGTTGGTGTTTAATGAAGCAAACGGTTAAGACCTGTACATAATGTAAAAAGAAATAAAGCGAATTTTCAAATGAGTGCTTTCCAAATAAATTATTCTCAGAAATTTTGCCGGTGTAGAGTGGTTTTATCTCCAGTTATGTTCCAATAGGTTATGCTCCCTGGCGATTAGTGTAGACTGATTTAGGCAAATGCCCCTTTTTTAGCCCATTGTTCGGACACAACTTTAGCCCTCGGAAAATTACCCCTTCCGGACAATGTTTAACATATAAAGTATGCTCATATAAATTTCAATTTGCTCATAAAATATTAGATTTTGTGGTCTAACGTACATATTTTTAGGCTGCAGTGATGTTTTCTCATGACATTTTCAGTTTGCTCAAAAAATATTTTTAGACCGTGATCTGAAAGGTCTATCAGTTGCAACAGAAATAAAAAGGTTATTAAACAACTACTAAAAAAAGGACAAGCAGCAAAAATTTCACACTTGTGTACTTTTATAAGGTTGAAGAAGTTAAAAGGAAGCCCAAACAACATTATCACTAACATCTTTGAAGTTAAAATCCTTCCCCCAGAATATTGCTGATAACATCAAAATTTCTTTTAGTCTGAAAGAGTTAAAAAAAAAAAAGAAGAAGACAGTAGAGGCCTCTGACTTCATTTTTAAATGTCAATGAGTCATTTAAAGTGCATTTTCTGGTCGAAGATGTTACTTGCAATAAAACACACTTAACAGACCTCTAGTGCTATCTACTCTGGTTGAAACCAGTGTTTCAAACATTTTCTATAGCCTCTACTTGCGTGTTTCAGCGAACCAATCAGCTTAAAATGATACTTTCTTGTATAAAATGATATGTATTTCATTCTTATCACAATATGATCAAATGTAGATAGACAAAATTATTAGAGGAAAGTACTGATGCTAGCAACTATATTAATAAAACATCTACCAGCCGATGGGCATTGTATACAAAATTGGAACAGTAACCTTACATCTGTACCATAATCACAGGAATGAAGAACAAAATTTCATTCCTATCATGCCCAGCGTTCAAATGCGAAGGAAAAAAAAATGAACTGCCATTTTAATAAATGCAGGATGAATTTCATTACCCTATATTCATCTCGTATTTATGGTTGGCTGTGATTTCAATACAAAATCCGAACAGCAGAGTATATCACCATAGCCTAACTTCCAAGTCAGTCTTCCTTCCATTTGTTAACATACTTCAAAAAGGCAAGAGCAGGATTATCCCTTGGAGGAGCACGGACACGCATTGATCTCCGAACCACATCTTCATCTGTTGCTTCCTTATGAGGCACCTCCTTAGATCTCTTTTGAAGTTCCACGCTGCAATTAGTTAAACCAAAGACATTCAGAGATGGAGAGGAAACCACTTAGCGATGTCCAGATAAGCAATATCAGAAGAGTCAAGCGCATAAGGAGAATTTGATCCTTTGCTCAAACTTTAAATTAATAGTGTCAACCTTTTTTCCACAAGTGAGCATGCACAAATATCCACGTTAAAACGTGGTCACAGGGGAGGAGAAACACACGCACACAAGAAAATATAAAAGCTAGTGATCAATTTCTCCTCCATATTGGATTATCTTCACAATTTGGAGAAATTTTTGGCAGATACAACTTCTAAAGGAACAACTATAGACAATAAAAACAAACTTAATAAAACATTAGTTAGGCCTCTGGTAGAACCTCTTTTAATAAAACAAACTATGTAGTTTGCACTTTACAGACAAAAGTCAAAAGAGTATTTGTTACTCAGTAAACAAGAAAGAGAAGATTATGAAATTAGGTTAAACAATTAGAAAGGACCTATGACTTCTGAGTTCTTTTTCTTTTTGTTTGAAAATTTACTATGAGTTAACTTTAGAATATTAAAGTATTTTAAAAAGGATATATTAAGCAATTTTAACTCAAAATTGAAAAAGTTCTCTGGGTTTAAGCCCTAAATGAACACCAGAACATCGGGACTTATGCCTAAGCAAAAGCCCGGAAGGTTGGGACTTGCGCCCCACAATATTTGCAACCCCCCCCCCCCCCCCACAACCAAAGTATGCCTCAGTGCGTTATTGGTACGGCTCGCCCTGCCCTGAAAACGCCTTTTAAAACACTGCTTCATATCATCTTCCAGGGCAATTAGAAAACACCCTGACCAGATAACTTTAGTAACAGACCATAACAGCTATTTACAGAAAACATTTTGTCCTTGCTGTTCACCCAAATCAAGCAGTCCTCCTTGTTTTGATCAATTAAAACTGAATCCAACTGTTGTAGCAGTTGCAGAAACCCTACACCTCCCAGTCCTTTAGATTCCTTCTGAATTCTACTTGCCAGCCTGTATCTGAATAAAAATCTCAGACTTTGCCATCCTTTGCTATAGTGTTGTTAAATAGATCAGGATCTCTTCAAACTAGTACTCCCAATCCAAATGCCTGTCCAGAATTTAGTACAGAAACTCTGCTCCAAGGAAAGGACTACTTTATGAAAACCGGAGGACATAAGCAGATTGTTGGATATACAGATACAGCTTGGGCAAGGTCACCCTCCAGCAGACGATTCTGGATACAGCATTCTAGTTGGGGAAATTTTGAGGTCTCCGAAAAGTAAGAAACAAAATTAATTGCGAGATCAAGTGCAGAAGCAAAGTATTGGGTAACGGCAGTGTCTAAACCTGAACTAATATGGATCAAGCACTGCTAGAAGTATCGAAATTTGGAGAGCTTAGTCAAATGGAACTTGTGCGTGATAATCAGGCCGACTTCACATTACTACAGCTTAATTAATTAAGCAGCAAATGTCAAACATGCCAGCAGAAAGCACACATCACAAAAGACTATTTACAGTTTCCCAGATGATATAAAAATTGCTTAGCTTAAAACTAGGACCAAATATAGACCACCCAACCAAGTTCTCACATGAGTTTAGTACCATGGCCTCTTTTCTAAGTTGTCTCCAAATTTTTTTATTTTTATTTTTTGAAAATGGTAACATAGATGTCTCCAAAATTCAAATCAAATACAACAAACAACAACAAACCCAATATAATCCCAAAAATTCAAATAAAATGATATGAACAAATCAAAATATTTCATGGATGTTCAACTAATCTTATTTTTATTTTGATAAGTTCAGGTCACCTTGTTGTGTTTTCCTTAAAACTAATACAAGTACAGGATTTTTTTTTGGGAACTGTGGTCTCCTTCTAAGTCACGTTAAGGATTCCAATTAAAGAATATAAGAAAATCAAAATGTTTCATCTGAAGTTTAACTCACCTTATTTTGTCATAGAGTTTTTCCAGTTGCATTTTAAGAGCCCTCTCTCTTACACCCTTCACATTCAGTGATCCAATCAGAGCATCAAGCTGTTACCAGGAAAAGCTGAAGATTATCACGATATAAGAGAAAAACCATAAGAGAAAGTGTGGTGTAGCATCAATACCTCTTCCTTGGAAGAGTAATAACCCCACTGGACAGAATCTGAACTCTCAACGAATATTCTTCCATCACGGCGGAAAAACCAATACCTATTATAATCTCTGTCCTTACCCAATGGATTGGTGCGTATTACTCTCTTCTCTATTTCCCGTTCAAGATATTCTTTCTGCAATTTGAAGATACACAAGGAACTTGCTTAACAAATAAATAGGTATAAGACATTTATGTCAAGTGAGACCATGAAGCTATTTCAACAGATATCTAGGTAACAAAAATTCTGTTTAAACACAAGACTACATGCTCGTGTGTCAAAGAAAGAAAACCAGAGAACTAGATCGAGAGAAGCGCGGGCTCACCCTTTGCTCTTTACTCCTGTTTTCAAGATGCTCCTTTATCTCATTCTTCCGCATTTTGTGAAGAGCTCTTTGATCCTTACTCCTGTTGTCTAATGTTTCCTTCCCTTCATCCTTTATCAATTTGTCAGAAGCAATCTTCGAGGAACCATTCATCTTTTCTGTAGCATTTTTGACTTCAACCTTTCTCATCTTAGCTTTTTTAAATGAATCTGCTAGTAGCTCACTCTCACTAGCAGACGTCAGAGAGGAAGCAACAGGAGACAGAAAAAAGAAAAATAAGAACCGACATCATTAAGTTAAATTCCAGAACGATTTCAAGTACGTAAAAAACAAACCTGTCTTCTAATGAATGTTTTGATTGAGATGATGTTCGTTTGCCGTTCCTACTTGGCACATCTCCATTCTCTCTGAGGTGGTTATCGCTCCCAGTATCTGAGGAGTTGCCACACCCTTTTGTTGCTTCCTTCCCATTAGACTGTATTTTCAAATGGTCTTCTTCTCTCTTCTTCCTAGATTCTTCCAAAATTTCATCTCTCCTTGTTGCTGCAAGTGCCTGCTTCTTTTCAATATCCTCATCCAATTTCTCCTTAAAATACTCTGTCTCAATGACTCGACAGACCAGTTCACGCAAGATTGCCAATTTGGCCTGAATGTCTACAAGGCCATAGTGACCCCTCTTAATCGTTGCAACATGATTAGACAATTCTATAATACCAATCAATTCCAAGAAATCAGACAAATACTCCATCCAATTGATTAAAGTAATCTGGAAGAAAAAAAAAAGGTTTAAAACTATGATTAGTGTTCAACAAAGAAAGTATAGCTAATATCATCAGGCTGTAAACAAGAATGCACAGTTAATAGTTACTTGCCTCACAAGAGAGAAAATATCCCATCAGTGAAACATGTCAAACACATTCTGATTTATGAGTCAGTTTGCATATATTTACAACAAATATTTTATTTCAAAAGTGAACTTACAAATATAAATTTGAACCATCAGCTTTAATTTATTGATTTCAGGTCATGGGCATTTTGCCTATCATGGGAAAGAGGTTATCCACGAGGAGCATTTTCATATAATTACTTACATCAGAAGTAGCAAAAAATATATCTAGAAGTGGAAAATACATTCATCTATATAAAATTCAATCATTATAAATGCCTAGCATAACAGCATACATACATTACATTATACAAATCACCAAATTCTACGAAATGGCGCATAAACATATTAAAGCCACAAAGCACGCAAGAGACGGAAGTCCCAAGAATATCGGGGCATTAGCCCTTGAGACTTTTTCCCTCCAATAATCCCCTCGGGATTTTTGGAGCTTGCGTCACATCAGGACAAGCTCCAACTTCGCCTTTCAAAGATACTCATCATTATCATCAGAGTTTACAAACTATGGTACTTGATCAGATTGTGTTGCTACACAAGAAGGTTAACGAATCATATGTCCAAAATAAACACAAACCCTTGAAGAGTTAAAGAAGGCATGACCTTCAAAAGAAAATATTACATGATTCAAATATTACCTTCAGCTTCTGTCTTTTCTTCTGTACAGCCATGAAATACTCGCCGTTATCTTTCAAAAGAAAGCGAAGAAGGGCTGAATGACATTCAGATATGAGAACAATGTTGCTGCCTTTGTGACAGACAGCACTTTCAAAATCTTCAAGGGAGAATGGCGACAGGTGGAACAACCTGCCAAACGAAGTACAAAAGTCCCATACCATCAAAAGATCCCCTATGCATTCCATTGAGACGTTAAATTCCCTACACGGAGAAGGGCGTTCAACCAAGTGTTTATCGGACTCTGCACACTGCACCAAAAGATCATCGATTGGATATCTAATGGACTCTGCGTTCAGGTTGTCTTCTGTATATGCCAATGCAGTGAAGAGGAAGCATTAATACGGAGCATGAGAAAATAGACAGCAGAAATACAGCTTCATATCATACTACCACCAGTTCCAAAATATACAACATAAAGGTGGAATGAGGAGGTATGTTTCTTTAGATAAAAGATTCCATTAAATAATAAAATCCCAATTATGTAACACTTTCAAGTAAACATATAATATTTCTTAGTTAATTAACACTTTCCACGTAAACATGGAACATATTCAAGATGTTGCTTAACAATTTGTGTCTGGGAAAAGTTTAAGTAAGTGATGTCCAATGTTTGATTTTTTCTTTTCATGTTTTTCCAGACACACAATTACTTAAATTTCTTATTTTGTTAAAACTGCTCAATGTGTTGCTGAATAATTTGTCACAGGATCTAATCTACCTAAGATGTTACACTTCAAGTAAGCATGTAACATTTACAAGATATGTAACCATTTAAGATTTGATGCAACTTAGTTAAGTTAATATGCAATCATCTTATGCTACTATTAAAACTTAATTGAGACGAAGAGCTTTAGGTCTATATACAAAATAGTAGCTTTTTCACTGTGTGTACCAATAAGTAGAAGAAATAACTCTATGGAATAGAAAGTAAATAACAAGCCAACATTCAACAGCATTACCTTTTCCTATCTCATTTGAATCTTGGAAGCCATTCTCTTTTGCCTCCTGAATAAACAAGACTGTTAGTACATGAATAACAGTTTACAAAGTGACAAAATTAACAGGACAATATGCCCACAGTTAGCAAAGCACTTACTCTATCTTCACTTTTCTTTTTCTTCCTATTAATAACAATAACACCATCCTGCATACATATTTGATCCTTAAGCTCATCCGGAGGACCAGTTGGTACTCCATGCTTCTTTGCCAATTTTTCATGTAAGACCCAAGGAATGCTTCGATATGTAGACTCTCTGATAAAGGACCTTAGAAAAGCTCTACTAAATCGCAATTTGCACCTAATCAGATCTTCTTCATTGATGACTGTATTCTCAGGCAGTCTTTCATATTTGTCTAGCCAAGCAACCTCATAACGGGTTTCCTCACCATCCTTCACAACTTTCTCAATTTTGCAGGAATATACATGATTGTTTTTCCTCCCATATAATTCACTATCTTCTGAAAGACAGCCCTGCAGCTTTTGAGCAATAGCATCCCCAAGATCTTTTAAACTGAGCATACCTGCAATTCGGTCATTGAAAAGGACCAATGATCATCAAGAAAAAACACCACAAGAGAATGGATGCGTACAAACGCAGCAGAATTGTAACAGAAAGGCAAAACCCGATCACATGGATAACCACATTTATTTGAAACAGTAGCTTGCAAAATTCTTAACCTTAATAATACTGAACCATAGGTTCATTAATGATAAAAGGCTGAGCTAAGATTGAAATGAGGATATAAACGAGTTCACTGGATCATTTAAGGAAGAGAATATTGCTGGAAAGATTTGCATGTATTCAAGCAGCAAAACCATGAGTTAACCATTGAAACGTGATAGTGTTCTCCTCAAACTGAAGCAAAACTAAAGCAAGAACATGTATAACATAATTACACTAGCAAAGTGTCAGGAACATTGACAGGTTGAGTCTTGAACTTTCACGATCTAGATTGCAAAAGTGTAACTCTAGCAATTTGCCGTTACTCCTCGTTATTCAACTATGTTCAATAAAGTGTTCACTCTTTAGGTACTGGCCAGGTCTGCTCAATGATAAGCCCGATATTGGTTGTTTTATCTAAGTTGGAAAAATCTATTTCTAGTTTGACCAATTTTGCACTTAATACTTGGATGGCTGGAACTATTTGGCATGTATTGAAGCAGCAAAACCATAAGGCAAACAATTGCAACGAGATAGAGCTCACCACTGTCAGACGCAAGGCTAAAGCATGAACATGATAACATAACTACATCAATGAAGTGTTTAAACTCTTTTTTTAATCAAGTAAAGGATTCACATTGTTCATCCCCCCCAAAAAAGTGCTTCACACTCTACTTGGGAACGTTGATGTAAGTCTTATCTTGCATAATCCAGACTTAGAAAGTATAACTCTAAATATCTACTACTACTCCTTGTATTGCATACATGTTCAATTAAATGTTATCTGTCTAAGTTCTGGTTGGAACTATTCATTGATCTTGATACAACAACAACAAACCCAGCGAATTCCCACAAAGTGGGGTCTGGGGATGTACACGGCCTTATTCCTACCCTGGAAAGGGCAAAGAGGTTGTTTCCGATAGACCCTCGGCTAAAGAAAGGATAAAAAACTCTAATTCTAATTTGATCTATCATGCACTTAATCCTTGTTATGCTGGATTTAATGCCAAACGGCTTGACAAATCTAGTTATCCATCGTCATAATATATAAAAATACATCATAAGAGATTGTTTATCTACACTAGAGAACAGAGGGAAATTGAAGAGGTTAAACAGAATAAACAAAGAAAGTATTTCTAGAGTATACTTCGCTTTTACATGGATCAATGCGAAATTGATCCCCCCCCCCCCCCCCCACACACACACACACCCTCCCCCCCCCAAAAAAAAATCTCAAGAGGGAAATGAAACAAAATTACTAAAACCGATTAGACCATTTCAGACACATGAAATTGGGTGCAAACTTTGGCAACTAGGGTTCAAATCCTAGCATAGACGAAAAACACTAGGTGATTTCTTCTCATATGCCTAAGCCTTGGTGAGTAGAATTACCCAATAATTATACTACTTTAAAGTAGCAGGTACCTTATGGAATAGTCAAAGTGCGCTCAAGCTAGCCCGTACACCTCCATTTCAAAAAAAAAAAGACAAAGAAGATAAGATAAGAAAGTGATATAAGAATAGCTCCATAGTTAGTGGATTTCTCAACATTATCTTGTAGTATCTTCTCGATTAAGTAAAGTCTAACCTAAGTAACGAAAAGAAACTGTAGGGTGCCTCTCAGTTTGGCAAGCTTCACCAGGTTTCCAAGTTCATACTCCCCTTCCCTTGCTTAATCTACATGCATAATCATTCCCCCTCTCTACCCCTCAAAAAAAAATAAAAAAGTAATGAATCTCAAAAGTAAGGTTCCATGTCTACAGCAGAGGTAAAACTACCATCTAGGATAGAATTGCATACAAGCAAAATTTATGTGATGACCATGTAAGCAAAATCCAGGATATTCTGCCTTTATTCTAAATTAATTAATCATACAGAATATATCCATAGTCTAAGACCTTGAAACTAGGTAATAAGACAGATAATCATGATTGCTTTCTTTTACTTCTTAAACAAGGCTGCACTACAACAACAATAACTATGCTTCAATCCCAAGCTAGTTGGGTCGGCTGTATGAATCCTCACTATCATAAATGCAAGGCTGCATTACAAAAACAAATCTTCTTTAGAACGAAAATGTAGTGATATCAGACCCTTAAACATTAAATTCTAAGAGATGAAGTAATTAAATTTGAAAAAAGAGAGCAAAATTAAGATCATCTCTGTTACTAACAACACTAACAAAATTTCAGTTAGGTACGAAAACAAATTCAGTTATCCCAATGTTTAAATTTAATGTAACACAAAGACAGCTAAGAAAGTGTATTAACGTACTGAATTGCACATCACGGAGAACCGGAGCCATTAGTTCCTCGGGGAACTTCTGAACTTCTTCTGCAGCCTTCTTCTCTGAAACCAATGCCTCCTCGTAAGTCAAGTTATTCTTTCCTGTCGATTTGCATGACCATACTCTATGGCGATACAGGTTCATCCGTCTCAGATATTCACTACATTTTTTTTAGCAAAGTACACATTTCATTATATCAGAATATTACCACAAATAAAAAAGAAAATATCATCAATTTCAATAAAAATCATGACTTTCAAGGGTTACCTATAATCCTTAAATATCTCTTTAGTAAAACGAACTTGGAACACGAGGTCATTAGGCTTCAAATCCTTTGGTTTTTCCACCAAAGCAAATGGCTTTCTTTTATATAGCGGCATTTTCAAACCCTGCAATACACCAAAAACAAAACCCCCACATGACAGAAACCCTAAAAAGTCAAGATTTACGAATTCCAAAAAAATGCAAAGAATACATACACATGCATATATTCCAACACACAACATTTCTAGCACTAATGCTGCTGTAAGTAAATAACAAGCATTACATTACAGAGAATAAACAGGAAACCCACATGAGAGAAGCCCTACAAATTCAAGATTTATAGAACCCAAAAAAAAAACTGCAACAAATAAATTCACTACTATATGTTCCAATACAGAGACAACAACTCAGACATTAATGCTAATGTAGTAAATAAGCATTACACTGAAAAGCATAAACCCAAAAAAATACACAAGACGCAAACCCTATGATAAAATCAGAATGAAAAAAAAACACAAAAAACAGCATCCAACAAATTCACTGTTCGTGATTGCATACATATCAAGACACACCATTTCTGGCACTGATACTAATGTAAATAAATAAGCATCACATTATGGAAAAAAGTTGAGATTTTTATTTACCAATTAAAATATATCAATATTAATCTCATTAGACACAGAAAAAAGTTGAGATTTTTATTTCCCGCCAGGTAGTATATTCAAGATTTTGTGG
This sequence comes from Nicotiana tomentosiformis, assembly GCF_000390325.3. NCBI lineage: Eukaryota > Viridiplantae > Streptophyta > Magnoliopsida > Solanales > Solanaceae > Nicotiana > Nicotiana tomentosiformis. The sequence continues at coordinate 30,700,773 of NC_090816.1, read as the reverse complement.
GAAATAACAGAAAAAAATGAAGAAAAAAAGAGTTTACCAGATTCAGAAGAATATTGTGAATTTGGGTTCTTTTTGAGTGTTGAAGTTGATGGTGAAGAGAGAAGAAGGCGGTGGTAGTACGCTTTGCTTTGGAAAGTGTTTGCGGAGAGAGTCTCTCTCTCTCTCTGTTCTTGAATTCCCTCGTTTTAGGAAGACAATTTATAGTAGATGCTATTTTACATTTTTTATTTTTTAAGTTACTTTACAAGAATACCCCCTATTATTTTTGGATTCCTCCAATTGTTTGCTTAGTTTTCATACGGTTATGGAATGGAAACATGAGAAACCTAAACATCTTAAATAAAAATAGTTTTATTTAGTATTTGTTCTGCTAATATGTGGGACTGCATATATTTTTTTAGTTTTTATGGTGTCTTAATTACAATCAAATCTCTCTATAACAATTTTGTTTGTTTGATTTTTTTTTGTTGCTACAATAAAGTGTTGTTATAAAAGACATATACTATAACACAATATAAAAATAAGTTCTGAAAAAAAATTAGTTTTGATAGTGAACGGCAATTATATTTGAAATTTTTTTATTAAAAGATTATTCTAAGAGCTTATAACCTAAACTACCAAGGGATTCTAAGTAAAAAAAAAGTAAAAATTATAGTAAGTTGATGATAAATAGTCCGTTTATAAAATTAAATTATATAGTGATATCTATTAAGTGCTTAACTTTTTTAGTATTTAAGAAACATTTCTTTGCTCAAATGTCTATAATTAAGAGTACTTTTTCTAATTTTAAACAGAGGACAAATTATTCCATTTTAAGATCCCGTTTGGACATAAGAAAAAATTTACTTTTTTTGAAAAAAATTTACTTTTTTTTTTAAATCAATGTTTGTCCATGAAATTTCTAATTTTCACTTGCAGATGAATTTTGAAATTTTTCGAAAATTTTAAAATTTTCAAAAAGTTATTTTTCAAAATTTTCACTCAAATCACTCACAAAACTTTAAAAACAACCAAAACAAATATTCATGTCCAAACATAACTCTAATTTTCAAATACTATTTTCACTTGATTTTTTTTTTTGAATTTTTTTTTTGAATTTTACAATTCTTATGTCCTAACGCCCACTAGATAGTTCAAAAGTAAAATTTGAGTGACTTTTTTTAATTATGTAGTATAAATAATTAATGCGGAAAAGGGCAAAAAATGCCCATAACGTATTGATAATTGCTCAAAAATACCCTCTGTTAACCTTTTGGTCCACGAATGCCCCTAACGTTTGTTTTTTGGCTCCGACCTATCCCTATGTCTAACATAAGGGCCAACAATACCCCTAACGAATTGAAAATGATTAAAAAATACCTCCGTTAATCTTTTGGTCCGCAAATGCCCCTAACATTTATTTTTGGGCTCAAACTTACCCCTTTGAGCCCAAAAACAAACGTTAGGGGCATTTGCGGACCAAAAAGTTAACGGGGGTATTTTTTTAATCATTTTCAATACGTTAGGGATATTGTTGACCCTTTTGTTAGTTATATGGGTAAGTTTAAACCCAGAAATAAATGTTAGGGGCATTTGGGGACCAAAAGATTAACGAGTGTTATTTTTGAGCCATTTTTAATTCGGTAGGGGTATTATTCGCCCTTTTACGCAGTTAGGCCTCATTTGTTTTTTTTAAAGATTAAGACGCCTGAATTTAAATACACGTCTGAATATCAAAATGTGTATTAAGATTAAGACATCTGAATCTGAATACACATCTGAATGTCAAGATGTGTATTAAGATCTGAATACTAAATGATTAAGACTGTTTGATTTTTAAGATCTGAATGTATAAAATTTACGTTTAATTGAAAATTAATAAACATAAAATTCAAATAAAATACTAATTAATCTAATATTACATCACTAAAATATATAGCTTTTTAAAATATGATAGTTGCTGGTGGTGATGGCTATCGGTAGTGCTTGTGAATGCCGACTAAAAGCGGTGGTTGATGGTAGTTTAGGGTATTAGCTAGTGGTGATTGGTAGTGGTAGCTATTATGATTGAGGATGGCGGTGGTGAGTGGTGATATTTAATAAATGACGGGTGGTGGTGGTTGTTGTGATCGAGGAAGATGGTGGTGGGTGGTGGTAGTTTGTAATAATGGGCAGTGCCAGCTATGATTGTTGATAGTGATGGGGTGGTTAGTTGTGGTAGTTGAGGTGGATGAGTGCTGGTTGTCGTTACTGATGGTGGTGGGAGTGGTAAGGATGGTGTGTGATGGTAGTCGACAATGGTGGTGACTATGATTGAGGAGGAGGGTGGTAGTTAATAATGGTAGGCAGTGACGACAGTTAATAATGAATATAGATGATAACATATTAATGAAATTAAGTATAGATCTTAATGATACAGACCTATTCAGACCCATTAAGTGGTTGTGAAGTAAAAAAAAAACACTTAACGATTAAGATTTAAATTTTGAAAATAAATACACTTAATATTTTAGATCTGAATGATTAAGATTTAGACCTCCAATAATTACAAACAAACGAGGCCTTAACATATTTGAGCTATACTCGTGGACATCTTTGGCTTTTCCCCCTCAAAAGAATAGTAAAATATTGCCATTTGGGTGGGGTGGAAATGTAAATATAAGACATTTTTTGCCGCTGCTACAAAAGAAGGAAAAATAAGAGCACCACTTTAATTCGGAGAGAGTGTTCATCGTCTCTGGCAATGTTGAACATGGAAATCGAGGAGGAACTTGAGCGGAGGAAGCTTGAAGAAGCCCTAGAAGTCAAATCCCTCCGCCGTATCATCAGCGCCTACCTAAAGTAAGCGCGCGCGCACCCACACTTCAATTATTTTTTTCCTTTTTCCTATGTGCCTTAACTTGTTGTAGTATAAATTAATCTTCTTGTTCAGTATTGGAATGATATGGACCTGAATAGAGCTAAGCGGATACAGAGGATTCATATAGTTGAATCTAAGTAATTTGGGATTGAGGTGTAGTTGTTTGATTACATTTAGTTCGAGTGCTACTTTTTGTTTTTTTGGTAGCATTTGGTTTGGTTCACTGTTCCTTGAGCCGAGGGTCTATCGGAAATCACCTCTCTATCTCTATGAGGTAGGGTACTACCCTCCCCAGACCCCATTTATGGGATCAAAGTGGGTTTGTTATTGTTGTTGGTAGCATTTGATTTGGGCATAGATAAATACGATAAAATAAAGCTTTTCAGCTTGGAATAGCTGATTTCATCTCATTTACCTACGCCTTGGTGAGTACATTACCGTTATCTGTGCGGATGAGAATTAGCAAGTACCAGGTGGGATAGTCTAGGCGTGGGCAAGCTTAACTGGTCACCACCATTCCGTAAAAAATAAATTAGCTTTTCGGTTTGGAAAAAATATTATTTGAAAACTATATTCTGATTATTTGTCTGAATATCCTACAGTTATCCTGAAGCTGCAGAGGAGGATGTGAAAAGATGGGAAAGATCTTTCAGAAAGCTACCGCCACGGCATAAGGTATTCTTTATCCCTGATTGATTTTTTTTTTTCCATGATACTTGACATTGCAATTTTAAAATTATCCCTTTTTCGTGCTTTGTCATTCTTATGGCTGACATGGTTTATGTAGCTAGTCCTTGATGTCCTCAAATCTCTTTGTATATGCCATTACACTTCAGCTGACTCGTGCTATGTGCTCTGCAGGCTCTACTATCTCACCTTCCCTTGAAGTTTCAGAAGCTAAGATGGTACATTTATTCAACTGACTATACTGCTGATTAGGATTTGTTGGAACTTTACGCGCGATGAATTTGATTCCATTTTCTTCAAAACATTTAAAAAAATTGCACTTGTCTAACTCTTAGAATCTGCTGGTGGCTATTGTAAAAAATGTGATCAAGTTTAACCTAACATTGCCAATCTGGGTTTAGCTGTGAGACTAGATACGCTTGCATATGGCTGTTGATGATGTGAGCAGAACTAGAACTGTAAGTTTGCATGTCTTACAGAGAAACCTTATCCTCTTTCACTCCGTGGATTAATTAGCGGGAATATAAGCTGCTGATGTGATCCACTAGGTACCCATTGAAGAAAAAATGATGAATATGATGAAGTAATGGAATTATCTTTTGAGTTTTGATCGTTAAAGTAATGAAATTATTTAATTCCCAGACACTTGCTGAAAACTAGTTAAATGATAGGATGGACTTTGAAAAGGTGAGGATGCTTTCAAAAAAAAGGAAGAAACTGAGGTGGTTGCCTATAGAAACCTGAATTGGGTTGAAGTTCTTCATGGTTAAATCCCTGTGATAAACTAAGGTTGGACAATGGTGTGGTGTATTTGCTAATAAAGTGCACTGCTAGTGTATTCCAGGATTAAAGTTTGCTTCCAGCTTTAGTTTGGGAAAGGAAGTAATCCTGGAATGGCAGTGATTAGGTAGGAGGACTCTTTTCTCGGATAGCATTAACAGACCTCCAAAGCAACATTTTTAAGAGCTTTCGTTCTTTCTTATCTTTTTGATATCTTCTCCTCTTTCAAATTCTTTATTTACTTTTAGATATATTATTTTTTCTCATAAAAAGAAAATTGGACAGTGGATGTCATCACTAGATAGAACTTCTTTTTTTCGAGAAAGGTAACAGTCGATCGCTAGATAGAACTCTATGGTTGTTTTCGTTTCTCTTGATCATTAACAGTATTTCTTGGGGCATCAGAGCCCAATATACTCCTAAAGCTGTCACCTTTACTCTACTTGAAATCAGCCTAGAACGATAAGGTACTTGTGTTCTCCCTTGTTTTACTTAGTTTGGCAGTATTACTGTTTACGTAGTTTTAATTGGGGTTCTCTTTAGTAAATCCTCTCCTCTCAACATGAAAATAGGATATTTTTTTCTTTTGATAAGGTAAAGTATTATTAATAATAATGTACCAAGGAGGTATGCAACAGTACAAACAGCACAGGCAGTACGTAAAAAAACTCCTTATTACATGATTAGCAGATCCGAAAATTCCAGATACTGATCCGTGCTTTCTAATGAACAAGTATATATTGTGAACCATTCTTGTTTTAGTATAGTAAGAGTGAATTACGTGACAACGTACTCTAGTTATGTGACAATATACTCTAATTATGTGACTCAATTAAGTTAAGCCCTATTAAATTTTATACTCTTCCACCCCATTTAACATGAACCAAACAATCTGATTACAAACTATGAGCACATTAGTGCCATGAGGCTGATAGGTTGCCACAAAGTTTGTTGCCCTACATCAGTGTTATTAAAAGTGCACGCTTCTCGCTTAAAGCGCAGAAGCGAGGCGAGGGGTCTGCGCCTTTCTGCCCTAAAGCGCGGCATTGGTAAATAAACGCACGCTTCACCCTAAAAAGCGAGAAGCGAGGCGATGAAAAAAGCGCAGAAAAGCTCGCTTAAGCGAGGTCCAGCGGCTACCTAGGGTTTTCTTAAAAAGAATTTGCAAATACAACTGCACACACTTCTTCCAAACATCTGGTTCTCTGCTGCAAGCGACGACTGCAACCTTCGACTTTTTCTCTTCTGCTCTTCAGGTAAGTTTCTCTTCTTCTCTTCTTCTCCTCTTCTCCTTCAGTTCTTTCTTCTCTTCTCTTCCTCTTCTGATTTTCTCTGATTCACTGTTTACTGTTCGACTCCTCTCCTCTTTTCTCTTCTTCTTTTCTATTTTTTTTAGTTCTTATTTATCTGTTCTGCCCTGTTTTATGCTTGTGCTCTGTTTTTTTTTAATTTCTGCTGTTCACTCACTTCACTGTTCATTGTTCGACTTCTCTCCTCTGTTCTTTTCCTGTTTTCTATTTTTTTCAGTTCTTATTTCTCTGTTCACCCCTGTTTTCTAATTTATGCTTGTGCTCTGTTTTTTTTTTTAAATTTCTGCTGTTCACTGTTCACTGCTCTGTTTTCTGCTGTTCACTGTTATGCCATGTTTTAACAGTTCCTTTTGTGATTTGGTTTTGCATTTGCTTAATATGTTATGACTTTTGAGGATTATTGACTATCTAGTTTTAGTATCTATTATTTACTTCTTAATTTATAATTGAAACATTTGCTTAATATGTTATTTTTATTGAGTTCTTGGTCATTTATCTATGCCTATTTAATTTTTTATTTATTTATGTGTTATATTGCGCTTCACATGAAAAAAGCGCGCCCTTCGCTTCACGCTTCTCGCTTCGGTGAAGCGAGGCCTCCTCGCTTTTTTTCGCTTCTCGCTCTCCAAAACACTGCCCTACATAAAAATGTTAGGGGTTGTTGATGGAAAAGCGGTTTTTTGATACTCTCAGAAACCATGTGGGCATTTTCTTTTTCATCTTGATGACAGCGGTGTCTGAACTAATTTGATTTCACCCTACTAGTCCAGCGGACAACCTGCTGTAGCCCACAAGCACAAGTGTGGGGTAAACCTGCCCACCAGAGTCGAAGTAGATGGACTGACACTACGTGTTATAGTTGAAACTTGAACCTGGGATGTTGTTATGCCTATGCCTCAACCACCAAGTCATCCATTTTGGACAAAACCATGTGTAATTTAAAAGTGCATTGCCACCAAGAACCCCTTTGCATTTTAGCTAAATCCCGTTCTCAATATTATTCTAAATATTTTTGATAAGGTATTTATTATAATATTATTTTATGGTCTAACATGGATTATTTTGTCTTCTATGTAAGAATTGGTTGAAATAGATTCTAGCAATGTCTTTTTGTGATCCAAACCGATCATCCCTTTTGTGGTGCAGGTGTATCGCTCAAAATTCATACTTCATATTTGAGATGCTGAAGGTGATGATGGGCTATTTATAATTTTTTTCTTCTTTTTAATATGTTCATGCCTTCCTATTGGGTTACCATAATTTTCTGCCATTTCATAGTCCTTAACCTAGTACGAACCAGTTTGGTTGTACGATACGATAAGTTGAGGTCCAATTTATCATTTGTTATCTTGTAGGTGTTTGAGCCCCCACTCGATATGAGCCAGGATGTTGATATTTGTGAAAACCAACATCTAGATGTTGCGTCAGATAGTCATCACTCTTCTAAATCAAGGAATCCTTACTTATGTGAGTCAACGTCAACTAGTGGTGGAGTAGATTGCCACAGCTTGGCTGAACCAATGTCTGAAGAAACCTGCTATAGAAAGTTCCGAGCACTAACAAATGTTAATGAGGTCTCCTTACTTCTGTGCAGTTGTTGGAAGTTTTTGATGTCCGGTGATTACCTTGTTTCTCTTATTTTGTTTATACTATGGAGTTTGACCTGTGTAGATGACAACAGGAGCAAGACGTTGACATTTTAAAGAAATCCAATGCTGGGAAGTGCTCCATCAGTTTAGAGGATCATGAAAGTGCTAATAACATTGGTGGTGATGGTTGTAAGAGCCTTCCAGACCGGGATCCATTATATGCTTCTGCTTGTTGCAACGGAAATGTAAAGCATCTACCTGAAATTTCCAATTCCACCATCCTGAGCACCTCTAAGGAAGTTTGAAATTTCATTTGGAGATCTTTCCCACTAATTGGTTATCCCAAAAAAAAAAAGAACTCAAAGATATGTTATATGGGTTTGAATAGGAGAATTAAAAGATCAGGTGGGACCTTATAAAAAAAAATAACAGGTGGGCGATAAAACTTATAAATCTAATCACAGTGGTCAACCCATTCCCCTTTCTATATTGTGAGAGGGTGGTTGTTTGGTGATCACTAGTTAATTGTAGTGAATGGAGTTTTCTGTCCCTGACGGACTACAGGTATCAACATAATAGTGCTAAATCCTTTCAAGTCGAGAAGTTCATCACACATGAGCATGATGACCATTTAAAACAAGATACTTTTAGAAGTCCACGAGGAATGTCTTTTTTCAAGTATTCTTACTTAGTTACTCTATACCTATTACATAAATTGGTCTAAGTAGTGTCTTGGGGAAAGACCCATGCCATAAGACATATATTGATTCTTAAACTTCTGAAATGATGTTTGGTAATTTGATTGGAAAGAGTAGGTACCATTATTGTCCCTTTCTGTCATATTGCACATGATGAACTGCCTAAAGGAGAAAGAAATTGTATTATCCCTCTTTCCCCTCTCTTTTATAGCTATATCCTTTGGCTTTCTTCTAATGATTACCTACTCATGGAGGTAGTTAATTACTTAATTTTATCTGCTCATACTTGTTTCCTTACCATCTGCGGTTTCAGGTCTCTTCATCATCTCCTGACTGGTTGGACCCATCTTTGCAGCTGCATGTTCCATTGGTTGATGTGGATAAGGTATCTCGTTGTTTTTGGTAGTGCTGTTTGAAATATGTTAAGTACCCATTCTAGAGAATGCATAAGGGAGAGTCTGCTATTAAACATGATTTTCTCATGCAGTAAAGTTGCACCTGTCCAGGATGACAGTTTCCTGTTTTTTGGTTATGTGGAATATTTCCTGTTTCCAGTACTCAAATTGGTCTTTCCCATTCCAATATGCCTAAAAAAAGCAAGAATTAATGGAAGTTGGTGCAATTCCATTCTCATGTCAAGATGTACTGTAAAAATGTTATATAACTTCCACTAAAATTATGTATTGGAATGAAGCCCTAACGGAGTGGAATGGATACAGAGGATTCATATTGTCGCCAACTAGTTTGGTATTGAAGCGAAGTTGTTCTTGTTGTTTATTGTTTCAGCTAAATTGTCTTTTTCTTTGTTATGTCGGTGTACATATGAGATCTTTGTGCTTTTTGAATAGTTTGTTCATTTTTTGTCCAGGTTCGTTGTATCATCAGAAACATTGTAAGAGATTGGGCCAAGGAGGTAGACATGGTTCTTTATTGGTTTCTTCTTTACTGATGAGTAAACTATCTAAGAACGCCCGAAAAGGGGCAAAGGGGGGAAAGAAAACAAGAAAATGAAGAAATCAATGCTTTATTATCTTTGTTGTACAGGGTCAACAAGAACGTGATCAGTGTTATAGGCCCATTCTGGAAGAGCTTGAATGCCTATTTCCTAATCGATCCAAAGAAAAGTGCGTCACTTCCTTTTGCAGTTGCCATTGCCTTTAATAATATGCTATTTGTTATTTCTGTTGTCAAATGGAAAATTCTAAAGTTTTAGTTATTCTTGAGTAGTCCTCCATCCTGTTTGGTTCCTGGTGCTGGACTTGGAAGACTTGCTCTAGAGATTTCATGTCTTGGTGAGTTTAGTGTCTTCTGGAATTGAAATCTTTCCTAATCTGGTTAATATCCTTGCTTAACCCAATACTAAACCTTGAAAACAGGTTTTGCGTGTCAGGGAAATGAGTTCTCATACTACATGATGATCTGCTCTAGTTTTATTCTTAATCAGTAAGTTTTTAAGTCAGTCATTTCCTTAAAGATTGTGGACCGTGGTTCTGATCTTGCTACCGTTGTTACATGTATAGTGCCCAAGCTGCTGGTGAATGGACAATCTTTCCGTGGATACATAGCAATTGCAATTCGGTGTCAGACAATGACCAGCTTCGGCCTGTCTCTGTTCCAGATATTCATCCGGCTAGGTATCCATCAACTTGTATATAGTGTCTTGTTTGTTCGACTGCTCTCATGCATATCATGCTTATCAAATGTTTCTTCTTGCTTCATTTGAAGATTTGGAGTAACCATTGTGGGTCAACTTGTTAAATTATCTAAAATGGTATATTATTAGATTTGTGAATGTGGCTGGATGATGGAGGCCAACTTCTGAAACTGTTTTTAGTGGTCTGTCTTGCAGGGTATCTTCTCTAAAGGTTGTCTAGTTCCCAGTCCCATAAACACGTATTTATGTTAAAGTTTCTGCTTTTGTTTACATTTCCTCTCTCGACCACCCTGCTTGCCGCAAGTTGATTTAGTCTTCATTGGTGGATTTATGGGCTATTTTAGCTTCTCATCTGTCAGGAATATTGCAAAGATAAACTTTTGGTCTCTGAGGTGGTGACCGATTTTAAGATGTGTTTTTTTTCCATCCAGGAAGATGGTCCAGAGTGACATCTCATTTAAGTTGTTTAATGACAGAGCATAAATATAGCAATAACTAGTGCTACTAGGCATCACTCACAAACAGAGCATAAAATATAATATTGAGAATGGATGATGTAACCCTATGCATAATCTTTGTGCTGTTTTTGTTTACATATAATGCTCACTATATATATATATCCTAACAAAAAATAGAAAATATATGTACACACAGGGCGTCCATGTGTCATTTTAAGATCTAGGTGAGGGACAGCCGTTAAGCTTAGGGGAATTGTATACAGCTTTGTTAGGGTTGTTTTTGGACATATGGTATAACGGAGGATATATGTAAACTATTTTCGAAAGTAGAGGGGTAAATTTGACCCTTATATATATATATATATATATATATATATTTTGCTGTCTTTCATAAACAGTAATTTTCTTTTGTATATAATGCTAGTTTGCTAGGTGCAGCAAGTTAAACTATGCTGTGTGAGGGGAAGTAGTCTGTGTTATGCGCGACATCTTTGTATGAATGCAACCTCTTATTTTTGAGGAGTCCTGCAATTCACTCAATGATTCGTAATATTTACACACACAAAAAATGGTCTAGTTCTGATCGATTCCTTTGGAAACAGTGCAGGAATTACTGAAGGCTTTTCCATGTGCGGTGGTGATTTTGTCGAGGTTTATAGTGATCCAAGCCAAGCAGGTATGGTAGCTTGTAGTATCTCCTTCGCCTGATGAGATAGTAAATTAGAGAGGAATCCTCCAATCCTGTGGCTCCCACTTATCTTATTTCAATTTATGCTACTTCAAATTTAGTCAACTGATTATCTTATTTGTGGATTATTTCTGTGTGATGTTTCATGTAGAAATATATACAAATATGTACATATTAGCTTCAGGACCTTAATATATTCCATCTAATCTTTTCACTCCACAGGATTTAGACACAAGATAATGCTCTTTATACTGACCTAGGTTATATTTTAGCTCATACGAGGAAAATGCATTTCGACATTTCATCTATACCTTGTGGAAATGAGAGCTGCAATTTATACATATACATGCATCTTGGCCCCAGAGTTAAGTTTCGTGCTCATATATCAGCTCATTAGAACCACTATTCATGTTGATTGTTTCATGACCTTTTGTCTTATGCTAACTATAATCAGTTCGTGAAAATAATCTAAAAGGAGCTTCAGCTAATAGGGGATTGTCCAGATGTTGGGATATTGTAGAAGAATTGCTCCATTAATGTCACCATTTGTAGAAGTTAGAAAGTGGTAACATTCCAGTGCAAAAAAAGAAATTAGGAATGTAGTAAAGTATTAACAATCGGAGCATCAACTATGTTCTTGTACTTGGTGAAAATCTCTGCCTTTTGCTTCTTTTGTAGCATGCATTTTCTTTGATTGATCACCATAAACTCATTTATCTAGTAAAATTGTCATTATCTATTTGGTTCTTTTCTTGGTTGTGTTTTTTTTTGGGTGTGTGTGTGTGGGGGGGGGGGGGGTGTGTGGGTTGTGTGTGTGTGTGGTGGTGGTGGGACGACGATGGGTTCAAACATAATTTGCTATTCTCTTGCATGATGTGTTCTTTATAGATATGTTTTAGTCATTATAATTCATTAACTGGGTAACATTTATAAGGGAAGCTGTTCTTATCAGATTAATTATGTGCAGGAGTTTGGGATGCAGTTGTCACTTGTTTCTTCCTAGACACTGCCCATAACATTGTTGAGTATATTGAGATAATATCAGAAGTCCTGAAAGATGGTGGAGTAAGTAATTTAGCTCAACATGTTTTTCAATTTTTTTGATCATTTGTTTGTCCATTTCTGATGTATTTCTTTTGATGCATGATCCGCCTGACTTACAGGTCTGGATAAACCTGGGGCCCTTGCTTTATCATTTTGCAGATATGTATAGTCATGAAGATGTAAGCTCTGTCCACAAAATCAAACAAATGGCTGTATGTTTTATATTTAAATATGGATGATATGCTTGTTTTTCTGCTACTTCTCCCCCCACCCCCAAAATATCCAGGAAATGTCGATCGAACTGAGCTTGGAGGATGTGAAAAGGGTTGCTCTTCAGTATGGATTTATCTTCGAGGTAGTCTCAGCTTTTTCTGAACGTTTGCATGGCTTGCATCATATTTTTGTTAGGATTGAGCTCTTCATTTTCTATTGCAGAAAGAATCAACTATCGAGACAACATACACAACAAACTCACGGTCAATGATGCAAGTAAGTCTTTGTAGTTTTGACCATCTGTAATAAAGATGAAGCAAATAGGTTCTCGTCTTGAAATATTTAGTTTGTTGAATCTAATATTCTTTATCAAGAATGGGAAATTCATGTTTGACTCAAAACACGGATAATGAGTTGGATCGATTTTCTCCATACCATGGTAGTTTGCTTTATTAACAGTTTATAGATAGATGTGTGGGAAGAGAAACGAAGGGAGAAAAACTCTTATTAAAATTGGTGATTAACAACGTACAAGAGGACTACCTATTAAAAAAACCAGTAAGGTGTGCTCATATGGGAGATTCAAGCTACGTGAAATTAGAAATATATTAAATCCTGGGATTCTTAATAATGGTAAGATGATCATTAAGAGTATTTTACATGATATTTTTTGTGATTCTCGTCTTTCAACAATAATGTAGCGATTGAGATTATTATGCATAATATTAGTTCTCTTGACTCATCATATACCTTAATTAGAATACATTTTAGGCAAAATACATAAACAACCTCTTTAAGTTGTCCGCAACGATCAGATAGACACCTCAACCGAGCCCTTTTCTATTTTGACACTTAAAGTGGCTATTAAGTTAGATCAAGTAAGCACCCAAGTGCAGCAGATCATATGCGTGAGTTACACTTGCCAATGACATGTCAAATGAACCAATTAAAAAATGACAAAATTTGATACACATAATTAACAAAAAAAGGACAATACATTTAAAGAAAAAAAAACTTTTTCCTAAACCAAAAATCTTCTTTTGCCCATCACCTTTTTTTCAAATTCACCAGTCCTAAAATACTGCATTCAGCCAGAAGATCAGAGACTAGACAATAGCCAGTAAATTGATAATTAGGAATCAATCCCCACCAATAATCTGTCCAATTGGGATGATATAAATGTCTCAAAATCGATTTAAGAAGCAGCCAACAAGTGGGTTTCTTCCAAATAATTAATCATGGGATTCCTTTTGAAGTTCTTGAGAATTTGAAGGAAGCTTGCTACAGGTTCTTTGAGTTACCAGCTGAAGAAAAAATCAAATATTATAAGGGGAATGCTAGACTTGATGAATCTATGCTCTTGTTTTGGAATAGATTCTTTGTCCAATGACCCAAAACTGAAGAATTCTTTCCGATTGAAAGAAATGTCACCAACAATGGAGGGGAAAGGGTGCGACTAGCCGAAGAAAGATGGAGAAATAAAGGATGAAGTGAAAACTAGGGTTTGGGTTTTGGTCTTAAATTAGAGATTTCATTAAGGGTATATTCGGAATTACACACATTAATACTGTTTATTCCTATTCGGGATGGGTAGGCAACGTGCGTCTCCGAGAGTGTCTTACGCGCGAGGAGCTGAACGGGTCGGGTGTTTGCTTGAGGTATCTATCTTGTCATTGAGGACCGTTTATGTATTGCCTACATTTTAAAAGCAGCCGTCTCCCTCTCCTAATGGGCCTTGATGGATTATGATGGTGGTTCAGGTTATTATTGTGAAGTCAATATGTTGTTTGGCTGCAAATTTTTTTTTTTTTTGGGGTGGGGGGGCAGGGTTGAAGGACAAAATAATTGACAGATTTGTCTTATATTAATCAATCAATCAACTGAGCATCAATTCCAAACCAGTTAGGATCGGCTAGATGTGTCGTTTATGTAAATAATGAGAAAAGAAGAGATGTTGAGAATGAATTGTTTGATTATTCCCTCAAGCATGTTGGGGTTTATATAGTGTCTACAAGTATATCTTGCAAGGACCGTCATCACTGATTATTTCCTGGTGAAATGAGATTTTACAAATGAGAAAAGTTTGAAGGCTATATATCAGAACTGCAGTAAATTAAACTCTAATTGCAGCATGTAAAGTGTAAGTATATTCCGCAAAGTTTAGACAAATTCATAGTTTCAAACCCATGCTTGATATATTTGGATCCCTAGTGGTTTAGTGGCAGAATTTCTTAGATAACAATCAAACTAGCCTCTTGTATCGATGAAAACAATTTTGACTTGAACAAAACCAGGTTTGGTATTATTAGCCATGTATTCTGTACAAGTGTGTAATACTGTATCTTACCCTTGATTGTAACATTTTCTATTGTTGAATTTGTCTTCATCTTCTCCTTTAAAAATCCTCCTGTTATGCCAGAGCATGTGGGGTTTTGTTAAAAGTTTGTGGCAAGTTCAATAAAATCGTCACTTTCAATAACTTCACTACGACTTTTTATTACAGAACCTTTTTATTTACATTGTCTTTATACTAGATTTACTGTTTTTGTTTTCTTTTGCACTTAACCTTGCTTGTTCTTTGGTAGTTTTATACATCTATCCAACATTTTTGTCTTTTCATTGCAGAATCGGTACTATGCAGCCTTCTGGACGATGCGGAAGAAAACAGCAGCAACCCTGTAGTTGTTAAGCTGTCAAGCATCAAACTGTTTGCATCTTTGTGTTGCAGAATACCAAAGAAAAGCTTGGATACACTTGTATGTCATCCTAGTCAATGCATGCGGATTCAAGAAAGCGGGGGAGTTCAAAGTTGTAATTTTACGTGTCAGATTTAATAGTCTGTTTATTCATTGACCAATTTAAAAGGGATGGTATGAAATGGCTATAAATTTGTGATTGTTCGAGCTTCATCAATGTATAATAACTATGAGTGTGGTTCATCTCCAAGTTTTCAACTTAACATGACCTGATTCAACTTCAACCGCTTATAGGTTGATCCTTTATTGCTTTGTTCTAACCAGAGTTTTGACTCGGATCAATTCCAGGAAGCATTCTTTGTTTGTCCTTGATCATTTCTCTTAATAAGAATGAATAATTGGTATTTGTTAGTTTCATGAGAGGCTGGCGGAACGTTAGACTAATTGCTGGGTAATTCAATTCGGCACTCTCAAAATCCAATTGCGGTGCTCGTAAAATTTACATAGGATTTGAGTCTTGTTGTGAGACATGTATTTTCGCATGCAAAATAAATCAGGCTCGTACATGATAGGTTGTTGGAGTATTAAAATATAGATATAGATGAAAGTGTTCCTCTGCAGAGTTATATGCTCATTGTGGTATAAAGAGTGACTCTATAGTTATGCTACCTCAGTGTAGAATCACTTACGGAATTTGTTTCCTGATTTTTAAGGAACTTCCTTTTCCTAAAGAAAACAATTGGAAAAATTGAAAATCATTTTCTTCATACCAAACACACCCGAAATCTGCAGGATCTTGGGAGAAGGCCTATTATGGATTCTTGAAAATATTATGTGAAAGCTGGTTCCATTTATACGGTAAGCTGAGGACAATGGATCGTGCATCGTAGATTGTCAAAGAAGAAAGATGCAGCTAAGAAGCGGGAGACACTGTTGAGAAAATGGCTTTAAAGAGGAGAAAGCTAAAGAAACTTCGCCTAAGATTTGTGAAGAAAACTAAAAGCATTTTGATCCCTCTGGAATCTGATGACTTTGAGGGAGTTTTTCTTTTTCAAGTGGTATGCTGTAAGATTTTTGTCCCTTAATTTGATATAACTTGAAAATATCAGATACAATTTTTTTGGTTCACAGTAATTCATGCTCCCTTTTTATTTTTATCTCATGTAATGTTATTTTTAAAGCGATGAAACAATGCGAAGCGATAGCTTATCACTTCATTGGGTGAAGTCATGTGCTTTTAAGCGAAAGGTGAACACAAGGGAAAGTCAATTTTTTTAATTCAATTTTAAGAAGTTGGACTAATATTGACCAACCAAAATTAAAAATAAATTGGATTAATATTGACATTATTGCATATTGGATACTGAAATTATTTTAATTGTTATTTGATTATTATAGTACTAAATTCATATATGTTTGATAGTTTTTTAATGTCTTTTGTTGTGTGATTTACTTAAAATTGGTTCACTTCTCGTTTTTTTGAACCATAACGCTCTTTTTGCGCTTTTAGCTTTTAGAGACATCGACCTTATGAATCAATTTAAGTTAAATACATGAGCAACCTCTTAAAGTTGTCGCTAATTTTTTATTGTGACACTTAAATTAAGGCTTGTTCCCATAAGACATTCCAACTTCATACAAAGTGTGCCTCACACCTTATGTTGAGGTGGCATAAGAACTGATTTTCAGTTGATATTGAGCGCGTGAATCACTTCTCGTAACCCTTTTTTTCTTTTTATATATAATTTTTTCCTTTCCTTTTTCTTTCTCATTTAGTAGTTATTTTTTCAAATAAATATTTTTCTATGGAGGGGAAGCTACTTGTAACGATCTGATCGGTCATTTTGTGTATTTGAGATTCATTTTCTTATTTGATGCTTCTCGTATATTTGTTTGTTATTTTGTGACTTGCGCGGATGGTTGATTTGGTTCCGGGAAGGTTTGAGAGTGAATTGGAATATTTAGTTACATTTTGGAAAACTTAAGTTGTTAGAGTTGACTAATGTTTGACTTTTAAGTAAACGATCTCAGATTAATGATTTGATGGTACCAATAGGTTCGTATGGTGAATTTGGACTGGGGCGTATATTTGGATTTGAAGGTTCCTAGAAGATTTTGGCCCTATTAGCAAAAAAGTGGCAATTTAAAGAATTGGAGATTTGTAGGTTTAATCGATAGTTGACTTTGATGTTATCAGATTTTGATTGGTATTCCGGGACTTTTGATAGGTTCATTTAGTTGAATGAAACTTGTCTGTAAAGTTTGGTTGAAACCGGAATATTTAGGCATGATTTGTACGTGTTTGACGAAGTTGGAAATTTTGAAAGTTAAGAGAAGGATTTTGATTTTTGATTTTTGGTTTTTGGTTTCTATATAATTTGTGGTGTTTTGAGAATTTTGATAAGTTTGGAAGGTATTAGGGCTTGTTGGTATGATTGGACCGGGGGGAGGGGGGTTCCAAGGGACTCGAATGTATTTCAAAATGGCGTCAAACCATTTTAGGATGTTTTGGTGTTGCTGGTGCTGGTGTGTCGCACATGCGGTGTTTATTGCGTAGGTGTGAGGTCCCAGAAGCGATGCTTCTAGCGCACCTCCGAGGATCACATTTGCGGAGATATTGGCATATCTACGAAGATTGGTTGGGCAAGCAGAGCCGCACCTGTGGAGGTGTCTGTCGCACATGCGGTAGATGGACTACAGATAAAAGGTTGGTCTAGGGGCTGGAGTTTCGCAAAAGCGAGCATGCGATCATAGAAGTGATGTCGCAGAAGCGGGATTATGGGCCGCAGATGCTAAATACCTCACAACATTGTTATATTTTGGGGATTAACTCATATTTTACTATTTTGAGTTTTGGAGCTCGGGAAGAGGTGATTTTGAAAGGAATTTTAACTACTACTTTGAGGGTAAGTGATTTCTACTTGATTTTGATTATATATCTTATTTTTCCACGGATTTATACATTTTAATCATGGAATTTTGAAGAGAAATTTGGAAATTTTGTCTGCAATTTAAGAGAGTGTAATTTGGAGATTTGAGGATCAAAGTTGACGTGGTTTTGGAATCTAATCACATATTTAGACTCGTGAGATTATGGTTGTCGGGATATACCCCTTGACTCAGGTTTTGACAATGTGGGTTCAGGTTGAATTTTGTTGACTTTTAGGAATTTAATTAAAAATTGAAGTTTTATTGTTTGAAATTAATTCCTATAGCTTTGTTTGACGTTATTGAGTTGTATTTGACTAGATTCGAGTAGTTTGAATGTTGATTTGAGAGGAAAAGCTATTTTGAAAGGTTGAAGTATCGGGTGGAGGTAAGTCTCTTGTCTATCCTTGTAAGAGAAAATTCTCTCTGTAGGTACTCTATTTGCTACATGTTGCTTGATTTAGGAGCTACCTATATGTGAGATTACGAGCGTATATACATAGTTAGGTGATGACCATATCCGACACAGTTTAGTTTATGATTATACCTTGTTTGGACTACGTGAACCTATTATCTATGTTTCATTGACCCTATGACTACGTGATAATTCGTTATTGTAGCTTATAAGCATGCTTAAGGTTATGCCTTATTGAATTTGGGCATAAATAATTATTTTGCCATATTGAGCTTCCTTGTTAAGCCGTAGTCATATACTTGTCCTAATTGCTTTATGATTTGGTGGTTACATGGCTTAAACTATTCATGTTAAATATTATAAAAAGACTGCTGAGTGTGAAATTTCTTATTGAATTATTCAAATAATTTTAAATACATGATTTGGCATAGCCATCTTTTAGCTATATGGATTCTTATTCGCATTTCTATTGTTATGATCCTTTGCCTCTTATTTAAATTATTTCGTACATATATTCATGAGTTGGAGAGTTAGATATTATAAAAAGTTGAGAATTTTATCACCAAGGATATTGTGAGCGAATATTGATTTTTGATCATATTGTGGTTGGCACGAGAGTGAATCGGATTGCACGTTGCAATGATATTATGAGTGAATCGGGTTGCACACTGCAATAGTATTATTAGTGGATCGTGTTGTATACCGTAACGACTCTTGAGTATGGATCGGTCCTTCCGGTGTCAGGTGATTACCCATGCTACCTTGAGCCCTGTCAGTGCAGGCATCCAGATTGATGCTAGTTTTTGATACTTGGCCAATGTCAGATATATCGATTGTACAGTAAGGTTTGGTATTGCATTATGATCATGCATTGGTAATCTAGTCTCATGTAGTGGCTCTTGTATATGTATGAATATTGACTAATTCACAATATGTTTATGAAAAAATTGAGATAAATGATATTGTATCCTATTTCTTGTCTAAAAAGCATGCTAAATTTCAGATTTATTGTGTTCCTACTGGTGAACTTGATTTATGCTATCATGTTTTACTCTATGCTCTAATTATGTTTCACATGTTTATTGAGTTGTTAGTAAGTGTCAATGTTGACCCCTTGCTACTACTTCTTCGAGGCTAGACTTGATACTTACGGTGTACCTTAGTTTTGTACTCATACTATAATTTCACATATTGTTGTGCAGGTTCTGAGGCTGGTGTTAGCAATACTATTTGAACTGAGTAGGAGTGTTTATTTGGAGACTTCGTGGTGAGATGTCTTGATCCAATCCGCAGCACACAGAGTTCCTCTTCCCTACTCATTTATATCTATGTATGTATTTCATTTTTGGATAAATGTAATATTCACTTGAGCTTATATACTCTTGTTAGATGCTCGTAATGATGATGTGATACCAGGATTTGGAAGAGTTTGCAAGACAGTTGTGGTGTGTTCAGAACCTGTCTAGGATTCATGTATTTTTTATATTAAGTTATGACTTATTCCGCCTTGCTATTTATATCATGAATCAGTTAATAACTTAGTAATTGAATTCTATTGTTGTTGAGTGTTAGCTTGCTTAGCGAGCGGGTTAGGCTCCATCACGGTCTTTGGTGAGATTTGGACCATGACAAGTTGGTATCAAAGCTCTAGGTTCTAAGGGTCTTACAAGTCACGAGCAGGCTTAATAGAGTCTTGTGGATCGATATAGAGACGTTAGTATCTATCAACGAGAGGTTATAGAGCTTTAGAAAAGTTTCCTTTTCTTGATTATGTGTCGTGCGTTTATTATTGTCTGAGTCTGAATCCTCTTTTTTACTCTCTCATATATAGTGAGAGCGCGCGCTTTAGCAGCGGCAGGCGATAGAGAGGCTGTACCACCAGTCATTTTATTAAGGGGCAGAGTCTAAGGTAGGGCCAAGGCTTCCACCAGGGGTGCAGAATGGAAGCTAGGGGCAGAGAACCCGCCAAAGCCCAGCAGCATACTAGGACAGTATCAGTAGATCCACCTGCGGATCAGGTAAATGATTAGTTTATTGATGATCTTGTTGAGGATCCAGTGCGAGCTCAACATCTAAAGGGTTTTGTTGTTGCACTGGTATTTTAGGAGACCATGGCCAAGATGGTCAGCTTTATCGATGCTTTGACCCAGGCATGAGTGGTTCCAGTAGTCTCATTCACATATCAAGTTGGAGGAGGAGTTCAGACCTCTGATACTCGTGCTCCAGAGCAACCTATTATAACATCTAGCCCTATGGTTATGCCTACTATCTATTCTAATGAGCAGAAGAGGATGGAGAGTTTCCAGAGGTTATATCCTCCACAATTTGAGGGTGGTACTTTAGCGGATGCCCATGATTTCTTGCCAGATATCATTAGATGCTTCGCAACTTGGGCTTGGTAGAGTCTACGAGTGGACTTCACTACGTTTCAATTTAGAGGGGCCGCTAGGAGATTGTGGAAGACTTATGAGCTGGGCATGCCAGTAGATTCACCTCCTCTTACTTGGGCTCAGTTCTCAGATTTGTTTCTTGAGAGGTACATCACGCACACCATGAGGGATGAGGTAAGAGGCCACTTTGAGCATCTTCAGCAGGATCACATGACTGTGACTGAGTATGAGGCGATATTAACAAAGTTTTCTCGTCATGCTACTATCTTGATCCCCATCGAGGCAAAGACGGTGAGGCACTTTATCGAGGGTTTGAATTATAGCATTAGGATTTCTATGGTTCGAGAGTCAGAGATTAGGACTACTTTCTACCAGGTCGTGGAGATAGCTCGGAGGAACGAACATATTCGTATCCATGGACGAGAGGCTATAGTGAGAGAAATAGGCCTTGTCATTTTGGTAGATTCAGTGGTACCTCATCTGGAGGACGACGTCAGTTTAGTAGAGGCCATCATGGTAGGATAGATCATTCTACCCAACATGTAGCTCGTAGAATAGTGGCACGATCATCCTTCAACACTCCAGTTACATCACTTAGTGCCCTCCTAGTGAGCGCGTACCATGCTCCATCAATTTAGGGTTCTTCCAGTAGGTATTCAGGCCATTAGGGGGAGGTTCAAGTTCAACAGCCATAGTCAACTAATGGTTGTTGTGATTGTGGAGAGCTTGGCCACATGAAGAGGCATTGCCTCAGGCTTGTTAGGGGCACAATTCCACAGATTTTGATTTTCATACTAGTTGCTCCATCCCTGCTTAGTTAGCTAGATGGGGTGGACATACATCTAGAGGTTGTCCTAAAGGATGGGGCCAGGTTGGTGGTGGTCAGACCAATGGTGGTCAGGCTCGTTGCTATGCTTTATAAGGTAGACCCGAGGTAGTAGCCCCAGATGCAGTGATTGCAATTATGGTTTTAGTCTGTCATAGAGATGCTTCTATGTTGTTTGATCCGAGGTCTACCTATTCATATGTGTCATCATATTTTGCTCCTTATATGGATATGACTCGTGGTTCTCTTGATATTCATTTTTATGTATCTACACCTATTGGTGATTCTATTATGGTGGATCGTGTATATCGGTCTTGTGTGGTTACCATTAAGGGTTATGAGACTAGGATTGATCTTTTGTTGCTTAATATGATCCACTTTGAGGTAATTTTTGGTATAGATTGGCTATCTTCGTACCATACTATTCTTGATTATCACTCCAAAATCATGGCGTTGACTATGTTGGGGTTGCCAAGGTTGGAAAGAAGGTATTCTCTTGGTCATACCTATAGAAGGGTGATTTCATTTATGAAGGCTCAACAGATTATTGAGAAAGGTTGTTTGGCGTATCTGGCCTTTGTTAGAGATACAAGTGCTGAGACTCCTACTGTTGACTCAGTCCCAGTAGTGAGGGAGTTTCTAGATGTGTTTCCTGCGGACCTACCAGTTATACCACCCGATGAAGATATTGATTTTGGTATTGACTTGGTGCCTGGTACTCAACCCATATCTATTCCACCGTACTATCTGGCTCCAGCCGAGGTGAAGGAATTGAAGGAGCAATAATAGGAGTTGTTGGATAAGGGATTCATCAGGCTGAATATTTTTATTGGGGTGCATCGATATTATTTGTGGAGAATAAGGATAGTTTTGTGAGGACGTGTGTTGATTATTGGCAGTTGAACAAGGTCACTATCAAGAACAAGAATCTATTACCTCGCATTGATTATTTATTTAACCAACTTTTGGGTGCGAGGGTATTCTAAAAATATTGATTTGAGATCGGGTTATCACCAGTTGAAGATTAAGGCTTCAGACATCCCTAAGGTGGCTTTCGGGACTCAATATGGACATTATAAGTTTTTGGTGATGTCTTTTGGTTTGACTAATGCTCTAGCAACTTTCATGTATCTGATGAAAAGTGTGTTCCAGCCCTAGTTGGATACATTTGTTATTGTATTAATTGATGATATCTTGTTATATTCTCGTATAGAGAGGAGCACAAGTAGCATTTGAGGATTGTGCTTCAAATATTGAGGGAGAAGAAGTTGTATACTAAGTTCTACAAGGGCGAGTTTTGGTTGGACTCAGTAGTATTCTTAGGCCATGTGGTGTCCAGTAATGGTATCAATATGGAGCCAAGAAAGATTGAGTCCATTCAGGGTTAGCCCAGACCTTCTACAATTAAAGAGATCATGAGTTTCTTGTGTTTGGCTGGCTACTATCATCGCTTTTTGGAAGGGTTCTCATCTATTGTAGTTCCATTGACCAAGTTGATTCAGAAGGATGCTCTGTTTAGGTAGTCTGATGAGTGTGAAGAGACATTCAAAAGCTCAAGACTGCTTACAACTCCAGTTTGGTATTGCCCTCAGGATTGTGGATGTATAATGTCTATTGCGATGCTTCATGTGTTAGCCTTGGTTGTGTGTTGATGCATGACGGTACGGGGATTACATATGCATTGCATCAGTTGAAGCCATATGAAAAGAATTATTTGGTTCATGATTTGCAGGCATTACTTGTATGGTGTGTCCTGTGAGATTTACACTGATCATATAAGTCTTCAATATTTGTTCAAGCAAAAGGATTATTATTTAACGCATCATATGTGGTTGGAGTTGTTGAAAGATTATGATATTACTATCTTGTATCATCTGGGAAGGAGAATGTGGTAGCAGATACTTTGAGTAGGAAGGCGGAGAGTATGGGAAGTTTGGCATTTATTCCAGCTGTCGAGAGGCCTTTTGCTATAAATGGTCAAGCCTTGGCCAATAGATTAGTGAGACTGGATATTTTTGAGCCTAGTAGAGTTTTTGCTTGTGTTGTTGCACAATCGTCTTAGTTTGAGCGCATTAAGGTTCGTCGGGTATGATGATCCCCATTTTCTTGTCCTTAAGGACATGGTGTTGCAAGGTAGTGCTACGAAGGTTATCATTGGTAATGATGGCGTATTATGACTTCAAGGTTAACTTTGTGTTCCTACTGTAGATGGTTTGAGGGAGTTGATTCTTGAGAAGGGTCATAATTTTCAATATTCTATTCATCCAGGTTCTACGAAGATGTATTTTGATTTGAAGCAACATTATTGGTGGCGGAGGATGAAGAAAAATAATGTTGGAAATGTTTTCCGGTGTTTGAATTGTTAGCAGGTCAAGTATGAACATCAGAAACTAGGTGTTTTTCTTTAGAGGGTAGATATGCCGGACTGGAAATGAGAGTGTATTACTATGGAACATTGTGGTAGGATTGCCATGGACCTTGAGGAAAGTTTGATATTTTTGGGCCATTGTGGACAAATTGACCAAGTATGCGCATTTTATTCTGGTCATGACTTCTTACACTTCTGAGAAGGTGACTCAGATCCACATAAGAGAGATTGTCTGTTTGCATGGCGTGCCTATTTATATCATATCGGAATGAGGCACGTAGTTCACATCGTACTTTTTGGAGAGCTGCAGGTGGAGCTTAGTACTGAATTTCACCTGCAGATGGATGGACAGTCCGAGTGGACTATTCATATCCTTGAGGGTATGTTGAGAGTCGGTGTTAGTGATTTCAGAGGCCAATGGTATTAGTTCTACCATTAGTGGAGTTTTATTACAACAATATTTACCAGTATAGAATTAAAATGGCTCCGTATGAGGCCTTATATAGGAGGTAGTATCATTTTTCGGATGGTTAGTTTAAGCTTTATGAGGCTAGGTTGTTGGGTATAGATTTGGTTCGTGATGATTTGGAAAGGGTGAAGTTGATTCAGGATCAGCTTCATCAAGCAAGTCCAGGCAAAAGAGTTATACTAATAGGAAGGTTTGCGATGTGGCTTTCATAGTGGGTGAGAAACTTCTTCTTCAAGTTGCGTCTATGAAGGGCGCGATAAGATTTGGGAAGAAGGGCAAGTTGAACCCTTGGCATATTGGTCCATTTGAGGTTTTAGAGAGAGTTGGTGAGGTGGATTAGATGGTTGTTTTACCATCCAACTTGTTGGGAGTTTATCCGATATTTCATATTTTCATGCTTCAGAAGTATCATGAAGATAAGTCACATGTGTTAGATTTCAATTCAGTGCAGTTGGATGAGAATCTCACTTATGAAGAAGAGCTGGTGATCATCTTGGATAGGCAGGTTCAGAAGTTGAGATCAAAAGGGTTTGCATCAGTGAAGGTTTAGTGGAGAGGTCAACCGGCCGAGGAAGCGACTTGAGAGACCGAGCATGATATGCGGAGAAAGTATCCTCATTTTTTGGCATTCCAGGTATGGTTCTTAACTCATTCGAGGATGTTTGTTTAAGAGGGAGAGAATATAATGACTCGGCCGGTCATTTTGTATATTTGAGACTCGTTTATCTATTTAATACTTCTTGTATGTTTGTTTGTTGTTTTGTGCCTTAGGGGTATGGTTTGATTAGTTCCCGAAAGGTTTGAGAGTGAATTGGGATATTTAGTTTCATTTTGGAAAGTTTAAGTTGTTAAAGTTAACCAAAGTTTGACTTTTGAGTAAACGGACTTAAATTAGTGATTTGATTATCCTAATAAGTTTGTATGATAATTTTGCATTGGGTCATATGTTCGAATTTGAATTTGAAGGTTCCTAGAAAGTTTTGGCTTTATTTGCCGAAAGTAGGCAATTTGAAGAATTTGAGAGTTTTTATGTTTGACCGATAGTTAAATTTAATGTTATCGGATTTCAATTGATGTTTAAGGACTTTGGATATGTTCATTTAGTTAAATGAAAATTGTGTGTAGAATTTGGTTGGAATCCAGAATGTATAGGCTAAACTCAGACGTGATTTGCGAAGTTAGAAAATCTGAAAGTTAAGAGAAGAATTTTAATCTTTGATTCTTGGTTTAAATGTTATTTGTGGTGTTTTGAGCATTTGGATAAGATATTTGGACTTGTTGGTATGATTGGAGGGGGGCCCAAGGGGCTCGGCTGTGTTTCAAGATAGTCTCAGACCATTTTAGGATGTTTTGGTGTTGCTGGTGCTAGTGTGTCGTACATGCGGTGCTTATTTCGAAGGTGAGAGGTCGCAGAAACGATACTTCCAGCATACTTGCAAGGATTGCATTTGCAGAAATATGGGTGCATATGCGAAGATTGGCTAGGCAAGTGGGGATGTACCTACGAAGGTGTCTGTCGCACCTGCGGTACCGCATCTGCGGAAGATAGACCGCAGATGCGAGGATGGTCTAGCGAGATTATAGACCGCAGATGCAAAATGCCTGACAACATTGTTATATTTTCATGGTTAGTTCATACTTCACTATTTTGAGTTTTAGAGCTTGGAAAGAGGCGATTTTAGAAGGAATTTTTACTACTTGAGGGTAAATGATCTTTACTTGATTTTGTTTATATATATTAATATCCCATGGATTTATACACTTTAATCATGGAATTTGGAAGAGAAATTTGGGAAATTTTATCTACAATTTAAGAGAATGTTATTTGGGAATTTGAGGGTCGATTTAGACCCGGTATTGGAATCAAATCACATATTTGGACTCTTGGGATTATTAGTAGTCGAGATCTATCCCTTGACTCTAATTATGGCCATGTGGGTTCGGGTTGACTTTTGGGGATATGATTAAAGATTGAAACGTTTTTGTTTGACATTGATTCCTATAGCTTTGTTTGACATTATTGAGTTGTATTTGACAAGATTCAAGTCGTTTGGATGTTAATTTGAGAGGAAAAACTATTTTGGAAGGTTTAAGTTTACTGGATGGAGGTAAGTATCTTGTCTATCCTTGTAAGAAGGAATTCTCCACATAGGTGATTTATTTGCTATATGTCACTTATTTAGGAGCCACATATATGTGAGGTGAAGAGCATATATGTGTAGCTAGGTTATGACCATATCCGATAGAGTTTGGCTTATGATTATCCCTTGTTTGAGTGTGTGAACTTATTATTTTTATTTTATTAATTCTATAACTACGTGATGACTTGTAATTATGGCTTAGAAGCATGCTTAAAGTTATGACTTGTTGAGTTTGGGCATACTTGGTTATTTTGCTATATTAAGCTTCCTTGTTAAGCCGTAGTCATACACTTGTCCTAATTGCTTTATGAATTGGAGGTTACATGATTTAATCTATCCATGCTAAATATTATGAAAATAGTATTGAGTGTGAAATTGCTAATTGAATTGTTGAGATGAATTAAATTATATTATTAGCCATATCAATCTTTTAGCCATATGGGCTTTTATTTATATTTCTATTGTTGTATGATTTGGTGCCCTCTTAATTATATTATTTCATACTTATTATTCATGAGTTGGAGAGTTAGATATTGTGAAAAGTTGAGATATTTGGCACTAAGGATATTGTAAGTATTGATTATTGATAATATTGTGGTTGAAACAGGTTGCACGTCATAACGGTCTTATGGGTGGATCGGGTTGCACGCTGCAATAGTAATATGAGTTGATCAAATTATATGCCGCAATATTATTATTAGTGGATTGGTTTTCATGCTACAACGGTGCTTGGATATGGATCAGTTCCTCTAGAGTCAAGTGATTACCGATGTTACTTTGGGCCCTGTGAGCACATTACCCAGATTGGTGCTAGTTTTGGACACTTGGCCAGTGTTGGTTATCATGCCCAACTCTAGTCCAAAAAAGGATAAGTGGTCGCTACAAATATAATCCGGTCTAAGAGTCCGGAGTCGAATCCCATAGAGAACTAGGGTTTAGCTACAGTTGTTCACTATCACTAAGAAGACAAGCTCGAACGATTCCTAAGTTATAAATATTAAGATTCTTATATCTAATTAACTAACAAATTAAAGTAGTAGATTTACAACTAGAGATACGAAGGGTTGAAGAAAATATTAATGAGGTCTAGAGATTAATTTTACTAATTGTTGGAATCCTTACGTCTTATGTAATTTTGCCTAATTATTCTCTGCCGATCGTGAGTACTTTGGGTGTCGTAGCTCTCTGTCGAGCAACTACCACAATGTACTAGACGAATTCTCTCAAAATACGCTTGCTCGCACTAATTCACCACTCATTATGATCGGACCATGATTTCGTTATCTCTAATCCGGCATATAAACCCTCCGTATTGATCTCTCACATACGTTAGGAGTGATGTTGCTCAACAACTACCTAAATATATACCCTCTCTCAAGCAATACACACTAAATAGGCACAGTCAATTGAAGGTCGTTCAATCAATAACAATAAACACGTAGTTGAACAAGTAGAGAAATACAACAGTTCAATTATATAAAAACATAACAAGAATTTATCCTACAAAAGGTTCCATCAAAACCCTAGATAATAAATTAGCTATACATAATAGTATGTAAAACTACAATACTAAAATTCATAACCAATAATGGAAATAGAAAGAAGAAAGTAAACAACTCGTAGAAGAACTCTCCGCCTTTCTCCTAGCGCGTTCTTTCCTCCATAGGTTTAATCCCCTCACAAAAACGTCCCACACTCTTAGACATATTTAGAGATCATTTATAGGCTAGGGTTTAAGTCCTTGAGTCCAAATCGAGGTCAGAGTCTTTTAATTCACGAACTTTTGACCACCGAGCTACAGACCTCGCGAGGCCAGGCTTATAGCGCGGCCAACCTGGCTACAGAGCTGGCTACGCTTAGCCTATAGCGCGGTCAAGCTGGCTTGCCATGTAGCCTAACTTGGGTACTTTGTGTTTTTGTGCTCTGTTCTTACAGTTTCGTCCTCTTTTCGTCCAACTTTCATTCGACTCTTTCTGTCGATGCTTCTACACATAAAGCAACAGAATTTTTCTCAAAGGTCGCACAATTAATCACTAAAACAACAAAATATAGGGACAGTAATGTACTAAAAGTATAGCATTTTGGCCAAACATCAGTTGGATATATAGATTGTACAGTGAGGTTTGGTTTTGGATTATGAGCATGCATTGATAGCCTAGACTCATGCAATAGCTCAATAAACACACACGCGCGCGCGCGCGCGCACACACACACACACACACACACACACACACACACACACACATATATATATATATATATATATATATATATATATATATATATATGTTGAAAAGAATTGAGATAACTGATATTGTATTCTATCTCATTCCAGATTTATTGTGTTCCTACTAGTGGACTTGCTTTATGATATGATGCTTTACTCCATGCTCTGATTATATTTCATATGTTTATTGAGCTATTAGTACGTGTCAGTGTCGACCCTTCGCCACTATTTCTTCGAGGTTGGATTTGATATTTACTGAGTACCATAGTTTTGTACTCATACTATACTTATGCATATTTTTGTACAGGTTCTGAGGCTAGTGTTAGCGGTACTCTTTGATCTGAGTAGGAGTGTTATTTGGAGATTTCGTGGTCAAAGTAAATATTAAAGAAAATCAGATTTCTAATAATCAAATTTACTTCACTTTTCCAAAAATGCGAGATGAAAATAAATAATTGAAATGATAAATGTAGGAAAGAAATCTTATTGATGATCGCTGTTTTGTCCCAGAATTATGGATTGGAATCTTCAATCAAGTAAAAGTAAAAGACTGATTGTATATATTTGAGAATATTCTGATGATCGTACAAAATAAGGTAAGGGTCCTTATATAAGGATACACAGATGTAACGATTCCCCATACTTAATTCTTACCCGTAACTAAATTTACTCGTAACGGTTATGGTAATAACATGTGATAGCATATAATCAGGGATAATGTTGATTCCCTTTCCATATTTATAACTGATTCATGAATTTTTCCCTTTTATGGTCTTCATGCATCTCGCGCCTATTTTTTCTTTCCCAACTATCAGGTACGGTACCTTCTTTCATACATCCCGTGGGTAGTTTAACCGTGCCTCATCATCCTTTTTATTGACCCGATATAGATGCGACTTGTCATCATATTATTCATCAAAGTGTCGTGTCTATTTTTCCACCAATACAGATAGTCCCTCCACTTTCTGAATATTCTCAACTGAATATTCGGGAAGTGGTAAGTTCATTTATGGCGGGAATGTCTTGCCGCCTCTGCCCAACCATCATGATGTTTTCTTCAGAAGTGATGAGATGTATGGCCTTTCCATTTAATGCCCGAGACATGTGTCCTGTTATAATTGGCTATGCAATTTATAGCGTCTTTTTAAGGTTTTCTACGGCTGCATCAGTTCGAAGTGACGATTCCATGATGACGGTTCATAATGACGGTCTTTCTTTATAAATATTTCATCACATAGCACTCAAAAATTTCTTCTTCTTTCTTGCATTCATACTCCAACTCCTTCTGCAATTTCTCCCTTTCTTCGTGCTTTCACCGTTAAAAGATGACTTCTTGTTCTTCAAATCCTTCTTCATCATTAGACCCTCATAAAGTAATAATTTTTGATGAACTTCCTCCCTCTTATGCCCCAATTAGGAGTAGAAGAGGTGGTAGATTTCGTAGCTTAGGTTCTTTATCAAGCTGTAGCTCTACCCCTTCCCAGAAGAATACTACAAAACCTTCTTCTTCCAAAGTAAGAACTTCGTCAACTCCTAGATCTTCCTCTAGAGGTAAAGATCATAATGAACCGTTGCAACAACCCATTGTGTCTGAAATTGTTCCTCAATAATTTTCTTTTATATTGGACTATGAGGCTATGAGAAAATAAGTTTCTTCCATAGCATCACTTGACCCTGCCGATCGTTACCCTACTTTGATCACTCCTGGTCTTGTTCCCCTAGTTCGTCGTGAATGCAACTGGAAATCTAATTTCCTTGTGGTAGCTCCTAGTGTTGAAGATCGAATAACCTCTTATCGTGAAGATTATTCATTTGTTTACACCTGTCCTTTTACCTTAGGATTCAAACCACCTATCAACCAAGTAATCATTACATTTTGTCGTTACTTCAATGTATGTCTTGGCCAAATATGCCCGATAATGTGGAGGGAAGTAGCTTACCTTCGTTATCTATCAAGCTTAGTTTCATCCCCTTTCACTTTTCAACACTTACTTCATTTCTATTCCCCAGAGCTCTTTCGCCAAGGTGTTTTTCACTTGTGGCGAGAAGCAAAAGAGTTTTAGTCAGCCCCGAGTATTATCGTGACCGTGGATGGTACGCCCAATTCGTGGCTATTCCCACTCGAGTTTTAATAAGTGATGAAAACATGTCTATCCCTGAGAAGTGGAACTTTGCACTTGAGTATTTATTTTTTTAGTTTTTTCCGCTTCTCTTAGGATTTCATTTTTCTCATGCGCATTTTTTACTTTACAGCAATCATGGAAGTTTTTGGTGAAATTCTTGACTTTCATGATTGGGTAGAAAAAATATTGACCGCGGCTCCTATGGAACAAAGATCTTGGAAATACCTTTCCCAAAAATTTGGGTGAAAAGGGAAAACCCATTATATTCTTTCATTACCAAGAATTTTCCCTTATTGTATCTTCTTTTACTCTAACATTTGTTGTTGTCTCTAGGATTTGCTATTCATGGTATCAGTCCCGCTTCCATTCCTATTGCTAGGCTTTCTGTCAGCACTGTACAAGATCAAATTTTGAGTGTGTCCTCTTCAAAAAGGAAGAATACTTAAGCCCGCAACTTTGAAGAAAAAGAGGACAATGAAGATGTCTCTCTAGTGAGGAAGCCACAAGGTAGGAGACACGTGATTTTAGATAATGAAGCCACCATTCCTAAAGAGCATCTTTCAGGCTCCATGCCTTTCAAGCTTGTTGATGAACCTTAGAGTGTCCATTTGGACATCTTTGAAGATACAGATATTGACCATTCTGGTAATCCATCCTTAAGTCCCATTGATAGACTCTTCGCCCAAGGATTTAGGGGTGATGAAGATTTTGGCCCTGTTTCTGAGGAGCCACCTCTTGTTGCCCTTCTAATGACCCTCGTTGCTTCTACTATTAATACTTCTATCTCTTCTACTACCACACCCCGCCTACTTCTGTTACCTCACATGTTGCTATCCCCCGTGAAGAAAGGGGTCCTTCTAGCGGGAGAAGAGGAATACAGTAAATTTTGATTGAAGTCCCCGATAGTAGGAACTTATTAAGGAAGTCTAAACGGGTTGGGGTGTGGTTGAAACCATTAATCGAACCCGTAGAGAGGGAAAATCTCGAGTCTCACAGCTCTTTAACTTTATTGAATGATGTTATTCATTCTGCCCTTAAGGTATACTTCTCTTCTTATAGATTTTCTCCTTCTCTTGTAAGTTTGTAACCTTTCTACCTTGTCTTTATGAAGATCAATTTAACAGGTACGGAGATGATGAGAAGGATATCTTAGACCAAACACCAAGTGGAAGAGCTACGTACATAGGCTAACAACTGGAAGGAACAATTTGAAAGCCTTCAACTTGAAAAGAGGCCTTAACAGAAGGAAAAGAGACTTTTGGAGTAACAACTCAAAATTACAACTACTGAATTGGCTGTTTCGAAGGCTTCTTCCAATCAAGTTGAAAAAGATAAGGATAGACTGGAATCCTCCTTTGCTGAGTAACTTTCTAGGGCTACTGAGGAGATTAGGAGCCTAGGGAACTTCTAAATCAGAAAGAGTTGTACGCTAGTGAAATAGTTCAAATTCTTACTCAAGCTCAAAAGAATCTTCGTGCCTCTTTTGATAAAATTAGGTTCCTTGAGGATACTCTTGAACCCTTGAAGGCATCCTATGAAGCCTCAGAAGCTGAAAAAGAAGACATGATGCCAGAGATAGAGCAATTAGAGAAAGATTATGAGGTTCTCGAAGATAAACTAACACTTGATATTAGCTAGGCTTTTTTAAACACCCGTCTTGAGACTTTGATCGAGGCTAACCAGGAGAGTTTTGACCTCGAGGCTGAGATTGACAAAGCTAAAGAGGAAATTGAAAAGACTCAGCAACGTCAAAGTTTTCAACATCCCGAGACGAAAGTTCCAGAGGTGATGAAGACTGTCCAACAACTGACTAAGCCGATGCCCAACCTTCGTCTTTTCAAGTTGATCCTTCCACCCCTGCTGATGATGATCCTTAGTTTTTCCCCCTTCAACTTAGAAATTTACTTTTATTAGTGTTTATGGAACATTTTGTTTTTGCTTGAAGTGGATTTTGGGAAACTTTTCCTTCCCTATTTTTGGGATGTTAATGCTAATACTATTTGATTGCATATCTTATAATATGCTTTTTGCTCTTTAAGTTTTTGAGCTTTTACTCGCATTTAAAATGCTCTAATATGCCACGTCTAATGAAGATGACGTTTCATCTTCATATTGGTGCAAACATACGAAACATGAAGTAATTTGAAGAAGTTTTATCTGAACTTTCAAACAAATATTTATGTACACCATTATTTTAACTGCTTTCTTTATAGCATGTTTACAAGTACGGGTATGTTTACCTCGTGACTAAATTTATGCCCATAACCTAAAAGATCGTGGGAGTTTTCTGCAGGTTCTTTAACTCTTTACTTCCCATTCCTTCTGCGAGCTTGAAAATTTGACATTTTCTTCAAGCTTTTTCCTTTGGCTAAGCTATGCTTTCGTGGTGTATATCTTATTCCTTTGTGTACTTCTCCATATGCATAGTCCCCCCAATATTTGAGCATTAAAGCATGAAATTTCGAACACTGGATCAACTCATTACTCTGGTCCTTTCCTTGAAAAAGGAAACACACGCGAAACACAGAGGTAACTTTTTAGATATTGACTGCTTAACCCTTTTCATCAGAATTTTTGTAACCTAGACCGGAAATAATTAAGTATTTCGCGTGTCTTTCGAGTCTAATATCATCATCTGGTAGATGCTAGCTCTTTTCCTATCACATAAAATAGCTAGTAAAACTTAAATGAACAAAGTAAAAAAATAAACTTTTATGATACCTGACTGTGGGTACTAGCTTCTTCAGAAGTAATACTTCTTCAAGTGAACTGCATTACAATAGAATGGCAACACCTTACCGTCCATAGTTTCCAAATCATACGCTCCTTTTCCAACAATACCTTTAACTCGGTACGGGCCTTCCCAATTCGGACTCAGCTTTCCTATGTTTGCTGCCTGTGTTGATCAAAATACTTTTTTAAGGACAAAGTCCCCAATCTAAAAATATCTTAGGTTTTACTTCATGTTGTAATATCATTCGATCATCTGCTTTTGTGCTGCCACCCGAACCAAAGCTTTCTTCTTTCTCTCTTCTGTCAAATCTAAATTTGTACGAAGTTTTTCCTCATTTGACATTTCATTTGCATGCATGTACCTTGTACTTAGTTATCCTATCTCTACTGTAATTAAGGCCTCAGTCCCATAAATGAGAGATAATGGTGTTTCTCCCGTGCTTATTTTTGTCGTTGTTCGGTAAGCACATAGTACCCTCGGTAGCACTTCTGGCCACTTGCCTTTTGATTCTTCTAATCGCTTCTTTAAATTTTTGACAATAATCTTATTTGTCTGCTCAACCTTTCCATTAGCTACGGGATGATAGCATGGTGAAACAATTCTTTTAGTTTTCCAAATTTTGAAAAAATCAGTAACCTTCGCACCTACGAACTATGGCCCATTATCGCAAACAATTTCCCTTGGGACTCCAAATCGACATATTATCTGTTTTAAATCATTAGAATTAATAAAAGTAGTACCTTTCCTTTGGCTTGAGGTAGAGGACCTACGATATCCATCCCTCACTTCATAAATGTCCATGGTGATATAATTAAATGAAGCAATTCAGTTGGTCAATACATATTATTTGCATATCACTGACATTTATCGCACCTTCTGTCACGACCTAGCCTAGGGTCGCGACGGATAACCGACACTAAGTGTCGATCATCACTAAACTTATTGAAAATCTACTAATCATGAATATAAACGGATAATCTGCAGAAGCTTAAACATAGCTGATGAGAACTATATAATCTGGAAAGTTGACAAGGCTAACACAAGTTGACATATAAAAATATACTAACTACACAAGTGCATATCTACAGGTCTCTAGGATTGCTGAACTGGAAAAGTACTGGACGAAATAGGGCCCCATCATACCCAAACTAGCTGACTGTACACATACCAAAAGATAAGTAACTCCGGGAGTAAGCAGAGTGACTCCAACAGCTGGTGGATGGCCTACTAATGTGGCTCAAACGCTGATCTATCTGTACCCGTGCGATATGAAATGTAGCGCCCCGGAAGGGATGTGAGTAAGATATGTACAAAGTACGTAGGGTGGAAAGAATATGTAAAGCATACTAAAGTATGACTCTTAAGATGAAAATTTGAATATAAGCTGAAAGCTAAACAAGAGTCTGAACTAGCAACTGATCTGGAACTGAACCGATGTTTAAGCTGAAACTGTGCTAAAACTGAACAACTATCTGAACCGGTACCTGTCTGGTGTTATGGGCTATATCCCCCCAATCAGATAACTGTAAAACTGAACTAGCCTCATGTATAGTCATGCAATGCAAATTGTAGTTATATACGCGTACATAACATGCATGACTGACGTTATGGGCTATATCCCCCCAGCAGGTAAATATATAATCAATAGGCACGGCTAGTGTTATGGGATATTTCCCCCAACATATAATCAGTAGGCCTCGCTGTCATTATGGGCTATCTCCCCCAGCATATAATCAATAGGCCTCGCTGATGTTATGGGCTATATCCCCCAGCACAATCAATTTAAGTATATATGAGGCATAACACATGTGGCAACATCATATGGACTCAAGAGATCATGAAGGAAGCCAAAAACGGAATCACAAACGTAATTTGACGCTCGTCGTCCATAAGTTAGACGGAGGATCCTATACCCATTTTAGGGAGAAACTGAGGATGTACATGAGATACTAAGGTTAATTAACTCATTAGGATATCTCTATAATCAGTTTATAACCAAGGAACTTAAGATTTGTCTAACTCTTCGAATTTCCAAAAGTTTTGGCAGAGTTTCCCCTAAAACTGGATGATCCCCCAACACAACAACAAGCACCACAATATACACGGGAATGGATACCTGTCCAAGATTATAACATCAAACTAAAGGAGATCCAATTATCCACAATAGTGTAAAATGATTGACAAAATGGAATTTTGAATGTAATGTCGACTCATAATGGCTAACTTGTGACATGAAAGTCTAAATATGATTTAGGAATAATCTAAGCATCAAAACATGACAATTAAGATTATATAATCTTAAATGAATATATTAGGATCATATGGGGGTTATGTATACATAAAAACATCAAAGGAATGGAACAAATGGAAGTCCGGATGACATAGGCCAAATGGGCGATTTGCCCTTTTGTTTTTGTTGTATTTTGAAGTTCCAACCTAAACTATTTCCTTCCATAATTCACATATGTAATTGAATAATATACAAGGATACAATACATGCTGATATTTCCCTTGAACAACCCTTAAAAGATCAAGAAGAAAGGCTAGAACATAACTAAACCAAATCATGCCGAAAATGAAACCAAAACCCTATATACCTCTTGTGTTATTGCTTCCAAACCTTGTTCCTTTTGATCCACACCCTTAATTATAATTGTATAGATAAAATAAAGAGTTGAAAATCTTACTTATCCATGAAGCTCTTTCCAAAACTCGAGTTATAAGGATAAAGGAGGACGTCAAAGTCTTATATATGTCGTAAGGATCACGTTGATGTGTTCGCCTCTTGATTTTGAGTTGGGGATGATGGAATTGCTTCAAAACCCTAGGGATGTGTTTAGGATATCTGGAGAGAGTTTTTAGGTCTGATTTGGGTAGAAATAAGGCTTAGAG
This sequence comes from Nicotiana tomentosiformis, assembly GCF_000390325.3. Classification (NCBI taxonomy): domain Eukaryota; kingdom Viridiplantae; phylum Streptophyta; class Magnoliopsida; order Solanales; family Solanaceae; genus Nicotiana; species Nicotiana tomentosiformis. The sequence continues at coordinate 30,664,604 of NC_090816.1, read as the reverse complement.
AGGAAGTCCACAACTTTATATAACAAGATAATTCTAAATCGACCTTGTGGGTCCTAAAGGGAACTGCTTGCGCAGTCTTGCAAAAACGTGAATATCTCTCCACTTCGACGTTGTATCAAAGAACGGTTTAATGTATTAGAAACTAGACTTGTAGTTATTCAATTTTATGGGATCACCCCACAAATCCAATTACATTTAGATAAATCTCAGTAATATTAGACCCAAATTTTAAGTAAAATTATAAACGTAGCTTGCGGCAGCTTTTGTCGACTTTTGTTTCATAACTCGTTTGACTTCAAAAATTAACACACGACTATAATACGACTAAAACACCTCATAATATCACCTACGTATTATGTTAAGCGCCCTAGTATCACCCCAAAAGTACAGGTTATAACATTTCCAACTTGCCAACTTTCGACGAAATTTATTTTGTTCGAATTGTTTAGATTCTAAACCTTCCATACCTATTGGTACTTACAGTACATGATCTTAAATATTTGTAACCCTCAAGGTAACATGATTAACTTACTTTATGTAATTTCAAAGATGATCTAATTTCCGAGCCTACATCGATTGACTTACGACGTACTTTTACGTACAAAAACATGAGGTGTAACATCATTCCCCCCTTTGGAACATTCGTCCCTAAATATTGACTAATGTGCTTATCAGTCTCATAACCTACAAATCCTGTGAATACTTTTGTACTGTCCTTTCCATCAAGGAAACTATTCTACGAATAAATACAAAGGCTAGGGTATTCCTCCCTTTAGGCCTCTTTCTCACATCACGACCCGTGGTCAGAATTCTTCCAATCTCGTAATTGTTGCTACCTTCTATCATGCAGACTGTATGATTATGTCCTTGTACGTGCGCCTATGCAACTCTTTTCTCCGTTTCCCTCTCACGTCGTAAATATATACATAACTCTAGACATCTATAGGTATACTGAAGTTCTTTGCTTGGTACTTTGTCGAACTTACGGCTATTATTTTTTTTCATAGCCTCGGTTATCTTTACTACATCTAGGTAGGTCATATTATACCATAACACTTACTTCAATTTATTATTACCGAGATTTTCTACCCAACTCCATGTTACTCTCTCATAACTTATCTTATCATATATGTATAAATCTAAGTCCTTTAATGCTTTCTCATTACTGTTCATATTAAGAATGATAGCCTAATCGCATCTCATACTTTGGGACTTTTATCCATCTCTTGTTGATTCATCATAATGTTGATCTATAATCTACCACTGATAATTTGAAACCTCTTACGTAATATATTGTCACTAAGGCTCACATCTCATCGGGAAACATCTGAAGTTATTTGCATGATCCACCTAGGGACGATACTATACTTCAATAAATGTATTTTATAGTATCTCAATATGATTCATCTTATGGGAGGTATTCTAATCCCGTGTAATTCATAAAATCCCTTCTCTTTGAATCATTACTCAACCGAAGGCCTAAACGTCCTCCTCCTATCATTTATCATAATTACACTCATATTATATTACTAGGGCAACATTCCATCTCTTATAATGCTCTTTGTCTTAACCTCCTCCGAGTTCATTCAGGCTATACTGAGCTTTCAATAACTTACGAAAACCAATTTCTTTATAGTGTTGATGGGCTCAATCCCGAGGCCTTACCTATTCTCATAACCTCCTCACTCACCTAATCTTATCCTTACTCTGTTCTACCTAAAACCTTGTCGCTCTACCATACTTTAGCTTGCGACCTACACGTATCTATTCATAGTACTCACAACCTTCATTTTACTTGCTAGCACCATAGATTTCCTTATGTTATTCTATAACCTCAAGTGAGAAATCACGTCATCTCTAACTCTAACCTGATGGTAGCATAATCTCAAGTCTATCTTCGAGAAGCACTTGGCACCCTGAAGCTGTTTGAACAAGTCATCATGTCAGGGAAAAGGGATATTTGTTCTTGATCGTGACCTTGTTCAGCTGTCTGTAATCTATACAAATACGAAGGGAGCCATCTTTCTTCTTCACAAATAAGACTGGTGCTCCCCAAGGACAAGTGTTGGGTCTAATGAAACCCTTATCTAACATATCTTTAACTGCTCCTTAAGTTCCTTTAATTTTGGTGGTGACATTCTGTAAGGATGAATTAGATATTGGTTTCGTACCCAACACTGTATCGATGAAAAAGTCAATTCTCCGTCCTGGAGGAAGACCTGGAAGCTCATATGGAAATATGTCAGGGAACTCATTTACTACTGGAACTAATTTAAGAGTCGGCGTTCCCTTCTTTATATCTCGAACATGAACTATATGATATAAACATCCCTTTCTGATCATCTTTCTTGCCCTAAGGTACGAAATAAATCTATCTTTTGTTGATGCAGAAACACCTTTCTATCTAGCTAACCATTCGGAAAAATTGAACTGGACCGTCTTCGCTCTACAATCAACATTAGCATAGCAACAAGACAACCAATCCATACTAAGTATAACATAAAAGTCAACCATTTATAACTATAATCAAGTCAGTTGTAGTACTATGGTCACCAATCACAACCGTGCAACCTCTAAAAGCCCGCCTAGCTACTACTGAATCACCAACTGGGGTGGCTACCTCAAAAGGTCTAATGGCTTTTGGTGCTATCCCAAATTTAGTAGCAACAAAGGGAGTAACATATGATAGCGTAGAACCAGGATCTATCAACACATACCATTATAAGAATTCACAAATAAAGTACGTGTAACAACGTCTGGTGAAGCCTCCCGGTTCTGACGACCAACCGAAGCGTAGGTGCAGTTCTGGGGATCGCCTGTACTAGGAGCTCCGCCTCGGCCTCTACCACGACCAACTGGTGTCTGAGGAACTTGCCTTTAAGGGCGTAATGGTGCTGAAGATGTTGTAACTGATATCACTGGCTGAGTTGCACCACTACCACCCCTAGACGGGCAATCTCTCATAAAATGGCCTGACTCGCCACAAACATAACATGTATCTACACCTAATAGGCATCGACCCAAAAGGCTTCAACAATAGTCAGAATACCTAGGGTAAAGTGAACCATCCTGACTAGCTCTACACTGTGGGGGTCGATCAGATCTCGGCCCCTAAAATTGTGAATGAGTACTAGTTGTTGGCTGCCTAACACTCTGCTATCTACTAACACCAGATGTCTCACAAAACAAACTTGAAAATCTGCCTCTCTTGCTTGAGCTTCTATCTATGTTCGACCTCTCCTTCTGTTTCCTTTCCTCAAATGCTAAGGTAAATGCCTGAATACGTGCAATGTCCACACCCGACTGCATAGATACGATCATACACTCATTTACTAAGTGAGAACCAAGTCCTGTTACATACCTATTTACCCTGTCCTCCATGTATGATACAATTCCAGGAGCAAACCTCGCCAAAGAATTAAAGCGGAGGTTGTATTCTACAACACTCATTCGCCCATGTCTCAATGTCAGGAACTGATCATATCGTGCTCTACGTGTCTCTGTAGGTATATAATGGCGGAGGAATGCCTATGCCTCTGAGAACTCTTGCCATGTAGCTGGAGCAGCATTTGCTCCCCTAGACATCTCCCAAGTGGTATACCGGTTGGCTGCTAGATCTTGTAATCTATATGATGCCAATTCAACTGACTCTCTATATGTGGCATGCATAACTCTGAGGGCTCTGGTTACTCTATCTAGGAAATACTGGGGATCCTCTGCTATACTAAATCCCGTGAAAACTGGAGGCTCTAATTTGAGAAAATCACGAATCCCAGAACCCGTATTGTCACCCTGAGGACCTGTATACCACCGTCTGGCCTGAGTAGCTGCAATACTAACCAACAATCTGATGGCCTCCCTCATGTCATCGTGCTGAGGAGCATAGGTGCGGTTGCTGGAGCACCCCTAACCTCTCCCTGAACATACGGAGTTTGTGAAGCTCTAGATGGAACCTCATGTCTGGACTCTTCATGCTCATTTAACTCAGGGGGTACTCTGCTAGTACCCTGGCTGACAATAGCTTTGCCCTTCTGGGCAGCTATGAGTATCTTCAGCGGCATCGCTACATATAAAATATTTTGTCAGAATGCTGAATTCTTATAACATATCTCTATCGCACGATCTAGAGAAGAAGAGAGGACAACCATCTTATAATGCCATGTAGCCTCATATTTATAAGTGTGTCATCCAACACATCCATAAACAAGACACTACTAGACACGGCTTGTAGATGCCCTAGGACCGAACTGCTCTGATACCATATTTGTCATGACCCAGCCTAGGGCCGCGACGGATAACCCACACTAAGTGCCGATCATCACTAAACTTGCTGATAATCTACTAATCATGAATATAAATGGATAAACTGAACAAACATAAGCATATCTGATAAGAACTATATAATCTAAAAAGCTAACAAGGCTAACACAACCTGACATATAAAAATATACTAACTGCACATGTGCATATCTATAGGCCTCTAGGAGTGCTGAACTGAAAAAGTACTGGACGGAACAGGGCCCCGTCATACCCAAACTAGTTGAATGTACACATACAAAAAGGTAATTAACTCTAGGAGTAAGCGAAGTCACTCCAATTGCTGGTGGATGGGCTACTGATGTGGCTCAAATGATGATCTATCTGTAGCTACGCGACATGAAATGCAGCGCCCCGGAAGGGACGTGAGTACGATATGTACAAAGTATGTAGGGTGGAAAGCATATGTAAAGCATACTAAAGTATGACTGTAAGATGGAAATTTGAATATAAGCTGAAAGCTAAACAAGAGTTTGAACTAGCAACTAATCTTGAACTAAACCGAAGTTTAAGGTGAAATAGAACAACTATCTGAACTGGTACATGTCTGGTGTTATGGGCTATATTCCCCCAATCAAGTAACTGTAAAATTGCACTAGCCTCATGTATAATAATTCAATGCAAACTGTAGCTATATACGCATACATAACATGTCTGGCTGGCGTTATGGGCAATATCTCCCCAGTATATAAATATAAAATCAATAGGCCCGGCTGGTGTTATGGGCTATTTCCCCCTAACATATAATCAGTAGGCCTCGCTGGCATTATGGGCTATCTCCCCCAGTATATAATCAATAGGCCTCGCTGGTGTTATGGTCTATATCCCCTCAACATAATCAATTTAAGCATGTATAAGGCGTAACAGATGTGGCAACATCATATGGACTCAAGAGATCATGAAGGAAACCATAAATGGAATCACAAACTTTATCTGACGCTCGTCATCCATAAGTAGGACGGAGGAACCTATCCATATTTTAGCGATAAATTGAGTATCTACATGTTTAATTAACACATTAGGAACCCTTTATAATCAATTTAGAACCAAGGAGCTCAAGATTTTCCCTAAAACTGGATGATCCCCAAAAACAACAGCAAGTATCACAATATACACGGTAATGGATAACCATCCAAGATTATAACATCAAACTAAAGGATATACACTTATCTTCAATAGTGTCAAACGACCGACAAAATGGAATTTTGAATGTAATGTCGACTCATGGTGGCTAACTTGTGACATGAAAGTCTAAATATAATTTAGAAAAAATATAAGCATAAACACATGAAAATTAAGATTATATAATCTCAAATGAATCTATTAGGATCATATGAGGGTTAGCTATACATAAAAACATCAAAGGAACGGAACAAACGGAAGTCCGATTGGCATAGGCCAACTGGGCGATTTGCCCTTTTGTTTTTGTTGTGTTTTGAAATTCCAACCAAAAATGTTTACTTCCATAATTCATATATATAATTGAATAATATACAAGAATACAATACATGAGGATATTTCCCTTGAACAACCCTTAAAATATCAAGAAGACAGGCTAGAACATAGCTAAACCAAATTATGCCGAAAATGAAACGAAAACCCTGCATACCTCTTGTGTTCTTGCATCCAAACCTTGTTCCCTTTGATCCACACCCTTACTTATGCTTGTATAGCTAAAATAAAGAGGTTACAAGCTTCCTTATCCATGGATATAGTTATAAGGATAAAGGAGGACAGCAAATTCTTACCTATGTCGTAAGGATCGTGTTGATGTGTTCGCCTCTTGATTTTGAGTTGCGGATGATGGAATTGCTTCAAAACCCTAGGGTTGTGTTTAGGATGTCTAGATAGAGTTTTTAGGTTTGATTTGGGTCAAAATAAGTCTTAGAGACGAAGTCCACAACTTTATATAGCATCAACCGACCTTGTGGGTCCCACAGGGAGCTGCTTGCGCAGTCTTGCGAAAATACAAATATCTCTTCACTCTGATGTTGTATCGATGAACGACTTAATGTGTTGGAAACTAGACTCATATTTATTCTATATGATGTATGGATCACCCCATAATTCCAACTATATTGAGAGAAAAATCCAATAACATTAGACCTAAAGTTTAACTAAAATTATGAACGTAACTTGCGCAACGTTTGTCGATTTTTGTTTCATAACTCGTTTGACTTAAGAACATAACACACAACTATAATATGACTAAAATACCTCATAACATCATCTCCATATTATGTTAAGCACCCTAGTATCACCCTAAATGTACGGGTTATAACATTCCCAACTTGTCGACTTTCGACGAAACTTATTTTCTTCGAATCGTTTAGCTTCTAAACCCTCCAATCCTCTTGGTGCTTGCAGTACATGATCTTAAATTTTTGTAACCCCCAAGGTAACATGATTACCTTACTTACGACGTACTTTTATGTACAAAAACATGGGGTTCAACACCTTGCTAAAAAATCTTCCGTTTCATCTTCCATTTTCAGCCAATAGTACACCGCTCTTATTAGTGTTTTCACCAATGATATTCCCCCATCATGATTACCACAGTGTCTCTCGTGCATTTATCTCATCGCATATTTAGTTTGTGATGGTCCAATACACCGTGCTAAGGGTCCTCCAAATATTTTACGATACAAATTCCCTTTTATTAGGCAATACTGAGCAACTTTCATTTGTAGCAATTGGGATTTCTTCTTATCCTCAGGTAAAATTCCATACTGCAAATAATTCAAAAACTCGTTTCTCAATCCCAAGTTAAATTATTGAAATTTACCTCATTTTTTGTTTGATCAAGGGCTGAATGGAACAAGTGCACCACAATTGCATTTTTAACATTTGACACATCAGCCACAACCCCCAGATTTGCTAATGCATCAGCTTCTGCATTTTCTTCCTTGGGCACTTGGATAGCTTTCCAGGTTTGGAAATGCCTTAGTAATTCTCGTATCTTTTCTAGGTATTATTACATTCGCATCTCTCTTGCCGCGTAATTCCATTGCATTTGGTTTACTACCAGTTGCGAGTCCCTTTTGATTTCTATTTTTTCAATCCCAAGCTCTCTCGTGAGTTCTAAACCTACAATCATAACTTCATACTATGCCTCATTGTTATTAATTGGATAACACTTTATTGCTTGTCTTATGATCTTTCCCGAAGGTGATATTAAAATAATTCCCAAACCTAGTCCTTTTACATTTGAAGAACCGTCGGTATACAAGGTCCAACTCCCCAGATTAGATCCGAAAAATACTCGTACCTCTTTTTATGCTTCAGGAAGTGGGTTCGAGCTGAAATCTGCTACGAAATCCGCTAGTACAAAAATGGGATGACATTTAAAATAGGGTCGTAACTTTCTTGATGCCATAATTAATGCTAATACAAGTTTCTCTAAATGAGGGTACCGTATCTCGGTATCTAATAAGGATTTGCTCACATAATAAATTGGAGATTGCTTACCCTTGTCTTCACGTACCGACGTTGCACTTACTGCCACTTCTGATACAACTAAATAAACAAGAAATCTTTCTCCGTCCTTTGGTTCTGCTAACAGGGGTGGCTTCGATAAATATGGCTTCAAATCCTTCAAAGCTTGTTGACACTCGTCAGTCTATTCAAATAGATTTTGCTTTTTTAATAATGAAAAAAATTTAAAATATTTTTCTAAAGATCTGGATATAAAACTTCCTAAAGCTGCTACTCTACATATTAATCTATGTACCTCTTGTTTGCTTGTAAGTACATCATGTATTTCCTCAATTGCTTTTATCTGAGTGGGATTCACTTCGATGCTCCCTATTAGAAATAAGAAATCCCAAAAATTTACGTGAAGCGACACCAAATGCGCATTTCTCCGAGTTTAACTTCATGTTATACTTGCAGAGAATTTTGAAGGTTTCAGTCAAGTGCTGGAAATGATCCTCTGCTCGTGCTGATTTGACCAACATATCATCAACGTAAACCTCCATGTTTTTTCCCAAGTGCTCTTGAAATATTTTGGTCACCAATCTTTGGTACGTTGCTCCCGTATTTTTTAAACCGAACGACATAACTTTTTAGCAGCAAGTCTCCCTGTCTGTAATAAACGAAGTATTTTCCTCATCTAGAGGATCCATATTTATTTGATTATTGCCAGAATATGCATCTAAAAACTTAAAAGTTCATGACATGCGATAGAATCAATCAATTGATCTATATGAGGTATAGGAAATAAATCTTTAGGGAAAATTTTGTTTAAATCAGTATAATCCACACAAACTCGCCACTTCCCATTCATTTTTAGGACTACGACAGTATTAGCTAACCAGTCAGGGTACTTTAACTCTCGAATTGAACCAATTTTTAGAAATTTATGTACCTCATCTTGAATAATTTGATTTTTAAATGGTCCTTGCTTCCTTTTCTTTTGTTTGACAGGTGGGTGCAATGGGTCTTCATTCAGCTTATGAGTTATTACCTCCGGTGGTATCCCAATCATGTCTGAATGCGACCAAGCAAAGGAATCGACATTAGCACGTAAAAATTCAATTAACTTACCTTTTATTTCCAAGCTCAAGTTTGTTTCGATGTAAAACTTTTTGTTAGGCCAATGGACGAATAATATAACAGCTTCAAGCTCCTCCGTGGTTGTTTAGATATTATCATTTTCCTCTGGCTCTTGAATCATATCAGGCCTTGAATCTATATCAGCTTCATTTCTTGGACTTCTAGTTGAGGTGGGCACTGAATAATCCTCAACTGAGTTCTGTAATTGCTATTTTGTACCTCCATCCTTGAATGTTGCATTCACGATTGTAACTGAGTTGATATCTCGCGATGCCTATTGATCTCCCCTGATTTGACAGATTCCCCACTGTGATGGGAATTTAATCACCTGATGCAACGTTGACGGAACCACATCCATATCATAAAACCACGACCTTCCTAAAATTATGTTATAGGCCATGTCTGAATCCACCACCTGGAATTTAGTGTCTTTGATGACACCTTCTGCGAATGCTACCACCATGATTTCTCTTTTCATGACGACACTTGAATTATCGAACCCATACAACGACCATGCCTTTGGTATGATTCGATCATTTGCTTGCATCTCATTCTATACTCTCAGTAATATGATATATATTGAGCTAACTAGGTCAATAAAAACTCATTTAACATTAGTATCATGAACAAGTAAAGATATTACCAGTGCATCATTATGAGGAATGATCAAGACGTCCGCGCCTTCGTCTTCAAACACTATGTTATTTCCTTTCAAAACCTGACGAACCCGTTTCCCGTGGGTAACAATAAATTTGGATGTCTTTCTTGCTTCTGTATATGTTACTCCGTTAACTTTTTCACCCCCAGTTATAACATTTACCGTTCTCTTTAGTGACGGGGGATTTGGTGGTTCTTGATTGTTTTTCATGTAAGATTATTTTCTTTTTTCACTAAACAGATCAGTGAGATAGCCTTGCTTCAATAGATACTCAACTTCTCCCCGTAAGAGCCTACAATCTGATGTTCTATGGCCATGATCGTTGTGAAACTCGCACCAAAATTCCTGGCTCCTTTTGTTGGGATCTGACCTCATCTCTATCTACCATCGTACCTTGTCACCCATTCCTCTTAGAATACCACCAATTCTGAACGTTGAAGCTATAATATCCTATTCTTGATTGAGAATTTGCGTCACTGTTTCTGGTTGTGTCTCGCTCCCTTTTGAATCGGCAACTCCTTTTGTCTCGATCTTGAATCAAACCATGCATGTTTTTATTTAGATCGGGAATCTCATCCTGCAGGTCCCATATAAGGCTCGTACATGTTCTTACTAGACCTTTTTCTATTTTCGAACGTCTAGATCCAGGCCTTTCTTCTACCTTAGGTTGGGACAACGTATCTTTTTCTATTCGTAACTTTGTACTGTATCGGTTGTATATGTCATTCCAAGTAGTTGCAGGGAAACTCCCGCAGACTTTCTTTCAAACTTCTCGTGCCTTATGAAATTTTTTCATTCAAATTACTTGCAAATGCCATAGCTTCTCAGTTATCAACTGCACATGATAACATCATCCTTTCCTGCTAGAATCTATCCACGAATTCCCTAAGTAATTCTATGCTTTCTTATTTTACTTTAAAGATATCTTCCATCCTCTTTTCTACTTTTTGACTACCCGAATGTACTTTTATAAAGGAATCTACAAGCTCAGCAAAAGAGTCAATAGAATTTTCAGGTAAGAGTGCATACCATGTTAATTCCCCTTTCATGAGGGTTTCGCCAAATGTTTTCACTAAAACTAATTCAATTTCCGGCTTGGTTAAGTCATTATCCTTAACCCCTGTGGTGAATGCGGTAACATGGTCTCGTGGGTTAGTGGTCGCATCATATTTAGCGATATCAGCTATTTTGAACTTTTTGAAAATTGGTAAAGGTGTTGCACTTGGCTTCCAGGACTATTGCGAATATTTATCGATATACATTCATTTGATTATCAGCAGCACTCCAGGTATTTGTTATATCTGCTCATTTTGTTCCTTGAGCTGTTTTTACAATGTTAGTACCAAACTTTATAAATTAGAATTATTTAGAGTACATGATCCTCCGACTCCTGAATCGTTTGGTTTTCCTCCACTTCCTGAATTATCAAGCCCTGAACGAGGGTTTCCATAGTCGTATTTACTGGTGGAGGGGTCTGTGCAACATTAGGTAACCCATTTGCAAATGCACGCAAAGCTTTACCTACTTGAGAAATCATTTGCCTCAAGTTATCATGCTCGTTAGTCTGCTCATCAACTCGTTGCCCATCATTACGAGTAGTAGACCTTTTAAGCGAATTGTCATGTGAGCATGGTGGGGTTGTTGTTGGCGTATGGTGTGGTGGAGTTCCTCTTTGTGTTCTCTCTTGGACTCCCCCGTCCACCTGAATAATTTTATTAGTAGTTGACATGCTTTGTTGCTAAAGATAAAAATAAGAAAAGTGAACAGATTATCACATTCCCAGCAACTGAACTAATTTGTTTAACCAAAAAATAGTTTTTGTGGTCAAAGTCAATATTAAAGAAAATCGGGTTTCTAATAACCAAATTTACTTCACTTTTCCAAAAATACGAGAATAAAACAAACAATTGAAATGATAAATGAAGGAAAGAAATCTTATTGATGATCGTTGTTTTCTCCCAAAATTATGGATTGGAATCTTCAATCAAGTAAAAGTAAAAGACTGATTGCATATATTTAAGAATATTCTGATGATCGTACAAAATAAGGTAAGGGTCCTTATATAAGGATACACAGATGTAACAGTTCCCCTTATATTTATTCGTTATTAACATTAATTGCATTAATTGTCTGTTACTAAATATATTGGTAACAGTTATGGTAATAACATGTGATCACATATAATTAGAGATAATGTTGATTCCCATTCCGTATTTATAACTGATTCATGAATCTTTCCCTTTTATAGTATTCATGCATCTTGTGCCTATTTCTTCTTTCCCATGTCAGGTATGGTACCTTCTTTCATACATCTCGTGGATATTTTAGCCGTGCTTCATCATCCTTCTTTATTGACCCAATATAGATACCGCCTGTCATCGTACTATTAATCCACATGTCATGCTTATGTTTCCACCAATACACATGTAGTTGAGTTGTTGAATAGTAATTGCTTTAGAATTTAACCCTCCATTTTCACTGTAGATGGATTTTTGAAGAAAATGACAAATAATGTAAACAATATTGTCACTCTCTGCAAAAGTTAAGATTTGGCCATCAATTTTCATCGACTACCACTTCAGGCATTTGCGAGTTTTCATTGTAACCAACTACTACAATGGAAGATATCAAAATTATTCGTCAACCAAATGATGTATTTACAGCTGAACCCAGAACTGTAATTTTTTAAACCAATTCAAGAGCTTTCTTTTAGTTTATCTATACTCAAACCACATGATTGTTTTTCATCCGTTAGTATTGCCACGTCACCTCATGTGATGTAAATGCACCATAAGATATTTACTGATTAGTCAATAAGTGTTCAATAGACAAACTTTATATGAAATTAAAGTATTTTATTGGCAAAAAAAAAAAGTATTTAATAGGAATAAACCTTAGTTCAGATATCAAGTCCTGAGTCACAATTTTCAAGCCTTTGGCCTAATCAATTATTTTATTAGTATTACTTATTAGACATATAATTGGTGCTCAAGTGTTAGGTGATCTTACAAGAAATTTTGCTTGTTTGGCGCAGAGAATGTAGTGTGGAAAATGGTAGTTGTTGTGGATACACATTTCAAATCGTTAGTCACTTTTAGAAAAATAATATAGATCGAACGTGAATGCTTTAGAATTCTCAAATACTTTAAACATCAAATTTTAACTTCGATATATACAAGTTAATATTAATTTAGAGCTGCCTACTTAACTCGTTTCATCTATTGGCATGGATCATTAACTGATCAGAGCTGTTACTTTAAACAATAAAACTAATTTATTAATTAATTATCTAAAGGTTTGGTAGACTAGACATGCAGTAAATTATCAACTTAACTCTTGTTCCTTTGTTTGAGATAATATTCCTGATGCTTAAATTATGGTATGCAATTAATTATCTTCATAGAACTAATAGTTAAATTGTTTAACGTGAAATCATTTGCTAATATTATGGCTAGTTTAGGTTTGATATTTTTTATAGTTCATTTCTTCTGGATTAAATAGAATAACAATTTAAAAGAAAATTAATAAGACAAAGTTAACTTAATAAATACTCAGCCTGATAGGTTGAGAAGTTTGCAATTTATGTGGTTTATTTTCAATGTCATATTTGAGCACTTAGAATTCACTTCATGTCCATGTTTAATTTCTTTTCTGTTTTTTTTGGTAATTATAAATTTTATTACCAGGAAAAATATTTTTAATGCGTACAGAAACCTCTAAAGTTGAGCATCAGCCCCAACTTTAGTACACTTCATCTATAGCCAGCTACAAGAGGATAGAAAGTTGTATACTAGGCTATGTCTTCCTACAACTTAGCTAGGGTAGTAATCAAACTTTTTCAGCTGTATTGTCAATCTCATCTTCTTTCCACCTCTGCAATGAATGTCTTGAATGATCTGTTTCACCTTATTTGATGCTGGTCTGATTCTTTGCTGGAAGATTTGCTATTCATTTCCAACCAAATATAATAGAAACTTCTTGCAAGAGCCATTCTATGTATATCCGCTTGTGCATTGTTGCCATAGGCATGTGGTTACACCCTCTCAATTTCTTCCGCCATCCTATAGCCTGTCTTTTAATTCCCTACCACTGGAGAATCTGCTGTCAAATTTGAGAGGTAAGTTGACATTTAAAGAACAAGTGTTGCACATCCTCATCAACATTATCACACAATGGACATGTCGTGCCATAGTCCATGCCCCATTTATGCAATCTAGTCCTTGTGTGTGGTCTGTCTTGTATTGCAAGGTAGAGGATAAACAACCATTTGGGGCTGCCCTGGTTGTTGCGCATTAGCTTCCTCTAATGTACTTTAGGATAATTGTCTCTCAGGTTGTTGTACATAGTCATTATAGCATATGTCCCATGGTTCAGAAAGTCCTTGATGGTTAATCATGTACTCTCCAGATATTGTTTAGCCTTGAGGATATTCTGAATTAGCCATGATGCTTGTGCATCAATTATTTCCCAGACTTCATTACCCTTGCTATAGTAGATATGCACCCATTGGATCCAAAGCTTATCTTTCTTCGTACATATGTTCCAATAATGCTTGAGTATTGAAGCTTTATTCTATATGTAGATATCTGTTATGTTGAGACCACAACCTGATTTTGGTAAGCAAAGTTTGTCCCAAGCTATTAGTGCCTTCTTTGAGCATTCATTATTTCCATTCCATAGAAATCTCCTACACACTTGTTCAATCCTCTGAATCACCTTCTTGGGCAGAATGAATATTTAGGACCAAAATCGTTGGATGGCTGTGAGTACACTTTTGATCAGTTGTAACCTGCCTGCATAGGATAAGAATTTGGCAGTCTAGGAGATTAATTTCCCGATCATCTTCTCTATCAGTGGTTGACATTGCCCAATTGCTAGCCTTTTGAGCTCAGTGGAAATCCCAGGTACCTAAAGGGAAGAGAGACAACAGAGAAGCCTAACTCTTGTATTATTTCCTGATGTATCTGGTCTGGTACACCCTCAAAATATATAGCACTCTTTCCTTGATTGGTCACCAAGACATATGCCAAGGAGAATTGGTGAAAGCAATCATACAGTGGCCTAGTAGAGACCACATCTCCTCTATAGAACAACAAGAAATTATTTGCAAACCCCAATTTTATTATATTTAGCTTGTCACACCTTGGGTGATACTTGAAATCTAAATTATCTTTCAAGGTCTTCAGTAGTCTGCTGAGGTATTCCATGGCTATAACAAACAAGAATGGTGATAAGGGATCACCCTGTCTCACCCCTCTTTTTGCAGCAAAAGGGGCACTTGGTTGACCATTGATAACTACAGAGTATGAGACAGTTGATACACATATCATGATCCACCTAACAAATATTTTTGGAAAATTCAGAGCATTCATAATTTGTTCAAGAAAGAGCCATCCTATAGAGTCATAAGCTTTTTGCATGTCAATTTTGATCATGCATCTAGGTGACACCCTTTTTCTCCCATATCCTTTCACTAATTCATGGCTAAGTATAATATTGTCAGCTATGACTCTGCCAGGTATAAATACAGCCTGACTCCCATCAATGAGCCTATCCATAACTCCTGTAATCTATTAGTGAGCATTTTGGATATGATTTTATAGATTGTGGATGTAACGACCCGGCCAGTCGTTTTGAATACTTTAGCCTTGTTTCCCCTATTTGATACTTTACTCGTGTGTATTTGAGATTTTGTTACTTACCGGGGTGGTTAGTTTAATTTTGAAAATATTTTGGAGTGAATTGGGACACTTAATCCCAAGGTTGGAAGCTTAGGTTGAAAGATTTGACCGAAGTTTGACTTTTATGTTGACGACTTTGGAATGAAGTTTTTATGGTTCCAATATCTTTGTATGGTGACTTTGGACTTAGGCGTCTAGGATAGTTCGGTGGTTTTTGGCGAAAGTTGAAAAGTTAAAGGTTGATATGTTTGACCAAGAGTTGACTTTGATGATATCGAGTTCGGATTTTGGTTTCAGGAGTTGAAATAGGTCCATTGTGTCACTTAGGACTTGCATGCAAAATTTGAGGTCATTCAAAGTTGATTTGATTTGGTTCGGCAAGAGTTTTGGAAAGTTGAAAGTTTATTAGTTTATTAGGTTTGAATTGAGGTGTGATTCGTAATTTTGATATTGTTTGATGTGATTTGAGGCTTCGAGTAGGCTCGTATTTCATTTTAGGACTTGTTGGTATGTTTGGTTTAGGACCAGGGGCCTCGGGGAGGTTTCAGATTATTGGCGGATCATTTTTAGAGTTTGAGGAGCTGTTAAAGTTTTGGAGTTCTGGTGCATTCGCGCCTGTGAGGAATTAGCCGCATGTGCAAGGCGGCAGAAGTGACCTGCCGATCGCAGAAGCATGATAAGGCTTGGACTGCAGATTCTGACAGGGATCCGCAGATGTAGAGCCACAAGTGCGATCTTCTGATTGCATGACCAAAGGCTGGGTCTGGAAGAGGAAGTCCGCAGATGTGGACGGGTGTGAGAAGAAGTGCTTGCGCAGGTACGGAAGTATACCACAGAAGCGGACTCGCAGATGCGAGGGATAATCCACATAAGTGGAAGGTTGGGCGCCTATAAGGGAACCAGAGATGCGTCCACTATTCCGTAGAAGCGGGACCGCAAAAGCGGTTAAGTGACGGCAGATGCGATTTTGATGGACATATCTTATAATTGAGGGTTTGAGTGTTTTTCTCATTTTGGGAGTTTTGGAGCTCGGTTAAGGGCGATTTTTTAGAGACTTTTAGCTCCAATTGAAGAGGTAAGTGAAGCACAATCACTTTTGATGGTAGATATTTATTACCAATTAATTATTACATCTAGTTTATGTGAATTTAAGGTAAAATTTTCGAGGTGTGGGCGCATGGTTGACTTTTTGTGTTGACTTTGTAATTTTGATTAAAGATCTTAGCTTTATCATTTAGAATTAGTTTCTATGGATTTTATTGACTATATTAAGTTATTTTGGCTAGATTCGAGTTGTCCAGAGGTTGATACACGCGGGAAGGGCTTGTTAAAATAGTGGTTTAGCTTGTTTGAGGTAAGTATATTGCCTAACCTTATGGGGGAATACCCCTTAAGTGCTAACCCTAATTGTTGATTCCTATGGTGCGTTAAGTGACGTATACATGTTGTGACGAGTGTGTAAACATGCACTATGTGTGGCTTTGACCAGAATAGACTGCAGGTTATTAATATACCTTAATGTGATAATGAACTTCATTTGAAACTTGTAAAAGCACTTAATGACTATTTTATCATGCCCATTTTATTGACATAGCCATAGACATGCTTTATCTATTGAACATCCCTCCGCTTCTATGATTATTTGCTATGTCCTCGTGCATGGTTGTTGAAAGTTGTGAACTTATACTTTGATGACATTTTGGTATTATTGTTGTGATATTGTGGCACTTGGAATTATTTTTTTTGTGGTTCCATGGAATTTTTGGACATGTTGAGTAGATTGATTGAGGGTATCAGCACGAGGTTTTGTCGTGCGAATTCTTTATCTATGGTTATGTGTGTGGGGCGAAATAAGGGTGGCATTATCTCAGGCTATACACGTGGCGTAATAAAGGTGGTTATATGTGCATGTGGAGAAATAAGGATGAAGTATCACTTTATGTGCACATGCGGCGTAATAAGGGTGGCACTTTGTGATGTTATGTGATATTTCGGAGTGTCCTCATTGTTGTTGTGATTGTGTTGAGACGGGATTGTTATTCTTATTTCCAAATTATTCTGAGAGTCTCTGTTTTGCACTTACATTAAATAAATGGATGTATTTGACATTTCATCACATGTCTTACATCTATTTGATGTTTTGCGAATAAAGATGGGATTTACTACACAGTGTTGTTGATATATGTTCTAAAGGAGTTGTGATTATTGTCTCAGTTACATTCCATTATCTGTTGTTCTTCGATATATTCATTGCACGAGTTATTTGTCTAGTGAGTATGACATGACTTGAACCTCGTCACTACTCCACCGAGGTTAGTCTTGATACTTACTAGGTACATATTGTAGTGTACTCATGCTACGCTTTTACACATCGTTTTATGTAGACCCAGGTACCTCGGACAGGACTGATTGGCAGTGAGGTATTGCACACACTAAAGACTTCAAAGTATCCTTGCATGATCCGACTGCAGGCCTCGGAGTCACCCTCTTGTTTTATTTATCTACGGTTAATGTATTTTAGACAATTATGTATTTTAAGATTGATCTCGTGTATTCAGTTAGAGCTTGTGACTCTGTACTACCTAGTTCTGGGACAGATACTCGAGGCACCTGTTACTATCCCTGGACTCCCGGAGACTTTAGCACAGTTCTTGAGAATGTTTGGTACCTTGGCTCAAGCGAGATTGATCCCAATTACACCAGCTACTTCTTAGGCTGGGGATGAGTTCAGATTCCTGCCGCTCATGCTCCAGAGAAACGAGATCATGTTGATCAAGCTCCGAGTGTTATGCCGGTACAACATGTGTTTGCGGTTCAACATAAGGTCAGGCCAGTGGCATCATAGGAGCGGCAACAGAAGCTTGAGATGTTCAAGAAGTATTTTCCTTCCACTTTCAGTGGTGCAATTTCTGAGGATGCACAAGGTTTTTTGGATCAGTGCCACCATATTCTGTGCACTATAGGTATAGTTGAGGTAAGAGGGGTTGATATTACTACTTTACAGCATACGAGGTCAACATATAGATGGTGGCAGTCTTATGAGGAGAGTAGGCCAATTGGTGCATCGCCACTTACTTGGACTCAGTTTTCTGATCTATTTTTGAGGGAGTTTGTTCCACACACCCTCAAGTATGCATGGCGCACAGAGTTGGAGTAGTTACACTAGGGGACTATGACTGTGACTGAGTACTGTATTAGGTTCAATGAGTTGTCACGTCATGCACCTACTTTGGTTTCCACTATTAAAGAGGGAGTTCGTAGATTTATTGAGAGGATCAGTTATGGTCTCAGATTTGGGATGGAACGGGAGCTGGAGACTGATACTCCATTCCAGCAGGTTATAAAGAATGCTAGGAGGTTAGAGCGTATGCGTGGACACGAGAGGGAGGATAGGGAGGCCAAGATGCCTCTAGAGGATTTGGCAGTTCCTACTCTGGGGGCAAGGTCCGTCATGGCAAAGGCTTTATCAGTCGATCAATTTAGTCTACACTTCAGGCCACTCGCAGTGCTCGAGCTATTCAGAGACATCAGAGTACTCATATTGCACAGTCATCTTCCAGTGCACCTCCTTCACTGGGTGCTTACAATAGTTATTCTAGCCGATCGGGTCAAACTGCCACGCCCGCCGAGGGGTTATTTCGAGTGTGGTAATACTAGGCATATTATGATGGATTGCCCTAGATTTATGAGGGGTGGACCTCCACAGGGTACACAAGCCATGGTTGTTGCTCCATTTGCTACTCTACCTACATGGTCATCCAGGGGTAGAGGACAAGCATGTAGAGGTCATCCTAGAGGGGGAGACCAGGCACATTGTTATGATTTTTCGGGTAGGACTGAGGTTGTTGCATCATATGCTATCATCACAGGTATCACTCTGGTCTGTCATAGGGATGCATCAGTTTTATTTGATCTGGGTTCAATGTATTTGTATGTGGCATCTTACTTTGCTTCATATTTGGATATATCTTGTGATTCTTTGAGTGCCCCTGTTTATGTGTCTATGCCCATTGGGGATTCTATTATGGTAGACTGTATCTATCAATCGTGTTTGGTCACTATCAAGAGTTATGAAGCCATAGTTGACCTCCTATTACTCAATATAGTGGACTTTGATATGATCTTGGGCATGGATTGATTGTCACCCTATCATGCTATTTTGGATTGTCATGCCAAGACCATGACACTGGACATGCCAGGGCTACCAAGATTGGATTGGAGAGGTACGTTATATTATGTTCCTAGTAGGGTGGTGTTCTTTCTTGAAGTCACAGCAGATGGTTGAGAATGGGTGCTTAGCATATTTAGCCTTTGTGAGGGATGTCAGTGTTGATGCTCTTACCGTTGAATTAGTTCAGTATTGAGATATTTTCCATATGTATTTCCAGTAGACCTACCATGCATGCCACCCGATAAGTATATCAATTTTGGTATTAACCTAGTACCGGGAACTCGGTCCATTTCCGTTTCACCATATCGCATGACACCTATAGATTTGAAGGATTTTAAGGAACGGTTGCATGAGCTACTTTATAAGTCACCTAGGGGTGCACCAGTTTTATTTGTGAAGAAGAAGGATAGTACTATGAGGATATGTATTGACTATAGACAGTTAAAGAAGGTTACTATTCAGAACAAGTACCCACTACTGCGCATAGATGACTTGTTTGATCAGCTTCAGGGTGCTAGAGTGTTCTCAAAGATTGATTTGAGGTTGGGGTATCATCAGTTGAAGATTCGGGATTCAGATATTTTGAAAATAACTTTCAGGACCCGCTATGGTCACTATAAGTTTCTGGTGACGTCTTTTGCGCTAACCAATGCCCCAACAGCTTTCATGCACTAGATGAACAACGTGTTTCAGCCATATCTTGATTCTTTTGTCATAGTATTCAATGATGATATATTAGTGTATTCATGCAACCAGGAGGATCATGAGCAGCACACGAGGATCGTGCTCCGGACTTTCAGGGAGATGAAGCTATATGCTAAATTCTCCAAGTATGATTTTTGGCTTGATTCGGTGGCATTTTTTAGCCATGTGGTTTCTAGTGATGGGATTAAGGTGGATCAAAAGAAGGTGGAGGCGGTATAGACTTGTCCCATACCGTCTTCTACTAATGAGATCCGGAGTTTTCTAGGCTTGGCCAGGTATTATCGCCGTTTTGCGGAGAGTTTCCATCCATCTTAGCCTCTTTGACTTAGATTGACCCAGAAGGGTGCCCATTCAGGTGGTCTAATGAGTGTGAGGAGAGCTTTCAGAAGCTCAATATTACTTTGACTATAACTCTAGTTCTAGTTTTACCTTCAGGATCGGGTTCTTATCCTGTCTGTTGTGATGCTTCTCGGATTGGCATTGGATATGTGTTGATGCATGAGGTTAGAGTTATTGCTTATGCTTTGCGTCAGTTGAAGCCCCACTAGAAAAACTACCATGTTCATGATTTGGAGTTGGCAACCATTATTCACGCATTGAAGATTTGGAGGCATTATCTTTACAGCGTGTCATGTGAGGTATTCACGAATCAAAGGAGCCTCCGACACTTATTCAAGAAAAAGGATTTGAACTTAAGACAACGGAGGTGGTTAGATCTACTAAAGGACTATGATATTACCATTCTTTATCACCCGAGAAAGGTCAATGTGGTGACTGGTGCCTTGAGTAGGAAGGTCCAGAGTATAGAGAGACTATTAACATTGGATGTTTAGGCTTTGGCCAATCGGTTCATGAGATTGGACATATCAAAGATCACCAGAGTTCTTGCTTGTGTTGTATCATGGTCTTCTTTGTTTAAGCGCATTAAGGCACGCCAATATGACGGTCCCTATTTATTTGTCTTGAAGGACACGATGCAACACGGTAATACTAAGAAGGTTACTATTGGGGATGATGGGGTATTAAGGATGCAGGGTCGGATCTGTGTTCCAGATATAGATGGGTTGCGTGAGTTGATTCTTGAGGAGGCCTATATTTCATGGTATTCCATTCATCCGGAAGCTGCGAAGATGTATCAGGATTTGAGGTAGAACTATTGGTGGTGGAGGATGAAGAAGGATATTGTTGAGTATGTTTCTTGGTGTTTGAACTGTCAGCAAGCGCAGTACAACCATTAGAGACCCGGTGGTTTGCTTCAGAGACTTGATATTCCAGAATGGAAGTGGTAGCGTATCACCATGAATTTTGTACTTTAACTTCCATGGACCTTGAATCAATTTGATGCAGTATGGGTTATTATGGATATATTGACCAAGTATGTACACTTCATTCCAGTCATGACAACCTACTCTTTAGAGCAGCTGACTCAGATTTACATTCGTGAGATTGTTCGCCTTCATAGTGTGCCCGTGTCTATTATCTCAGATTGGGGCACTCAGTTCACATCATAGTTTTTGGAGAGCGGTGCAGCGAGAGTTGGGCACACAAGTCAAGCGGAGTACAACATTTCATTCCCAGACGGATAGGCAGTCCGAGTTCACTATTCAGATATTGGAAGAAATGTTATGTACTTGTGTCATTGATTTGGAGGTTCATGGGATCAGTTTTTTTCGTTAGCAGAGTTTGCCTACAACAACAGCTTTCAGTCAAGTATTCATATGGATCTTTAAGAGGCCTTATATGGGAGGAGATGTCATTCTCCAGTTGTTGGTTTGAGCCTGGGGAGGCTAGGTTGTTGGGCACTAATTTTGTTTGTGATGCCTTGGAGAAGGTAAAGGTAATTCGGGAGCAGCTTCGTACAACACAGTCCAAGAAGAAGAGTTATGCTGATAGGAAGGCTCGTGATATTACATACATGGTGGGTGAGAAGGTTCTACTCAGAGTTTCACCCATGAAGGGTGATGAGATTCGGGAAGAAGGGAAAGATGAGCCCCAGGTATATTGGTTCTTTTGAGGTTAGAGTGTTGGAGCCTTGCTACTTAGTCTATCGGGTGTTCACCCAGTATTTTATGCCTCTATGCTTCTGAAGTATTATAGTGATCCGTCACATATTTTGGACTTCATCAACGTACAACTATATGGGGATTTGACCTATCTTGTGGAGCCGCTAGCCATTTTAGACCGTCTGGTTTGAAAGTTGAAGTCGAAGAACATAGCTTCTACGAAGGTGAATTGGAGGGGTAATCCATTCAAGGAGGCTACATGGGAGACCGAGCGGGAGATACGAAGCATATATCCACACCTATTTGCGACTCCAGATATGATTCTAGACTCGTTCAAGGACGAACATTTGTTTAAGAGGAGGAGAATGTAATGACCAGGTCATTTGTTTTGAGTACTTTAGCCCAGTTTCCCTTATGTTATGCCTTACTTATGTGTATTTGAGGTTTCGTGACTTGCCGGGGTAGTTGGTTTTGTTTCGAAAAAGTTTTGGAGTGAATTGGGATACTTAGTCTGAAGGTTGGAAGTTTAGATTGAAAGGGTTAATCGGACTTTGACTTTTGTATAGACGACTCCGGAGTGGAGTTTCGACAGTTTAAATTGCTTCGTATGGTAATTTTGAACTTAGGCTTATGCCCGGATTTGCATTTTGAGGTCCATAGGTTGGTTTGGTGACTTTTTATGAAAGTTGTAAAGTTGAAGGTTTGGAAGGTTGATAGGTTTTATCGAGAGTTGACTTTGATAATAACGGGTTTGGATTTTGGTTCAGAAAGTTGGAATAGGTCCGTTGTGCCATTTAGTACTTGCATGAAAAATTTGAGGTCATTCGGAGTTGATTTGATATGGTTCGGCATGAGTTTTGGGAAGTTGAAAGTTCAATAGTTCATTAGGCTTGAATTGAGGTGTGATTTGCAATTTTGATGTTGTTTGATTTGATTTGAGGCTTCGAGTATGTTCATATTTAGTGTTTTAGGAGTTGTTGGTATGTTTGGTTGGGGGCCCGGGGACCTCGGGGGTGTTTTGGATTGTTGGCGGGTCATTTTTAAACGTTGAGCCGCTGCTGAAGTTTTGGAGTTCTTGTGCATTTACACCTACGAGGAATGGGCCACAGGTGTGAGACCGCAGAAGCGGCATGTTGATCGTAGAAGCAGAATAATGTTGGTCAAGGATGGGACCACAAATGTAGTCAGAGAGCCGCATGTGCGGCCGTTCGATTGCAGGAGCAAAGGGTGAATCTGGAAAAGGAAGTCTGTAGATGCGAATGGGTGTGCGCAGAAGCTATTGTGTAGGTGCAGCAGTATTCCACAAAAGCGGACTCACAGATGCAAGGGATGATACGCAGAAGTGGAAGGTTGGGCGCTTGGAGGGAACCGCAGATGCAGACACTATTCCGCAAAAGCAGTTAAGTGACCGCCGATGCGATTTTGCAGGACAAAACTTATAATCAAGGGTTTGAGTGTTTTCCTTGTTTTGGGGGTTTTGGAGCGCGGCTAAGGGCGATTTTTGGGAGACGTTTTGCTGTAATTGAAAAGGTAAGTGAAGTTTAATCATTTTTGATGATAGATATTGATTACACATTGATTATTATTTCTAGATTATGTGAATTTAAGGTGAAATTTAGAGATTTTAGACTATCTTGTTAGAGAGTGAGATTTGATGATTTGATGGTCGATTTGTGGTTGAAATTAAATAAATTGGTATGGTATTGGAATCGTATTTGGATAAGTGCAAAATTTGTAAGTTTGGCCAAATTCCAGAGTGCTAGCCCGAGGTTGAATTTTTGAGTTGACTTTGTGATTTTGATTAAAGATCTTAGCTTTATCATTTAGAATCAGTTTCTATGGATTTTATTGACTATATTAAGTTATTTTGGCTAGATTCGAGTTGTCCAGAGGTTGATACACGCGGGAAGGGCTTGTTAAAATAGTGGTTTAGCTTGTTTGAGGTAAGTATATTGCCTAACCTTATGGGGGAATACCCCTTAAGTGCTAACCCTAATTGTTGATTCCTATGGTGCGTTAAGTGACGTATACATGTTGTGACGACGTGTATATGGGCACTATGTATGTCTTTGACCGGAATAGATCGTAGGCTATTAATATGCCTTAATGTGATAATGAACTTTATTTGAAACTTGTAAAATCACTTCATGGCTATTTTATCATGCTCATTTCATTGACATAGCCATAGACATGCTTTATCTATTGAACATCCCTCCGCTTCTATGATTATTTGTTATGTCCTCGTGCACGGTTTGTGTTAAGTTGTGAACTTATACTTTGATGACATTTTGGTATTATTGTTGTGATATTGTGGCACTTGGCATTATTGTTTTGTGGTACGGTGGCACTTTTTGACATGTTGAGCTGATGGATTGGGGGTGTCAGCATGAGGTTTTCCCGTGCGAATTCTTTGTCTATGGGTGGCATTATCTCGAGCTGCATATGTGGCATAATAAGGGTGGTTATATACGTATGTGCCAAAATAAGGGTGGAGTATCACTTTATGTGCACATGCGGCGTAGTACGAGTGGCATCTTGATGATGTTATATGATATTTCGGGATGTCCCCATTGTTGTTATGATTGTGTTGAGACAGGGTTGTTATTCTTATTTTCAAATTGTTCTAAGAGTTTTTGTTTTGCACTTACATGAAATAAAGGATTGTATCTGACATTTCATCACATGCATTACTGATGTTTAGTGATCAAAGATGGGATTTACTACGTAGTGTTGTTGATATATGTTCTAAAGGAGTTGTGGTTATTGTCTCAGTTACATTCCATTATCAGTTTTTCTTCGATATATTCATTGCACGTGTTATTTGTCTAGTGAGTATCTCACGACTTGAACCTCGTCACTACTCCACCGAGGTTATTCTTAATACGTATTGGATACTGATTGTGGTATACTCATACTACGCTTCTGCACATTTATTTTGCAGGTATCTCGAACCGGACTGATCTATAATGAGGCATTGCACATACCGGAGACTTCAAGATATTCTTGAATGATCCGACCGCAGGCCTCGAAGTCACCCTCTTATCTTATTTCTATGGTTTATGTATTTCAGACAGTTTTGTATTTTGAGATTGATCTCGTATATTCAGTTAGAGCTTGTGTCTCAGTACCACCTAGTTTTGAGATATTATATTGAGCATTTGTCTTCTTATCATGTATTACTCTTATTTCTGCTTTTATGTTAAACTTTATTTTCGCTATTTCATGCTTTAAATATTTTAAATGATGTTGAGTGACTGACTTACCTAGTTTAGAGACTAGGTGCCATTACGACTCCTAAGGAGAAATTTTGGGTTGCGACAGTGGAGCATCAATAGATAGGTCTATACTGCTTTACTGAGGAAGGTTTTTTTACTTTGGGTACTAGAGTGATAGATGTGCAGTTTATTGGTTGGTATAGCTTCATGGTGTCAAAGAGGTTCAGGATAGCTTCAGTTACCTCATGTCCAATTGTGATCTATGCCTTTTTGAAGAACATTGAGTTAAAGCCATCTATACCTGGAGCTTTGTGATCATCAATCTCCTGTAGAGCCTGCCAAACTTCTGCCCTAGTGAATGGAGATAAGTTGCAACTATTGTGTTCTAGATAGTACAAGCCCCCTCCTTATTACATCTAATTGGATAGCAGGTAATGTGGAGATAATTGGATAGCAGATAATTGGATCCCATTTTCCGACTGGATAATGTTACATGTTGCTATAACAAGTGATTTTATGTGGTTCTAAGCTCTCCTATTCTTGATGCTGGCAAAGAAATAAGCTGAGTTTGAGTCCCCTAATTTGAGGCACTATACTCTAGACTTTTGTTTGTATATGCTCTCCTCTATTAGGTCCCATTTTTCAGTTGAGATCTTAGCTCTTTCTCTACTTCAAAATTATGGAGATCCTGATCATATGTTGTTGTAGTATGTGGTGGTCACTTCTTATGCTTCTAATTTTATCAACTATCCCAGTGAAATCCTTTGTGTTTAAAGATTTCATTGCTTGCTTGATGGTTTTCAACTTGATCCAGACTCATTTCACATGTAGTGCATTGTTAGTGGTCTTCCAGTTCTCTTCTACTATCTTCCAAAAGTTAGGATGATCATCCAGACAGTTCAAAAATCTGAAAGGTCTTGGTGCTCTCTTATATTTCCTCCCAAGCTCAATACTCAATGGAGAATAGTCAGAAAAGTATGGATCTAATACATTAATAGGTGTAGGAGGCGTATAGTTCATCTACTCTCCATAACTAAGGCTTTGTCATTTTTACTGAAGACATGGTTGTTAGTCCACGTGAAAGGTCTACCTATTGCATGCAGCTCAACCATACCAACATCTTCCACAAAATCTCTAAAATCTTTGATTTCATGGTCTTGGACTATATTACCATGCACTATGTCTTTAACCTCAAGAATAGCATTGAAATATACCATTACTATCCAAGGCTCTTGTTATCTAGTCTCTATTTCTCTGAGCTTACTCCATAATTCCTTCATATCATGTACTGTGTGCAAACCATAGATAATTGTGATATGAAAGGCTAAGGCAGAGTTAATAAAGCTAATTGCAGCCTAGATGTACTGAGTATGGATACTTAGCTTTGTGATCACAACAATCTTCGGGTCCCATAGTAGCCATATCCTTCCTCTATTGTTCGGAAAAGCATTTGAGAGCCACTCCCATGTAGGTACAATTTTGTTAACCATATGTCCTTCGTTACATTCCCTCATCTCCTTTTTCTTATACACCTTGTTCATTCCCCTAACATTCTAATATATGACTTTCATCTTAGCAATGGGGGGATTGGTTTTGGTCATTCACATCATCTTGGCTACTTTGTCCTCTTTCACTATGCTTGGCTTGTTGGTTTATCAGGTTCTGGCTTACTCCTCTTGGGTGACTTTGAGATGGTAGATCATTATCCATCCCTATCAGTGAGCTGAATCCATTATTTGTGTCAACCATTCCTTCTTTGGTGCCCCCACTTTTAGCTAGCTTGGTGGCTAATATTTCTCTCACCACTGTCTATCCTTTTCTTTATGCTCCAGTTGGAATAGCCTGAGTTTTATCATCATTTTCTTTTCCAATAGTTCCTTGGGCATTACCACTTATCCTCTATTCTTGAGTTCCCTGTTTATCAGCTATCTTCAGAACATAGTTGTTCCTTCTCCACTCTTGCACACGCTTTAGGTGCTTCCCTTTCGAAGGTTGCATAGGCTGCTTCTGCATATTCACAGCCTTGCAGTTATGTCCTATTTGCAAGCATGTAGCACAGTATTCAGGCTCCCAGTCATACACCACTTCCTACTCAAACACACCACCATTTGGGTCTTGCACTGTGTTATATTTAGATAGTGGTCTTGTGACATCCATTTCAATGAGTAATCTAGCATATGATATGCGTGAAATATTTGTAGTACAATCATCAACATATAAGGGAGTACCTAGTCTAGTACTGATTTTGCTCAATGACTTCCCTCCCCAACAGTTTAGAGGCAGGTTTAGGAATTTGACCCATATTTGAATAGTTTTAAGGATTTCATTTTGGAAATTGAAATTCGCAGACCACTCCTTCATTATCATGGGCATGTTGTTAATTGTATTTGCCACTAAATATAGTACCCCATTCCACTCCTCCATGCTCTTGAATCAAATAATGAAGTAGTCATTGTTGTGATAGTATATCTGGGGCTTTCCTGCAAGCTTCCAATGTGTTGTGAAAAACCTCTCCGTTGCTCCGAGTGATGGGAAATCTCGAATGACATATAAGATAATAGCCAATTTCCACTTCAAGTTTTCCTATTTTGTGTCCTCCTGATCAAGTTTAACAATTGGTTTCCCTTCATGTATGATAGGAGCTACATACCTTAGGCTCATGCCTTTTGATGTCAATTTGTTCCATGTCACAACATTGGCCAAGGGTTGTGTACTTCCATTCCTGCTAGGTAGGTCAAATTTTCTTTATACCCTGTGGGCCTCGGTTGTTACGCCCCGAACCTAGGAGCGAGACAAGCACCCGGTGCCTCACCTAACCTGGCGTACCAAATTGCGACTAAGGGACTTTGAACATATAATGTCATACTTTGGCCATGGGGCCACCTTGCAAGACAATTTGCAAAGCAAAATATAAAACTGAATGGAAACTAGCGCTAACTAAACATCAATATAAAGCTAAGCCGACAAGGCCGTCATAGCTACTACAGCTGACAAACCATCAAACATACATACCAGGCCTACAAACCCAACATACTGCACTAACCAACAGGATATGTCTACAAGCCTCTACTGATAGATGTACTATGATCGGAACAGGGCCCCGACCTACCCATAACATATATACAGATATACATAAGATGTACACAACACTCTAGACCTGGTAACTCCGAAAGACATGGAGCTTACCGATCAGGCTGAACTCGGGAAACACCTACTGAGGAGATCTACTCGTCCGTCTATCTGAACCTGCATGCATGAAATGCAGCGTCCCCGGAAAAGGGACGTCAGTACGAAATAATGTACCGAGTATGTAAGGCAATAACATAACTGAAAATCGAAACTGAACTGATAATATAATAACTGGAAGTAACTGGGAGTCAAAGATGATCTGGAGATATACTTACCTGCTGATACTGACTCAACTCCTTCAATATAGTAAGTAAAATAATTGTACGGCCTTATAAGGCTCGGTATATATATAACTGCTCTGCCATAGTAGGCTCGCTCATAGGCGCTCGGCCATACTAGGCTATGTATCTCGGCCATGCTGGGCTCGCTCATAGGCGCTCGGCCACAGTAGGCTCGGTATATAACTTTCCATCTGATCAGAGGTTGCCCAATAGGGGCCTGCCCATCGATTATAGCTCGATGGTAATGAAAATACTGTAATACTGTATATATAGGCTTGCTGCTCTCTTGACTGGAAGAAGACAATACTAAAATTGAATATAGAGTCTCGATAAGGAATAATATTGTAACTTATGAGACTAGAATAGTGTGAATAAATTCATGAATATGAACTTCTCTTTTTTTCTCATTACTAACACATGTAGCTACGAGATCATGCCAAAATGAAGGAAGGCTTAGCCTTAACATACCTTATCACAATCTTTCCAATCACCAAGTTGAACTCACCTCTTTGCACCTTAATCTACAAGAATGATAATAATACTATCGTTAAGTTACGAAAGGTACAACTATCGCACAACGAACGACAAACCTATTTTGTATTAAAACGGGCAGCATCTCCCCTATAATCCTTACTTCCTCCAAATTCAAGATAACACCAACAATACAAGAACAGAACAATAACAACATATATACATCATTTTCCAGCCCTATATACACCATCAAATACTACAAAACAGCCCAACACACCCCAATCTCTTCGTACACAAAACGACCACCGTAGTAGTGTCAAACGACCCAAAAATGTTATGACGAACGACCAGCCAACCACCCTACATTTATATGGTGTTTATAAACCCCCTTCCTCGTCCAAAACTCCACAAAATAGTAGTAAAACACGCAGCCCAACAGCAACACAAAACAGTCCACAAAACAGTCCGCTACAAGTGAATAACTCGAACTCACGGCTTCCGATCACCGTCCCGTGAGTTCTTACAAGTATAGAACGACTTACCATGAATTTACAGAAGAAAAACTGGATGAAAGAGAGCAGTAAACTCACCTTATTTGTTGGATAACTCAGCTCCTATCTTGGTTCTTCAAACTCTAGGTTTTACCTCCAATTAGAACTTGAAAGGGAGAGAAAATCAATTAGGGTTTGTGGGAAATTTTTGGGAGGATTCTTTGCAGAGCTTATGTTTGGTTATTATGCTCTATTTTAAGTCTAATATATGAAGAAAATGGGCCTTTAAAAGGCCTCTTTGGACGACCCGAAATGGTCCATTTTTGGGCTTTCATTTAAGCAAGTAGGTGACACACCTACTTGTCACCTAGCAGCTTGCGCAGTATCGCAAAAATGCCCATATCTCTCTACTCCGATGTCGTATTGACAAACGGTTTAATGCGTTGGAAAATAGACTCATAGATATTTAATTTGATGGGTGGAACACCCCATAACTCTAAGTATATTGGGAGAAAATTGCAGTTACATTTGACCCAAAGTTTCAGTAAAACTTATGAATGTAACTTGTGATGACTTTCATCGACTTTTGTTCCACAACTCGCTTGACTTAAAAACATAACACACGGATGTCATACGACTAATATAAATCATAACATAATCTCTTTATCATGTTAATACACCCTAGTCTCACCCCAAAGGTACATGTTATAACATTCCCAACTTGTCGACTTTCGACGAAACATTGTTTTATTCAATTGCTTTAGCTTCTGAACTGTCCAACCCTCTTTGTACTTGTTGTTCATGATCTTCAATATTTGTAACCTCATAGGTAACATGATTAACTTACTTTATATACTTTTAAATATTATCTCATTTTTGGTCCTACATTAGTTTGCTTACGACGCATTTTTACGTACAAAAATATAGGGTGTAACATCACTCCCCCCTTGGGAACATTCGTCCTCGAATGTTTACTCTTAGAGGCTTTGGAAAATATTTGCCAGAGTATCCTTCGTACACTAGGTTAAAACCAACCTGCACGCAGCCAGAAAACATACTATGCATGCCACACATAGCCAATCTTTATAAATAGCAGCAATTTGCCTCACCGACCGTAAATCATAAATATTGAAAGTGAAAAATAAAAGCTTACCTGATGACCTGCTAGCCTACATAGAGCTATGTTGTAGCATCCCATCTCGAACCATATCTTCAGTTTTAAATAGGTGGGGGTATTTAGACTTCATTTCTTTCTCCGATTCCCACGTCATCTCTTCTACATTCTTGCTCCTCCATAAAACCTTCACAGAAGCTACCTCCTTATTTCGTAGCTTGCGGATTTGTCGGTCTAGGATGGCAACTGGAATTTCCTCGTATGACAAGTCCTCTGTAATCTGTACATCATCTGTGGGCACCACTCGGGTAGGATCGCCAATGCACTTCTGTAGCATAGATACGTGAAAAACCGGATGGACAGACTCCAATTCTGAGGGCAACTCTAACTCATAAGCTACTTGGCCCACTCTCCGAATGATCCTATAAGGCCCAATATACCATGGGCTAAGCTTGCCTTTCTTGCCAAACCTCATCACGCCCTTCATAGGTGATACCTTTAAGAATACCCAGTCATTAATCCTGAACTCTAAGTCTCGTCGCCGCACATCAGAATATGACTTCTGACAACTCTGAGCTATCAACAGTCGCTCTCGGATAAGCTTTACTTTCTCTATGGCCTGCTGAACCAGGTCTGGCCCATGTAACCCAGATTCTCCAACATCAAACCACCCTATAGGAGATCTGCAGTTACGCCCATACAAAGCCTCGTACGGAGCCATCTGGATACTGGAGTGCTAACTGTTATTATATGCAAACTCGATAAGAGGTAAATGTTCATCCCAACTTCTTTTAAAATCCAACACACATACTCGTAACATATCCTCGAGCGTCTGAATTGTGCGCTCGGCTTGTCCATCAGTCTGTGGATGAAAAGCTGTGCTAAGATTCACCTGAGTCCCTAGACCTCTCTGAAATGACCTCCAAAAATGTGCTGTAAACTGAGCCCCACGGTCAGATATAATAGAAACCGGTACTCCGTGTAGCCGCACTATCTCCTTAATATATAACTTTGCATAATCTTCTGCTGTATATGTAGATCTGACCGGTAGGAAGTGAGCTGATTTCGTGAGCCTATCGACTATCACCCATATGGAATCGAACTTACGATTAGAACGAGGTAAACCCATGATAAAGTCCATGTTTATCGCCTCCCATTTCCATGTCGGGATCTCTATAGTCTGCATTAGCCCTCCGGGCTTCTGGTGTTCTACCTTCACTTGCTGGCAACTAGTACATTGGGCGACAAACTCAGCAATGTTCTTCTTCATATCATTCCACCAGTACATATCCTTAATGTCATGATACATCTTCGTCGATCCAGGATGGATGGAATACCATGAATAATGTGCCTCTGACATAATCCTGTCTCGTAGCCCTGCTACATCTGGAACACACAAACAACCCTTGTATCTGAGAACCCCATCTCCCTTGAGCTCTAACAATGGCTTCTTCTGCTGCGAAACTCGCTCTCTCAACTCGACCAACTCTGGGTCCTCGTACTGCCTTTCCTTGACTTCAGCTATGAGGGATGATTTTGCAGTGTTTTGGAGTACAACTCCACCATCCTCAGAATCTACTAACCGAACCCCCAACGAAGCCAATTTATGAATCTCTCTAGCTAATTGTCTTTTCTCAGGCTCTACATGTGCTAAGCTACCCATAGATAGGCGACTTAAGGCATCTGCTACAACATTAGCTTTCCCTGGATGGTAGAGAATGTTAACATCGTAATCTTTCAATAACTCAAGCCATCGCCTCTGTCGCAAATTCAACTCTTTCTGCTTGAAAATATATTGTAGGCTTTTATGATCAGTAAATACATCAACATGAACACCATATAAATAATGCCGCCATATCTTAAGTGCATGGACAACCGCAGCTAACTTGAGGTCGTGGGTCGGATAATTCCTCTCGTGCTTCCTCAACTGCCTTGAAGCATACGCAATTACCTTCCCATGTTGCATCAGGACACATCCTAACCCGACACCTGATGCATCACAATACACGGCATAACCCTCTAGACCCTCTGGAAGTGTTAGAACTGGAGCTGAGGTCAACCTGTTCTTAAGCTCTTGGAAACTCCGCTCACAAGCCTCTGTCCATTGAAACTTAGTTTCTTTCTGTGTCAACTTCGTCAATGGTGCCGAAAGGGAAGAAAAACCCTCTACGAACCTCCGATAGTATCCTGCTAAGCCTAGAAAGCTACAAACCTCTGTCGGAGTGGTAGGTCTAGGCTAAGATTTCACAGCCTCAATCTTCTGAGTGTCCACCTTTATCCCTTCATCTGATACAATATGCCCCAAGAATGCTACAGACTTCAACCAGAACTCACATTTAGAAAACTTAGCATACAACTTACAATCACGGAGGGTTTGGAGTACCGCTCACAGGTGGTCCGCATGCTCATCCTCTGAACGGGAATAAACCAGAATATCATCAATAAATACTATCACGAACAGATCTAAAAATGGTCGGAATAGGCTATTCATCAAGTCCATAAATACAGCGGGTGCATTAGTCAACCCGAAGGACATGACAAGGAACTCGAAGTGGCCATATCGGGTCCTGAAGGCTGTCTTCGGAATATCTTTTTCCCGAACTCTGACTTGGTGGTACCCCGACCTCAAATCTATCTTTGAAAAGCATCTAGCCCCCTGCAACTGATCAAACAAGTCATCGATCCTTGGAAGTGGATACTTATTCTTAATAGTTACCTTGTTCAGCTGCCTATAATCGATACACATCCTCAGCGAGCCGTCTTTCTTCCGCACAAATAGTACTGGTGCACCCCAAGGTGAGGTACTGGGCCTGATGTAACCTTTCTCCAACAAATCTTTTAACTGCTCCTTCAACTCCTTCAATTCGCCAGGTGCCATTCTATATGGAGGGACGGATATTGGTTGAGTTCCTGGAAGCAAATCGATGCTAAAATCAATCTCTCGCTCTGGAGGAATACCTGGAAGCTCATCTGGAAACACATCTGCATACTCTTTGACTACGGGAATAGACTGAAGTATAGGTATCTCAACATCTGCATCTCTAACTCGCACAATATGATAAATGCACCCTTTTGCGATCATTTTTCTCGCCTTCAGATAGGAAATAAACCTACCTCTGGGTGTTGCTGTATTACCTACCCATTCAAGGACTGGCTCACCCGAAAAATAAAATCTGACTGCCTTTGCTCGGCAATCAACTGTGGCATAGCAAGCTGCCAACCAGTCCATGCCCATGATAGCATCAAAATCCATCATCTCTAGCTCAACTAGGTCAGCTAAGGTCTGACGACTACAAATTGTCACCGTACAACCTCGGTAAACCCGTCTAGCAATAATTGATTCTCCGACCGGTGTAGATACCGCAAAAGGATCACTTAGTATTTCAGGCACTATACCAAACTTCCTCGCGACAAATGGGGTAATATATGATAAAGTAGATCCTGGGTCTATCAAAGCATAAGCATCGTGAGAGCAAATGGTTAATATACCTGTCACAACGTCTGGTGAAGACTCCTGGTCCTGTCGACCCGCTAAAGCATAGATACGGTTCTGATTACCACTTGAACTGGAACCTCTACCTCTGCCTCGACCTCTACCAGCCGAAGACTGAGACTCGCGCCTTGAAGGATGCACGGACATAGATGATCCTGTTGCTGAACTCGCTGGTTGTGCCATTCCCCCAGAATCTCTATTTGGGCAATCTCGCATCATATGCCCCGGACGCCCATATGTATAACAAGCATCAGAACCTGCTCGGCATTGACCCAAGTGTCCTCTACCACAGATGTCACACCGCGGAGGAAATGACCATGTCTGCACAGAACCTCGTTGTCGCTGCAAACCCGACGCCCGTGAGCTCTCACCTGGTCCTGACTGAGTATAGCGGTCATACCTGTAACCCTGTAACTGAGGTGGCGGAGGCCTAGGTGGCCGTCCGAAGTACTGGGTCCTATAACTACCCTGAGATTGCTCCTGAGACCTAGGAAATCTCATCCTCTTACGTTGCCCTTGCTCAGCCCTCTCTGTACCCTGCTGTCGACACCTGCCCCTTTCTATATTCTGGGCGAATGCCTGAATCCGGGAGATATCCATACTATCCTGCAATGCAGCGGTGGCACATGCCTCGGTTAACTCTGGGGCTAACCCTGCTATAAACCTGTGAATCCTGTCCCGCATAGTAGCAACAATGGATGGTGCATATCTGGCCAATGAGTCAAAACGGAGACTATACTCTCGAACACTCATATTACCCTGCTTGAGGGATAGAAACTGATCGACTCGAGCCTGTCGGATCTCCCGCGGTAAGTACTGGTCAAGGAAGGCATCTGAAAAATTCTCCCAAATAGCTGGAGGTGCATCACGTCCCCTGGACCTCTCCCATCCCTCGTACCAAAGGATGGCTATATCTCGGAGTCGAAAAGCTGCTAGCTCAACTGCCTCTTTCTCCGTGGCATGCATAACACGAAAGATCCTGTGAAGCTGATCTATGAAATCTTGTGGGTCCTCCCTCTGATCTGTCCCCGTGAACTCTGGGGGACTCAAAGCAATAAACTCTCGGACCCTTGAACTCCCAGACCCCTCAGAAGTTCCTGCACTAGCTGATGCCCTAGCCTGTTGCTGGGTAGCTACCAACTATGTCAACAAATGCACCGCACTCCTCAAGTCCTGATCTGATGGAAGTGGAGGGGGAACTGGATGTGCGGTTTCCCTAGGAATCTCCGTAGTTGGTGGAGGAGCCGGTAATGGCTGAGTAGGGGTCTCGCCTTGAGCCTCAGACTGGGCCCCATCTACTGGGGGTACCCTGCTGGTCCCCTCACCTGCTGCTGTATCTCTCCTCTGGCTAGCCGTAGTCTTCCTAGTCACCATCATCTGTGCATGCAAACACCAACACATAAGTTTAATTCAAATTTCCTATAACTCAGTTCTATCTCATGATTTAGATTTCAAAGAAGGGTAACTAACTCCTAAATGCCCTGTAGTGCCCTGCTTATATAATGTGGTACACAACACATCTATAAATAAGACTCTACTAGACACGGGTTGTAGACTCCCTAGGACAGAACTGCTCTGATACCAAGTTTGTCATGCCCCGAACCTAGGAGCGAGACAAGCACCCGGTGCCTCACCTAACCTGGCGTACCAAATTGCGACTAAGGGACTTTGAACATATAATGTCATACTTTGGCCATGGGGCCACCTTGCAAGACAATTTGCAAAGTAAAATATAAAACTGAATGGAAACTAGCGCTAACTAAACATCAATATAAAGCTAAGCCGACAAGGCCGTCATAGCTACTACAGCTGACAAACCATCAAATATACATACCAGGCCTACAAACCCAACATACTGCACTAACCAATAGGATATGTCTACAAGCCTCTACTGATAGATGTACTATGATCGGAATAGGGCCCCGACCTACCCATAACATATATACAGATATACATAAGATGTACACAACACTCTAGACCTGGTAACTCCGAAAGACATGGAGCTTACCGATCAGGCTGAACTCGGGAAACACCTACTGAGGAGATCTACTCGTCCGTCTATCTGAACCTGCATGCATGAAATGCAGCGTCCCCGAAAAAGGGACGTCAGTACGAAATAAATGTACGGAGTATGTAAGGCAATAACATAACTGAAAATCGAAACTGAACTGATAATATAATAACTGGAAGTAACTGGGAGTCAAAGATGATCTGGAGATATACTTACCTGCTGATACTGACTCAACTCCTTCAATATAGTAAGTAAAATAATTGTACGGCCTTATAAGGCTCGGTATATATATAACTGCTCTGCCATAGTAGGCTCGCTCATAGGCGCTCGGCCATACTAGGCTATGTATCTCGGCCATGCTGGGCTCGCTCATAGGCGCTCGGCCACAGTAGGCTCGGTATATAACTTTCCATCTGATCAGAGGTTGCCCAATAGGGGCCTGCCCATCGATTATAGCTCGATGGTAATGAAAATACTGTAATACTGTATATATAGGCTTGCTGCTCTCTTGACTGGAAGAAGACAATACTAAAATTGAATATAGAGTCTCGATAAGGAATAATATTGTAACTTATGAGACTAGAATAGTGTGAATAAATTCATGAATATGAACTTCTCTTTTTTTCTCATTACTAACACATGTAGCTACGAGATCATGCCAAAATGAAGGAAGGCTTAGCCTTAACATACCTTATCACAATCTTTCCAATCACCAAGTTGAACTCACCTCTTTGCACCTTAATCTACAAGAATGATAATAATACTATCGTTAAGTTACGAAAGGTACAACTATCGCACAACGAACGACAAACTTATTTTGTATTAAAACGGGCAGCATCTCCCCTATAATCCTTACTTCCTCCAAATTCAAGAAAACACCAACAATACAAGAACAGAACAATAACAATATATATACATCATTTTCCAGCCCTATATACACCATCAAATACTACAAAACAGCCCAACACACCCCAATCTCTTCGTACACAAAACGACCACCGTAGTAGTGTCAAACGACCCGAAAATGTTATGACGAACGACCAGCCAACCACCCTACATTTATATGGTGTTTATAAACCCCCTTCCTCGTCCAAAACTCCACAAAATAGTAGTAAAACACGCAGCCCAACAGCAACACAAAACAGTCCACAAAACAGTCCGCTACAAGTGAATAACTCGAACTCACGGCTTCCGATCACCGTCCCGTGAGTTCTTACAAGTATAGAACGACTTACCATGAATTTACAGAAGAAAAACTGGATGAAAGAGAGCAGTAAACTCACCTTATTTGTTGGATAACTCAGCTCCTATCTTGGTTCTTCAAACTCTAGGTTTTACCTCCAATTAGAACTTGAAAGGGAGAGAAAATCAATTAGGGTTTGTGGGAAATTTTTGGGAGGATTCTTTGCAGAGCTTATGTTTGGTTATTATGCTCTATTTTAAGTCTAATATATGAAGAAAATGGGCCTTTAAAAGGCCTCTTTGGACGACCCGAAATGGTCCATTTTTGGGCTTTCATTTAAGCAAGTAGGTGACACACCTACTTGTCACCTAGCAGCTTGCGCAGTATCGCAAAAATGCCCATATCTCTCTACTCTGATGTCGTATTGACAAACAGTTTAATGCGTTGGAAAATAGACTCATAGATCTTTAATTTGATGGGTGGAACACCCCATAAATCTAAGTATATTGGGAGAAAATTGCAGTTACATTTGACCCAAAGTTTCAGTAAAACTTATGAATGTAACTTGTGATGACTTTCATCGACTTTTGTTCCACAACTCGCTTGACTTAAAAACATAACACACGGATGTCATACGACTAATATAAATCATAACATAATCTCTTTATCATGTTAATCACCCTAGTCTCACCCCAAAGGTACATGTTATAACATTCCCAACTTGTCGACTTTCGACGAAACATTGTTTTATTCAATTGCTTTAGCTTCTGAACTGTCCAACCCTCTTTGTACTTGTTGTTCATGATCTTCAATATTTGTAACCTCATAGGTAACATGATTAACTTACTTTATATACTTTTAAATATTATCTCATTTTTGGTCCTACATTAGTTTGCTTACGACGCATTTTTACGTACAAAAATATAGGGTGTAACATCGGCGTTCTCATTTCCATTAACCTTGTTGCTTCTAGGCTCCATTGGTGTAGTAGCGTTTTCCTGAATTTCAATAGTTTTAACACCAGATGTAGCCACTGCATTATAGGAAGTACCACCGCCATTGTCAAACTTGCTGCATGTGCTTGGATTAGCAGAACTAGCTATTGATTTCCCTTTCCCAGTACTTGGCGTGTCCGCAAGTCCCTATTTACCCAATTGACTAGCCTTGTCCACCGATGTTTTCTTCTCTGTAGCTCCATGGGAAATTCCCACAATTGGTGATTTCCCATTTCAAAATCTCGCCTTCAATTCCTCGAGTAGCTTGAGATCTGTTAGCAGAACTTTGTTCGCTTGCTTCCGCAGCCATCCTCGCCCTCCCATTTTGATAACCAGCGTACATTAGAAAAATTACCTAAACGAGCGCCGAGAGAGAAAAGAGAGTTAGGGTTAACTTTTAATATTCTTTTCTCTCTTTTATGCCCAATCTAAAGATCTCTCAAAAGAAGAACAACCGAAAAAAGATCCTATTATAAATTGTTAAAAGAAAATAGTATATTAGAGATAGTTGAAGGATAGAAGAATATAAAAGATGAACAAGAAGAGGGAACATAACGTAGAAGTTGAATATGTGATAAACCTAATTAATATTTTAAAAAAATATATGATGAGTTTACAACTATTATAAAACAAAACAAATCATATTTGGAACATAATCGATTATATTTAGAAAGTCATTCATGACATTTTTTATTACTTTTATAAAGTATAAAAAATGAGAAAATAAGAAAAGACAAAAAAAATAGTGAATCACAAGATGACACAATAATGCATAAGTGTAATCTATAGTACATTTTGTTTCCACTAGACACTAATTAAAACTATCCACACGTGTAACTATACAAAACTGCAATAGGTCCACAAGTATAACGAATCCACCAATCAGTAAAATTATTGTCTGAATTACAAGATCTAAAACAAGTATTAAGTTGTAAGATCACTCTCTTCTTGAGTTCAAAGAACATATGGTCAACATCTAGTGTAGCTATAACTTATTTCTTTGAGAACCAAGACACATTGACTGAATTATTTTAGCATCATAAATATCATAATCAATAATGATTGTCATAATATGAAAAAATCATATTTAAACATCATATAATCAAACACATGCATACACATTAATGGATCCAATTCGTATCAAATAGAGTAAAGTCACATATGTACCCATATACATTTTAACAAACACAATAATGCAGAAGAATAATAAGATATAAGTAAACGATTAAACTAATCAGTGGCTGCCATGATAAGAATAGTGATAATGAAACTAAGCCTAAGCAACACCATACTAGGAATAACATTTTATGATTTATGACATTTTTTGGTAAAATCGTTGTCCAAAATTAACAAATATCAACACATAGAGAGATAAAAAAAGGTATACAAATAAATAGATTTGATCATTAAAAATATTTCTTTACTTGCTTAGAGTTATAACTAAACTTAGGGAATATAATAAGAACTAATCCAATGCAACAGCAATACACGAGTAAGAAAGTACTCCGAAACCATAAAAAATGTTAAGTTAAACTGTTTGGAAACCTAGAGAGTAAGACTCAGAATCTGCAGCCTACCATGCTCCTCCATTTTCACTGTCGACCTAAACATGAATGCTAAAGCAAATGGCAGTCCAAAGGCCACGAAACTCTACATAGAGATCTCATAAATGGGCGAGGATCGAGTCATGTAAATTAGCCAAGCTCTCAAACAGAGGATATTTCAGAATTTAAAGTTTATGAGTTCCTATAATAATTTTAAGTTATAATAAAAATAATAATTTGATTCACGGTTAAATATTTATAGATATTTAGTATTTTTTAATAGATGTACAAGGTCTGTGCAAAAGCTATTGGGTTTTCGTAAACCCGTATTCGCCACCCTAGATCCGCCACTACTCTTAAACTAAGTTAAACAAGGCCAAGAACAGGGAATGCTTTGCTCAAACTGTACATTATCTTCAGCATTTTCTCCAGCACATTACATTCACATATCCCATTTATGGTCTCACATAACATATTTTGTATGTGCAGTTGTATAGGATAAATTAGTTCATATTAAATACCCAAATAATAGAATGACATTTGGAACCGGAGACAAACGGAAAACGAAGCAAATGAAAATCAAGACCGAGGACAAGAGTTTCGGTTGGCACCAGGTAGATCCCGAAAGGAACATTATCAGTGAGGAAAAATAAATATTTGCCATCAGATGACATTCAATGGAGAATATTCCTCAGTATTAAATACGCATCCGTTACAGAGAATTTTGGCATTCATGGCCTGCCGTTACATTTTCATAAATGGCCCCCATTATTGCCATTTAAGAGGGGCTTGATCCTAGGACCTTGTTACCTAGGGTATAGCTATAAATAGTGACTTCAACAACCATTGTACACGAAAATTCTAACAAACTTATGCTACACATTATTCTAAGCTCAATAATACTTTATTCTTTCTCTATCAATATTCTTATTGTTGCTTTCGGAAGCCTAACTCCCGAAACCATGCTATTTGCTGTCTTATCTTGATTTCAAAGCTAAGTCTTGCATTCTATTTAATTTATTTATTATTTTGGGATCAAATCGATTCGTTTGTCTATAAACCACGTTATAAATTTCAATTGTACTGTTTATGGGGTAAACAGTTTGGTGCCCAATGTGGGGCTTAGACAGTTGCGTAATTGAATTGATCTTTGTGTCTATTACTAATCTGTTTAATTCATTGTTTCTAAGCAAAAATCATAAAATATGGCAGATAACGATGTCAACATCGCACATAACATTGAGGCATAAGAAAATCCACCTCGACACGAGGATTCAATCAGCGACACCCGTAACGAGGAGGACGTAGCTACGTCGGTTCATGGTGGGTGGTATTCCCGACACGTACGGGAAGTAACTCTTGATGACGCTGAAGGCGAGCAAGTTGCGGAAATGATGAGGATCCTGGGGGAACAACAAAAGGTTATCATGGGCCATCTCTCACGGCAAGACCAGGTCATGATAGAATTGAGGCAAGCATTGTCAGGGGCTTCTAACAACGCAAATGGAAGAGGTCCAGTTCCTCCTAGTATCCCCACAAATCAAACAACACAAAGGGTATATAACAATACCCCGAGGAATAAGGTCGGCTTCGACAGGGCCGGGGGGATTGGCAACGGATCAGGTAACAACAATGGTAACGATCCTTTCATAACTGAGCTCATACGGTTTTTGAGGGAAATAAATGCACAAATGGACCAAATCCCTGGTGCACCGCCAGTAGTTAAGGGGCCGGACTCGAAGAGATACACCCAGTTGCCGTTCAAACCGAGCGAGGTACCAGAATTAATCTCGAAGCAATTCAAAATGCCAGACGTAATAAACTATGACGGGACTTCAGATCATCAGGAGCACATCACCACCTACACAACGGTGGTGAAAGGAAATGACTTAGCTTCGCACGAGATTGAGTCGGTCATGTTAAAGAAGTTTGGGAAAACCCTCACGAAGGGGGCCTTGATATTGTATTCACTTTTACCCGATCACTCAATGGATTCTTTTGAGATGCTCACAAATTCTTTCAGCAAGGCCCATGCCGGGATCGGGAAGGTACAGACCTGAAAGGCCGACATATTCAGAATTGCGGAAGGAGAGTCCGAATTGATGCGGGAGTTCGTGACCTAATTTCAGAAGGAAAGGATGATACTACTAGTCGTGCCAGATGAATGGGCGGTTGAGTCATTCACTAAAGGGTTGAACTCAATGAGCTTTGACGCTTTCCGAAAGCTGAAAGAAAGCTTGCTCGAGTTCCAGGAAACTACATGGGCAGATGTCCACAACCGCTATGAATCTAAGATAAGAAGTTCCAGGAACCTACATGGACAGAAGTTCTCAGTCGGCGGACAGGTTCGTTCCCGATAGAAGAACTGACCGGGGACGGAATAACAGGTCATTGTAGGACAAAGAGGTATCAGGTTCCACATATCCTAAACCGTCTGAGTATAATTTCAATGTCAACATGGTAGATTTAGTATCAGCGATGAGGAACATTAAGGAAGCACGGTTCCCGGGGCCAATGAGGTTTGATCCCAGCCAAAGTGCTCCTAATCTGTAGTGTGAGTATCATGGGACTAACGCCCATCAGACTGGGGACATCTGACATATGCGTGAGGAGGTGGCGACATTGTTGAAATATGGCCATCTCAGAGAATTCTTAAGCGACCGGGCCAAAATTAATTATGGCTGCAACCGAGATAACTTAGAGCTCTCGAATATAGGTGAAGACGCTCCCAGACAAACCATCAACATGATATTCAGAGGAAACGAGATCAACAATGTGACTTTCTTGGTAGCAAAAAAGTCAAAGATGTTAGTGACTCATAGAAAGAGACTCCGAGAAGACGCCAATGGACTCTTACTACCGCACAATGATGTCCTCGTAATTTCTCTTAATGTTTTAGATTTTAAAATTAAACGTGTTTTGGTGGACCCAGAAAGTTCAACCAATATCATTCAATGGAGAGTGCTGGAGCAAGCCAAGCTAACTGGAAGCATCATTCCGGCCACAAAGCTCCTCGTTGGGTTCAATAGCAACTGTGACAACCCGAGTGGAGATCCTCCTACCCACAAATGTTTAAGGGGTCATGAAGACCACCTTGTTTGAAGTAGTTGACGGCGACATGGGCTACAATATAATTCTTGGCATGCCATGGCTATACGAGATGAAGGTCGTGCCCTCAAGATACCATCAACTTTTGAAATTCCCAACTCCAGAGGAAATCAAACAAATAAAGGGAGATCAAATGTGATCTTAGTCTCCAACAGTAAAGGGAAGGAACACGCGACATAGAAATTACAGGAGCCAACGCCCCCTCCTGAATCAAGCGAAGATGACAAAGGGGAGAGCCATTGGAATCCTATCAGGTACCAAGGTATTTCCAGGTACCGTAATAAATGGACGCAACCAAATCCACGACGGAAGAGCTCGAACATGTGGCATTGTTCGAAAAGTTCCTAGAAAGGAAGTTCCACCTGGGGATATGATTAAACCCCGAGCTCATGTCAGAATTTATAAAATTTTATAAAACTAACGTTAATTATTTTTCATGGTTGTACGCGGATATGACAGCTATCCCGCTGAAGTGGTTGTGCTCAAGTGAATCCTGGATCCCAACATCCCTCCGGTAAGGCAAAAGAAGTTCCTTATCACGGAGGTCAGAAACAGGTTTGTTAAAGAAGAGTTAACACATTTGCTTGATATCGGTTCAATCCAGGAGGTAAAGTTTCCCAATTGGCTAGCTAACGTAGTAGTACTTCCAAATAAGAATAATAAATTTTGTATGTGCATAGATTATAAGTATTTAAATAAGGCGTTCCTAAAATACACGTTCACATTGCCAAACATTGATCAAATGATCGATGCAATGGCCGGGCACGAATTGATGAGTTTTCTTGGCGCTTAAATGATCAAAATAAACCTGGAAGATTAGGAAAATACTTTGTTCATAACAAACTTTGGCACATATTGCTACAATGTGATGCCTTTCGCGCTTAAGAACGTCGGAGCCACCTATCAGAAGCTCGCGAACAAAATGTTCAAAAAGCAAATAGGTAAAACGATGAAAGTTTACATAGATGATATGTTGGTTAAGTATTTGAATGCAAGTGACCATCTGAAACACCTCCAAGAAACTTTTGACATCCTAAGGAAGCACAACATGAAGCTTAACCTCGAAAAGTGTGCATTCGGAGTTAGCTCCGATAAATTCTTGAGTTTCTTGGTGTCACAAAG
Organism: Nicotiana tomentosiformis; assembly: GCF_000390325.3. Lineage (NCBI taxonomy): Eukaryota > Viridiplantae > Streptophyta > Magnoliopsida > Solanales > Solanaceae > Nicotiana > Nicotiana tomentosiformis. Next base: position 30,620,358 of record NC_090816.1, on the reverse strand, counting down.
GGGGATCGAAGTCAATTCCGATAAAATTATATCCATCGAGGATATTCCCGGTCAGCTGACAATTGTGAAAGAAGTCCAAAGGTTAACTGGAAGACTGGCCGCTCTAAGCAGGTTTATTTCCCGGTCTTCAGAAAAATACCATCACTTCTTCTCACTTCTGAAGAAGAAGAACAACTTCGAATGGACTCTGCAATGCTAACAAGCCCTAAAAGACCTGAAAAGGTATTTATCAAGCCCTCTGCTTCTATCAAAGCCTGAGGAAGGTGAGCAGTTGCTAATTTTTTTAGCGATCTCGGAGGTAGAGGTAAGTGTCGTTCTAACCCGAGAAGACGAAGGTGCACAATCTCCTATCTATTTTGTCAGCAAAATTTTAACGGGAGTGGAAATTGGTTATCCGCACCTCAAAAAATTGGCCTTATCTCTCATAGTCGCTGCTCGAAATCTTAGGCCTTACTTTTAGTGCCAGCTGATAGCCATGGTGACAACTTTTCCCCTGCGGAATATTCTTCACAAACCTGAACTGTCAGGTCAACTGGCCAAGTGGGCAGTCAAAATAAGTGAATTTCACATAGAGTATAAACCTAGGACTCCGATCAAATCACAAGTTTTGGCCGACTTTGTGGCCGATTTCAATTTCGGACTACTGCCTTTGGACTCCAAAGAAGCGGTGACGGTGTCGGAAATGACATCAGGAGTTTGGACCTTGTTCACGGACGGAGCCTCCAACATGAAAGGGTCTGTGCTTGGGGTAGTATTAATTACGTCCTCGGGAGAAACCCTGAGATAGGGCATAAAAAATGTTCCCTTGACTATCAATGAAGCCAAGTATGAGGATTTGATTGCAAGACTTGAACTGGCCCCTGGACTAGACTCCGAGGTCATTGAAATCAAATGCGATTCAGAACTGGTGGTGAATCAGGTATATGGGATCTTCGACACCAAAGAGGAGTGCATGCAACAATATGTGGTGAAAGTTCAAGCTCTGCTTGCATGGTTCAGGGAATGGTCAATCACACACATCCCGAGAGAAGGAAACGCAGAAGCAGACGTATTGGCCAATCTAGGCGCGTCCATGGAAATGAAAGGATAAGATTTTGATACGTTCGTACAGCTCATGCATTTGGTATTGGATGTGGATGGTTATTATGAAGTAAATGGAACCAACTTGGTCTGGGACTAGAGAAATGAAATCATCGACTACCAAAGCAACTCATTATAGCTTCTGGGGAGGACAGTTGTATAGAAGGTCGTTCCAAGGCCCATTGGCCCGATGCTTAGGCGCCTCCGAAGTTAACTACGTCATGAGAGAGGTTCACGAAGGAATCTGTGAAAATCATTCAGGTGCAGACTCGTTGGTGTTAAAATTAGTCAGGGCAGGATATTACTAGCCCGGGATGGAACAAGATGCTAGCGCACTCATTCAGAAGTGCGACAAGTGCCAACACCATGTGCCGTTAGTGCACCAACCAACAGAGCTGCTGCACTCGGTATTATCCCCGTGGCCATTCATGAAATGGGGGATGGACATAGTCGGTCCACTGCCACCGGCTCCCAGTAAGGTAAGGTTTCTTTTGATTTTAATTGATTATTTCTCTAAGTGTGTTGAATAAGGACCTTATCAGAAAATCGGCGAGCGCGAAGTGGTCGATTTCATAAGGGAGAACATAATTTGCTGATTAGGGATACCAAAGGAGATTCCCTGCGACAACGGGGCACAATTCATAGGCGCGTACAAAATTTCTTGAAGACTTGAAAATCAAAAGAATCACAACTTCACAATACCATCCAAGCACAAATGGCTAAGCAGAATTGACAAATAAGGTGATTATTCAAAACCTCAAAAGAGATTGGAAGCGGCCAAAGGCAACTAGCCCAAAGAGCTACCGGGAGTGCTATGGGCATATCGAACAACGACTAAGTCAAGTACGAAAAAGACACCTTTTACTCTCGTATACGGAGCAGAAGCTCTAATTCCGGTGGAAGTAAGAGAACCTACCTTAAGGTACTTCCGGGCAGATGAAGAAATAAACAACGAAGCATTGCTAGTCAAACTGTAGTTTCTTGACGAACGCAGGGACTTAGCAAACATAAGGATGGTGGCCCAAAAACAAAGAATTGAAAGGTACTATAATCGAAGGGCCAATCTCCGCTACTTCAAAGCGGGAGACTTGGTTTTAAGAAAGGTGACTCGGAACACCCGGGAGCTCAACGCAAGAAAGTTGGGTCCGACATGGGAAGGCCCCTACTGGATTTCAGCTATCACCGAGAAAGTATCATATGAAATAGAAAACCAAATTGGAGTCAAGTTACCAAGAAACTGGAACGTAACTCACCTCAAAAGGTATTATTGTTGATAAGCACCGCCTATACTGAAAGTATGTGCTGCACTCTTTTTTCCTTCGTCTAGTTTTTGTCCCAATTGGATTTTTCTGGCAAGGTTTTAAACGAGGCAGCGACGGAAAGCATATTACGAAGAAAGTGTCATCGGAAGAAATGAGACATTTAAATGACAAGGCATAAAAGCGACAAGCCACTAGGGATGGTTAGATAGTCTTTGGCTCGATAGCAAAGTTCCTAATGGGAAAGGAAGCTTGCTATCAGAACAAAAGCTAATCCACAATTCACTAGTGCTCCTCCCCTACAAGCCACTGAGGTGGTTAGATAATCTTTGTCTTGGTAGCAATGTTTATAATGGGAAACGAAGCTTGCTATCGGACCAAAGATTCCCCAACCATTCACTAGCGGAATCCTCAAAGGAGCAATATTTCTAGTGTTCCAATTTGCATTCTTCGCATCCGAATACTGGGGGTAATGATATAAGAATACTGCAACATGATTGCCATAGAAATCGGGGCTATAAAATCCGAAAACCAAAATATCTCATCGGAACCGAGGACTGCACAGCCAGCCCCGTAGAAACAAGTTGCCATATGTAATGGCAATTTCTTTTTGAACAAAAAAATGAATTCTTATGTACTTTTAAAGATAGAAGGAATAAAATAAAGTCCTTTTATTCTTATCTTGTTTCATGTCCAAACAATGAATTAATTTTATCATTTGAAAGTAAATCAAGTACTTCAAATGCTAGTGACGTAATGAACAAGATATGTCCTTTTCAAGAGCACTGTAAACATAAGAGGGCCCTCTCTTGTGAAACCCTCATAGTAAAGGGTTGGTTCCGGAAAAGTTTATGCCCAGAACCAAAATTCTATCGGGGAAAAATACACCCGAAGTCTTGCAAAATTCGACGTAAAAAAGTAAACCTTTTCGCAAGCTTAAACAAAAGGAACTTTTATTTATCAAACATGCCAAGTAGCACCAGTACAAAAATGTGAAAAGAAAACAACAAAGGAAAAGAAAGTAAAAAATTAAGCTATATCGCCCCCAGGAGAAGTAGGCGGATCTGTCGTAGGCTCAGAATATTGGACTTCACAATCATCATCTTCAAGTTCCTCCTCAGCTCCCAAGAACTCAAAATCGAAACCATAAGAGTCAGCTGCATCAGGCTGAGCTGGGGGGCGTCTTCGAGCGATTGACTCCAGCTCTCGGACCTTTGTGATTTAGGCATCAATATCAATGACGCCCGCTTTGGCCTCTTCCAAGGTTTTTCTCCTTATGCTATATATAGAATGTGTTTTCTCAATAATGAGGGAACCTGCTCGGTGCTAAAGTTTTGATTTAAGCCGATCAACCTCAGTCGAAAACCAATCCCGCTCGGACCTCGTTGCCCTAAGGCTAAGATCAAGGTTAAGATCAAGGCTAAGATCAAGGTCACGGGTAGTGGTTATATGAACCTTATTGTCCCTTATATATTTATCCTTCATATGGGCACACTTCTCTTCAGCAGCAATAGCAGCCTCTTCAGCTTATAGTTCAAGGCTACTTCTAAGTTATTCAATCTCTCAGTAGAGGCAGTCTCGCGCTTGGTAGCAGCAAGCACAGCATTTTGGACCTCAAACCATTTAACCTTGGCTTCTTGAAACTGTACATTTAACTGAGAGGATTCTTGGATGAGGACCATCACTTCCTGCTCACACTGCTGCAACTGAGCCTCCAAATCACCGGCTTCAGCAGCTTATGCTTCCAACAAGGGGAGGCGAGCATCAACTTGGTCCTTCTCGGCCAACAACTGATCCCGCTCAGACGTCAGCTTTTATTTATCAAGGATCAACTTCAGTAGGACCTCAGAAGCAAGAAAATTGGTATGCGAAGCAAAAACCCGAGTTAGAAATCATGTCATAGCAAGTCAAGAGAAAACAGACAGTAAAAGAACGAGTACCATATTGTTGCAGCGTTGTGCATGGCATTATTTATCATACACTCTCCCGAAAGAGAGTGTATTTTCTTCTTGTCTTTCTCTAAATCTAGCGGCTTCAGGTAATTAATAAGTTCCACCGGCCGGGATAACAAATGGCACTCAGTAGATACCGAGAGGGAGACGTTCCTCCTCCTCTGGGAATCTACAGAAGGGGGAGAATAGTTGTGCCCCAAATTCCCATGGTCTGGGGGATAGGGGAGGAGGAACATCCTCCTCTCGGGTGTCTATGGCCAGTGGGGGTGATGTAGCAGTAGTTGGTGATGAAGGTATGGCCGGCGTGGAAGGAGATAAAGCTGATGGTGTTGTGGGTTGAAAAGCAGTTGCGGCAAAGGTAGTGCTGGTTTTTGGTTGCTCACCGGGAGCAGCAACTGGGACTGGAAAGGGAGAATTGGCATTCTCCACCAAGTCAAACTCTCCCTAGAGCACTTCGGCATCGTCCCCGGTTAGGGTTGTAAGCTCTTCTGATTGAGCATTATATTGAGCTGATGAAGGTCGTTGTCTCCTTCGTAGGGAAACCCATTCATCACTGACTTCCCCATCATCGTATATTACCACAGTAATTGTGGCTGACTTGGGTGCGGCTTTCTTCACCCTTTTATTCTTGCCCTCGGCCGAGGAAGAGCGCCGCCTTTTTGGTTGCGTGATCTCCGGGCGGGGACTCCGAGAGAAAGCACTTGCATCGAGAGTAGGCCCGGAGGCACCAGTTCGGGTAAGAGCCTCCTTCAAAAACCTCGCAGCCTCTGCGGGATCGAACAAAACATCTTCCTTGGGGATGGAGACAGAACCCTGAGGGAGGTCTGAATCAAACAAAAAGGTAGGGTTATCTAGTTTCTTATATACAAAGATAAAATGAGGGTCAATTTTATGAGTCAATTTACCATGATTCTTGGCCCTCCACCCGTACTTGGGGGCTAATTCCTTCCACCGACGAGTCTCAGGCGTGGTAATATCCAGAATTTTCTAAACCTACTGGTCCAAGCCTTCAACCCTTGGTGGTGTCCACAGAGTTGCTGAAATAATAAAAAGAGAAGAATCAGCAACATGAAACAAACTTTTTCAGAGAAAAGACGGACTTTGAACTTACGTGTATGAGTCCGAGACTCGGGGAAAGATGGAGTTGTTGCCTGGATGATATCCCTAGTGGCAACAACAACAAACCGCTTCATCCATCCATGGTCGTTGTCGTCATCCATGCTGGTGAGAAAATCATGGTGGCCACGTTTGCTGAAATATATTACTCCCCCACGAAAAATCTTGGGGGAGTAGAGATTCATCATGTGAGACAAGGTGAACTCCTCCTTCGTCTCCTGACACATCCACTGTTCGCCATACAGAAGGGCCTACCTGTGCCAAGCAAACTGGCATTTGTGGCACAGTTCCAAAATCACGAGGTCAATCCCCCCCTCTCAAAGAAAATGCATCCAAAGTAAATAGGTATGTATAAACGTACATGAGGCCCTTCTTGGAGAAGGTTACCCGTTCCACCAGTTCGGGAGCAATGATGTTCAAATCATGGCAATCATAATTTTCCTTCACAACAGGAATGTTGGAAGGGCGAATGGAAGAAGGGTATATGCCAATAGCCCATGTACAAGAGAACTTGTAGAAGAAAACTTCTCTTCAAAGTCCTTGGTTGTGTTGAGTCTTCTGAAAATTATGGTGCTCACCGTAGGGAGGTCAGCATCGACGGCGTTTTCTTTGTTTTTTAGGGAATCTGAGTTCTTTGAAGAAGAAGAAGCCATGATCAGCAAGAAGGTAATAAGAGTTCTTTAAAGAAGAAGATTGAAGAAAAGTGAAAGCAAGAAAGAGTTGAATGCAAAGAAGTTGAGAGAGTTTGTAGAACTTTGAAGTGTAAAAGAAGAAGAATGAGACGTATAGTAAAGAAATAGGCGGCTAAAATTATGGCCATGATTACCTCGAGAACCGGCAAAAATATTGCTAAGTCGTGGAGTGACACGTGTTCGAGGTATTAAATACAGAGAGATGTGCGTCTGATCAAGCATCAGACACTTTTCAGAAGGGATCAGAGAACATCCCGCCAAGAAAGGAATCTACACCAACTTCCCGGTGACATAAAGATGTGTCACCAGAAAGTAGCGAAACTATCTGTATATGGTAAAATCGGTTCATATTAAATACTCGAATAATAGAATGACACGTGGAATCGGAGACAGGCGGAAGAAAAGGCTAGTGGAAACAAAGACCGAGGACAACAACTTCGGTTGGCACCGGGTAGACCCCGAAGGGAACATTATCAACGAGGGCAAACAAATATTTGCCACCGGATGACATTCAATGGAGACTATTCCTCAATATTAAATACGCATATGTTACAGAGAATTTTGGCATTCATGGCAAGTCGTTACATATTCATCAATGACCCCCATTATTGTCATTTAAGAGGGGCTTGATCCTAGGACCTTGTTCCCTAGGTATAGCTATAAATAGTGACTTCAACAGCCATTGTAAGAACACGAAAATTCTGACAAACTTATGCTACACATTATTCTAAGCTCAATAATACTTTATTTTCTGTCTATCAATATTCTTATTGATGCCTTGGGAAGCCTTGCTCTCGGAATCAAGTTGTCTGTTGTCTTATCTTGATTTCAATGCTAAGTCTTGCATTCTATTTAATTTATTTATTATTTTGGGATCAAATCGATTCGTTTATCTATAAGCCACGCTATAAATTCAATTATACTGTTTTACGGGTAAACATCAATAGAGAGCATATATGATATACTATAATTATAATATGCATTTCGATCAGGTATAGTATTTTTTTTTTTTAATATGCACCTAATACAATACCTAATAGGCTAATACTATAATTTTTAAAATCGTAAACCAAACATCATATCAAATACCAAAATTTTCTATTTGGTAAGGTAATCAACAATTACCAAATTATGCATGATCCTACTTGTTAGTGATAATAATTTGTTTCTAACTTATTATGCATGATCCTACTTGTTAGTGATAATAATTTGTTTCTAACTTATTATGCAGTATTATTTATAATAAGGTTATCATGAATTCCTTTTAAAAAAATCCAAAAGAGTTGTACTAATGTACTTGAATTACTTTTTATTAATATGATATGAATTTTGTTTTCTTAATAAGAAGATGTTATAGCGATTTGCCGATTTGTTCGTTCATTTCGGTGGCACCACTTTTTAAAGATATTGTGTACACCTCTTTCTGTCTCATGATTGAGAAGGCATTAGTCAAAAAGTTATAACAAAATTTTACTAAAATTCAACATTATATCTTGTTTAGTCGTTCACTTCGCAAGCAACTTTGCTCGTTTGCACTTTTTGACTTATTAGTTCAAAAAGACAAGGGCAACTAATTGATTAAGTCCTGAGTTAAATGATAAAATTGTCCAAGAGATTTTAAGCCTAATATTAGATTATCCCTCATGGGTAGATTTAAAGTTTAACTCTGATTATTTTTTATAATGATGGTGTCCGGACCAATAAATACTTTATTGCTTCTTTAAAAAAATACTATTGAATGGCTCTGGAAAAAAAATCCTCTTAGGAATTATATAACTCTAAAGTTCTTTTGAAATTTACATGTTATTAAAAATGGGTGAAAATCATTTATATCCCTGAATTATGCTCTTAAAATCAAAATCCCTTCTCTATGTTTGAACAATTGTCATTCTTCCACTCTTTTCTCAAATGACTTTTTAAAATGCCTATTTTAATCTCTATATTATTAGCATTTATCTCTTTCTATTTTTTTACTCTTTTACCTTTTTAGTATCATGATAATTTTTCCTTTCTAATATCTACTCAATGAACTTACCTATGTAATAAATTTCATTTTCAAATGAAAAAAATAAAATGATAATCAAGAATATAATAAAATGATGTTGAATAATGAAAAGGATGAGTAGAATAATATTAAATGCAATAATTTGCTCTTATAAATAATTTTATTAATATCTATCAAATTTTATAATCTATTTATGCAATCAAGAATAAAAAATATTGAGGAACTTATAAACATATAGTCAATGCAGGTAATAAATTTTTTATAATTATTAAAAATAAAGGCAGATTTTATAACAGACTTCTAAAAGATTATCTATTTATGACTGAAAAAACGTAATATATACTTAATGCCCATTGTATTAAAATTAAAGTCACAAAAGTATAGTAGATTTTGTGATAAATGTATAAAAGGACTATTCTACTTATAGTTTTAATAAATTTAATTTATCACATACAATAAGATATAACATAATTCAAATTATAGGTAAAATCATAAAAAAATAATTTATAAAATAAAAAAGAGTATTACATAGAGGAGGAAATTGAAAACGATAAAAGGCAAAATAGATATTGTGTAAGATAAGGGGGAGGGGGCAGAATGACAATTATTCAAAGTTGAGGGGATATTAAATTTTATGACAAATTTGAGGGATATAAATGATTTTCGCAATTGTGTTTTTTCATTCCAATTTATGTGATATAGTTTGACTGGACACGAAATTTAAGAACGAAAGACTTTTGAAATATGTGGTATAAAACAAGACAAGCCATGAATATTTTTTTTGGCTATAAATTATTTTATTAAAGATAAAATAAGAAGTATGAATTTTGTTTTCAAAATGTAAAATGATTTTATTCGTTTCGCGACGGACTATAAAGAAAGTGCATAATATAAACAAGAACATAGAGACTAATTCGTTTTCACTGTTTGATGTTATAATACAAGATCTTACTCTAATTTTGCTGATCGCATCAAGTCATATGAAACATTGAACTGAGACAAGAAACAAGTTAAGCATCAGTTTAGAAGAACTTGAGTCTGTTCTACTCAAAACTAGTTGTGGATGTATAAGAACATAATCATACTTATAACATTTTGGAATAATCTCTTCCAATATTCAAATGTCCCAAAAAGACACTTTCTAGTGTCTACGCCCTCAGTTTTTGACCATACTTCTACAGTATTCAACTTTGGAATATTGAAAGTATAAAGCTCTCTTGAATTGGCCGAAAACAGGGGCCTTCATTTCTTATAACTTTGGCAACTTTCATCATTCAATCTTTTAGTGGTACTATGCTTTCAGCTGAAATATTGCGATTTATATTATTGCAAGGTGTATCAACATAGACTATTACTTTTTTAGGTTTGTACAGGAAGAAAGAAGAATATTTATAACATTTTTGTACCCATTTATTTACAACCTCATTTTCATCTTCTTTCTTTTTTTTAATCTCAACCAACTGTAGATTTATTCTTAAAATTAAATGTTGACACTTGAAATTCAATACCATGTCCATAAATAAATCGCTAATAAGAATTTTTATGAAATAAAATCCTCCTATTAAGAAAGACTTCGACACACTAGCAGATGTCATCTAGTTGGCTTACTAGCAATGTATGTACCTAATTCGGAATTTATTCTTAATATTTCTATTTCTGTATAAAAAAAGGCTATACAATTTCCCCGCCCATTTTTCTTTCTTTTATTAAGTGCTTGTAAGTTGTAATCATATTGGTGGCCACACTTTTTGACTTTCTATGTTTTCATTTTTTTTATCTTCTCAAGTGAATTTCAACTCTTGGTCTTTACTTTTTTTACAGAGTGATGATGATAAAAGAAAAGTGACATCTTTTTTATAAACGGAGGATTCAACATCATAGGTAGCAGTAGCATTGCCCCACTTTATACTGAAATACAAATAACAAAATAAATAGTTAAGGTTCCCAGAGACTTGTCCTCTATTAGAATATTTAGAGACTTATCCTCTATTAGAATATTTTGACTGATGACATCTCAAAGTAGCAAGCTAGGCTTCAATGGCATATTTCCTCCTTTAACTCTGATTCTTATACTCCTTTATGCTCATTGTCAGATTTAACCTTCTCAAATGCTCACACAATTCCCTTCCAAAAGCATAAAAGATTAAAAGGATTAGAAGAAAAGGAAACAGAGAGCTGATACAATTAAAGCACGGAGATGTTTGGCATAAACAACATTTCATTATTTGCAAATACTGAACTTCAATGCTGGTAAATTTTTTAAAAATTTGTGAAGAGTATCTAAAGTGAAATAGCAAAGACAGCATACAAAATCAGATGTAGTAATCTTTCACAAAATGATGTGAAATTATGGAGGTAGAAATATGATCCAGAATAACTTTAGACTAGACAAATTTGATGAGAGGATACAGGAGCCGTAAGAACCACTTTCGATCAATCTGCAAAGACATAGCATACTGGCTCTGGCGAACGACAAAAAAAAACCTTCCAAAGCACATGAAATGTGTCACTTATGAGAAAATCTGGCAACTTAAGAACATGTCTTTTAACTGGAATCTACCTTGCCTTATGCCAGAAAAATCATGGGAGAATTTTTTTCCGTCGACGTGGGGTCTCTCTCTTGACAAACATCTTCTCGAACTCATCAAGGGGTCGGCTGGATCCATCAGGTTGGCTAACGAACTTCCAGCCACCACCATTCCCACGCTTGCCACGAGATCCTAGCATCTCAACAGTGAAATTCCAGCCATTTGAAGGACGCCTGCGGCTATACTTGTGGCATTTCACTTTATTTGCCATCTAAAACCAAAGCAAAACCATGTAACCCAGAGTTAGTAAAACAGAATAACAGTACACATAACAGATCAAAACCTTAAACATCATTACGGTTACAACTTATTGTTTCATTTGGTTCCTTAGACATGCTAACCTTCATCTTGTTGAAGTTCATCCTTTGGACAAACTCTTGATACAGCATCTCATCTTCCTTCATTGATATCTCATAGTGCACCTCATCAGGATCCCTGGTAGTCCCATCCCAACCCTCAGGCATGACCTTGAAGTCAGGTTTATAAGGAAGAGTTGCAACATGAAATTCCCTGTCATGAGAATTGAAAAATCTGCACAACAAGGAAGATAATTATTGCCATCACAGGTTTGGTTAATAAAGTGATCATTTTCATAACAGTGTCCAGGCGACCAGCACAAACATATCGCTAAATTATCACAAGCATGCCCGTGCTGAGCACGGGGCCAACAGTAGGGCTTTCACCATGATATTGCTGAAGGTAAAGATGCCATGAGAAAATGAAGCAGAATTATAAAGTATTTTTCAAGATAGATAAAGTTGAACATTGCTAGAGAAGATCTATAGTAAAAATTCTTGAGATAACATAAAACTACAATACAAAGAGGTTACACCTATCACTCACCACAACATCTCAAGGCAAAGCTGCTGCATTCAAATGAGGTCAGTTAATACAGTATTTTTCAGAATAAATAAAGTAAAACACAGCTTGACAAGACGGATAACAAGTACGAATACATACCACTGGTCTTCATGAGTGGAACAATATAAGTTGTTTTAGCAACAGGATCACTAGAGTACATACACATTGCCTCTTAGAAGGATAAACTTACCCAAACAAATGCATTACAAGCATTTTATACTAAAGATGTGCATACATTACAAGTTCCCGCATAACAACTTCCACTGTATAAGTTTATTTCCTCACCTAAGCTACAAAATAACAATGACAGGATATATGATTGTAGGTTCCACTTTCTTGACCGTCCATATTATACATCTTACAAGTATCATATAGCTTGTGTCCGATAAAAGTTGTGAGAGAAGCGATGTTGCATAACAGTTTGACAATGAAGTCTTTAACCACATCCGTTAAACTTTAAATTCTTCGAAGTAAGTTTGGTGGATTTTCCGTGTTTTATTTAGCTTCCGGACACGTACCTGCTAGGCTGGTCCTAAACAATTCCTTCATAGTGGCATAAATAAAATTTAATCAGGTAATAATGAGAATGTGTGTGTTTATCCATCCAGCAAAAAAAGAACCACGAACATGAACAATCAAATCCAATAACAGTTATGAATCTAGAGTGATGATTCGCTATGGAAAAACAAAAAGTAGAGCAAGGTCCATGGTCTACTTGAAGTTGAGACGCTCCTAACAACCTTTTTGTCTTAAAAAAAGTATAAAGACAAGTTGTCTGTAATATGCTTCGACAAGTGGCTAAAACAAGCTGACACATAGTAAAATTGACTATTAGGACTAGTAAAATTGACTTATAGGACTAGACAGGTAGTACTTTAAATACTGATACTAAAGTGAGAACTTAGAGTGGATATAAAAGATCAGAAGCTTTTTTTAGTGTCTCTACTAAGTACTAACTATTAATTGGCTGCACACTTTCCCAAGCCCAAACAATTTCCTCCACAGCAGGCCTTATAATTTGTCTCAAAATCTTTTGGTACTCCACCGTATCACCATATGATCTTTTCAGCTCAACCAAGTTTGAAGGACAGAGTAATTTCAAATATTTCGCATCAATGGACCATTCAATACCTCTAATTTTATAAATCCAGCTTCTTTCTTCACTACTTCCAGCTTTAGCTTCGGGCATACTACCTCAAGTTAGGACATGATAGAAGAGGAAGGGTTCACTGAAGTGAGCTTGCACTTCCTCCTCCTAATCCTTTCCTATGAACAAAGCAGACAAGTCAAACCCACTTAAAAAAGAGATGATGTCAAATGCATTTAGATTTGTAGGTTTTCGCAAAGTCTAGTTTCGAGGCATAGGAAGAGATACTGTTATTTGTAATGGCTCCGATAATAGCATTGGCATCTAAGCTAAACCTTTACTTCTCTTCTAATTCAGTTCCCGCATTGCTTGAATCCAACCTTTTTCTTAAACCAGGAGCTTTTATTTATTTTCTCAATGGAAATCCTTGTATGAGGTTTGGGTCAAGGATCCTAGAAAGGAATTTCCGCACTTCTAGTGGGAACCGATTAGGGCATTTGAACTCAGCCCTCCTGATCTTCCTACACAGCTCCATAAGATTTGAGTCATGGAATGGGAGATAACCTGCCAACAAGACAAATAAGATCACCCCATAAAACCAGATGTCAGCTTTGGCACCACCATATCCTTTTCTGCTAATCACATCAGGTACAACATAAGCTGGGGCTCCGCAAGTTGTGTGGAGTAAGCCCTCCATATATATACACACACATAAGTCTTGCTAACACACCACATGAAGGTAGTATGTTAGCAATGTACCTATTTTTGAGCTCACCAAATAACTTATTATTTAATGCCAACACATTAAATGCAGGGACCTTTTTGTCCTTTCGACCACATACCCCATTTCTTCTCTACAATTTTCACTCCTCACCCCCATTTCTTCTCCCCAATGCCTCCGACACAAAGCTCCTCAGAATCCTCTTTCCTTGATTAAACGAGCAGTCTATTATGGGTGGCTATCATTACATTACGTTCAACCATAATGGCAAAAACAAAAGCCTTTTTGCCATTGCTCATTACTGCTAGTCTGCTACTTTTCTCAAAGCTATTCCTTTCTCCTAATATAATTCTTCATTTTTGAAATCTGAGGTCGCCTCCATTAGAGCTCCCTGACCTCTTTCCTCTTAAGAATGTGTTGCTTCTTGCTAAAAAGTTTACCTATGATTTTTTTGTTTCTGCTAACTAATTAATGGATTCGATAGTTGAAGAAATTGTAGTTATGGAAAAATTCCTCAAAATCAAATGAGAAATTCCATAGCCAGCTTCGGACAAGAACTTTTCTACACGGAGGAAATCGGAGACGAGTTTGGGAATTATAGAGGGAAAATAGAGAATTTCGGGTGAAAGACAAAAAAGTCCCTGTTTTGATGATTAGCTGGTAACGGTATTTTGGTGAACTAAAAAATGGGTACATTGCTAACATACTACCTTCATGTAGTAGGTTAGCAAGACCCATATTTATATAGGTCTTATATATAGGTAATGATAAAAGTACATCCAGATATGGAAATATCGTCAAAATCCATGACTACATTGGACAATCCGATGGGAGACATGTTTGAGAGGATTGCAGCAGCAGCAACGTTGTCAAAGTCCATACAACAGACACTGTTGTAGTCAAACAAGATTCAGGGTGCTGTGAAATGGTCTTACCAGGAGTACTAGGGACTAAAGCTGTAATTAGTAATGTTACTAGTGTTGCTAAGATAAGTTCAAGACTATTTTGTTACTTCAAACTATTTCTCACCAATCTCATTGTCACATCGTGGCCAGCCATTAATTATGTCACATATACCTGTTGGAAATATAACGAAAACATGCTCTTTTAATATTCTGAATGCCCTTAAAGAAACACGTAACAGAATTATATAGATATAGCCACCAGCCGAACAGCCAGTGCCAAACACAACTACATAATCAGAATTCTAAAAGTTTTCAGCCCCAGCTTCACTCGATCAGCAATAAGCCACTACTGAAGCCAATTTGCATATACCATGGACTAACCAATCATATACAGCACTAATATAAATGCTGGTGTAACAAAACCACATTAAAAGTACTTTTTTATAAGGTAAAATTTTATTAAAAGGTACCAAGATGGTACAAATAAGGTACAAAAAAACAGATTAAACTTGGACAAAAGTAATATGTAACGACGAAATCTCGAATGATTTGGAGGAAATGACTTACTCTGGGCATGTATCAAGCAATAGCTCTACAGAGTCATCTAATGGACGTCCAAGCTTCTTCTCTTCCTCCTCCTCAAGTTCCTTCAGCCACAGAATTGCATGAACCCTCTGCCTCATGATCCTGTAATCTTTTGCTAAGCGCTCAACCGTATACAACGCTGGGTTCTCCTTATGCTTCTTGTACATTTCTGTCTTCTCTGAATCCTTCAAATAAGACCCCCTTGCACCTGGCTCCATTACCTGCTCCAATAACACCAAATTTTAATATTCCATCATAGTTGGGAAGGATACCTACCACTTCATACCCTTATTTCTTCATCGAGTTCTTAATGTTGTAATATAACCAACGACAGGAAATTTAATTTCTCCCTATCCCATTTTATAAGCTAATGAAAAGAGATTCCTTGACTATGATGACTACAGTTTTCAACACATATTCGAACACTTTTTAAGTTTGATTTGCAATATTATGACATGCAATTTCTTAATACGTTACTTTATTTTCAAAAGGAAGAGTATGTTTCCCCCAAAAAAGGTATTTAGGCAGGAGAGAATAATTACTAAGTATTCATTACGGTCTTTTCCCTTTTCCAAAGGCCATTATAGATCAGCATGCGACAGTGTACTTGGTTTGGTAACCGAAGTTAGTGTGGCCTGGTATAATGGCCTTTGGAACAGAGAGAGGTCATAATAAACACTTAGTAATTAATACTCTCTTCCTTTCAATTTACGTGACCCTATTTCCTTTTTAGTCGAATGAACCCATTCCTAATAAGAAAACTTTTAATTTTAGGATTCCAATATTACCTTACTGAGGAGCTTTTTTTTTTGATAATTAAGAATTTTTTATTCACCAAGTGAATATATACAAACCCACAGCTAAGCCATCTCAGCTTGCTGTCAATCAGTATCTCAAAACAAAAGAAACACTCTGCTAATCATGTCTTAATAAGAGATAAGAAGCATACGTCCTACGGAGGATTTCTTCTTACCCTTCTACCTAAAATAGCAGAAGCACAAAATCAAATTGAATCTATCCAACTACTCTAAAAGACAGCTTTTGCAAAAAGCTCTTAGACACTACGGAAGGCTCTAATGTGACAGACACAAGCTATTTCCTTCGCTATGTTGTCTGCACTTCTTTCTTCTTTGTTGAAAACTCTGTTGTTTCTCTATTTACAAATTGAATGGATAAATTCAGTAGCCACCTGCTTGAGTACTTGAGCTCTAGTGGTTTTCCCCTTAGTCTTAAATGGTATCACATGTTTTACAAGTTTTAAAAGATTTCTAGCCACACAAATGTTATGGAATGTTTACAACCACAAGTTTCAAAAGTCTGCCTTTTTTCCGTTAACTTTGTGCACAGTCAAATAGGTTCACATAAATTGAAATGGAGGGAGTAATAAACTTCAAAATTAGCCCGTAATGGGAACAAAACAAATCTAGACCCTTAACAACATAACGAATTTCGGAAACAAAGCAAGTACCATACATTATATCTAATCAGTCTACACCATACATACTTCTAGAATTATCAATAGTCTGATTCAAGCTATAAGAGCTCACCTTACGTTTTGTATAGTTTCTAAGTATGCAAACTTAATACACAAAAAGATCAAGAAAACTAATTTTAGATCAACCCAAAATTAGACAATTCAACCCTATATGCTCAAACACCCATTCTAGTAAACAGTGGTAGATCCAAAAATCTTAACAAGGGGATTCAAAAAAATAAAAGAATGCCACACCTGGGTTTCCAACTTATGACCTTAAACAATTTTTGAAGCCCCTTTACCACTAATTTTAAAGCTCCTTATGTCAAGGGAGTTCAAAAACTCATGTTTAAAGTTACCTATTTGCGCAGCATAAGTTTCCAACATTCATTGAGCTTAGCTCACCACTGCTTTTAAGTAAAGCATAAACCTATAAATTCTAATCAGCCTACACTATACCTTACTCATACCAACATCGTTTCAATTAAAACTACAAACAATTTAAATCCAAAAAATAAAAGAATTAAAGAAAAAAATACTTTGACTTTTTAAAGCTCGCAGTGCAAAAAGTATTAACATAATCAAATTTTTGCAGTATCTTTTGTAACTAGCTTGAGCACACCTTGACTATTCCACTACTAAATACATGCTAGCTCCCACCAGCACAGATACGGGGTAACTCAGCCCACCAAGGCTTAGGCAAATTTATTACAGTATTTAATCAGTTAAGAGTGCATTATCAAGTAATTGTCCACAGTAAACATGTATTGGTAACCTAAAAACTATGATACAAACCTGCCCTAACCAATTTTGTTAAAAAACAATTGACACTGCAATGTATATTGTAGTTAAATTAACAAAAGAAAACAAGGGCAGTATCTATTTGCAGTACTCAATCAGTTAAGAGTGCATTCTCAGGTAAGTGTCTAAACTAAACATGGGTTTATTAACTTCTAATTTATGCTAGTAACCTGCCCTAACCAATGTAG
This sequence comes from Nicotiana tomentosiformis, assembly GCF_000390325.3. NCBI lineage: Eukaryota > Viridiplantae > Streptophyta > Magnoliopsida > Solanales > Solanaceae > Nicotiana > Nicotiana tomentosiformis. The sequence continues at coordinate 30,603,044 of NC_090816.1, read as the reverse complement.
CTAACAAAAAAATCTTTACCCCGCAATGCATATTAATCAAATTTTAAAATAAGGAACTATTATTTGTGTGACCTGCTTCATCAAAACACTGATATCCTTCATCCTTTCATCCCATCCATCAACAAAAGCTTTCCCTTTTCGATTCTCGGCTTGAAGCTCCTTCACTTTATCCATTTCTTCATCAGTCCATCTAGCTGAACTGAACCCCCCAACAGATGGCCCGCCAGATCGTACATTTGTGGGGGCGGGACCCGGACCCGAACCCATTTGTCGGCCCACAACTTCTCCATCAAAATGCTCCTTTGTTAAACCAGTAGACCATGAATTTGAACCCACATCCCAACCCAAATCTTCTGTAGATGATCCGGTGCCTCCGAAATTGGAACTCCAATCATTATTGCCAGTAGAAAAGGGTTTGATAAAGTTGAAGTTTTTTAAGGATTTAGGAAGTGGGTTTTGCGACAAGTTTGTTAAGATTCGTTGAAGAGCTCGCATTTCTGAATCCTGTTAAATAAAACCCTAAAGATGAACTCAGTGAGTTAACGAAGCTACTATATGGTAGTATTCTGTTTTTTAAGTGTTCAGGCGAGAGGAAGGAAGAAGTTAGAGAAGTGAAGGGTTTAAGGGATTCCCCTCATTATTTTACTTTTTCTTTTTTCTTTTTCACGATTGATTGGGTTTTTAAAAAAAGGTGGAGAAAGAAAAAAGACAGAAAATGATTTTATTTTTTCTTAAGGGGATCTATTATGTTTGGCGTAAATTCAAAATGGTCCATAATGTTATAAAATAAACACGGTAAGGCAAATAAACTGAAGACAATTATACAGAGAGATTGAAATATTATTCAACTTCAAACTCATGTTCATAATGAACTGAAAACTACTCTATTTATAGAAGAAAGGAAGCAGCTGCGAGGCTTTTCAAGAAGTAGTTGCAAGGCTTTTCTTTAGCTGCTTATAAGTTGTCTGCATGAGCTGCTTGCAACCTGCCTGTTTAATAAGAAGCTGCTGCAAATCATTTCATTGAGTTGCTTGCAACCTGCCTGCATAAGCTGTTTGTAGATAAATTTCAACAGAGTACTAAATGGATAATCTTCTTCAGGAAGATTATCTATAGCGAAGTAATGAATGGACATCCACAATATAATATTTTCATAACACTCCCCATTGGATGTTCATTAAAAGATAATGTACCTCGTTAAAACCTTACTAGGAAAAACTCCGTGGAAAAAAATCCTAGTGAAGGAAAAAGAGTACACATATTTAGTAATACGCATAACTAGATATCTCATTAAAAACCTTATAAGAAAAACCCTGTGGCAAAAACCTTAGTAAGGGAAAAAGAGTACAACGCGTATTTCACTCCCCCTAATGAAAATCTTGTTCCAAATATTTGAGTCTCCGCATTCCAATCTTGTATACCATCTTCTCAAAAGTTGAAGTTGGCAAAGTGAACAAATCTGTTGGATTGTCAGTTGAACGGATTTGTTGCATATCGATGTCACAATTTTTCTGAAGATCGTGTGTGTAGAATAATTTTGGTGAAATGGGCTTCGTTCTATCTCCTTTTATAAATCCTCCCTTCAATTGAGTTATTCATGCAGCATTATTTTTCGTATAAAATTGTGGATCTTTTCTCATATTCCAAACCATATTTTTCTCGAATAATATAAATTATTGATCCCAACCATACGTATTCCCTACTTGCTTCATGAATAGCTATTATCTCAGCATGATTTGAAGAAGTAGTAATAATAGATTGCTTTGTGGAGCGCCATGATATGACAGTACCTCCATATGTAAACACGTATCCGGTTTGAGATCGAGCTTTATGTGGATCTGATAAATAATATGCATCTGCATAACCAATATGATTTGTACCACCTTTGTTAGCATTAACAAGATACATAAGTGCACCAATTGCACTAAGATAGAGTATTTCAGGACCAAGGAGTTACTCATCCTCTTCTGGAGGTCAGAACGGATCCTTATTCACTTCAAGTGATCGAACACTCATTTGGTGTACTTAATGGGTGTGTTTTGTCCATGTAAAAGCGTTTTAAGACCTTTTCTGTATAGACAGATTGATGGATAAAGATCCCGTCCGCTAAATATTCAATTTGCAGACTAAGACAAAGTTTTTCCCTTTGGAGCTCTTCTGGAGTTCCTATGATATCTATGCCATTAACATAAACAATAAGTATAACAAACTATGATGTTGTTTTCTTTGTAAAAATGCATGGACAAATGCCATCATTTACATAAGCTCCATTCATCAATTCAGTGAGGTGATTATATCACATGCGCCCAGATTGATTTAAACCGTACAAAGATTTTTGTACTCTTATTGAATGCATTTCACGATGCTTTGAACTATATGCTTCAGGCATTTTAAATCCTTCAGGGATCTTCATATAGGCTTAATCAAATGAGTCATATAGGTTATGACTTGCATTTAGATGGCATGACATCTTCAGGTGTTTGGACTACATGTCTGATCCTCACAATCTTTTACAATATTGTGAATTATATTATATCAAATATATCGTCAACGATCGTTTTGTATCGGTTCGCAAGTGACATAACTTGTTGAGATCTCATCACTTTCTTTATTTTCAGGTACATGAACTTCTTCTGGAGTTTCATGAAATGTTATGTCGTGGGCTCTTCTAGAGCTCATTTCCTCCTCATTATGATCATTTTGATCATTTGCTCCTATCCTTTTCAAGGATTGTTACCTTTGGAACCGATCGGTTTACTACGCTTCATGCGCGCAGTAAACTTTATCCTCCAGGGACTTTAATTTTAATAGGAGCATTTGTAGCTGAAATATGATATTTAATTTTAAATCAGCAAATGCTTCTGGCATTTGACTTGAATTATCTTCTAAGTGAGGATCATATTAATGATAATTCGATTCATATAGCATATTTTCAGCTGTTTATTCTATCCCCCAAAGTTAGAAAAACTAACACATATCCCCAATCTTCTTTGGAAAACCAATCTTTGTGCATTGTGGTAGAGAAATTAATCATATACCACACATCAAAAGTAATTAGATAGTAAAAATATTTGGTTTATGATCCTAATCCAATTGTGAGGGGAAGACTATCATATTTTGTTGGTATGATGCATACAAGTGTTGCTGTATGCAATCTAGAAAATCTAAGACCAATACATGAGGCTTTGTTCTCATAAGCAATAGTTTAGCCATTAATAGGAGGTATTCAATGCTAAACTAGCTTGGATATAAACTAGCATCATCAAGATGAACTCTCTTGATTTCATAATCTGAAAATTATGCTCTTAATTGAGAAAGATAATTTCAAATGCCAAACTGAAGGTTGAAAATAAACATATATGTAACCATCTTATATATGCATCTATAAGTGGTTCACATGATAGGTGAATGGGCCCATATTTACCTTTTATATATTTTAGAATTCGGGGATTTTAGTCCCAACTCTAGCTGGTATAATCAAATTATTATGAGAACAAGCAACACAAGAAAATTCTTGAAGAATCCTCTAGTTCTTCAGTATATACTTATCTAAATTCTCAAATAGCTCATTTAAAAATGGCAAATAAAAACTTCAAGTTTATCATGGCATGTGCTATCTCTAAGTAAACTTCTGGTTTACTATGACATAAACTTTTGCATCAGTAAACTTCTGATTTACTGTGGCTACTTTTGTATCAGTAAATTTCTGATTTACTGTGACTGCTTTTGCATTAGTAAACTTCTGGTATACTGTGATACATGATGTAGTACAAATTTGAAGAATAAGGCAGGTAACTTCTCACATACATATTTACCCCATATGATTGTGGAAACATGAAGATTTTTAATCTTTCAATCATTTGTAGTCTCAGTATGATAGTCATATGTATTAGTAAACTTCAGGTTTACTACAACATATATTTTGACCATAATCATATAATCTGAATGACATATTTGTATATAAGCTCTTCGAGAGCCTTCATTTATTATCCACAATCTAATATTTATCGGACACTACTGGTGTCATGTGTCTTCTAGACAAACATTTAGCTCTTCAGGAGCTTTTGTTGTACTACCAAATATTGCTTAGACACTTCTGGTATCATGAGAGAAAATCATAATCAAATGAACAATATAAAGCTAATTCTAAATTTATAAATGACGAAAATTAAGAATTTTAATATTTTTACCACTAACTTTGTGATAAATATATCCTTCAAGGAGAAATATCATTAACATCTGAATATTTTATATTAATACGGCAACCACATAGTCATTGCATCTTTTAAGGAAATATACACGAGTTGTTATTTCCTTCGGAGAACTCAATAACTAACCATAATATATTAATGTGGTTGTAGTAGAAAGCATCTTACAATAATGTGTTTGCCTTAGAATGATACTTAATAAAATTATCCAAAATATTTTACGTATAACAGGTACGTGCGGTAGGGGTGTTCAAAGCCGAACCGAAACCGAAAACTGAACCGCATAAGTGTCTTAATAGTTTATTGGTATCGGGTTAATGGTTTAACGTATGTGGAACAAATTGAATTTTTTTTATTAACGACTTATCGGTTTGGGACGGATTATTTAATTTTCTTAACGGATAATTCGTTAACCCGTTAAGAGAATATATATATATATATATATATATATATATATATATAAATTTATTTTTATCCATATGTTAATATGTATATTAAAGTAATATAAATACCTTCCACTGACCACTGCCACTGTATTACTCTATTAGACTAGAAACCATATTCTTAATTTCCCTTAGAAACCCAGCAGCCATCCCTCTCATCGTCAAGCCTCTCCCTAGGCCGACTCGCCGTCTCGCCTCTCCCTCTCGTCGACTCGCTCTCTCCCTATCGCCATAGCTAGAGCAGCAGCTGTAAGTTTCCATTAAGGCTATTTGAATAGGTTTGGCGCTCATACCAATGAATGAAGCACTTATGTGGACCAATGACCGATATTTCTTACAAGCAGCTCAGCAGCTCAGCGATCAGTGGAAGCTCATGCGTATGGGAGAAGACCCTGCTATTGATATCTGGATGGCCGATGTGACTACTCCTTCCTTGTTTCTTATAAATTCAGCTTACCTGCATTAGTTTGTGCCTTTTGGTGATCTATGTTAATCATTGTGCTTTTGTAGATTTATGTTAATCATTAGCCGATTCTTGACCGCAAAGAATATACCTTTTCCCATCTTACTTGCTGCTTAATCTACGTATTAGTTTTATTACATTAGAATTGCATATTTGATTTTTGCCTTTTCCATTACTTATTAGTGATTTTTTTTTATGTATTCCTGAATATTTATACTTGGTGTTTCCAGTAGCCCTTCTATTTAATTTTAGTTCGGTCTCATAATAAAAGTAGTCAGTCCAAACAAATTTTTAATTATCGGGTGGCCCGATAACCGCACAATAATAGCTAAACCGATACCAATCTATCCGATATCTTATCGGGTGGCTAGCGGATTAATACATTTAAAAGTCGATAGCCGATAAGCCGAACCGTTAAGAGTAAATAATCGTCCGATCCGCCCGATAAGTAGCCCTAACGTGCGGCAATAATCTTTATGCCACAAAAATAATATTTATATCCCCTGTTATTCTAGCTCTTCTGGAGGTGAGTTGTGGTATTTCTTCATTCACTCAAGGGAATGAAAACGTGCTTTAAAAATAACTTTGAATAGCTCATTATATTATTTACACACAGAAAGACACAGTTTTATAATATTTTCATGCTTTGAGAGAAAATTTCAATTGTGTTATTTCTTCTGGAGCAAATTAGAATACGAAAAATTGAGTATATATTCCCTCAATCATATTACCTCTTCTGGAGGTGAATCATAATATATTTACATCAATAGCGTGCTCATATTTTCGATTTTATTAATATTGTCACATTCACTGCATGGAATGGATTAATATTTATAAAAATTCTTATCCTTTAGGAAATCGAACATAATTATCTGAACATACGTTAATCCCATCAAATTGTGGTTCTTCAACCTCTTTTAAAGTATTTACTACCTCAGGAGTAAATCGAGGCGTGCATGTAATATAGAGAATATTTCTCTAGTTTATCTTTAATTGTAATCATAGAAAGCCTAAATTATCACTTCTGGTGGTCATAGGCATACACCACTTTTGGTGGTTAATAAAATTTAGTTACAATGAGATATACGAAACATAACCACTTCTGGTGGTTGTATATTTCTTGCAAACACTGCTAGAGTTTAACTGGATCTAACAATGTTATGCACTTTGTAATCCTTTATTAAGATAATTAGGATAAAAATAAATACCAAAATAGGTATTGTATACGTAACATATAACCAAGCAAGCGATGATAAAGATATTAAAATATAAGAAAAAAGCTCAAATTAAATTACGCAAATTTGGCCACTCCATATGTAAGTGATATCTACATCACTACTGCCAAGAAGAAAAATTCATCACCTCAAGGATATAATCTACCTTATGATTCTCGGAATGCACAAGATCTAACCACGGACATAAGAGTGTCGCCTTACATCGGAGATGAACACTGAAATAGAAATTAAATTCGAAGTAGGTGCTCAAAATGGCAGAGTCTCGTGCTGATAACATGTTATAAAATAAAGACTGTAAAATAAATAAATCGAAGACAAGTATAGATAGAGATTGATATATTATTCTACTTCAAACTCATGTTCATAATGAACTGAAAACTCCTCTATTTATAGAAGAAAGGAAGCAGTTGCGAGGCTTTTCAGGAAGTAGCTGCAAGGTTTTTCTTTAGCTGCTTGTAAGTTGTCTGCATGAGCTGCTTACAACCTGTCTGTTTAATAAGAAGCTGTTGCAAATCATTTCATTGAGTTGCTTGCAACCTGCCTGCATCAGCTGCTTGTAGATAAACGTCAACAGAGTACTAAATGGATAATCTTCTTCACGAAGATTATCTATAGCAGAGTAATGAATGGACATCCGCAATATAATATTTTCATAACACATAAATATAATTTTAAGCAATTTTTGTTCCTTAACGGTCATTGAGTATGATGGATAAGCAAATATAATCCTCAGATTTAAATTTAGTATCATTTTATCGGGGGAAGTGCAAGGATAGTCATTCTCACATATACTATTTAGAGATTAGCCAGTATTTATTTTGTCCTAAAATTTTAAACTGAAAATCTTAACTTCTAGACAATTTTAAGATATTTTTATCCTGAAAATTTGAACTGAAAAATTGAAATTCAGGACGCACTAGCTAATTACTAACTAGCAACCATTTAGAGTGGCTACTTGCTGTTATTTCTACCACTTTATCCATTGTTTGGTTAATCAACTAATCCTGGAATAAGTTATCCCATGATTAAAAATAGTACTGGGATAACTTATACCTACCAGAGGGTGGAATAGTAATCTGTATAAGTTATCCCAAGATAAAACAGTAAAATAGACAATTCAAAAGATTAATATAACATACCAAACAGTTAATAAGAAATAATACCAGGATAAGTAATCCTAGCATAACTAATCTCAGTATAATTAATTCTACCATAACTTGTCTTAGAACCATATGACCCCTAAGTTTTTTAAGAGTGAGCGATTTTGAGTACTCCATCAAATAGTTAACAAATTTGTGTGTGAAAAAAAGTATTTGGCCAAAATAAAAAATTATACCAGACACCAAAAATAAATTTAAAACCAATGGAATTTGAATCGCAAAAAGCTGCATTAGGCTCAAAAAGAAAATTAGCAGAAACTTCAAAAAATACACCTCCAAATAGGATTGCATGTTAAAAGAAAAAATCATAGTTGCCGTTAAATCTACAACCAAAGTTTGTTAGGTGTTTAATTGAAAAAAAAAAGTTCAGTTCTGGTAAACTTAGAGGATTAATATCAATAATACATAGTATATTATTTTTCCTAATACATCCTACCAAGCAACCCAAGCATGATACTGCGTATAATAGCCACACTATGCCAAGGGGGGTCAAGCGTACCCCATTCGCTGGAAAATGATACTGCGTATATAAGTCAAATATTATTTTATATGGTTATATATTATATTTGGCAAAATACATAAGTAGTGTCACGACCCAAACCAATGGACTGTGACGAGTGCCCGAGTTCCACCCACCAAACACCCCTAAGCATACGTCTAAGATATAAACATGACATAAGTGTAGGTCATGCATAACATCTGCCCCTAAACTGCTGAATCATGTGAATAACATACGTGAGGAGACATACTCAAAAGATATATATACACATACATGCGAAGTATAATAGGGCGAGCCGACAAGGCCACATACTATCCAACTATACATGACTTTCTACAGACCTCTAATAGAGTGTAAACCTGTATAAAGGACGGGACTGGGCCCCATCATACCCTTATATGTATACAAAAGTATCGTACCAAAACCCAATAGCAGCTCCGTATCAAATGGAGCACACCAACTCTCGTTGAGCTAGGATCCTAAGGAGGGGGACCATAAGCCTGTCTACCTGCACATGCGAGCATGAAACGCAGGCCCCCAGGCAATAGGGGCGTCAATATGAATAATGTACCGAGTATGTAAGGCATAAAAATTAATATATAAAAGGCATGAAAGAAACATGGAGTAAAGAACTCAACTTGTAAGTCTGAATAGCTCTATCAATCATGAAAATATTTATAATGTCATATGTATACGTATAAATATCATATCATGCATATGTATATGCGTACATAATATCATCAAGCCCCTGAGGGCATCCCATCATATCATCTCAGCCTCTGTGGGTAAATCATAAACGTATACCAGCTGATCAGGTGGTGGTGCATATATAATGCCATAACCTTTCTCTCATACCCCATATACATATACTATATGCGTATATAATGCCATCTGGTCATGGGTCAATATACATGTATAAATGAATGCAGTGCATAATGAAATAAGTCAATAAGATCTCTCGGAATGTTATGAGACCCATGAATAGACGATATGATAGTAGGACATATGGGGGAATCAAGAATATAGGTAACCCTAGTACTTCTAGGAATAGAATCATTCGTGAAAGTGGTATGCTTGCTCGTTTCGTTGTATCATATAGATTATGCCAAAAGGAAAAAAGGAATAACCTTAACATACCTTAATTCCATTGAGTCCTTAATACCTTCCAAGCAATTCTTCAAATAACTCAACTCAATCTACCATAGCATAAAGAGATTCAAAATAAGTATTGAGTAAAGGCTAAGTCCGCAACTTAAACTAGTAGCTCGTTTATATAAATTCGGGCAGCATATCCCCTGTAACAAGAGCCTCCTCCAATACCATATACCAATAACAATGACCAGAGCAATCCAACAATACATAATTATCAATAACAAGTCACTACTACTTCACGACGAGCGGCTAGCTCCGATTGAAACTCGTATACCCCATATCACCCCTTATAGACTTCTTAACTTAACTTAACAGTATCATTAACATGATAATGAATTCATTCATCAATGATTTCAGTCTTATACCATATATTTATAATAAAGAAAATAATTCACAACTCCAACTATCATCAATTAGAATATTTATTCACTAGTTCATGTCTAGTCCATCCATTTAACTTAATCAACATCAATATAACCTTAAGCACATAAAAGAACATAATATAATTACCTCCTACAGTGGATTCAAGTTGATATCCATGTTATATACAGCTTACTACAGTCCAACACACCCCAATCACTCCATACCCAAAACGACAACTATAGTAGTGTCAAACACCCCGAAAATATTACAAAGAACGACTAATCCACCATTTCGCCATTTATGTGGTGTTTCTCCACACTATTTCTCATCTAAAACTCCATTAACAGTAGAAAAATAGACAGCCCAAAAGCAACACGAAACAACCTACAAAACAGTCCATTACAAGTCAAATAACTCGAATTCACGGCTTCTGATCACCGTCCCATGAGTTCTAACTATTAGAAAATAAATTTATCAACCTTTCTTGATATTTAAAAGCTTAAATACAGAAAGTAGGCATTTTCGTCACTATTAAATACATCCCAAAACTCAAACTACAAAGAAAAAGAGAGGCGATATAGCGATACTTACGCCGTAGGGATCGTTTTAATGTTATCGCTTCTTGATTTCGTGCCCGGGATGATAATCTTATTTGAAGACCTTGTAGAGAGCTTAAGGGTAAGGTTAGGGGTGTTATTTGGTCGTGCTCTCTGGAAAGATGGAGAAAGAGACGAGATAAGGGATGTAAATATCCCATTTTTTAAAAAGTCAAAAAGGTGCTACTTGGCACCTTTGCATTGGCCATCCTTCAGACGCTTATATCTTTTTATCTAAACGTCGTATGAATGAACGGTTAAGATAGTTGGAAACTATATTCCAAGACCTTCAATTTTATATACAATATATCCCAAAAAGACCCAATATAGCAAACTAAATTTATTGCTCAAACAACTCTGTTACAAGGCAAATCCTTAGTTGGTTTTTGCGCAACTTTAATCCGATTTTCCCAAACTTTATATTTTCTATCCAAACATCATATATAACCATATTATGACTTTAAACTCATTTAAATAGTGATTAACAAGTATCATATTCATTACGTCACCTTGGGACGCACATGGTGTAACAATCTTCCCCCCTTAGAAACATTCATCCTCGAATGTTAAACTCCCAGAATCTATAGAAATTTTGGCAGAGTCTCCTCTGTAATGGTACTACTACCAACCTGTCACACAACAAACCCAACCATACAAATCCACACAGGTCCACAATCATCAATAACACCAATGGCCTCACACGACCAATAACAATAACTAACATAAGAATCAAGTATAATTTACGTACCTAAAGGATGTGATGTCTCGGTCTAATCCTCCTTCGTAATTGGAAAAAAGTAAGGATACCTAGTCTTCATTTCTTCTTCAGCTTCCCAAGTCATTTCCTCCACATTATTGTTTCTCCAAAGTACTTTAACCGAAGCTACATCCTTAGTTCTCAATCTCCGAACTTGTCTATCTAGTATAGAAATTGGAGCTTCCTCATATGATAGCTGCTCTGTAACCTGAACATCATCAACTGGAATGACTTTAGAGGGATCTCCAATACACTTATGGATCATAGACACATGAAAGACTGGATGTACAGACTCCAAGTTGGAAGGCAAGTCTAACTCATATGCTACTAGGCCTACTCTGCGTATAATCTTATAAGGTCCAATGTACCGAGGGCTAAGATTTCCTTTCTTACCGAATCTCATAAAGCCTTTCAGCGGTGATACCTTTAGGAATACCTAGTCGTCTACCTGAAACTCCAAGTCTCGTCGTCGATTATCTGCATAGGACTTGTGACGACTCTGAGCTGATAATAGCCTTTTCCTTATAAGCTTAATCTTCTCAACTGCTTGTTGTACCAACTCTAGTCCTACTAACTTAGTTTCCCCAATTTCGAACCATCCGATAGGAGACCTATACTTTCGTCCGTAAAGAGCTTCGTATGGAGCCATCTGAATGCTGGACTGATAACTATTATTATATGCGAACTCAATAAGTGGAAGATGATCATCCCAGCTACCCCTGATGTCCATCACACAAGCCCGTAGCATATCCTCCAGTGTTTGAATAGTACGCTCGGCCTGATCGTCTGTCTGGGGATGAAATATTGTACTAAGACCTTCCTGAGTCCCCAATCCTTTTTGGAAGGACCTCAAAAAATTAGCAGTAAACTAAGCACCTCTATCTAAGATAATAGATATATGGATACCATGAAGTCATACTATTTCCTTAATGTAAAGTCTTGCATAATCTTCTGCTGAATACGTAGTCTTGACATGCAAAAAATGGGCTGATTTTGTAAGTCTATCAACAATAACCCATATAGAATCGAACTTACGCTGGGTACGAGGTAAGCCTATGATGAAATCCATATTAATCACTTCCTATTTCCAAGTCAGAATCTCTATAGCCTACAATAATCCATCGGGTTTCTGATGCTCAATCTTAACCTGCTGACAATTAGGGCATTGAATAACAAACTCTACTATATACTTCTTCATTCAGTCCCACTAGTATATTCCCTTGATATCATGATACATCTTCGTCGCTCCTAGATGAATAAAATAACAAGAATAGTGAGCTTCTCCCATAACCTGTTGGCGCAACCCTGCCACATTAGGAACACATAATCGACCTCGATATCTGAGGACTCCATCTCCTGTAATCTCAAATGGTGTCTTCTCCTTTTAAGGGGTTGTATCTCTGTAGTGAGCTAGCACAGGATCTTCATACTGGCGTTCCTTCACTTCAGTTACTAGAGAGGATGTTGCTGTGTCATGAATAGTAACTCCGATACCACCTAAATCTAGTAATCGAACTCCAAGATTAGCTAGCTGATGAATCTCACGAGCTATCTCACTCTTCTATGGATGTAAATATGATAGGTTACCCATAGATCTACGGCTGGGGGCGTCGGCTACTACATTCGCCTTCCCTGGATGGTATAAAATATCAATATCATAGTCTTTCAGTAGCTCCAACCATCGCCTCTGACGTAAATTCAATTCATTTTGCTTGGATATATACTGAATGCTCTTATGGTCTGTATAGATATCAACATGAATGCCATACAAATAGTGCCTCCACATCTTTAGTGCATGAATCACCGCGGCTAACTCTAAATCGTGGGTCGGGTAATTCTTATCGTGGTTTCTTAGTTGTCTATAAGCGTAAGCGAAAACCTTACCATGCTGCATCAATACACAACCCAATCCAACGGCCGAAGCGTCATAATAGATAGCATAACCATCGGTCCCTTCTGAAAGTGTCAGAACCGGTGCTGAAGTCAATCTGTCCTTCAATGCATGGAAACTCCGCTCACAAGCATCAACCCACTGAAACTTAGTTGCCTTCTGAGTCAACTTTGTCAATGGTTCTAAAAGAGAAGAAAAACCCTTCACAAATCTCCTGTAATAACCTGCCAAAACCCAGGAAACTACAAGCCTCCGTCAGTGTCGTGGGTCTAGGCCAAGTCTTCACTGCCTCAATCTTCTGTGTATCAACCCGGATACCCTCACCTGAAATAATATGACTAAGGAAGGCTACAAAATTCAACCAGAATTCACAATTAGAGAATTTTGCATACAACTTCCTTTCTTTTAGAACTCAGAGTACAATACGTAAATGATCTGCATGCTTAGCCTCTGAATGGGAGTAAACCAAAATATCATCTATAAATACAATCACGAACTGATCTAGAAAGGGTCTGAACACACGGTTCATCAAGTCCATGAATATTGCTGGGGCATTGGTTAACCCGAACGACATAACTCAAAACTCATAGTGCCCGTATCTGGTCCTGAATACTGTCTTCGGAATATATTTCTCTTTAACCTTTATCTGATGGTACCCAGACCTCAAGTCTATCTTTGAGAAACACCTGGCACCCTGCAACTGATCAAATAAATTATCAATTCTCGGGAGCGGGTACATATTCTTGATCGTTACCTTATTCAACTATCTGTAATCAATACACATCCGCAAGGAACCATCTTTCTTTCTTACAAATAACACGGGTGCTCCCTACGGTGATGTACTGGGTCTCATAAAGCCTTTTTTAAGCAAACCCCTCAGTTGTTCTTTCAACTCTCTCGACTCTGCATGTGTCATTCTATACGGAGGAATAAATATCGGTTGGTTATATGGTAATGTGTCAATAGAAAACTCAATCTCCCTCTCTGGCGAAGGCCATGAAGCTCATCGGGAAAAACATTGGGAAACTCATTAACCACCGGGATAGACTGAAGGGTCGGTGACTTTGTTTTCATATCCTGTACCCGAACTAAGTGATAAATATAGCCATTTTTGATCATCTTCCTTACCTTGATATATGAAATAAACCTACCTCTTGGCGATGCAGTATTAATTTTCCACTCCAGAATTAGCTCCCCTGGAAACTGGAACCGAATCATCTTTGATCTACAATAAACGTTAGTATAATAAGAAGCCAACCAATCCATACCCATTATAACATCATATTCTACCATATCTAACTCAATCAAGTTTGCTACTGTAAAATGACTATGAACTACTACTATACAGTCTTTATATACACGTCTAGCTATCACTGGATCCCCAATAGGTATAAACACCTCAAAAGGTTCAATCAACTTAGGTTTTATCCCAAACTTACTAGCAACCAATAGAGTCACGTACGATAAGGTGGAACCTGGATCAATTAATGCATATACATCATATGAAGAGACTGATAATATACCTGTAACAATATCAGGTGATGACTCATGATCCTGTCGACCCACTAATGCATAAATACGGTTCTGAAGACCGCTCGAGTTAGATGCTCCACTTCTGCCTCTACCACGACCAACTGGTGCATGTGAACCTTGCCCAGGGGGGCATACTAATGATGATGAACTGGCTACAGATCTCGCTGATTGAACTATACTTGCACCACCTCTCGTCGGACAATCTCTCATAACGTGGCCTGGATAACCACAAGTATAACAAACACCCAACCCTACAAGGCACTGCCTGGCGTGTTGCTTACCACACTAAGCACATCGTGGCAAGGGTGGCCTCATCTGACTTAACTCACCCCTATAGTGAGAACTAGAGGCCCTGGAACTCTAACTAGGCCCTAAATATGTGGAACGATCAAATATCCTACCGGCAAACTGAGGGGGTGCACTAGCTGATGGCTAGGCTGGATACCTCAGGTACTGATATCGCTGACCACCTCGAAACTCACTAGAAGGACCTCAAGATCTCACTCTCTTACTCTGGCCCCTATCATGCTCACGATCGGCCCTCTGCTTCTGCTTATGCTCTTCTACACCCTGAGCGTATGCCTGAATATGAGAAATATCTATGCCTGGCTGAAGTGAAACCGACATACAATCATTAAGCATGCGCGGCTCCAAACCCATCATGAACCGGTGAACCCGATACTCCATCTTATCTATAATAATGGGAGCATATCTAGCCAAAGAATCAAACTGAAGGTTGTACTCCCTAACACTCATATTACCCTACCGAAGGGTCAATGCCCTATCAACTCTGGCCTGTCTAAGCTCTGGTGGCAAATAATGACGAAGAAAATCCTCTGTAAACTCTTGCGATACTGCTGGAGGGGCATCCTCACCTCTGGACAACTCCCAAGACTCGTACCAATTTACTCTAACATCCCGAAGTCTATGGAAATCTAGCTCAACTAACTCAGTCACAGTGGCCTTCACTACCCTCAAAGTTCTCTGCATCCTATCAATAAATACCTGAGGGTTCTCGTTTTGATATGCTCCAGTGAATATGTGAGGGTCCAAATTAATGAAATCGCGAACCCTCGCACTGATCGCCCTATCTGCATGACCGATACCTACCTCCGGGCATCGAGCCTGTGCGGCCACTAATCGAGTCAATAGCTGAATAACATCTCTCATCTACAGACCCTATACATCTGGCTGAGGAACTGGGGTACTGGGGCTGGAGCTGGTGCTCCTAGGATCTCCTCCGGAGAGGGTAAGGTATGTGAAGTCTGAGATAAAGTCTCAATATGTGACTCTCCCCGAGCCTTGGTAACTCGTGTCGCTCGACTTGTAGTCTTATAATGTTTTCAACGATGCCCAAGAAGGCTACAATCGCACGATATAAGATAAGAAGGGATGGTAATATCTTATATGTCCTGTAGCCTCCTCTTTATAAGTATGGTGCACAACACACTCATAAACGAGATTTTACTAGACACAGTCTATAGACAACCCTAGGATGGAACTGCTCTGATACCACTTTTGTCACGACCCAACCAATGGACTGTGACGAGTGCCCGAGTTCTACCTACCGAACACCCCTAAGCATATGTCTATGATATAAACATGAAATAAGTGTAGGTCATGCATAACATCTGCCCCTAAACTGTTGAATCATGTGAATAACATAAGTGAGGAGACATACTCAAAAGACATATATACATATACATGCAGAATACAGTAGGACGAGCCGACAAGGCCACATACTATCCAACAATACATGATTGTCTACAGACCTCTAATAGAGTGTAAAATTGTATAAAGGACGGGGCTGGGCCCCGTCATACCCTTATATGTATACAAAAGTATCGTACCAAAACCCAATAGTAGCTCCGAATCAAATGGAGCACACCAACTCTCGCTGAGCTAGGATCCTAAGGAAGGGGACCGTCAGCCTGTCTATCTGCACCTGCGAGCATGAAACGCAGCCCCCCAAGCAATAGGGGCGTCAGTACGAATAATGTACCGAGTATGTAAGGCATAAAAATTAATATATAAAAGACATGAAAGAAACATGGAGTAAAGAACTAAACTTGTAAGTCTGAATAGTCCTGTGAATCATGAAAATATTTATAATGCCATATGTATGCGTATAAATATCATATCATGCATAGGTATATGCTTACATAACATCATCAAGCCCCTAAGGGCATCCCATAATATCATCTCAGCCTTTGTGGGCGAAATCATAAACGTATACCAGATGATCAGGTGGTCGTGTGTATATAATATCATAACCTTTCTCCCATACCTCATATACATATACTATATACATATATAACGTTATCTGGTCATGAGTCAATATCCATATATAAATGAATGCATTGCATAATGAAATAAGTCAATAAGATCTCTTGGAATGTCATGAGACTCATGAACAGACGATATGATAGTAGGACATATGAGGGAATCAAGAATATAGGTAACCCTAGTACTTCTAGGAATAGAATCATTCGTGAAAGTGGCGTGCTTGCTCGTTTCGCTATATCATATGGATCATGCCAAAAGGAAAGACGGGATAGACTTAACATAACTTAATTCCATTGAGTCCTTAATACCCTCCAAGCAATTCTTCAAACAACACAACTCAATCTACCATAGCATAAAGAGATTCAAAATCAGTGTTGAGTAAAGGCTAAGTCCACAACTTAAACTAGTAGCTCGTTTATATAAATTTGGGCAGCATCTCCCCTGTAACAAGAGCCTCCTACAATACCATATACCAACAAAAATGATCAGAGCAATCCAGCAATACATAATTATCAATAACAAGACACCATATAACAACAACAAGTCACAACTACTTCACGACGAGCGGCTAGCTCCGATTGAAACCTGTATACCCCATATCACCCCTTATAGACTTCTTAACTTAACTTAACAGTATCATTAACATGATAATGAATTCATTCATCAATGATTTCAGCCTTATACTATATATTTATAACCAAAAAAATAATTCATAACTCCAACTATCCTCAATTAGAATATTTATTCACTAGTTCATGTCTAGTCCATCAATTTAACTTAATAAACATCAAAAAAACCTTAAGCTAATAAAAGAACACAATATAATTACCTCCTACAGTGGATTCAAGTCTAGATCCATGTTATATATAGCTTACAACAGCCCAACACACCCCAATTATTTCATACCCAAAACGACAACTATAGTAGTGTCACACACCCCGAAAATATTACAAATAACGTCTAATCCACCATTTCGCTATTATGTGGTGTTTCTCCACACAATTTTTTCTCCAAAACTCCATTAAATAGTAGCAAAATAGAAATTCCAAAAGCAACATGAAACATGCCACAAAACAGTCCACTACAAGTCAAATAACTCGAACTCACGGCTTTCGATCACCGTCCCGTGAGTTCTAACTATTAGAAAATAAATTTATCAAACTTTTTTAATATTTAAAAGCTTAAATACAGAAAGTACGCATTTTCTTAACTATTAAATACATCCCAAAACTCAAACTACAAAGAAAAAGAGAGGCGATATAGCGATATTTATGTCATAGGGATCACTTTAATGTTATCGTTTCTTGATTTCGTACCCGGGATGATAATCTTTTTTGAAGCCCGCCCTTGTATAGAGCTTAAGGATAAGGTTAGGGATGTTATTTGGTCGTGCTTTCTGGAAATATGGAGAAAGAGACGAGATAAGGGATGTACATATCCCGTTTTTTTAAAAGTAAAAAAGGTGCTACTTGGCACCCTCACATTGGCCCTTCTTCAGACGCTTATAACTTTTATCCGGACGTCGTATGAACGAACGGTTAAGAGCGTTGGAAACTACATTCCAAGACCTTCAATTTTGTATATAATATGTCCCAAAAAGACCCCTTATAGCAAACGAAATTTATTTATCAAAAAGCTCTGTTACAAGGCAAATCCTTAGTCGATTTTCCGCAACTTTAGTCCGATTTTTCCCAAACTTTATATTTTCTATCCAAACATTATATATAGATATATTATGACTTTAAACTCATTTAAATCGTGATTAACAAGTCTAATATTTATTACATCACCTTGGGACGCACATGGTGTAACAAGTAACCACTTGAACTATAGGCCAAATCCTTGTTACACACTTTCTGAGGACCAATGTCACCTTACACACGCAACCTTTCAAAATTGTATCTAGTACACACCACTTTTTCTTGATCGATTTTTGTTTGGAGATTGCATCTACGTGCCAATCAAAATGTGACATGTGTCATAACTCATAACTCATCTGTAAATAAATAGTACTTTGTATATTTAAAATAAACCTTAATTGATTAAATTAAAAAAAATATTATGTCATCTTCCCCAAGCACCCCCCTTCCCTCCTCGTCCCATTAACTTCCTCTTTGGACATGGAAGAGGAGAGCAATATCATCTATCATCTATCGAGAATAATACATGGAGCTCAGAAGAGAAGAGCAAAATCAAGGGCAACAAACGAAGCCAAGAATGCCATCATCATTATCACTGCAACAACGTTTTCAAATCCGATAATGAAAGAGATGAATATTGAAATTGCAACTTCTCCTTCCTCCATTTTCCTCCTCCATTTTCAGATCTTATACTACGACCAAACAAAGCAAATCAAAGTTAATTTTTGGTTTCCATGATTAAAGAACTCCATTGTAAAAAAATCTCCAATTTTCTCTTATAATTTTATTCATTCTCATGAAATACGAAAAGCTATTCCTTTTTAATTATGTAATGGTTAGATGTTTTGATGAATTTTAATGGTAGAAAAAGAAGTAAGACAAGTTTGGAAGGGCAAGAGACGACAAATCATTTAATTTTTGTTATTCTCATAAAAGAGCATCTTGTTTAAATTCTTTATTATGGGTTTTGATGAATTTTTTTAAGCTACAGGGGGAAGAGATGAAACATAGGGGAATTTGGGAAAGACAAGTCAGGAAATGATGGGGTGGGGGTGGGGGTGGTGGGGCTGGTAGTTTTGGGAAGGCGGAAGGTATTTTCATTTGATAAAAAAGGAAAAATAAGAAAAATGTTATTACTTTGACACATAGCACTAAATACGGATTTAGACAAAAAAAATTTCAAGTTTTACGCGTCCAGTCTTTTTGTTAAGCATGTGCGTGCCATGTAACAAAAGTGGTGTGTACTAGATACAATTTTGAAAGGTTGCGTGTATAAGGTGATATTGGTTTTGCCATTATATTTTGAACATCCTTAATATAGTTTAGTGAAGCAGTTCAACGGTTCAGGGTGTTCAAAGTAATATGTTGTTTACGGGTTCAAAGTTATCTGCCCATTTTGTTTACCAAAACTAAACGCAAACCGCTGTGCGTAGTCTATTTGACTCCTTTTCAAATAATTTATACTATCCATCAACAAAAAAATTTATTAACTTGTTTAAAGTTTGAATACTAGTGCGGGATTCCTAAGTACGTCACTGCCAAGGAGAGAAACAAATTCTTAGCACTCATTTCACGCTTCCCATAAACTTATCCATTTATTCTAATATTTTGACCGATGAAAGCTCAAAGTAGCAAGCTATGATCATTCAATAGAATATTTTTTCTCTAGAACGATTCAACATGGTGTTTATTTTGTAAAAGGACTTTGGTGCAACAAGCTGTTTGTTCTACTTTTGTTTTTTGACTGGTCCGCAATTTAAGTTTGTTGAAGTATATTGATTATTGATAAGCAGCATCCAATAAGTTAATTCTTCAAAAAAATTCAAAACTTATGAAAGCAACTTCATTCAAAGTCCTGGAAATATTAAATTAGATTGATGTTGGAACTTAGATTCTGTTTTAGTTATAACACCCTCCTTTACAATAAGTAATATACATACATTTTTAATGAAATTACATATATTGTCCAAACAAGTTCCATAATATATACTGTATTAAAGTAATTTTAACTTTATATTAATAAGAATATATTCTAATTTTACGTACAGTATACCTACCTTTTAACCTATAAATTTTGTCTTACCAGCATACATAGGTTGTCGCTCTCCGATTTTTTCTTTTTTTTTTTACATGTACTCGATATTTATATCAAGCCAATAAATATATGTAATATGCGTTCACATAAATTTGTATATCATTCAATCATGATCGTTTACAAATGACTTTAGGCTATTTGCTATTAATAACTGGCATAGTTTCCATTAACTCTGCTCAAGAATTACATGCATTTTTTGTTTAATGTGATTTGAACTCTGATTTTTCATGATTTTCAGCCACTTACCGTTTGGACACGCCCTTGGGTGCTTTCATTAATATATGTTCCGTACATCTATTGATCATTTCACCAATTACCTGGTAAAGTAATATGATTTTGTGTAAGTATCATATGTGGAAATAAATTTTTAGACTACAATCTGATACTTTGCAAGTGGACAACACTATTTATCTTGTAAGGATAAAATTTTGGTTTGTTTTAGAGGTGATTAAGAATTTTTTGTTTTGTACCTTGATATAATGACAGAACACCAAAAAGTCCCTTAAAATCTTGCATCTTTTATTCTCAAAAGGTGGCCTTTTAAAAAGTTAATCTTGAATTGTCTACATCCATTCATCTGGTGCATACTACAAACTCCATTTATATTCTATGCTTCTTTTTATGGTTATACAAAAAACTCAGTATATGGTTTTTAGATACAATTTTAATAACAAAGACAAAGACAAAGAGCCACATCAACTGAGAAATCATGTAATCAATGTATATGCAATCTACAAGGATTGCTTTTGGTCCCCAGTGCACATGGATCTCAACAACTTGAGCAACATTCTTGCCTTATTTTTGGTCCTCTCACTACACTGGCTCTGAAGGAGTAACAATAACTGAGTCAAAACCCCACTATAGATAGCTTCTTCCCTAGCATGCATGAAATCATGACACACAATAATTAAAGAATTCACTGCACTTTCACTTCCTTCATTATCTGATGATACTCTAAATACCATCTTCACAATTGCACTAACACCATTTGGATGCTTTAAAACATCTTCTTTTGCATTTTCTACAACTAACAATGTCTCAATTGTTTTCATTGCCAATATTGGTGCCAGTAAGCTTCTATATTGGCACTTTGGAGCACTCACAATGTATGTTATGAGTGCCTTAACTGCATTTTCCTTCACTATAAATTCGCGATTTTGTTCGAGAGAAGATAATGCTGAAAGAGCTCTGATTGTTTCTTCAGAACCATCTAATTTGTTCTCAATAAGATGAACAAGTTCTTGAATTAAAATCTTGGATTTACCCAACATAGCTAAAAGTTCCTTTGACTGCAAAGATGATGAAATTGCCACTATTAAATGGCACAAGCTTTTCTTGATTATAAAAGTTCCTTTCTTGAATAGTATCAAGAAGTTTGTAAACTTGGATTCATCTTCTTTGAGCATGTTGAGAGTTCCCAAATCACTAAATGGCAACAATTTCAATGCACAAACAAGTGCTTTCTCCAAAAATATGAGACTTTCTTGGAAATTTGAACTTTGATCAACTGCATTTTCCAATGCTAATTCAAGAATCAATTGGAAGAAGTCTAGTTGAATCAAGAAAGAGTTTTCTAAAGGCAAATCTTCTGACAAAGCAACAACTTTCTCTAGTGCTTGAACTTTTGTGTCCAATGTAGACTCCTTTGACTGAAGATTGTGTTTGAGACCAACAATTGAATCATCAACTGTTTGAAAGTAATGAAGATCATAACCATTTCTGCAGTTCAATTGAAGCCATTGATGAATCAAATGGCGAAGGGTGTGGTTTGGTACAATAGAAGAGTCATTGAGTTTCTGCATTGTAACAGGACAAGTTGAATTGCCACAAGATAGCCATTTTTCAATGCTGGATCTATCATATGTTTGGCCTGTGCATAAAGTGACTGGATCTTTAAACAAATCTAGACTTATTGGACACCTAAATAAGGGAGGAATTGCCATTTCAGGCTCCTTCATTGACCAAAAGGATAACAAAAAATGATCAATTGTATAGATGATGATGTTAACAGTAACGGACAACAACAACAACAAACTCAATGAAATTTACAAGTGGGGTTTGGGGACGTTAAAGCAGTTAAAGAAATATTCAAGTGAAATAAATGAAATCTTGAAGTGGGATTTTAGTTTAATTCCAAAAGGGAAGTGTACAAATGACAAGAGAGTTGGAATAGTGAGTTTTCACTTGGTTGATTGAACATAGAATAACACAATGGGATGTCTAAAAGATATATATCCTGTTTTTATGAGCCAAGAAAAATAGAGTGAAAGAGTAAGCCTAAGATTGTTTGTAAGGCTGCAGATTGAAGTGGAACAAGGCACATGAAAGAGGAAGAAGTGGGGTGAGAAGCTAAGCAAAATATATGAAATCTGAGTGGGAAAAAATGAGAAGAGAACAAAGAGACACAAACACAAGAGTTGGCCAAAAGGAGGAGGAGTAGGCCTTATCTAAGTAAAGCAAGAAAGACTGGTAGATTGCAACTAATGAAATAGAATAATTTTAGGTAAGAGAGTGAATGGGACCACTTTTGTCTTTTTTTTGCCAATAGATTGTAACTACAGTCAAACTGACCCACCCAAACACACTCATATCAAAAGTTCATGTCTTTGAACTTTGAATCCCCAAATTATACTTGTTTGATGTGACACCCTCCTTACCACAAAAAGAATATTACTAGTAATTTTTTGTAAAAGAAGAAACAAAAGGCATCTCTTTGTCTCCACATTTTTAACCATTGGATATTCATTCAAAGTTCACTTATTTGATTAATTCAGATTTATTACAACAAGAAAAAGTGAGCTCTACGAATAGTGCTCGAAATAGTTTTGTAAAATTATCACATTTCTTAAATATTCTTACTTCTGGCACATACTAAAAAGTAATCTTAAACATAAACTTTAGCTTGTATTAACTTTATTTAAATTCTCCACAAATTTATCTTAATTCCCTTATAATCAGTTCCATGAGACTGGAATTCAAATACTTCGATACTCAAGTTTTTATAATAAAAAAAAGAATAATATTAGTCTATGCTTTCATACTTTCTTTTACTTTTCTTTTTCTACCAATTGATGTTCTAGATTACATTAGGTAAAGCAGTGTAGGCGTGATAGTCCTTGATTCCTTTTTTTTTAATCCGGTATTTAGAGTCTGACTAAAATCGGAGACGTGTCGGAAAGTTTCACATTTTGGGGTAAAGTGTTTCCTAACAAAAGAGACTCGATACTCAAGGCTCAAACTCAAAATCTTTGATTGAGGATAAAATAGTACTTACTACTCACCACAGTCTAATCTTTGGTAGTTAGTCCAAATGTGATTCTCCTCTTATAAGTAGGGGCGGATTTAGGGGAACGAAAGGGGGTTCATCCGAACCCTTCGCCAAAAAATTACACTGTATATATAAGGCAAAATCTGTTTTTTACCTCTATATATTAAGTTTTGAACCCCCTTGACATAGTCCAAAAGTGTAGCTTAGTGGTCAAGAAGGTTTAAAATCTTTGAAAGGTCATAGGTTCAATTCCCACTAGCTATGATCTTTTTTTTCTTGAACCCCTTCGCGGAGATCCTGCCTCCGCCCCTGCTTACAAGTTGGGTATTGAAGAACTCAAAAGTTACCACTAATGTATGCATAAACGTAAAAGAGTTTAACTTTGACGTTCATGTATCAAAATAAAAATTGGATGAATCCATAAGTAGGCCAGTAACTAGGTTATGTAAGCAACTGGCCTATTTGAGTATATTTTGACTGGCCAAACAAGGCATTTGTTTTTTCCCTAGTCAAAGTGCAACAGCTCCAGCTAATGTTGTCCACTTTTTTTTATTTGCTGCATACCAATATAGTACATGATTCTATTAATTGGTCAGTAGTGACTATAATAGTCAAATACAGTACATGTGCACATCCTATGATCTCATCTCTTAATCTCATTTCTTTTAAGTACAGAAGTTTTTATCACAGATTCAAGATTTGGACTTAGTAAATTTGCAGTGGATGAGCGGAAGTGCGAAATATCTGGAAACTCGGGATAGTAAATGGATTTGAAGCCCTCTTGTTTTGATTGAATTTGATTTCGTTGCGCCCTGAATTAATCAAAAAACTTATTGATTTGATTCATCCGTTTTATTTATTTGGGCGAGAGGGAGGCTGTGTGTCACCTGGGCTATAGCTTTTCCGTCGGTTGATTTTCATCCACTCATGTTTAATGATGATAATTGGATGATAAGTCGAAGCCTCTTTCTGCAAAGCTTAACAAATTAGAACTTATAGGGTCGATAGGATGTATAAGAATAATACTCCTATTGAATATGGTGTATTAGTAGTGCTAGTAATGCTGAGATAAGTTATGCTAGGATTATTACTTATCGACAATTTGATTCGATATATTAAAGGTTTTGAAAAGATAGTCATCTTTATACATACTTATAAATGTAGTAAAAATTATGGCATTGCTAATGATATACAGTCAAACCTCTTTATAATAGTCTCATTTGTTCCGAATATTTTTTGATGTTATAACGAAGTATTGTTATAGAGAACATATATTATAACATAACATAAAAATTGGTTCCGAAAAAATTTGGCTTTTATAGAAAAGTATTGTTATATAGAGATGTTGTTATAGAGAGGTATGACTGTAGTTGTTATATATAAGAATCAATGTTTAAAAAGACAGAGGCGTAAGGTAGGGCATTTTATTTTACACAGGGCAAGGCATAAGCCCCGAGACATAGGGAGCAAGTCCCATAGATCTTTAAATTTATTAATTTATAAATTAATAAAATAGCAAAATAATCACTATATATATATATATATATATATAAACAATGCAATATTGTTAATGTTACTATAAGATAAAAATGAACTATAACGTCTTATCTTTCAAACGATTAAAAGATCATAATATTTTAAAAATATTATCAAATTATACGGTTTATCCTCTCTAAAAGTTAATAATCAATAAAATTTATCAATAATATAATTTAAAATATTACTCCTTATGAATAAATTAAAATTGTTTTCAAATAGTAAAATAATAAAAGTTTGATAGTTTTGAGAGACATAGAACTAAAATATGAATATTTGTAATAAGTGAAGAAGCAAATTTTGGCGATTCAAATGATATTCACTCTCCAATGTTCTCAATTAGTAAATACACAATACCATGATTCATTATTTTGAGTTATTCTCAGTTTTTGTATATCTATTGATGCATAAAACTTTAATTATTCATTTGTTAAAAAAAATTAGGTGTTAGCAATGCTAATTAAGAAATTTGATGCATGATTTGCGCTAGAAACTATTAGTCGAGCCCCAAGCAAAGAGCGTTAGGCGTATTTCAGGCGCATAATCAGGCGCTTGAAATCTCACAGAACTAAGCCCCACACGTGATCCCCGAAGCGTTTTGATATTACCCCGTCCCGGGGCGAGTACCGAGGCAAGTCATAAGAGAATCTTTTAAAATACTGATAAGAATAATAATGAGTATTAGGTTGAAAAAATACTACCAAACAAGAAATTAATAGTAAAGCTAATACATATCCCTCCACCCCATAATACATCATATCAAACGACCCCATAATCTTTGGCTATCGAGAGTAAGCTTCAATAGGGGAGATTTGCATATATACCCAATTTTTGGGTCACAATTTAACTTATACCCGCTTTGCAAAAAATAATTGCAAGCGTACCCACTTTTCGGGTAACTTCATACATACGGGGCTTGAAGTAGCAAGAATTTATGTCTGAAGTTTGAACTTCAGAATTTTTTGCCTGAAGTGTGACCTTATCAAAGTAAAACTTCAGATATTTTCATCTGAAGTTTGGCCTGACTTGCAAAAGCAATAAAAAAAACTTCAGTTCGTAATGCAAACTTCAGATAAATTAGTCTGAAGTTCTTCAGTTTGTAGTGTAAACTTCAGACAAATTAGTTTGAAGTTCTTCAGTTTGTAGTGCAAACTTCTAACAAAATCAGCTTGTTATATTTGAACTTCAGATAATTTTTTCTAGCATGATAGTTGCAAACTTCAGACAAAATTTAACTTGATGATGTCTAAAGTTTGTCCCTGCAGTCCCAAACTTCAGTTGATGCTTCTTCGAGTTTTGACAATAAACTCTTATTTTATTATTTACGTACTTTGTATTGGGGTGCAAACTTCAGACAAATTAGTCTGAAGTTCTTCAGTTTGTAGTGAAAACTTCAGACAAATTAGTTTGAAGTTCTTCAGTTTGTAGTACAAATTTCAGACAAAATTAGCTTGTTATATTTGAACTTCGAATAACTTTTCCTAGCATGATAGTTGCAAACTTCACACAAAATTTAACCTGGTAATGTCTGAAGTTTGTCCCTGCATTCCCAAGATTTAGTTGATGCTTCTTCGAGTTTTGACAATAAACTCTTGTTTTATTATTTACGTACTTTGTGTTGGGATATATTAATGTTTGAGAGACAGTGGCGGGTCTTTCTGTCTTCTTGATTTGTCGCTTTGTCCAGTTTCCAGAAACGATAACATGTGTAACTTACATGATAACATGTTTGAGAGAGATAAGAAGAATAAGAGGAAAAGAAGAGGAGGAAGAAAGGAGCGCATAGGTCGCAGGATCTGAAGTTGTCAAAATTAGGGTATAGGTTAAATAATTTTAAAAATATGGATATAGGTTAAATGAGAGAGACCAAATAGGGCTCCCCATGCAATTTTTACCTTCTCCAGTAAATTAAGAAAAAAGTAAGAAAGTAAAACAAAATATAAGCAAAGTTAAAATTAGCGATATAAATTGCTATGATGTGGGGAATAAACTTACCTACACCCTATGTATACACCAAATCTAGTTAAATTAATCATAAAAAATAAACTAGCATCTACTAGAAGTTTTTTTAATAACAAAATTAAAATAAGGTAATACAGTCCTAATAACTGATGCGAAACTTTTTAGGGTCACAATCTTTGTTTTGTTTCTCGTCTCAGTTTCTTGATGCATCTTGGGGTTCCTGTTCTTTTATTTCTCCCTTAAAGATCGAAAAAGGTAATTATGTTAGGGTTCAAACTAAGAGCTATACGCAATAAAGATAGTATTGTACTTATCAGAATATATTAAAATAATTATTTAAGTGGAGTAATACAATGAGAGTGTACTTACAGCAAAAATTAGTTTAAGAAGAAGGAAGGAGATCTTCCTTTCAATATATTTGCTGTGGAACAACAGAAATAGCTAGAAAATATTTATGATTATTAATATATTATTATTTAAGATTATATAAAAAATACATGGAGTTAACTATGATTAAATACTACTAATTATATAATAAATAAGTTGATAAGTGTCATTTAATTATTAGTTTGGTGTATACACCGAATGCAGGTAAATTTTCATTTCGAGTTTTCTTAAAGATACCGTGGCAAAAATTTGCAGATTCAAGATATGCGGTTAAAAATATTTTAAATTTAACATGAAGTGTAATATAAAAAGTGTTTACACCGCATACCAGATCCTTTTGTCGGAAAATTACATTATATATTAAATATCATTGACACACCTTAAAAGCTTTTTGTGATGATTTGATAGGTCATTTATAATTTTACCCTTGATTTTTGTATTCCGATCCCTCGAATAGCTCCGTTTAGCCTTTTTCGATTTGCGTGCATAATTCGTGTCTTTTTATAGAAGACTAAATGGCCTCCTGGCTACTTAAACTTGCACCTGATTGCCAAGCCGGTAAACGAACTTATAATTTTTTCATTTGAACACCTCAACTCATATATTTGTAAACTAATAAACCCTTTTTACCATTGACCATGCATATGCGCCAGGACTACATGTGACAAGGACAAAGTGCGTGCAACTCACGTAATTAACGCGTGTGAGGACAATAATTTTGGATTAAAAAATTATAAAATTTGGGGGGGAAATTTAAAGTAAAAAAGAAAGAAAGAAAACACCCCCATCCCCTCCTTTCCTTTACCACTACACTCCTTCCCCCTTTTCCCCGACCACCCCCTTTCTTCCCTTTCCTTCCTTCCACTCAAAATCCATTTTTTTCCTTTTACCTCCAATAAATCCCAACATTTTTTTACTATCAAAAGCACCCTTGAATCTTCTCCCAAGCTATTCTTTCTCTAAAAGTCAAGGGTATAGTTGAGAAGAAAAATTAAGAATTCAAAAGTTGTATGCCAATTTTTTATTTTTACAGTAGTTTACATCACAATGGTCATAATTTGGCAAGAACACAAAAATATAATTTTGGAATTTCAAAAGAAATCAACAATGGCTTCAAAGTGGGGGAGCATTCTGTTTCACCACTAAATTCATCTCCTCCTTTACTGCTAAACCAAACACTATTTGATGAAGAACTTTTCAGAATATTTATGGTAACTTTCAAAGTATTCTTGTTTGATTTGGGTTCTTGAGATTTGATTGGAGAATAAGTTTTTGATGAATTTTTAATAACATGATTATGGAGAAACAGGGGCTGCCGATCATTTTGAATTTGGGGTTCGGTCTAGACTTTACCGCCAATAGGTTCTTTTACCGATTGTTTTGGGGGGGGGGGGGGGGGAGTGGTGTTTGAGTGCAGAAGAAAAGTAAAAGATATAATAAATTTTAAAAATGGACCCATAAATAACACATGTCAAGCAATACATAGTGTAACATATGACACGTTGTACATGTCATCGCAAGTGACATACACACTTTGTGGAATGTGTCTATTAACCATTATTCTATTAAGTTGAAGTGTTCAAATGGAAAAGTTGTAAGTTCGTTTATCGTGTTGACAATCAAGTGCAAGTTTAAGTGGCCACAACGCCATTTTGCCTTTATAGAAAGGTTTATTAGAAAAATTGATAAAAATGTGAAATCGTGCATTAAAACTCATTTGAGTTGACTATGGTCAACGTTTTACGTAAAAGGACCTAGATTAGTATTTTGACGGTCTCGATGGGTCTATATCGTGATTTGGAACTTGAGCGTATACCCAAAATCGAAATCAGAAGTCCCTAACTGGATTTAACGCAATTTGTTGAAAATTAGCAATTTAAATGTTTAAAGAATTTCTAAGGTTGACTGTAAGTTGACTTTGTTACTACCGAATTTGGATTTCGGTTCTGAAACTTGGTATAAGTTTATTTTAGTATTTATAACTTGTCTGCAAAATTTGGTGCAAAACGGAGTTGATTTAACGTGATTCAGACGTCCGGTTGAAAAATTAAAAGTTCTTAAGTTTCTTTAAAATTTGAGTTGTTTTGGTATCTGATTCATAGTTCTATGTGTTATTTTGACATTCTGATCGCACGAATGAGTTCGTATGATGTTATTACTATTGTGTGCATGTTTGGTTTGGAACCCGAAGGGATCGAGTGAGTTTCAGATAGGCTACTGACCATTTGAACTTAGAATAATTGATGGTTTTTGGCATCTATTGTCATATGGTAAGTTCTTCTTCGCGGTTGCGAAGATACTCCCACGATCGCAAAGAGTAATCTGGGCTAGGGAGGTTTTCCTCTATGCAAACGCGAGGCTGTGTACGCGAACGCGAAGCTATGGTGGGATAACCCTTCGCGAACGCGACCAGCACTATGCGAACACGAAGAGTAAGGGGTATGCACTTACCTAGGATCAGTTTTCACGGCTATTTCTAGAGAAGTTCATTCCTGTCACTCTGAGAGAGGAGTACCGCAGGCAGTTTGAGTGTCTTCAGCAGTGTAGTATGACTGTTACCCAGTATGAGACTCGATTTGTGGATCTAGCTCGCCATGCCATTATCTTGCTCCCTACCGAGAGGCAGAGAATGATGAGATTCATTGATGGACTCACTTTCACTATCAGACTACATATGACCAAGGAGACCGGAAGTAATATTTCTTTCCAAACAACCGTAGATATTGCCAGGCAGATCGATATGGTTCGTGCTCAGGAGAGGGGACAGGTGCCTGATAAGAGGCCCCGTCATTCCAGTAGTTTTAGTTGTTACTCATCTGGAGTCAAGGGTACTTTTGGTAGGGGCCATCCTCCCAGGTCATTTCAGTCGGCACTTCAGGCATCTCACAGTGCTTCAGGGAGTCGCGGTCCTTATGTGCCTCATTATGGACAGCCAGCCTACAGTGCACCATCAGCTCTTGTCAGTGCGCCTCCGATTCAGAGCTATCACCGTGGTTATCTAGCCTATTCGGGTTAGCTTCAGTAGCCACAACAGCAGGATGTGTGTTTTGAGTGTTGAGGTACCGATCACATCAAGAGGTTCTGTCCGAGATTGTTGGGCGGCATGCCACAACAGAGTTCTCGTGCTATAATTCCGGCACCGGTTGCTCCACCGACCTCTCAACCATCTAGAGGCAGGGGTTAGGCAGCCAGAGGTAGAGGTTAGGCCATTATAAGTGGAGGTCAGACCGTTAGAGGTAGAGGCTAGCCAACTAGAGGCCGTCCCAGAGACGTAGTTCAGAGTGGTGGGGCCCAACCCCGATGTTATGTTTTCCAAGCTAGGACTGAGGCCGAGTCATCTGACGCCGTTATCATAGGTATTGTTTCAGTTTTACTTCATATCTAGTTGTACCTCGTGATTCTTTGAGTGCTCTTGTGTATCTGTCCACGCCTATGGGAGATTCTATTGTTGTATATCGCGTCTATCGCTCGTGTGTGATTACTATTGGGATTCTTGAGACTAGCGTAGATCTTCTACTTCTTGATATGGCAGATTTTGTTGTTATCTTGGGTATGGATTGACTGTCACCTTATCATGCTGTATTGGATTATCACTCCAAGACGGTGACCTTAGCCATGCCGGGGTTTCCTTGATTAGAGTGGAGAAGGACTCCTGGCCATTCTACCAGCAGGGTTATTTCCTATGTGAAGACTCGACGCATGGTCGAGAAAGGATGTCTAACATATTTGGCCTATGTTTATGATTCTAGTATGGAGGTTCCTTTCATGAATTCAGCACCTGTTGTGCGTGAGTTTCCAGAGGTATAACCTGCAGATCTGTCGGGGGATGCCACCCGATAGAGATATTGACTTCTATATTGATTTGGCTCCGGGCACTCAGCCCATTTCTATTCCACCATACCGTATGGCCCCGCCGGAGTTGAAGGAGAAGTTACAAGATTTTCTTGATAAGGGATTCATTAAACCTAGTGTCTCGCCCTGGGGTGCACGCGTGTTGTTCGTGAAGAAGAAAGATGGGTCGATGAGGATGTGTATAGACTATCGGCAGTTGAACAAAGTCACTATCAAGAACAAGTATCTGTTGCCGAGGATTGATGACTTATTTGATCAACTTCAGGGTGACAATATGTTTTCGAAAATTGATTTGAGGTCTCTCTACCATCAGTTGAAGATTAGTGCATCTGATATCCCTAAGACGACTTTTCGAACTCGGTATAGGCATTAGAGTTCCTAGTGATGTCATTTGGGTTGACCAATGCCCCCAACAACATTTATGGATTTGATGAACCGGGTGTTCAAGCCCTATTTAGATTCTTTTGTAATTGTATTTGTTGATGATATCTTGATCTACTCCCGCAGTCAAGAGGAGCATGAGCAACATCTTTGGATTGTACACTTTAGGGGATAGTCAGTTATATGCCAAGTTTTTAAAGTGTGAGTTTTGGTTAGACTCAGTCACCTTTTTGGGTCCTGCTGTATCGACAGAGGGCATAAAGGTGGATCCTATGAAGATTGAGGCATTTCAGAACTGTCCTAGACCTACTTCAGCTACATAGATCCGGAGTTTCCTAGGTTTGGCGGGTTATTATCTCCGGTTCGTGGAGGTGTTTTCATCCATAGCAGCCCCATTGACTAGATTGACCCAGAAGGGTGCCCCATTCAGATGGTCGGAGGAGTGTGAGTTGAGATTTCAGAAGCTCAAGAGTGCTTTGACTACGATACCAGTGTTGGTATTGCCCATAGGTTCAGGATCATACATGGTGTATTGTGATGCATCTTGTATTGGGCTCAGTGCAATATTATTGCATGATGGCAGGGTGATTGCATATGCGTCGCGACAGTTGAATGTTCATGATAAGAATTACCATGTTCATGACTTAGAGTTGGCAACCATTCTTCATGCGTTGAAGATTTGGAGGCACTATATTTACGGCGTGTCGTGTGAGGCGTTCATGGATCATCGGAGTCTACAATATTTATTCAAGCAGAAGGATCTCAACTTGAGGCAGAGGAGGTGGTTGGAGCTGTTAAAAGACTATGATATTACTATTTTGTATCATCCTAAGAAGACTAATGTGGTGGCCGATGCCTTGAGTAGAAAGGCTGTGACTATGGGTAGCCTTGCGTATATTCCAGTTGGTGAGAGGCCGCTTGCTGCAGATGTTCAGGCTTTGGCCAATCAGTTCGTAAGGTTAGATGTTTCAGAGCCTTGTCGTGTTCTAGCGCATACAGTCGCTCGATGTTCCTTGTATGAGCACATCAGAGAGCGTCACTATGATGACCCTCATTTTCTTGTCCTTAAGGACACGGTGCGTCACGGTGGTGTCAAGCAGGTTATTGTTTGAGATGATGGGGTTTTACGGATGCAGGGTCGTATTTGTGTGCCCAATGTGGATGGGCTTCGTGAGTTGATTCGTGAGAAGGACCACAATTCTCGGTATTCTATTCATCCGGGTGCCACCAAGATGTATTAGGACTTATGGAAACACTATTGGTAGAGAAGGAAGAAGAAGGATATAGTTGCATATGTAGCTCGGTGTCTAAATTGTCAGCAAGTAAAGTACGAGCATTAGAGGCCTAGTGGTTTGCTTCACAGGTTAGAGATTCCTAAGTGAAAGTGGGAGCGTATCACTATGGATTTTATTGTTGGACTCCCACGGACTCAGAAGAAGTTCAATGCGGTATGGGTCATTGTGGACAAGTTGACCAAGTCAACATATTTCATTCTAGTGGCAGTTACCTATTCTTCAGAGCGATTAGCTGAGATCTACATCCACGAGATCGTCCGTCTTCATGGTGTGCCGTGTCTATCATTTTGGTACGTAGTTCAGCTCGCACTTCTGGAGGGCCGTACAACGTGAGTTGGGCACGCGGGTTGATTTGATCACAACATTTCACCCCACACGGACGGACAATCCGAGCGCACTATTCAAATGTTGGAGGATATGCTTCATGCTTGTGTTATGGATTTCGGGGGTTCTTGGGATCAGTTCTTGCCGCTTACGGAGTTTTCCTACAACAATTACAAATCAAGCATTCAGATGGCTCCCTATGAGTCATTATACGGGAGACAGTGTCTTTCGCTAGTTGGATGGTTTGAGCCGGGGGAGGCTCGGTTATTGGGCACCAATTTGGTACAGGATTCCCTGGATAAGGTCAATATTATTCAGGAGACTTCGCACCACTCAGTCTAGGTAGAAGAGTTATGCCGACTATAGATTTTGTGATGTTGCATTCATGGTTGGAGATAGGGTATTGCTCTAAGTTTCACCCATGAAGGGTGTGATGATGTTCGAAAAGAAGGGCAAGTTGAGCGGTCTTGAGCCCTAGGTATATCAGACCCTTTGAGATTCTTGAGAGTGTGGGTGAGATGGCCTACAAGCTGGAATTGCCACCAAGTTTATCAGCAGTCCATCCGATGTTCCATGTGTCCATGCTCCGAAAGTATCACGGTGATCCATCCAATGTGTTAGATTTCAACTCAGTCCAATTGGACAAGGATTTGACTTATGAGGAGGAGCTGGTGGCTATTCTGGCCCGACAGGTCCTACAATTGAGGTTTAAGAGTTATCCTTCAGTTTGAGTGCAGTGGAGAGGTAAGCCAATCGAGGCAGCCACATAGAAGTCCAAGTCGGACATGCAGAGTAGATATCCACACCTTTTCACCAGTCCAGGTACCTTTCTATGTCCGTACGAGGACAGGCGTTTGATTTAGAGGCGGAGAATGTGATGACGCGATAGGTCATTTATAGTTTTACCCTTCATTTTTGTGATCCGAGCCCTCGAATAGCTCTGTTTAGTCTTTCTCAATTTGCGTGTACAGTCCATGTCTTTTTCCAGAAAGGTTTTATGCGAAAAATTGATAAAAATGTGAAATCGTGCTTTAAAACTCATTTGAGTTGACTATGGTCAATATTTTGTGTAAACGGACCCGGATCAATTCCGGTGGGTCCGTATCGTGATTTGGGACTTGGGTGTATGCTCGGAATCGAAGTCGGAAGTCGCTAACTTGATTTAACGTTATTTGTTGGAAACTAGCAATTTAAAGGTTTAAAGAATTCCTAAGTTTGGCCGTAAGTTGACTTTGTTGCTACCAGGTTCGGATTCCAGTTCCGGAACTTGATATAGGTTCATTTCGGTATTTATAATTTGTCCGCAAAAGTTGGTGCAAAACGGAGTTTATTTGACGTGATTCAGGCGTCCGGTTGAAAATTTGAAAGTTCTCAAGTTTCTTTGAAAATTTTATTTGTTTTGGTGTTTGATTTGTAGTTCTAGGTATTATTTTGACATTTTGATCATGCGAGCGTGTTCATATGATGTTATTACACTTGTGTGCATGTTTGGTTTAGATTCCGAGGGGCTCGGGTAAGTTTCGGATAGGCTATAGACCATTTGAACTTAGAAAAATTGGAGGTTTTTGGTTTCTGCTGTCATATGGTATGTTCTTCTTCGCGATCACGAAGATACTCCCGTGATCGCGAAGAGTAATCTGGGCTTTGGAGGTTTTTCTCTATACGAACGCGAGGTTGTGTACGTGAACGTGAAGCTATGGTGGGATCACCCTCCACGAACGTGAAGAGTAAGGGGCTTGGGAGAAGGATCTGGGGTTTGCTCTACGTGAACGCGAGCTATGGCTTGCGAATGCGAAGGCCTGGGGGAGAAGCCTTTGCGAATGCGTGAGGAACCTTGCGAACGCATAGGCCATTTTGGCTGTTGTGCTTCACGAACGCGGCTGGCCTTTCACGAACGCGAAGAAGGCATGACACCCAGTCTATTAAATATCCCGAAGACGAGATTTCACCCATTTTCACCATCTTTTCATTAGAGCTCGGCCTACATGCGATTTTGAAGAGAAAATTTATCACCATTTCATAGGTTAGTGTACTTTAACTCGTTTTCTTCTATTTTCATTATCACCTATTGATTTCTAACCTTGATTTATGCTCATTCATGGTAAAAAATTAGGGATTTGGGTAGAATTGAGGGTTTATGTAAAATTGAGATTTAGACCTCAAATTGAGGTCAGATTTTGAAACTAATTACATAATCGGGCTCGGGGGATAAATGTGTAATTTAGTTTTGGTCCGAATCTTGAGTTTTGACCAAGCGAGCATGGGGTTGACTTTTTGGGAAAAGTGTAAAGATTTTAACTTTATGTATTGTAATTGATTCCTAGCATTATTTGATGTTATTGAATCGATTTTGGTTAGATTCGATTAGTTTGGAGACGAATTTTAGAGGTAAGGCCCATGGTGAGCTTTGATTTGCTTGTGGAGCGAGGTAAGTGTTGGGTTTAACCTTGATTTGAGGGAATTGGGAATCCTTGAGCTATGTGCTATGTGAATTACATGTGTAACGGCGTATATGCGAGGTGACGAGTATATATACGCCGTCAAAATACTTGTCTCCATGCTTTCCCGCATTTTATTAATTATTTTATTCCATGTCTTAACTGTTACATGCTTTAATTGCTTCATATGCCTTAACTTGCTACTCGACACTTATTTCTCTCATGTTAAAATGCTTGTTTCTCCCATGCTTCCATGATTAATTACTACCTGCCTTAATTGTCTTACTTGTACATTTTAATTGCCATATATTTGGCTTGTCTTGTTTCTCTTTATTAATTATAGCATTCCTTGATTTGGTACGAGGTTCCTTTACGGTTTGTTTTCATATTCTTTAATAGTAGAGATTCTTGTGAATTGAGTTATTGAATTGTTTACATTTATTGATTTTATTTATGGATCGGGTTGCACGCCGCAACGGGTGGAATATGGGAGGATTGATATTAATATGGTGGGATCAGGTTGCACGCCACAACAGGTGGAATATGTGATTTTGATATGGTAAAATAAGGGATGATTGTGATATTGATTCTGATTATATAGTGGGATCGGGTTGTGCGCCACAACGGATTTTACATGTTATTCTTGATATTGATATGGTAAAATAAGAGAAAATTGTGTTTGTACGGTAGGATCGTATTGTGCGCCGCAACTGATTGTGTGTTTAGTATTAATTATGCATTGTGTTAGCTTTTAGTGTTTTTGTATGAGATTCTGAGAACTGATATTTCTGGTTTTACTGATTTCGAGGATTGAGTTTATTTTCATAAGTTAACTCCCTTACTTTTTCTGTTATTATTATTATTATTATATTGCGTACATGTTAATGTAAGTGACCCGTCTTAGCCTCGTCACTATTTCGTCGAGGTTAGGCTCGACACTTATAGAGTACATGGGGTCAGTTGTACTCATACTACACTCTGCACTTCCTGTGCAGATTTTGGAATCGGTCCTAACGTCGGTTAATAGATTGCTCGGATTGATTGCTTGACGGAGACTTGTGGTACAACCGCTCGTCATTCGCATTCCTGAAGTCCCCTTCTACTTTATCCTAGCTTTTTATTTCATTTCAGATAGTTTTATTTTCATTCAGACCATTATCTGTATTATTCTAGTCGCTTGTGCACTTGTGACATTAGTTCTAGGATTGTATCTAGATATTGCTGTTATTATGGATTTTCTCACTCTATTTCAATATTATTTTCGTTTATTCAGTTTACTCAGTATCAATTAATTTGAAATGTTAAAAATGACTAAAAATTATTCTAACGTTGGTTTGCCTAGCAAGTGATATGTTAGATGTCATCACGGTTCCGATGATAGATTTTCGGGTCGTGGCACTTATATATATATATATATATATATTGACCCCTTAGTGAAAATTTTGGCTCGAGCACTTGTTTGATTCTCAATCAATCTATTTTCTGATTATCTTTTCACCGCTGTTTGAATTGTGATTTTTGAGTCAAATTTGTTTCTCTAGAACACGTACCGTTCAATGAAAGGGAATTTAATCGGACTGGACCCCTATTGCACATTGGACAAGACAACTAACTGTGTGGGTGGAGAATTTAACGAGATAGAGAGATATCAGAAATAGTATATGATTAGATTGTGTTTTTGTATTTCCTTTTCTTTTCTTTGAATTCCAAATTTTGACGAGACAATCCCTAGAGCTAATAAAGAAGTAACATATGAAAAAAATATTTTGGAAAGATCTTAAAAACTTACTAAGAGTATTCGATATTGTCAAAAATAAATCCGAACAAGATCTGTTGGTAAAAAAGGATAATTAAATTATATCAGTAGATGAGGAACATCACAATTATCTGAATTTGGTCAAGATCTAATTGATTTAACAGGAGTTAAACATGCACTGATTAAAAAAGATTAGGAATGATTTTCTGATACAATGTTTTATAATCTTCCTACTTTTGATGGAAAGTGAAAAATACATTAAGGGAATGTCATAGTAACGAAAATAGAATTATCTAATATCCATGAATCCATCGCCCTTAAATTCTTATTATGTTATCTTTTTTCTTGGCACCAAAAGCAAGACAAAAAATTCATTTTAATTATTTCTTATGGTAGTCTTTTATTCTATTATATTATAACCAAGGTCGATAAAATATTGCAAAGGGCAAAGAAAGGAGAAATAAGAACAATAGACAATAAAGGCCAAAAGCCAAGTACAAAAGAATATAAGTAAAGGAAGACTTAAACATTTGACAAAAAATTCTGAGTTTTGCATACAATCTTTTCTGCCACTTGAAAAGTTCCAACCTCAACCGTATAAAAGTAGACAAACTATAATTTGATACTATAAGTTTTTTAAAACTAAAGATTGAATAATAATACTATTAAAAAGATGCCTAGGAAAGTGTCATGAGAAAATAAAAATAAATTATATTTTGAGCCCCGAGACCTCTGAGTTAGTAGTGGGAATCACTAAAATTAATTATACACACAATCTTCTTTTAATAATATCCAACTACTCTTTCAAAGTTCCAATGCTAATTAAGAAGTAGAATATAATGGTAGGCTCAACTTAGAAATTAATAAGTATTCTTCTGTATATTATTCATGTGGGACAGAAACGCAAGAATAACTCCTCGGTTACAAGTAAAAGGTGTTGTTTTATGAAGGATATATAATATTAAAGTACCTATCACTTAAATACGTGTAAAATAAACGTTAGCCGTTTGGCTGCTCACGTGATATAATTAATTTCAGCATAATGCATCGTTCGAGAGGTCTTATAAGAAAAAACAGTTGCCATATTAGTTAATGTTTATCCGTAAAACGGTACAGTTGAATTGTGACGTGGTTTATAGACACGTGAATTAATTTGATTCAAAATATAAAATAAATAAGAACTGAAATAAGATTATAAAATAACTTTAAAAGAAATACAAGCCTGGCTAAGTGTTTAGCTTCTCCGATAGCAGTAGCAAGAGCAAATTTAAAAATAAAAATAAAGAAAGCAATTCTATAGAATGAGAGCAGATTATAGCTTTTTAGTACAAAATATTTCGTGTCCTACGAATGGATGCTAATTCTCCTAATTAAAGCTATATCTAAGGAGACAAGATCCTCAAATTAAGCTACTCTTGAATGAGAATAAAACGCCATTGATGGTTGCACAACGATTGATCATAAATACAAAGATTTTTTTGTAACGGTTGCTCATTGAATGGTATTTTTTTCAATCGACGTCTTACTTCTAAATCTTTGTTCTCATATTCGATGCGGTCGGGACTCGCTCAGTACCGGTCACATGCTTGCATCTGATGCCAGCTATTTGCTGACGCACATCTTATCTGTCTTTAGTTCCACATGCCATCTCATCATTTGTCCAACTTTCGCTAACCAATTTTACTCTAGATAGATAGTCCCCATATTTTTCGGTGACTCAACTTCGTATTACCGAGAAGTAAATAAGACCTCTTTTCTTGGCGGGAAAGTTCCTGAACAGTTTTTGACACTTGAAAGGACGCACATCTTCTCGCATTTAATAACCCGAATACGTGTTATTCCGTGCTTCAGCAAATATTTATGCCAATTTTTAAGATAATCATGACCACGACTTTTGTCGCTTATAAACTTCTTCCCTACTCTTCAATTTTATTTTTCACTTTTACAAACTCCTCTTCTTCTTCTTCTTTTTCTTCTTCGAATTCTCTCAAAATCCTACTGCAAATTTTCACCTTTCTCAGTAAATCTCCCTACTTAAATTTCTTACCATCATGTCTTCTAATACTGTTATCATCGGAAATACCAGACTTCTCTTCGGGGATGGCCCTAAGAAGAACAAAGCAAAAGAAGTTGATATCGAATCTGAACCTCCTTCCGTGAACTCCATCATACCCCTTCAACTTAATACCCAATCTGACCTCCAAGTCCAAAAAGAACATGTTAATACAAAAATGATAGACAGTTCATGTTCGCACGTACCCCTTCTTCCATTCGTCTTGATAATCTTCCCGTTGTGAAAGAAGATTGTGAATGGAATAACATTAAAATATTCGCCCCCAATGAGGTGGAAAGGGTCACATTCTCCAAACCAGGGTTCATGTATGTTTATACATACCCTTTTACTTTGGGATATGGCCAAGAAGTGAACCCTATAATTCTAGAATTCTGCCATCGTTGCCAAATTTGTTTGTCTCAAACAGGCCCATCAGTATGGTAGATGGTATCTTGCCTCCGACAACTGTGTTTCGAGACCCGAAAAACCCTAAATCTCACACACATGATCAATATATACTCTCCAAAGATCTTCCGTGAAGGTGTGCTAAAACGCGGCCAGTATGCCCTCCTTACTAGTGTTGATAATGACAACGATCGTGGCTGGAGCCTGGATGGAGCGGTTCGTTGTCATTGCTACTAGGGATATTCTCCTGATAACAACACTTGGTATTCCTGAATCATGAAACCCATCTCGTAAGTCTTCAGATATCTTTTCCTTTCCGTGTTTTGAAAAGACTTTATTATTTATCTAACTTTGTATTTTCCTTATTCCAGCGACTTATTGGGAACCACTACGATTTCAGAACCTGGCCCAATGGGTACAGAAAATTTTGGATATTTCTACACCAAAATCTCGAAGGTGAAAAGAAATGGCCCGCATATTTGGTTGGAAATCCAAAAATATGGTAAGTGGAGGTTTTTGCTTCCTTCTTTCAACTTTTAGCATGATGCAGAATACAACAACCACAACAACAACCCAATATAATTCCACTAGTGTGGTCTGGGGAGGGTAGTGTATATGCAGATCTTACCCCTACCCTGGGGTAGAGAGGCTGTTTGTTAATTCTCTTTTTACAATACGCAGGTCTTCTGAATGGATCCCTTGTTTAACCCTCTCCCTTGAGGTTCTCGATGACACCGAGGAATCCCAATGAATATGCAAAATGTCTTTGACCGAAAGAGAGCTCGTGAAGCTACTCTCAGTTCCGGTGAAGGCACATCCTCCCGTAGTCCCCAACCCAAAGACAAGAAACCAAAGAGAAAACGTACCTACTCGACTGGAACTCGGGAGAAGACTTCAAAAGAAACATCAGCCAGACCAGCCACAATGGTCCTTATTAACACCAGAAGAAGCTCAAGGACTCTTCACGGAAATGGGATTGGCCGAAAATGCTTCATCCCGTTTTCGAATCCCCATCGTTTCTTTCGGCCAAATGAGTTCAACCCTTGACATTCCTCCTCCATCATCTTCTGATCCAATTGTAACCACATCTCTTTCTACACCAGCTGCTACCTCTCCACTGGCCCCACCCAAATAAATTGAAAATGTTCCTTCCCCACGGTCACTCGACCATGGAAATTTGGGAATACTTACCCGACATCCACTCAAAATCTCAGTGGAAAATGAAGTGTCACTCTCACAGTTTCAAACGAGTGCCACATACTTTCCAAGCTGGTAGAGCTTGCCAACTATCTGACGCCACTGGCCACGGAAGAATACTGGAGAATGATGGAATCTCTTTTTGTTGAGTGTTTGTTAAACAACAACATGCATTGTTCGGTGCAAGTATCAATATAACCTTCTTCTACCCTTTTTTCATTTATCATACTTAGCATTAATAACTTTAGCTTTAACCTTTTCATGCCAACCTTCTTGTTTATGTGGGTTTGCAAAGGTTAATTTTGGATAAACATGAACTTATTACGGAACAAGATTAAATTTTGGCCGAACGAAACCAGCTTGCTGAGTGCCTCCTTGTTTTGAAAACAAAGGTTGCCCAAATGGGTGAGCTAGAGGCTCGATTGTAGCAATCTGAGCAAGATAAAATAGCCCACAGTCAAGAAGCTGCTCAATTATGAAGATCTAAGGAGGAGAAGGCCAAATGGGCTGATTTGTATGATGCCGTGACTGCTGCAGCCGAACGCGAGTATGCCTTTATGGGGCAAATCAACAATTTGGAGGCTAGCTTACGCTCCAAAACCGAAGAGGCTAATGCCTCCGAGGAGAAGAGAACCAAAATGGAAAAGAGGCTCCAAAGGGTCATGGAGTAAAATCAACTTCGTGCGACAACCAATATTGAGCTTGATTCGAGGATCATCATTGTGAAGGCTGAAAATGATAAGCTCCAATCAAAAGCTGGGAAACTCTGAGCTAAACTCCAAGACTAGGAAGATTCTATCCTCCTCAAGAAAACCTATGCCATTTAGTACATGAAGATGAAAACCTTGGAGGAGTCCAAAGAAGGAATTGCAAACAACAATTATTGCATTGCCAAAGCCCGTGAATTAGAGATAACTGCTATCTTCGAATAATATCTCCGAGTATTTGGAAACCGAAGAGGAATATGAAGAAGAAGAATACAATGATGAAGGCCTCACCCCAGAAGCGGAATAACCTTCTCTTGAAAAGGAAAACGAAGACTCTTCTCTCCCTTTTGGGATCTGGCAGCAAAAATAACTGATGTATATATTTTTAATTTCTTTTGTAACTATGCCAAAACTCCTTCATTGAGTTTGGCGTTTTATGTATGAGAATTCGAACACTGGAGACCTTGTTATCGCCGATGACTCTTTGTTCGTAGTATGCTTTTCATTGCCGCCTTATTAAAAACCTTGCCAAAAAACCCAATTGGGATAAAAACTGGACGAAGGAAAAAATAGTACAACACATACTTTCAGTATCAGCAAGGATCTTCAACAATAATACATTTTGATGTGAGTCACATTCTAATTTCTTGGCAATGTAACTCCGTCTTGATTCTCCAATTGATATGAGCCTTCACCGGTTATAGCAGAAATCCGATAAAGTCCTTCCCACGTTGGTCCCAGCTTTCCAGTATAAATTTTCCGAGTACTTTGAGTTACCTTTCTCAAAACCAAATCCCCGACTTTTAAATATCAGAGATTTTCTATGCAATTGTAATATCTTTCCATTCTTTATTTTTGTGCCACCATCCTCACATATGCCAGATTCTGATGCTCTTCAAGAAAATCTAGTTTAACCAATAATTATTCATTATTTGTCTCCTTGTTTGCTCGGGAATACTACCTTAAAGTCGGTTCTCCAACCTCCACCGGGATCAAAGCTTCCGCACTGTATACCAGTGAAAAGGGTGTTTCACCCGTGCTCGATTTCGTCGTGGTCCGATATACCCATAACACACCCGGTAACTCATATGGTCACTTGCTTTAGCATCTTATAACTTCTTTTTAAGGTTTTGAATTATTATCTTATTCGTTCACTCCGCTTGACCGCTAGCACTTGGGTGATATGATAAAGATGTCATCCGTTTGATCTTCAATTCCTCTAAAATCTTTTTGACTTTGGAACCCATAAATTGTGGCCCATTGTCACAAGCAATTTCTTTTGATAATACAAACCAGAAGACGATGTGATCATATATAAAATCAATCAATTCTCATTCCTCGATCGTTTGGTAAGCACCTGCTCCAACCCATTTAGTAGAATAGTCAGTTAAAACCAATAAAAATTTTACCTTATCGAGTCCTTGTGGTAAGGGACCGACTATGTCCATCCCCCATTTTATGAATGGTCATGGTGACACCACCGAATGCAAAGTTCCGCCGGTTGATGTACTAACTGTTCATGATGTTGACATCTGTCACATTGTTGAACAAATGCCTTCACGTTCTGCTCTATCCGAGGCCATTAATAACTAGCCCTTATCAATTTGAGAACCAACGACTGCATCGGAATGGTTCCCGCACACTCCTTCGTGAACTTCCCTCATCACGTAGTCAGCCTCCAATGTCCCTAGACACCTAGCCAATGGTCCTTGGAACGATCTCCTGTATAACTGACTGTCAACAAGACAGTAACGAGCTGCCTTAGTACGAAGTGTCCGGGATGCTTTTGGGTCTTCAGGCAATTTGCCATGCCTTATATATTCTATAAACTCATTTCTCCAATCCCAAATTAGGTTGGTTGAGTTAACTTCACAATA
Organism: Nicotiana tomentosiformis; assembly: GCF_000390325.3. Lineage (NCBI taxonomy): Eukaryota > Viridiplantae > Streptophyta > Magnoliopsida > Solanales > Solanaceae > Nicotiana > Nicotiana tomentosiformis. The sequence goes on along the minus strand of NC_090816.1, from coordinate 30,559,285 downwards.
GTTGTTCACGTCCAACACCGAATGCAATAATTGAACTACCGCACCGAAATTAGATCCTTTCATTTTTGTGGACAACCCCAAATTGGCCAATTCTTGTGCTTCCACATTTACTTCTCTTATAATATGGATGATTGACCATTCCCTAAACCGGGAAAGAAATATCTGAACTTTATTAAAGTACTGATGCATACATTCCTCCTTGGTGTCAAAAATTCCATACACCTGGTTCACTACCGGCTGGGAGTCACACTTTATTTCGATAACCTTGGAGACTAGTCCCCGAGCTAGTTCAAGTCCTGAAACCAAAGCCTCATACTTGGCTTCATTATTAGTTAATGGCACACTTCTAATAGCCTGTCTCGGGGTTTCACCCAAGGGAGTGTTTAACACTATCTCAAGACCGGACCCTTTCACGTTGGAAGCCCTATCCGTAAACAATGTCCAAATACCCGATACCGTACCCGATACTAACATTTCCACTTTAGCAGCTAAAGGCATTAATCCCAAATAAAAGTTAGCCACGAAGTTGGCTAAAACTTGTGACTTGATCACAGTCCTGGGTTTATATTCAATGTCAAATTCACTAACTTCAACTGCCAATTTAGCCAATCGACCCGATAGTTCAGGTTTATGAAGGATATTTCTCAAGGGAAAAGTTGTCACAACGGCTATGGGATGACATTGAAAATAAGGCCTGAGCTTTCAAGAGGCAACTACGAGAGCTAAGGCTAATTTTTCAAGGTGCGGATAACGTATCTCCGCTCGTGATAGCATTTTACTAACATAATAAATAGGAAATTGTGTACATTTTTCCTCCCAAACCAGAAGAGCACTTACCGCTACTTCCGAGAACGCGAGATAAATTAATAATTTCTCACCTTCCATCAGTTTTGATAGCAACAGAAAGCTAGAAAAGTATCTTTTTAGGTTTTTCAATGCATGCTGGCATTCTAGAGTCCACACAAAAATGTTGCTCTTTTTCCAAAGAAAAATGAAATGATGGCATTTCTCCGAAGACCACGAGATAAACCTGCTTAGGGCCGCTAGCCTACCGGTCAACCTCTATACTTCCTTTACACTTGTCAATTAATCCAGGATATCCTCGATGGCTTTTATCTTATCGGGGTTTAATTCGATTCCTCTTTGAGAGAACAAAAAACCCCATGAACTTACCAGAACCAACTCCGAAAGTGCACTTCTTCGGGTTGAGCTTTATGTTGTATTTCATCAAAATGTCAAACGTCTCTTGGAGATGATTCAAATGATCTCCTACATTAAGAGACTTAACCAATATATCATCAATATAAAACACTATTGGTTTACCTATTTGTTGTTCAAACATTTTATTAACGAGCCTTTGGTAAGTGGCTCCATCATTCTTAATCTCGAAAGGCATCACATTAAAGTAGTATGTGCCAAATTTTGTGAAAAATGAGGTCTTTTCCTGATCTTCCAAGTGCATCCTAATTTGATTATTCCCGGAATATGAATAAAAAAACTCATTAACTCATGCCCGACTATAGCATCAATCATTTGATCAATGTTTAGCAATGAGAAAGAGTCCTTTGGGTGTGCCTTTTTCAAATCCTTATAATCTACACACATTCTAAATTTATTATTCTTTTTAGGTACTACTACTAGGTTAGCTATCCAATCGGGATAATTTACCTCCCAAATATAAACAATTGTTGGTAGAGGGAACTTCCAATGGAATACATATCATATTTGAATGTGACCATGCAAAATAATCGACGTTAGCTTTTCGAAAATCAATAATTTTTAACCTGCGTTCGGGCTCAACCCCGTTCCTAAGTGAAATTTTCTTTCCAAAAACTCCGTGAACAAAGACACTTGTTCGAGTTCTTCAACAATTGATTTGGTCACATCCATTTCCTCCAGTACATGAAAAGACCTCGGAACCTGATAAATATTCGCTGACTCCTCTTCTCCGCTATCTTCAATCTGGGTGGAAGAGGGCATCAACTCTTGTAGTTGCTATTTGCTTGTTTCTTTCCCCTTACTATTGAACAAAGTGACTGTGTTAATCTCTCTTGCAGTCGGTTGATCTCCCTTAGTCTTCTTGACTCCCTCCGGTATGGGAAATTTCAACAATTGATGATAAGTTAAAGGCACAACCTTCATTTCATGTATCCAAGGCCTTCTAATGATCATGTTATATTCCATGTTGCCATCTACCACTTCGAACAAAATGGTGTTTGTTATGCCTTCGGCATGCATGGGCAGCAAAATCTCTCATCGGGTCGTAACACTTGTTAAGTTGAACCCGACTAAAAGTTTTATTGCCGGATTTATATTTCCGGTTAACTTTTTTTGCTCTAAAACTCTTTATTATATGATGTTGGCTGAACTATGTGGATCGACCAACATACGTTTAGTTTTAAAATCTAAGACATTAAGAGATACTACCAGAGCATCATTGTGCGGTAAAAGAAGTCCATCAGCATCATCTGTTATGAAGTTAATGTTATTCTCCATAGCTTCTCGGATCCTCTTGCCATGAGTTACCGATATCTTCATCTTTTTTGCTGCTGAAAACATCACCCCATTTACTTTATCACCACCAAAAATCATGTTTATCGTCAAGCGCGGTGACCCCGTAGTCGGGTTTGATGGTTTTGCAGCATCTCGATTTTCCACGTAGACTTTCGCTTGAAACGTTCTGCTGTTCTAACCACGATTCGTTCTTCTATCGGAAGAAAACCTATCCGATGAATGAAAACCTTTATTTCCTCACCTACCGACCCTTTCGTAAGGCCGAAAATTACTCTAGAAGATCTCTGATCTACATCAACTTCAACTTTAAACCATTCATGATTCCGATATCGATTCCGTCCTTTGGAAGACACCGAGTAACCTAGTTGATCATCCTCTATTCTAATCTTTGACTCGTAGCGATTGTGGACCTCCGCCATGTGGTTGCCTAAAATTCTAACATGATTTCCTTTAGTTTCCTGGAGGCATCTGAGCTCAACAGGTTGAGACCCTTGGTAAATGCTTCCTCATCCGGTACTACTGGAAATAACATCCTTTCCTTTTGAAACCGAATTATGAATCTCGTAATAGTACATATTCTCCTTGGGCTATTCCGAATACACCCGCCTTCCTTGCTTGGACTTTTCTTGCTCCAGCATGAGCTTTAATAAAAGAGTCTGCAAGCATTTCAAATAAATCAATGGAATGTTCAGCTAAAAGAGAATACCAAGTTAAAGCACCCTTCATTAGGGTTTCACCGAATTTCTTCAACAAGGCTGATTCGATCTCGTGCTCGACCAAGTCATTTCCCTTTACATCCATAGTGTAAGTCGTGATATATTCCTGTGGTTTGAAGTCCCATCGTACTTTGAACATTCAACATCTTAAACCTTTTTGGAATCAACTCTGGGTCGTACTTGGTTTGAATGGCAACTACACATACTTCTTGGAATCCGGTCCCTTTAGCACCGGTGGCACTTCCAGGATCTGATCCATCCGAGCATGGGATTCTTTAGTATTTTGGTCCATATGTTCATTCATTTCCCTCATAAATCTCATGAGCTTGATTTTGAAAGATTCATTTGCGTTGTTGTCATTCCCAGATCCATTACCTTTACCACCTGCCTCTTTAAAACCTAACTTATACATTGGAACCTCGTTACCGGTTCTTTGAACTGCTTGATTTGTAGGGACGCTAGGAGGATTCCGAGCTCCTCCATTAGAATTATTGGAAGCACCCAATAGTTCCTGTTTCAATTCTGTCATCACCTGATATTGCCTTGAGAGGTGATCCATAATTGCTCTTTATTGCTCCTTCAAGCTTTTGACCGTTTCAATAATGCATTCGTTATCCGCATCATCAGGAGTTGGACTCCCCACATACCGAGGATTTTTACCTTCACGAACTAGAGTTGTTCCATCTCCTTCATTGCGGGTTTCACTAGTTGAATTATCACAGTGTAGCACATCCTCACATTCGTTGTGTGCTCCAACATTACATGAATTGTTGACATCGTTAGATGCCATATATGTTTTTTCTTTTGCTAAGAAAAGAATCAAAATTAGTTAGTAACAGATGAATGGATCAAGGTAATTACACAATTGTCTATGTCCCACGGTGGACGCCAAGCTGTTTACCTATAAAACGGTACAGTTAAATTGTGAATTAGTTTGATCCAAAATATGAAATATACAAAAACTGAAATGAGATTATAAAATAACTTTAAAAGAAATATTGCCACGACCCAGTTTCTCCTATAGACCGTGATGGCACCCAACGTCGCCGCTAGGCAAGCTAACACTGAAATAATCATGTAATTGCTTGTTTTAATAAAATTCCCAAGTAGTTGAATTCAATTTATTAAGAAAATGAGGAGTAGAAAAATTTAATAAAGTAAAACGAAGGCTAATGAGTGAGCAAATACAGTGACATAAATACTCCAAAACCATAAAGTCTACTAGTATGTGTTCCAAGACCCGGTGTCACAAGTGTATGAGCAACTAGTAGAATATAAAAAACTCTAACTATTGTCTGAAAAATAAAAGTAGACAGAAAATAGATGCAAAAGAGAGACTCTACGTAATGCAGAGCGGCTCGGAAAATAACTCACCACTAGGCCCAGGGTAATGGGGGTGAGCGCTAATATGACCGCCAGATGCACCTGCCTAAGATCCTGTACGATTAGTGCAGAAGTGTAGCGTGAGTGCATAAACAACATGTACCTAGTAAGTATCTAGTCTAACCTCGAAGAAGTAGTGATGAGGGGTCGACATCGACACTTACTATAGGCTAACAGTAAAATACATGAATTCTAACTAAGCATGGGTTATGTAAATAATAATAATAACTCAATAACAAGCAGTGAATAATAATTCTTTCACTAATAATAAATCCAGGTCAATTTCTGTCATTAAATAATTATAACCGCTCAAACCATAAAATAATATCAATTATAATTAGGCTCCCAAGAGAGTGTGGCACATAATCATGCTGAGGCGCATATGGCCCGATCCATCATAATGTGCGCACTGCCGAGGGTCGAACGACACGAACCACATATGTATCTATCCTACCTAGCGAACGACCCGATCCCATTAGAATAAAAAGCTTTGACGGGTCCTCGACCCCACTTACGAATAGTCATGTGAGTTATAGATTTTTAAGGGAGCTTTTCGATGAGAACGCATAACGCGGGAGAATTTTGTAAGGAGAGTACAATTAATCTGCGGCTTATCATGAAGCTGTCACATCTCTACAATAGCAAGTCTATCACTCTAAACAAGCCTAGTCTCAAGTCGTAATGTAAAATAAGGGAATTTAATAGGCTAGAGACAACTAAAACAGTACAGTTATAGCATGGCGGGAACTTAAGTCTACCTGGACATAACATGAATCTAGTTACATACGGACTCTCATCACCTCGTACGTACGTAACCCCCGCAACAAGTATCACATAACAAACACATCACCTATAGGTAGTTTTCCCCCCTCATAGAGTTAGACAGGAGACTTAACAATCTCTGAAGTTAAATAACCACATCTGAGGTCCCAGCCTTCCCCAGCCATTCCGCTTCTGTGCTCAAGGATGCCGCATCGGCGCCATCGCAGATGCGGAAAAGGTCTCGTAGCTGCACTACTGCCTTGCTCGCCCAGAATTGCTTCTCCGACCCTCTTGGTCACTTCTGGGGCTCCGCACCTGCGGCCAAAACCTCGCAGGTGCGGTTCCACCAGATGTGCTGCCACCAGCAATTTCATAAGGCCAAACTCAATTCGTTAACCATCCGAAATCCACCCGAGGTTCTCGGGACCTTAACCAAATATACCAACACATCCCAAAATACAATACGAACTTAGTCGAAGCCCTAAATCATGTCAAACAACATCAAAATCAAGAATCGCGCCTCGAATCAAACTTATAAATTTTCAAATTTTCAAATTCTATATCCTCTGTCGAAATGTATCAAATCAATCCGGAATGACTTTAAATTTCGCGCACGAGTCACAAATGACATAAAAAAGCTATTCTAAGGCCCAAAACCCCGAATAGACATCGATAACATCAAAATCCACTTCAAACCAAACTTATGAAATTCTTAAACCTTTAAAATGCCAATTCTCTATAATAAGCGCCGAAATGCACCCGCCTCCCGGGTGATCCGATACTCAACACAAACATACGTCCAAGTTTGAAATAATCATGTGAACCTATTGGAATATTCAAATCCCGATTCTGAGGTCGTTTACTCAAAAGTCAAATCTTATCCAATTCTTCCAACTTAAAGCTTACGAAATTAGAATTTTCTTTCCAAATCCATCCCGAACTTCTCGAAATTCAATTCCCGCCACACGTACAAGTCAGTATACCTGAAGTTAAGCTACTCAAAGCCTCAAACCGCCAAACAATGCGCTAGAGTTCAAAATAATCGGTTGGGTCGTTACATAATGAGTGAGCAAATACATTGACATAAATGCTCCAAAACCATAAAGTCTACTAGTATGTGTTCCAATACCCGGTGTCACAAGTGTATGAGAAACTAGTAGAATATACAAAACTCTAACTACTGTCTGAAAAATAAAAGTAGACAGAAAATAGATGTAAAAGAGAGACTCTAGGTGCTGCAGAACGGATCGGGGAGCAGCTCACCACTAGTCCTCGGGGTAACGGGGGTGCGCGCCGATATGACCGCCAGATACACCTGCCTAAGATCCTGTACGATTAGTGCAGAAGTGTAGCGTGAGTTCATAAACAACATGTACCTTGTAAGTATCTAGTCTAACGTCGAAGACGTAGTGACGAGGGGTCGACATCGACACTTACTATAGGCTAACAATAAAATACAGGAATTCTAAATAAGCATGGGTTATGTAAATAATAATAATGACTCAATAACAAGCAGTGAATAATAATTCTTTCACTAATAATAAATCCCCGGTCAATTTATGTCATTAAATAATTATAACCACTCAAACCATAGAATAATATCAAGTATAATTAGGCTCCGAGTATTATCACACACAATATATGTCGAGGTCGTACGACCCGTTCTTGAATAATGTGTACACTGCCGAGGGTCGAGCGGCATGAACCATAGATGCATCTATTCTACTGTCGAGGCGTTCGGCATGCTCCATAAGAAGAGAGGATACTTTATGAACATCCGATTTAAAAGTTATTACAAGGTTAATACGCAAAGAAGAACAATTTCTATTAACGGCCAAGTAACCCGCCAAAACTCAAGTAAGTGAAATTCGATCTTTTACAATTCCTCTATCAAGTTCCAATATAATTTAGGCACTTTAATTAACAAGTAGGGCGCAAACATTACAAGTATTTCATGATTTGGGTCCTAAACTACCCGGACATAAGCATAATTATTAGCTACGCACGGACTCTCTTCATCTCGTGCGTACGTAGCCCCCATAATTAGAAGCAAATAGTAATTTAAATCACCTATGGGGTAAATTCCCTCTTACAAGGTTTGGCAAGAGACTTATCTCGTCTCAAAGCTCACTTTTCGACCCACAATTCGTTTAAGGACCCAACTTGGTGCCGAACAATCCGAAGCTAGCCAAATGGTATTTAAAATAATCAATATATACTCAAAAGTTCATAATTTAACTATTAGAGTAATTACCCGACCCAAATTGGAAGATTCCTAGAATTTACCCCCGGGCCTACGTGCCCGGATACCTGATATTTTCGAAGTTAGTCATTACCCATATCCTCACAGACTCAAATATATATATTTTTTTTATCTAATTACATAATCATTTTCGTAGTTGAATCCTATTTTTACCAAAACCCTAGGTTTACCTCAAAATCCCTTTAATTTCACCATTTACATGTTAAATATACCCATGATTCATGTATTTAGCTAAAGAATTAATAGGGATCACTTACTTCTTAATGTTGATGGAATTCCTCCACAAAATGCTCTCAAAATCACCTAAGACCAAGTGGGAAATGAGGGAAATAAAGCGAAGTCCCGTAATAAAAAACTCCTACACCAGTTGCAGATGCGACAAAACCCTCGCAAATGCGAAGGCTGGCCTTCTCTGGCATGGTCGCAAATGCGACCAGGATGTTCGCAAATGAGAAGAGGTGCTGATCGCAAAAGCGAAGGAAAAGCTAGCAAATGCGAGTCCTGCCTCGTCCAGGCTTTATCGCAATTGCGAAAAAAATCTCGCATTTGCGATGCCGGAGGCACCAACAACATAAAACTAGAAAACTGAAGTCCTTCCATCCCTCCGAACTTGTTCGAAACTCACCCGAGCCCTCGGGGATCCACACCAAATGTCCACACAAGTCTAAAAATATTATACGAACTCGATTTCATGATCGAAACACCGAAATAACATCTAAAAGCACGAATCGGACGCCAATCAAATCATGAAATTCAAAACTTCTAAAAACCACTTATGCGTGTCCGACCCTAAGTGTTCCGAATTCAATCCTAACCCTTTCAAACCCGAACCAACTATCCCCGTAAGTCATGAAGCAGTAAAAGCACATACGAAGAGTCTTATTTGCGGGATTCTCAAATGTAAAACGACTGGTCGTGTCGTTACATTCTCCACCTCTTAAACAAATATTCGTCCTAGAGTACCGAATAAGTGTGAATATCTGCTCCGCATATCCTACTTGGTCTCCCAAGTCGCCTCCTTGACCGATTGACCCCTCCACTGAACTTTTACCGCAGAAATCTTCTTGGACCTCAACTGGCGAACATGTGTGTCAACAATGGCAACTGTATCCTCCTCATAACACAGGCTCTCATCTAGATGAACCGTGTTGTAGTCTAACACATGCGACCTGTCGGCATGATACTTATGGAGCATAGACATGTGGAAGACGGGATGAAATCCCGATTGACTGGGAGGCAAAGCAAGCTCATAAGCAACCTCCCCAACTCGCTCTGTACTGCCCTATAGAAATGCGAAGTAAACTGAGGGCCTCTATCTGATATGATGGAAACAGGCACGCCATGTAACCGAACAATCTCCTGAATGTAAATCTGGGCCAATCTCTATGAAAAAATACGTGGTCACAACCGGAATAGAGTTTGCTGATTTAGTCAGCCTGTCAACAATGACCCAAACTGTATCAAACCTTCTCAAGGTCCGCGAAAACCCAACTACGAAGTCCATAGTAATGCGCTCCCATTTCCACTCAGGTATAACCATCTGCTGGAGTAGGCCACCTGGCCTCTGATGCTTATACTTAACCTACTGGCAATTTAGGCACCTCACTACATACTCGACTATGTCCTTCTTCATCCGTCGCCACCAATAATGCTGCCCCAGGTCGCGATACATCTTCGTAGCACCTGGGTGAATAGAATACCGAGAACTGTGTGCCTCCTCTAGAATCCTTTCATTCAACCCATCAACATTAGGGACACATAGACGACTCTGGAGTCGCATGGCACACTCCTCACCGATAGTAACCTCCTTGGCACCACCTTGTAGTACCGTCTCTCTGAGAACTAATAAGTGCGGATCGTCGTACTGGCGAGCCTTGATCTGCTCGAATAGTGAAGACTAGGCGACGACACATGCAAGAACTCGACTGGGCTCTGAAAATCCAGCCTCACAAGTCTGTTAGACAAGGACTGAATGTCCAAAGCTAATGCACTCTCCTCTGCTGAAATGAATGCCAAACTACCCATACTCTCCGCCTTTCTGCTCAAGGCAGCCGCAACCACATTCGCCTTGCCCGGGTGATAAAGGATGGTAATATCATAATTTTTTAGTAACTCAAGCCACCTGCACTGCCTCAAATTGAGATCCCTCTGCTAAAACAAATGTTACAGGCTGCGATGATCGGTGTAAACCATACAGGATACCCCATAAAGATAATGCCTCCAGATCTTAAGGGCATGAACTATCACGGACAACTCCAAATCATGTATGGGGTAATGTTTCTCATAGGGCTTCAGCTAACGTGAAGCATATGCAATAATTCGCCCCTCTTGCATCAATACACAACCCAAACCAACGCGTGAAGCGTCGCAAAACACAATATACATCCCTAAACCGGAAGGAAACACTAACACCGGTGTTGAAGTCAATGTGGTCTTGAACTTCTGAAAGCTCGCCTCGCAATCATCGGACCATCAGAACGGAGCACCCTTCTGGGTCAATCTAGTCAAATGTGCTACAATAGATGAGAATCCCTCCACAAACCGGAGATAATAACCTACTTATCCCAAGAAGCTCCTGATCTCAATCGCTGTGGTAGGACAAGGCCAACTCTGAACTGCCTTGATCTTCTTGGGATCTACCTTAATACCCTCACCTTATACAACATGCCCCAAGAATGCTATAGAATCTAACCAAAACTCACACTTGGAGAACTTAGCATATAGCTTCTGTTCCCGCAAGGTCTGAAGCACCACTCTCATATGCTGCTCGTGCTCCTCCATGCTATGCGAGTAGATCAAAATGTCATCAACGAAGATAATGAAAACGAGTCAATATATGGCCTGAACACCCAGTTCTTCAAATCCATAAACGTCGTTGGGGCGTTAGTCAAATCGAAAGACATCACCAGAAACTCATAGTGGCCATATCTAGTCCAGAAAGCCATCTTCGGAACATTCGATTCACGAATCTTCAACTGATGGTACCTCGATCTCAAGTCAATCTTAGAGAACACCCTGGTACCATGCAATTGGTCAAATAAATCATCAATACACGGCAACAAGTACTTGTTCTTAATGGTAACCTTGTTCAGCTGGAAGTAATGAATGCATATCCACATAGTCCCATATTTCTTCTTCACGAATAACACCGGTGCACCCCCAAGGCGACACACTCGGTCTGACGTACCCCTTTGCTAGCAACTCCTCAAGCTGTTCTTTCAACTCCTTCAACTTCTTCGGAGCCATACGGTATGGTGGAATGGAGATAGGCTGGGTACTTGGAGCCAAATCAATACAAAAATAGATATCACGATCCGGTGGCATGTCTGGAAGATCAGAAGGGAACTCATCGGAGAATTTTCGGACCACGTGCATTGAATCAATCACCGGAGCCTCTATAGTAGTATCCCAAACATAATCTAGATAAGCAAACAATATTTCTTGACCATGTGTCGAGCCTTCATAAAAGAGGTAACCCGACTAGATGCACTGACGGATGAACCATTCCACTTCAATCTAGGCAACTCTAGCATCACTAAGGTAACCGTCTTGGCATGACAATCAAGGATGGCGTGATAAGGGGACAACCAATCCATTCCCAGAATGACTTTAAAGTCGGTCATATCAAGCGACAGAAGATCCGTTCTAGTCTCATAACCACATAAAGTCACGATACAAGACCGATAGACCTGATCCACAACAACAGAATTGCCCACTGGAGTGGACACATAAACAGGGGTACCCAAGGACTCGCGAGGAACACCAGGAAATAAGCAAACTGAGATGAAACATATGAATATGTGATCCTGGATTAAATAGTACCGAAACATCCCTACCGCAAACATAAATAATACTTATGATCACGACATCTGAGGCTACTGCATCTGGTCTAGATGGAAAGGCATAGAACCTGATTGCAGTGCCACCTGGCTGGTCTCCATGTCTAGGACGGCCCCTACCCACCTTCCATCTGCCTCTCGGCAGGTGGACGGCTAGTGTGGTAGTTGGTGCTATAATCATAGGCTGCTGACCTTGGTGCACTGCCTTGCCCTAAAGCCTGGGGCAGAACTTCCTCATATGACCAAGGTCCCTGCACTCGAAACAACCTCTCGGTATGGTGGACTACTGACCTGAAGTCTGACCCTGATGGCCTGAAGGCCCATTGGAGGAACCCTGAATAGCTGGGAGACGGTAGGAGCTCTCTAGAATTGCGCCGAAATGAGGCTTCACTATTGACACCTCACAAACTGACCCATGTCCCCAGCCAGGGCACCACTAAACTCTCCAGAATATCGAAACCGCTTATCCCTCATCGCCTGCTCTCGGCTCTGCTGACGGACACCCTCGATTCTATGAGCTATCCCCACAACTAGCTCATACGAAGTCCGCATCTCAACCTCTCGGGCCATAGTGGCCTGAATACCAGAGTGTAAACATACAACAAACCTCCGCACTCTCTATGCATCGGTAGGAAGTATAATAAGTGCATGGCGAGACAACTTAGAGAATCTCGCCTCATAGTCGGTCACCGACATTTGGCCCTGCTGGAGCTGCTCGAACAAAAATCCAACTCTTCCCTCTGAGAGGTTGGAATATATCTGTCCAGGAAGAGACGTATGAACTGGTCCTAAGTCATGGGAGGATACCTGCTGGTCTGCTGTGAAGATAGGACTGCCACTATCTACGGGACCTACCCTCCAGTTGAAAGGTGGAAAAGTCCACCTCGTGGGACTCCAATATCCTCATGTTGTGCTGTCTGTCCCTGCATCGATCAATAAAGTCTTGGGGTCCTCATGTCGCTCACCTCCAAAGACAGGATGATGTAGCCCGGTCCATCTATCTAATACCTTCTGCGGATTGCCGACCGCAGCTGGTCTGGGCTTAGGTATAGCTGCTGCAACTGGCTGAGCTCCGTCCGGGGTTTGATATACGACAGTTGCATGCCCTAGAGCCTGAGTAGTAGGGTCTATGCTCCCCTTCTCGCCTAATATGTGGCTGGGTCCGCTGGAAATAAACCAGCATGAGTCATAGAATCCATGAACCGCAACATACGGCCCATGACCTCCTGGAATCCCGGTGCGGACATGAAATCCACTTAGGCTGGCTCTACTACATGCACCTCGACCTGCTCCTCAATAATAGGAACCTCTACTGGATCCACTGGTGGCATAACTGGGACGTCCTCATCCTCTACCACTCACTGGAGCCCTCCTTCGGGCTGTAGAAACATGGGGAGCAACTCCTCCGTGATCGGGTACATCTGCCACGTGCGTTCTTACTATATATGAGAGAATAAGAGAAAGATACTTATCACAACATCAACTGCACGATAAGAGATGAAGAACGAGTAGTTTCCTAACACCCTATAGCCTCTCGAAGATAAGTACAGACATCTCTGCACCGATTCACAAGACTCTATTAGGCCTGCTCATAACTTGTGAGACCTACGTGAACCTAGGGCTCTGATACCATGTTGCCACGACCTAGTTTCTCCTATAGGCCTTGATGCCGCCCAATGTCGCCGCTAGTCAAGCCAACGGTGAACTAATCATGTAATTGCTCTTCTTTAAAAAAATTCCAAGTAGTTGAATTCCATTTATTAAGAAAATGAGGAGTAGAAAAATTTAATAAAGTAAATCGAAGGCTAATGTGTCACGACCCAAAATCCACTAAAGGTCATGATGGCACCTAATACCGCCGTCAGTCCAGCCAATGGTGATCTATCAACTTACTTACACATTTTAGCAATTTTAAAATCATATTTTTTATTAATTAAATAATATGAAATAAAATGTACAGGGTGAATGATAATATGTACCCGAACTACAATGATGAACAACCTGTAGGAACCCCCAAGTGTCACAAGTGCATGAGCATCAACTAGGAAATAAAATAAAATACTACATCTGGTTGGAATACAAATTAGACGGGAGAATAAAAATAACTCTGAAGGAGACTCTGTAGGTTGTGGGTCGTTACATGAAATGCAGCTCATGGTAAAGTCCCTGCAATAGTCGCGCCTATGCGCCCAAAAGACCACTAGACATATATGTACCTGCAAAATAAGTGCAACAAGTATAGCATGAGTACGCAAATCAACGTGTACCAAGTAAGTATCTAGCCTAACCCTAGAGAAGTAGTGACGAGGGGGAGACATCAACACTTAGTAGTGGTCCAATAAGACATATACAATAGAGGTAAACATATGTGAGTCAGAGAAAACGTAGTAAAATTCTCCTCTCAGCAATAACTCAAACTCTCATCTAATAGTTACCTCCTCAATCAGAGTATATATAATGGACCTCACCAGATAGGTCGTCAAAGTTCAAATCAGGAAAACTCACAGATATGCTACCTTCTTATTAATTATTGTGTACGATTTCATAAGAGTATTTATAGAAATGTCGAGGCATACAACCCGATCCATAATAATATTGCCGAACCATAGATACATCTATTTTATTGTCGAGGCGACCGTTCCCATAAGAGTGTGGCACATAATCCTGCCGAGGCGCATATGGCCCGATCCATCATAATGTGCGCACTGCCGAGAGTCGAACGACACGAACCATAGATGTATCTATCCTGCCTAGGAGAACGGCCTGATCCCATTAGAATAAGAAGCTTTGACGGGTCCTCGACCCCCACTCATGAATAGTCGTGTGAGTTATAGATTTTTAAGGGAGCTTTTCAATGAGAACGCATAACACAGGAGAATTTCGTAAGGAAAGTACAATTAATCTGCGGCTTATCATGAAGTTGTCACATCTGTACAATAGCAAGTCTATCACTCTACACAAGCCTAGTCTCAAGTCGTAAATTTAATATGCTAGATACAACTCAAATAGTACAGTTATAGCATGGCGGGAACCTAAGTCTACCCGGACATAACATGAATCTAGCTACGTACAGACTCTTGTCACCTCGTGCGTACGTAACCTCCGCAACAAGTATCACATAACAAACACATCACCTATAGGTAGTTTCCCCCCTCACAGAGTAAGACAGGAGACTTACCTCGCTCCGAAGTTAAATAACCGCATCTGCGGTCCCATCCTTCCCCAGCCATTCCGCTTATGTGCTCAAGGATGCCGCATCGGCGCCATCGCAGATGCGGAAATGGTCTCGTAGCTGCGCTACTGCCTTGCTCACCCAGAATTGCTTCTCCGACCCTCTTGGTCACTTCTGGGGCTCCGCACCTGCGGCCAAAACCTCGCAGGTGCGGTTACACCAGATGTGCTGCCACCAGCAATTTCATAAAGCCAAATTCAATTCGTTAACCATCCGAAATCCACCCGAGACCTTCGGGACCTTAACCAAATATACCAACACATCCCAAAATACAATAGGAACTTAGTCGAAGCCCTAAATCACGTCAAACAACATTAAAATCAAGAATCACGCCTCGAATCAAACTTATAAATTTTCAAATTCTATATCCTGTGTCGAAACGTATCAAATCAATCCGGAATGACTTCAAATTTTGCGCACGAGTCACAAATGACATAATAAAGCTATTCCAAGTCTCAAAACCCCGAACAGACATCGATAACATCAAAATCCACTTCAAACCAAACTTATAAAATTCTTAAACCTTTAAAATGCCAACCCTCTATAATAAGCGCCGAAACGCTCCCGCCTCCCGGGTGATCCGATACTCAACCCAAACATACGCCCAAGTCTGAAATCATCATACTAACCTATTGGAACCTTCAAATCCTAATTCTGAGCTCGTTTATTCAAAGGTCAAATCTTAGCCAATTCTTCCAACTTAAAGCTTCCGAAAAGTAGAATTTTCTTTCCAAATCCAGCCCAAACTTCCCGAAATTCAATTCCGGCCATACGTACAAGTCAATATACCTGAAGTTAAGCTACTCAAAGCCTCAAACCGCCAAACAACGCGCTAGAGTTCAAAATAATCCGTCGGGTCGTTACACAATGAGTTAGCAAATACATTGACATAAATACTCCAAAACCATAAAGTCCACTAGTATGTGTTCCAAGACCCGGTGTCACAAGTGTATGAGAAACTAGTAGAATACACAAAACTCTAACTACTGTCTAAAAAATAAAAGTAGACAGAAAATAAATGTAAAAGAAAGACTCTAGGTGCTGCAGAACGGATCGGGGAATAGCTCACCACTAGTCCTCGGAGTAACGGGGAGGCGCGCCGATATGACCGCCAGATGCACCTGCCTAAGATCATGCACGATTAGTGCAGAAGTATAGCATGAGTGCATAAACAACATGTACCTAGTAAGTATCTAGTCTAACCTCGAAGAAGTAGTGACGAGGGGTCGACATCGACACTTATTATAGGCCAACAATAAAATACATAAATTCTAAATAAGCATGGGTTATGTAAATAATAATAATAATAATAACTCAATAACAAGCAGTGAATAATAATTCTTTCACTAATAATAAATCACCGGTCAATTTTTGTCATTAAATAATTATAACTGCTCAAACCCTAAAATAATATCAAGTATAATTAGGCTCCGAGTATTATCACACACAATTTATGTCGAGGTCGTACGACCGGATCTAGAATAATGTGTACACTGACGAGGGTCGAGCGGCATGAACCATAGATGCATTTATTCTACTGTCGAGGCGTTCGGCCCGCTTCACAAGAAGAGAGGATACCTTTTGAACATCTGATTTAAAAGTTATTACAAGGTTAATACGCAAAGAAGAACAATTTCTATTAACGGCCAAGTAACCCGCCAAAACTCAAGTAAGTGAAATTCGGTCTTTTACAATTCCTCTATCAAGTTCCAATATAATTTAGGCACTTTAATTAACAAGTAGGGCGCAAACATTATAAGTATTTCATGATTTGGGTCCTAAACTACCCGGACATAAGCATAATTAGTAGCTACGCATGAACTCTCTTCATCTCGTGCGTACGTAGCCCCCATAATTAGAAGCAAATAGTAAATTAAATCACCTATGGGATAAATTCCGTCTTACAAGGTTTGGCAAGAGACTTATCTCGTCTCAAAGCTCACTTTTCGACCCACAATTCATTTTAAGGACCCAACTTGGTGCCGAACAATCCGAAGCTAGCCAAATGGTATTTAAAATAATCAATATATACTCAAAAGTTCATAATTTAACTATTAGAGTAATTACCCAACTCAAATTGGAAGATTCCTAGAATTTACCCCCGGGCCTAGGTGCCCGGATTCTGGAAATTTTCGAAGATAATTGTTACCCATATCCTCACGGACTCAAATATATAATTTTTACCTAATTCCATAATCATTTTCGTGGTTAAATCTCATTTTTACCAAAATCCTAGGTTTAGCTAAATAATCGATATTAAACTACCTATGATTCGCGTATTTAGCTAAATAATTGATTTGGATCACTTACCTCTTGATGTTGATGGAATCCCTCTGCAAAACGCTCTCAAAATTGCCTAAGACCAGTCGCAGATGTCGCATTTGCGACATCTTATTCGTAAATTCGAGGGTCGCAAATGCGAAGGTTGGCCTTCTCTGACAGGGTCGCAAATGCGACCAAGATGTTCGCAAATGTGAAGAGGTGCCGATCGTAGAAGCGAAGGAAAAGCTCACTAATGCGATTCCTGCCTCATTGCAATTACGAAGCCAACCTCGTGAATGCGAACAAAATCTCGCATTTGCAATACGTGAGGCACCAGCAAAATAAAACCAAAAAACTGAATTCCTTCCATCCCTCCGAATGCGTCTGAAACTCACCCAAGCCCTTGGGGCTCCACACCAAACATCCACACAAGTCTAAAAATATCATACGAACTCTCCTGCGTGATCGAAATACCAAAATAACATCTAAAATCCCGAATCGGACGCCAAAACGCATGAATCAAATCATGAAATTTAAAACTTCTAAAAAACACTCCTGCGCATCCAATTCCTATCAAATCAACTCGGAATAACGCTAAATTTTGCGTGCAAGTATTAAATCACATACAAAACTATTTCCAGGCTCAGAATCCCAAACGGACCTTGATAACACCAAATCCTACTTCAAACCAAACTTAAAGAAGTTGAAAACCTTCAATGTGCCAACTTTCAATATTAAGCGCTGAAACGTTCCCAGGTCATCCAAAATCCGATTCGGACATACGCCCAAGTCCAAAATTATTATACAGACCTATTGGAACCATCAAATCCCGGTTCTGAGGTCGTTTACTCAAAACGTTGACTCAAGTCAAACTCAACCTCTTTTAAGCCAATATTAAGGAACTGAGTGTTCCGATTTTAACCTAAACCCTTCCAAACCCGAACCAACCATCCTTGCAAGTCATGAAACAGTAAAAGTACATACGGGGAGTCTTATTTAGGGAAATAGAATTCTAGAAAGCAAAACGACTGGTTGAGTCGTTATAAATACAGACTTGGCTAAGTGTTTAGCTTCTCCGATAGCAATAGCAAGAGCAAAGTTAAGAATAAAATAAAGAGATCAATTCTATAGAATGAGTGCAGATTATAAATTTTTGTACAAAATGTTTTGTTTCCTACGATGGAAGTTAATTCTCCTATTTATAGCTCTATCTAAAGAGACAAGATCCCAAATCAAGCTCCTCTTGAATGAGAATTAAACCGTCATTGATGGCTGCATAACGGTTGATCATAAACGCAGAGATTCTTTGTAACGACTGCTCATTGAATGTTGTCTTTTCCAACTGTCTCACATGTTATCTGTCTTTAGTTCCACGCATCGTCTCGTCATTTGTCCAGTTGGCGCTAATTAATTTTACCACATACACTTAAGCTAGGTTTAATTGGTGAATTAAATAATATCCGTATTAAATAGTGTAGATTTTACATATTATTTTATGTGAGGTAAAATATGGAATAAGAATATGTGCATTATTAGAATATTTAAAAACAAAAATATTCTTAAAGAGAGTAATTATAGCGATAATTCTGTTATTAACAATCATTATATTATAATTAATTATTGCATGACAATTTATTTATTATTAATAATTACTTAAATTATTAATATTTTAAAATTTGCACATAATTAGGGTGTGAACCAAACTACCCACAGCTTCATGCTAAAGAGAGAGTAGGAGTCGTACAACATTCAATTAAAAGTCCCACTGGTTTAGAAACGATTTTATAATTCTAGAAAAGTAGGATACATTAATAAGGGAATTATATTCTCCTAAAAATACGGCCAAAATATTCAGAAATATTAAATTACTTTTCTTAAAATTAATAGTAGTTATTTTAATTTTCGACTTAAACAAAAAAACGGATGAAATTGACAAACCGTTATTTTTAGAACATTAATTAAGTTTTAACGAGCGTTACAAAACTATCAATGTTTAGCCACTTTTTAATAATATAGTTTTCTTATTCTAATTTTGCTGAATCAAAGCAATTGTTTTATAACTTCTATATTCTTGAAAGTTTTTCCACCACCAAATCGCATCGGTTTGGCGATCCAACATTATTTTTGTCCAGTGTTAGCTTTCAGTATTCAGCTATTCGTGTATAGGTTCGTATAACCAATTCAAACTTACTTGAAATTTGAGGCGTAGTTGTTATCGTACATGAATATCCCGATAAGGCCAACAATTTTGAGCATGCAATGTGAGCTGCACTTCCGATATATCAGGAAGACGTTATAGATAAGCTGCTTTTGTTTGCTATTGTATGTCAAATTTATTGCTATAGTTTCACTTGAAATGCTTTCAACTCCAGTATAAATTGTGTTGGAGTGTTAAGTAGGGATATTTTTGTCTAACTTCTTTTTTTGTATTAAAAAATAATTATTTTCTAATTACATGTCAAACAATGGCTAAATATTCATAAGTGGCGAAAAAGAATCATCCAACCAAATTTTTACAAGAGATTTATTATAGTATAATTGCCGTCTCTCTCTCTCTCTCTCTCTCTCTCTCTCTCTCTCTCTCTCTCTATATATATATATATATATATATATATATATATATATATATATATATATATATATATATCAGTATATATTTGTAATATATTTCTCTAGCAGTTGTAATCAGTCTTGGTCGACCGATAAATATGTTAAAGGGAACTTTACATAACTGTCACAGTTTAAAAGAAATATAACAAATTTTTAGCATGAAACCCAATATTGCAGTTGTGGCAGGAAAATAATTATATTTGTAGCACACAGTTCCATTAAAATAAGAATATTATTTATTATTCCCTAAACATAAGCAATTTGAATGGAAAGTCAATAATTCTTTGTACAAAAATCATGCTTTTTTTCTTTCTTTCTTTATCTATTAGCTTTCCTTCTTTTTCTTCATATTCTTAATTTTGTTTTCTGCCGAAGCCAATATATTTTCTAAATTTGTTCCATTCGTTTTCTATTAATTATCTTTCTTAAGTTTTTCTCTTCCTTCTTTCTTCTTTTCTTAATATAAAGATCTTATTTCGATAATAATATATGTTAATATATACAAAACATATATATACAAAAATATACATTGAATTAACACATATAAAATATACATAAAAATACATTTTCAATTAATATGACACTTATACATGTGAAATATACATAAAACAATATATCTTAAATTTAATTAAGATGACATATAAATATACAAAAAATATATACATAAAAAATACATCCTGAATCTAAATGGCACTTGACATATAAAATATATTTGAAATATACATTAAAAATACATCTTAAAATAAGATGGCACTTCACAAATAAATATACAACAATTATATACATATAAATTTATTTTGAATTAAAGTGATACTTGATATACAAAGTATAAAAGACGTATAAATCAATACATCTTGAATTTAGGTGGCATTCACATATGCATTAGATTTTTAAAAATAGAGTGAAGAAGATAAATGTTGGAAAGGGAAAATGAAGATGGACAAACAAAAATACTTTATGTGATTAGTGAGTCAGTTAACTTATTAGATGTTGAGCTTAATTTTTATAATATGCTAATAATGAAAAATAAATGTGCTCTTTATGGAATAAATAATAAATGATGCTATTTTTTAAATAATAGTTATAAAAAAGGATCAAGCGTGTAAAAAAGTCTATGTTAGAAGCCCATTTTACAACAAAAACTGGGCCGATGTGCACATATAGACAGTAATAACACATGTATTTACTTTTAAGCCACTGTTTTAAATGTATTAAGTCTTTAGCCACTGCTTTAATAAATTTTTATCCACCCGGACAAAAATACCCTTCTGCTATATAGGATTTCGCTGATACATACGCTCCTTATTCACGATCAGCAGCAGCTCAAACTTAGGTGCAAACTTACATGCAGAGAATTGTTGTGATCGTCCAAAATTGCAGAAGCTTCTCTTCCGATTTCAAACTTTTTGTCTAAGTTCAGAATTCAACTTTCTCGTCCAAAATTCACCATAAAATTACAGTAAGCTCTAAAGTTTCAGATATCTCTATATGCTTTTGTGTGTTTGTGTGGATTTTTATTTCGTTACTGAAGAATAAGATGCTAGGAATTTGATTTTTTTTTCTTTTCTGTATTGATAACGTTAAGGACATCGCGTCCTTAACTCTGTGATTGTTCTATAAATATTGAGGACATAATGTTAAGGATTTAGTGTCTTTAACATGATTGTTGTTCTAAAAAATATTAAGGATAAAGTGTCCTGTATTTTTCAACTTGTATTAATAAAGTTAAGGGCACGATGTCCTTAACTTCATGACTGTTATTCTAAATATTAAGGACATAGTGTCCTGTATTTGCAAATTGTATTAATAAAGTTAAGGACACGATGTCCTTAACTTCATGATTGTTGTTCTAAATATTAAAGACACCATGTCTTTACCATTTTCACTGCATACAGTAAAGTTAAGGACACAATGTCCTTAACTTTTTCACTGCACACATCAAAGTTAAGGACAGCTTGTCCTTAACTTTTACAATGCACACATCCAAGTTAAGGACACCATGTCCTTAACATTTTGATTGCACACATCAAAGTTAAGGACATAGTGTCCTATTTTTGCAACTTGTACTGATAAAGTTTAGGACATGATGTCCTTAACTTCATGACTACTGTGTAAAAATTAAGGACATAGTGTCCTGTTTTTGCAACCTATACTAATAAAGTTTAGGACATGATGTCCTTAACTTCATGACTACTGTGTAAATATTAAGGACATAGTGTCCTGTATTTGCAACTTGTATTGATAAAGTTTAGGACATGATATCCTTAACTTTATGACTGTTGTTCTAAATATTAAGGACATAGTGTCCTGTGTTTTGAAACTTGTATTGATAAAGTTTAGGACATCTTGTCCTTAACTTCACGATTGTTGTATAAATATGTCCTGAATTTTCCATTTTCTTGACTTGCAGGATGGATACAATATGTATTATAGTTGCTTTTAATGGTAGATGGACTGCAGACTATAAGTATCTTGATCATCAAACAAAGCTTGTTCTAGTACCTGAGGCAATTCGATTTGAAGATTTCATTAACCAGGTCTTTGAAGTTATTGAATTGGATAGAGACAAGTTTGAAGCAATGATATGGTTTGATATCAATCTGGGAACAAGCAAGGGAATGCTTGTATCCAAAGATTTAGATCTTCACACATGTATAGAGTTACTAAAAAGTCATTCACTCTTCAAGGGCTGTCGTTTCATTGTTGATATTTCGAAAAGAGTTTTTGATTCTACAAGCACCTTTGAACATGTCAATACAGAAACTCAACAAGACAATCAAGACAAATGCCAACAGATAATGGAAATAGATGTGGTTGAAGCTCAACCAATAACTGAAGAGGTGTTTCAAACATTTGATTCTATTCAAGTAGAAGGACAAAGCATTATAGAGATTGACAACGAAAAAGCTTTGGGTATTCAAGTCTTAGAGAGTGCACCAGTAATAGAAGAAGTTGCTGAAAAAACCTTTACTCAACTAACTAGACAAAGCTCAAATTCGAAACAAAAAGAATCCCCAACTACGATATTAAGAGAAAATGCTTCGTTGGATGAAATAAAAGTGGGATCAATATTTGACAAAAAGAAGAGTATAATTAACTGTTTTTCCAATATAGCAATTAAAGGACATTTTGAATTCAAGGTTGTTAGATCAAGCTCAACAAGATATTCGTTGAAATGCAATGATGATAGGTGTGGGTGGTGTGTGCGTGCTTTCAGAATTAAAGATTCAACACTATTCAAGATAGTAAAGATTGAGAAAAATCATGACTGCTCAGTTAACACTATGAAAGTTGATCAAAGGCATGCAACTTCAAAGTTGATTAGTGGTTACATTATCGACAATCTTCGAGACCCAAGGTTTGAAGTTACACCAGCCTTTGTCATGGCAGAAATGCAAAAATTGCATGGACTAGACATTGGTTATCACAAGGCGTGGCGTGCTATTCAACTTGCTTCAGCTTTAATAAGAGGAACTCCTGAAGAGAATTATGAATTATTGTCTTCATACTTGTATATGATGAAAAGTAAAAATCCGGGAACATACACTAACATAAAGATAGACGACAACAACAGGTAAACAATCAAAAAGATTTTTATTAGTCTGTTTTATAAACTTTAAGACATGGTGTCCTTAACTTGGATGTGTGCAATGAAAATATTAAGGACATCGTGTCCTTAACTTTGATGTGTACAGTGAAAAAGCTAAGGACATGGTGTCCTTAACTTGGATGTGTGCAATGAAAAAGTTAAGGACATGGTGTCCTTAACTTTGATGTGTGCAGTGAAAAAGTTAAGGACATGGTGTCCTTAACTTGGATGTGTGTAGTGAAAAACTTAAGGACATGGTGTCCTTAACTTTGATATGTGCATTGTAAAAGTTAAGGACATGGTGTCCTTAACTTTGATGTGTGCAGTGAAAAAGTTAAGGACATTGTGTCCTTAACTTTACTGTGTGCAGTAAAAATATTAAGGACATGGTGTCCTTAACTTTGATGTGTGCAGTAAAAAAGTTAACGAGATGGTGTCCTTAACTTTGATGTGTGCAGTGAAAAAGTTAAGGACATGGTGTCCTTAACTTTGATGTGTACAGTGAAAAAGTTAAGGACATTGTGTCCTTAACTTTGCTGTATGCAGTGAAAATGTTAACGAGATGGTGTCCTTAACTTTGATGTGTACAGTGAAAATGATAACGAGATGGTGTCCTTAACTTTGATGTGTGCAGTGAAAATGTTAAGGACATGGTGTCCTTAACTTTGATGTGTGCATTGTAAAAGTTAAGGACATGGTGTCCTTAACTATGATGTGTGCATTCTAAAAGTTAAGGACAAGTTCTCCTTAACTTTGATGTGTGCACTGAAAATATTAAGGACATTGTGTCCTTAACTTTGATATGTGCAGTAAAAATATTAAGGATTTGGTGTCCTGTATTTTTAATCTTCTGTTAAACTGTATTTTCAGGTTTCTTTATATGTTTTATTCATATGGATCATCAATAGCTGGTTGGAATCATTGTAGACCAGTGATTGTTGTTGATGCAACTTTTTTGAAGTCAAAATATCGTGGTGTTTTAATGATTTCAGTTTCAAAGGATGCAAATAACCAAATATTCCCACTAGCCTTTGGAATTGCAGAATCTGAAAATAACAATTCCTATGAGTGGTACTTTAGTGAGCTTCGCAATGCAATTGGGAGCCGTGACAATTTAATTTTTTTATCGGACAGGCATCAATCTATTGCACATGGCATTGCAAAGGTATATCCTGAAAGCCACCATGGGATTTGTATCTATCATTTGGAGCAGAACCTAAAGCGAAGGAAAGTGAAAAGTGAGGTCATAAAACTTTTTCAAAGTGCTGCAAGAGTATACAGGCGCAAAGAATTTGATCTATACATGTCAGATATAGCAAAAGTTGATAAGAAGACTTTTGACTACTTGATGGAAGAACCACCGGAAAGGTGGGCACGTTCTTGTAGTCCACGACGAAGATATGACATGCTCACAACAAACATAGTTGAGTCAATGAATTCTATGCTATTAGAAGCAAGGGAGTTGCCTATATTAAGAATGATGGATTTCATCCAAGTGAAGCTACAACGTTGGTTTTATGAAAGAAGAAATGAAGCAGAAGGAACTTTTTATGACGTTTCTTGTTGGGTAGTAGAGGAATTGAAGAAAAAGATAGATTTAGCTTTTACTTTAAATGTAAGTATTATATTCTTACTTTAGCTTATTATTTTAATGATAATTTAACTTAGTGTACTAACTTATAGTTTTTCAACTTTGAAGGTCTTCCCTATTGATTCATGGCATTCTAGAGTTGAGGAAGAAGGAATTACTTTCTTGGTGGATTTAAATAAAAGAACATGTGATTGTTTTCAGTTTCAATTTGATGAATTACCATGTATACATGCAATTGCAGCTATCGAGAAGAGAAACATCAAGAAGTCCAATTTCTGCTCGGACTGGTACTTAAAGGAATCTTGGCTGAAAACATATGAAAGACAAATACATCCTGTAGGACATACGGATTCTTGGATTGTACCAGAGAGTGTTAAGTCACAAATTATTAAACCTCCAGATTTCAAAGTTCCGCCAGGTAGAAGGCAGAAGAAAAGGCATATTCCAGCTACCGAATCATCAAAAATAACATTCAAATCTGGTCGTTGCAGAAGAATTGGTCATAATAGAACATCTTGTATATATTCTCCGGCAGTCCATCCATTTTCAAGGAAGCATAGAGAATAATAGATATATCCACTTATGTTTATCTACTCTTTTAAGTTTTTGCTATAAATTAGATTCATTTAGATTGTTTTTATTTGAGCAAGTAAACATTAGCAGATAGTTATATAAAAGATGTCCTGAATTTTCAAAGTTTCTTTGCACTTACTTGCTCTTTGTTTCTTTTTCTTTTTCTGGGAGTTCAATTTACCTTTGTTGGACCAATTATTGTTTATGGGATTTTATTCTTGCCGTAATTAAACAAGAAAGTCCTTTTCTTTATATAATTTGACGCCTGCAACTTGCTACATCTTTATTTTTAAAATGAGATTGGTACAAGTAAAACTTAAGGACATAATCTTTTACAAGTCCTGAAAATTTCAAGTATGAATCTAATATTAAGGACATAAATTTCTAAAATGTCCTTAACTTCTGAAAATCTCAGATTATTATCTAGATTTTCAGAAGTTCAGGACATTTTAGAAAAATATGTCCTGAATATTATTTTCGTCCTTCAACAAATCAGGACGTTTATGAACATAATGTCCTGAAGTTCTACAATAATCAATGTATCTTTTGCTATATCTCTACAGATTTAATAAAAAACTGGCAATTTAAAATGGACAAATCAGTAGTTATAAAATTGACATCTGCAGCTTGCTAAACACAGCTTGCTACATCTTATTTTTAAAATGAGATTGGTACAAGTAGACTTCAAGACATAATTTTTTGAAACGTCCTGAACATTTGAAGTATGAATCTAATATATAGGACATAAATTTCTAAAATGTCCTTAACTTCTGGAAATCTCAGTTTATTGTCTATATTCCAGAAGTTTAGCATATTTAAAAAAATATGTCTTGAATATTATTTTCATCCTTCAACAAATAAGGATGTAGTTAACAGATTCTGAAGTTCTACAACAATCAATGTGTGTTGCTTTGAATTTCTAAAAACTTCAAGACAATTTAATCAAAGATTGGCCCTTTAAAACTGTGAAAAAATGGACAAATCAATAGTTAACAGAAAGAAAGAAATTAATAACACGATGCCTTCATATTACTGCTGAAACTGTAATTTAGCATATTTGTGACAAAAAAATTATGCTATGCAAACAAAATAAAGTGCCTTGTGACAATTTACAGGATATTTCAGAATTCATATGGATTCTTTACAGTAATTTTATACCAATTCCACTACAGCTGACTTTCTTTACAACTACACTACAGCTCCTTTGGGCAGGAAGTTTCATTTTCACTATCATAGTCGTCGCCGACATTTTCTGGTGGTGTATCATAATCAGAATTTCTTTTCCACTCTACATGTTCCCAAAGATTTGCTTCAAGTTCTTTTCTGAAGTTTGATATGTCCTCAGGTTGGAATTTCTCCACATCCTTTCCCATCATCAACAACTCCACATACTTGATTAGGAATGCACCACAATCAGTCCTAAAAAAATATGGAGTCAATTAAATAATATCTTTAATAAAATAAATCTAAAGTACATATAAATTATATAGCAAATGACAACACGTACGATCCAGTTTGGTGTGGTGATCTTTGCCACTGAATATCAAATTTGTTGAATGCATTTCCAAAAGACTTGTGATTTTTCTCAAACTGTGAGAACTTTAGCAAGTGGGGGATCATGCGTGCATACATTTCAATGTGTTTCATTCCTTGCTCATATGGCTCACTATATATGGAATCGTACACATCAATCTTTCTCTTATTCAAGTCCAATACCCCCAAAAGAAAATGTGTCATAACATCATTATCTTCTAAAGGAAGCCGACATGGAAAAAAGATTTTGTCAACCTCTGTCCAAGCAATTCCACATCTACGATTGTCATCCCACACATATGGTGTGAGAACCAACTGATTATCATCACACCAAAATAAATCTGAAGCATCTTCATTGAAATTCTTATACACAATTAGCATATAGTTATCAAAAAGTATAGTTATAGTTGTGCAACAAAAAGGATGGGCGCAAGGGTGGTAGCATTCCTTCTTTCTCAAATAATACAGGGCAATGTCAATATGCTTCATAAAAAGACAAAAAAAGAAAAAAATCCATCAGTCATAAATAAATAAAAAATAATAAATTAAGAAGAAAGAAAACAAATGCCTTGTGAATTATCAAACCTTATCATCAAGTACAAAGCTACTATCTGCAAGCTCAAGGAAGAATATTTTTTTACTGAATTTTTGATGGTACAATTTATATGGATTCTTTCTCACACCATTATCCTCAGCATATATATTAGTTTGTCCCCTGAAAATTTTGAAAATATCAAAGTTAGAAGTTTATAAGTTAGTTCTCAATTCCTAATTAAGGGCACTTAGTCCTGGACTTACAGTAACAAGGTCATAAGTTTAGGACACTTGGTCCTGAAGATAGAGTTACAAATTCAAAATTTAAGGACAGGATGTCCTTAACTTACAGTTACAAGTTCAAAAGTTAAGGACACTTGGTCCTGAACTTAGACTTACTAGCTCATAAATTAAAGGACAATTAGTCATGAACTTAAAGTAACAATCGCATAAGTTAAGGACAATTGGTCCTGAACTTAGAGTGGAAGTTCAAAAATTAAGGACACTTGGTCCTGAAGTTAGAGTTGCAAATTCAAAAGTTAAGGACATGTAGTCCTTAACTTACAGTTACAAGTTCAAAAGTTAAGGACACTTGGTCCTGAACTTAGACTTACTAGCTCATAAATTAAAGGACAATTAGTCATGAACTTAGAGTAACAAGCTCATAAGTTAAGGACAATTGGTCCTGAACTTAGAGTGGAAGTTCAAAAATTAAGGACACTTGGTCCTGAAGTTAGAGTTGCAAATTCAAAAATTAAGGACAGGTAGTCCTTAACTTACAATTACAAGTTCAAAAGTTAAGGACACTTGGTCCTGAACTTATACTTACAAGCTCATAAATTAAAGTCCCGAACTTAGAGTAACAAGCTCATAAGTTAAGGACAATTGGTCTTGAACTTAGAGTGGAAGTTCAAAAATTAAGGACACTTGGTCCTGAAGTTAGAGTTGCAAATTCAAAAATTAAGGGCAGGTAGTCCTTAACTTACAGTTACAAGTTATAAAGTTAAGGACAGTTAGTCCTGAACTTAGATTTACAATCTCAAAAGTTAAGGACACTTAATCCTTAACTTAGAGTTACAAGCTCAAAAATTTAGGACATTTAGTCATGAAGTTAGAGTTGGAAGCTCAATACACTTAGTCCTGAATTTAAAATTACAATTTCAAGACACAAATGTAAGCAATTAAGAAATAATGAATACATTTAGGGACTTACACTTTTTTGCGACCTTTCCATTTCTCCTTGCTCAACCACCCAATGAATTTCTTCAATAAGTTTTTATTATCTTTGGCATAATGAAAAATACATGTACGAGTATATTTTGATTTTATCCAGCCTGTATACTTAGGAGTATTTTCATTGTGAGCCATCGATGTTCCTCTTTTTCTTTTCTGTTCAAAAGGAGATTTCAATTGCCAACTAAGCTTCTTATTCCTTTTCCCTCGACCAAGCTCTTCTTCAACATTTCCTTCAACCTCCATAGACAAACCCTCATCAATGCTCATTTGTGTAGTCGGAGGAGTAGGAGTAAGAATAGCAAATAATGGACCATCAAAACCAATACTATCTCTCTTCCTTTTCCTAGTATATTGGTTAACGACTTCATTTTTGTTTTGCT
This sequence comes from Nicotiana tomentosiformis, assembly GCF_000390325.3. Classification (NCBI taxonomy): domain Eukaryota; kingdom Viridiplantae; phylum Streptophyta; class Magnoliopsida; order Solanales; family Solanaceae; genus Nicotiana; species Nicotiana tomentosiformis. Next base: position 30,530,268 of record NC_090816.1, on the reverse strand, counting down.
CTGCAAGCAACACTACATATACATTAGTTTGCTGCAAGTCGTCAATTCTATGAATTGTCAAATAAAGAGACAAAAACTAAGGACATAATTTTTGAAATGTCCTGACAATTTGAATTATGAATATAATATTAAGAACACAATCAATACTTGTGTTGGCCACGCTGCCTTCTTGTATTTCTTTAACAGACAATAGTGCTGACATATTGCTTGCATTTTTTTTATCTTTCAACTGTTCTCCATGTTCTTCGATTGCAAGTTAACAAGATTCTGCAAAATATTTATAGGAGCTAACACAATTAGTACTTGTTACTAATCTTTGATTAAAACAAACATGTATAAGATGAAAAAAAACTCTATCTAACCTTTTGCAACTGTCAAGATCATGCCAGTTAAATCATTATCTTGACTAGCATTTTTTTGGCTTCCAATATTGTCTGTAAGAGAGAGAGGTGTAGAGATATCATACGTTCCTTCTATACATTTGCAAACAATCTCACTTATGCTTGTTCCTTGGGTATTTTCTATATCTTGAGATTGTCCTCCACTTCTCTCTTTTGAAATTTCATCATCTTGATAGTCCACTCCATCTTCTTTCCTTGCAGTTTCAAAAGATTCTATAACATTTACAATTAATACTTGTTACTAATAGTTTACTAAAACTAACATTCAACATGTCATGAAAATTCCATATAACCTTGATTTGCATCATTTTGATTTCCAAATTTCTCTTTAAGTGAGAGAGGTGTAGATAGATCATATATTTTTTCAACACATTTGCATACAATCTCACTTATACTTGTTCCTAATGGATTTTCTAAATCCTGAGATTGCACTCCAGATTTACAAATTATGTCTGTTACACTTGTCTCTTTTGGATTTTCCTAGTCTTGACATTCCATTCCATGATATTGTCTGTTACACTTGTCTCTCACTTATATGTATTATGCTATTGAATATAAATTTCAATGATAACAAATTCAAAAACTGTATCTAACCTTTCCCAATTTCGATGTCAATATCAGTTTCATCTTCTAGATGCGCATCTCTATAATCGCTTTCATAATGATCTTCTACATGCACATCTATATCATCACATTGATCATCAACTGCATCTTTGCTAATTGGAACACTAGGTTCTCTCTCTATGGTCCTTTCATGAGGTTTGTCAAGAAGCTTCAATAAAGTATCAATCTTTGATCCTAGGTTTTTCTTTAAAGCCTGTGAGATAGTATTTAAAATAAGAATCAGAATGTTAGCTGCTTATAAGTTACGGACATTGGTCCTTAACATAGAGGTACAAGCTCACAAATTAAGGACAAGTGTTCCTTAACTTAGAGTTACAAGAACAGAAATTAAGGACATGTAGTCCTGAACTTAGAGTTACAAGTTAAAAAGTTAAGGACAGGTAGTCCTAAACTTTAAGTTACAAGCTCACAAATTAAGGACACTTGGTCTTTAACTTAGAGTTGCAAGCACAGAAATTAAGGATAGTTAGTCCTGAACTTAGAGTTTCAAGTTCAAAAAATAAGGACATGTAGTCCTGAACTTAGAGTTACAAGTTAAAAAGTTAAGGACAAATAGTCCTAAACTTCAAGTTACAAGCACAGAAATTAAGGACAGGTAGTCCCGAACTTAGAGTTCCAACTTAAAAAAATAAGGACATGTAGTCCTGAATTTAGAGTTACAAGTTATAAAGTTAAGGACACGTAGTCCTGAACTTAGAGTTACAAGTTAAAAAGTTAAGGACAGGTAGTCTTGAACTTAGAGTTACAAGCTAAAAAGTTAAGGACATGTAGTCCTGAACTTAGAGCTACAGGTTAAAAAGTTACAAGCTCACAAATTAAGGACACTTGGTCTTTAACTTAGAGTTACAAGCACATAAATTAAGGACAGTTAGTCCTGAACTTAGAGTTCCAAGTTCAAAAAATAAGGACATGTAGTCCTGAACTTAGAGTTACAAGTTAAAAGTTAAGGACAAATAGTCCTAAACTTGAAGTTACAAGCACAGAAATTAAGGACAGGTAGTCCTGAACTTAGAGTTTCAAGTTCAAAAAATAAGGACATGTAGTCCTGAACTTAGAGTTACAAGTTAAAAAGTTAAGGACAAATAGTCCTAAACTTCAAGTTACAAGCACAGAAATTAAGGACAGGTAGTCCTGAACTTAGAGTTCCAACTTAAAAAAAATAAGGACATGTAGTCCTGAATTTAGAGTTACAAGTTATAAAGTTAAGGACACGTAGTCCTGAACTTAGAGTTACAAGTTAAAAAGTTAAGGACAGGTAGTCCTGAACTTAGAGTTACAAGCTAAAAAGTTAAGGACATGTAGTCCTGAACTTAGAGCTACAAGTTAAAAAGTTAAGGACATGTAGTCCTGAACTTAGAGTTACAAGTTAAGAAGTTAAGGACAGGTAGTCCTAAACTTCAAGTTACAAGCTCACAAATTAAGGACACTTGGTCCTTAACTTAGAGTTACAAGCACAGAAATTAAGGACATGTAGTCCTGAACTTAGAGTTACAAGTTAAAAAGTTAAGGACATGTAGTCCTGAACTTAGAGTTACAAGTTAAAAAGTTAAGGACAGGTAGTCCTGAACTTCAAGTTATAAGCTCACAAATTAAGGACACTTGGTCCTTAACTTAGAGTTACAAGCATAGAAATTAAGGACATGTAGTCCTTGACTTAGAGTTCCAAGTTCAAAAAATAAGGACATGTAGTCCTGAACTTAGAGTTACAAGTTAAAAAGTTAAGGACATGTAGTCCTGAACTTAGAGTTACAAGTTCAAAAGTTAAGAATAGGAAGTCCTAAACTGAGAGTTACAAGCTCAAAAATTAAGGACATGGTATCCTTAACTTAGAGTTACAAGCACGAAAATTAAGGATATTACCTTGATGTAATTTTGAATCCTTTTTTCTGATAAAGCTATTTTTTAATGTATTCTAGTACATTCTACCTCCATATCCTTTTTGAACTTCTCCGATAATCTCTGAATCAAAAACCATAAAAATAAAAAAGTCTCTTAAGAAAAAATAAGCAAATAAAAAAGTAATGGTATTCAAAGACAGAAAACCTACGTTAATTGGGAACCCACATTCTCTGAAATTCACAAATTATTTTTCCTGAAAAATTAGGAATACTTCCATAATCCAAACACAGAAGGCGAAAGGAAAGCCAAGTATAGTATAACTGTCCTTCTCTTTCTCTTTCTCTTTCTCTTTCTCTTTCTCATTCTCATTCTCATTGTCTGAAGTATTTTTTTTGGGCTTCAAGCAGCTCTTCAATGATTTTAGTAACTTTTCATAACAAAGAGAGTCCCAATTGAAAGAAGAGCAGAGTTCATCATCATCTACGATTTTCATGACCCGCTCAAATATATTCCGATTCTTGCGCTTCCCCATCAACACAGATACAACAAAATAAATTATTGCCAACTTCACCGCATCGTCATGGCTGCCTACAAATGATGCAGTTGTACCATATGGTTGACTAGTAATAAAATGCCACAAATCCCCTAACTCGATTCTATCCTTTCCAGGGAAGTAGACTTTCGAAAGCCTATTCTCTCTTTCACGTAAAACTTTGAAGTCCACTGAAGAAGAACATTTCAACCCAGTAATTATCTGGAACGCTTCACGTGTAAACTTCACTTCATGATCAAAAACCTTGAATGTCATTGAATGCGAGTCATTCCTTATAATTTCTGAAAGCAACACACAATGAATAAGTCTACCACAGAACTTCACACCTTGTAATCGGAAAAAGTTTCCGAAAACACCATCCCTCAGCTTCTTCCATTGCGTGTTCGACAAGAAACTTTTTATTGTTTCTTTATACTGAAAATCTCCTTTCCAATAGCTCATCGAATTACGCCAATCATCAAACTCGAAAACACGATCTCCTTCCATTAGCACACTACAAAGAAGGAAATAGAACGTAAATATTAGGACTATTTTTCTGAAATGTCCTTAATATTTAAACTACAAAACTAAAATCCAGGACCTAAGTAGATGCATCTTTAATAGAAGAACAGTAAACTAAAATTAGCTTACAAATTCTTAGGACTATTTTTCTGAAATGTCCTTAATAATTAAACTACAAAACTAAAATTCAGGATCTAAGTAGATGCATCTTTAATAGAAGAACAATAAACTAAAATTAGCTTACAAATTCTTAGGACTATTTTTCTGAAATGTCCTTAATATTTAAACTAAAAAACTAAAATCCAGGACCTAATTAGATGCATCTTTAATAGAAGAACAATTAACTAAAATTAGCTTACAAATTCTTAGGACTATTTTTCTAAAATGTCCTTAATATTTAAACTAAAAAAACTAAAATCCAGGACCTAATTAGATGCATCTTTAATAGAAGCACAATTAACTAAATTTAGCTTACAAATTCTTAGGACTATTTTTCTGAAATGTCCTTAATATTTAAACTAAAAAACTAAAATCCAGGACCTAATTAGATGCATATTTAATAGAAGCACAATTAACTAAAATTAGCTTACAAATTCTTAGGACTATTTTTCTAAAATGTCCTTAATATTTAAACTAAAAAACTAAAATTCAGGACCTAATTAGATGCATCTTTAATAGAAGCACAATTAACTAAAATTAGCTTACAAATTCGTAGGACCATTTTTCTGAAATGTCTTTAATATTTAAACTAAAAAACTAAAATACAGTACCTAATTAGATGCATCTTTAATAGAAGCACAGTTAACTAAAATTCCTAAACACAGTTAGTTTACAAACTCTTAGGACTATTTTTCTGAAATGTTCTTACATAATCAATATATTGATTGAACCACAAACACATTTCAATACCAAAAGGTTCTCAATAACTTTCTCACAAAAATCTTCACCTTATTCCTCAGCGAATCAAGTTATAATCATTATTTTGGACATTTCACACATACTTGATGACAAATACAACATTGATCACGATTAGAGATATACAAAAAGAAAAATGCATAAAAGCAAAATCGAAAACATACCAGTACGCTGGTTCGCTGCAGAGAAGATGACAAATGAGAAGAGATTAAGTTGGACAAAGTATACGCAGAAAATTGTTGTGGGCTGGGCAGGAGCGATATTGAAGGAGCGAAATTTTGCTTATGAAATTTTGGCTCTGAACTTCAATCGAGAGAAGAGAGTTTCATGCAGGAACGATATTGAGGGAGCGAAATTTTGCCTATGAAATTTTGGCTCTGAACTTAAATGAGAGAAGCATATAAAGGAAGGGTTTGAGAATAAAAGAAATAGAAGAAAGGGTAAAAATATCTTTTCATATTAATTTTAATAGAGTAGTGGCTATTTTTGCTCAACATTAGAATTGGTGAATAAAAAATAAACACCACCTTATTTAGTGGCTACCATACGCCTTTTTACCAAAAACTGCCTGCTTGAAGAGAATTTTTGGCCCATTGGGATCCAACGATTAGGCCCTATTTAAACTCACTAGCCCAAGTTGTTTCAATTTGTTGCAACTTGCAACCACGGTCTTGTATATAGATTAGGCCATTTCCCTTTAATGCTTCTTTTCTTGAAAACTTTCAGAAATGACTATTGTTTGGAGGCTTATTGTTGGGCGTAACTATAATTTAGCTAATTGTATTTCCTAGATACTAATTATTTTTCATTGGATGTATGTCACTATATTCAATTCGAATGTATTCACTCTTATATATTTTATATTGTATTCAATTTCACTATATTGAATTCTGTTGTATTCAAACATCAAACAATCAAGAAATAAGGTATATACTGATGTATTCAATTAGGTTGTATACACTGTATTCAATTCGGCTATATTCATTCATAACTCTTTTACATTGTATTTAATTTTACTATATTCAATTAACTGTATTCAAACAACAAAAAATCACAAATACAATAATATTCGGTTGTATTCAATTAATTGTATTCATCTGTAGCTGCTTTTACACTGTATTCAATTTGCTATATTTAATTCGACTGTATTCAAACAACAAAAATTTAAAAAATACAGGGATCTGCCATAAAAAATAACCTTTGGAATAAATAAATACATGCGAAAATACCAACAAACAAAAGTTGTATTTGCATTGAAAAATACGGAATACACTCCAATTTGAATGCATTTGTACAGAATACAATGTATTTGTATCATTGTATGTGACTCAGTAGCAAAGAAAAGAAGAAGTTCTGCGAAAATAGCGTTTTCCGCCCAAGCAAAATACTGTATACATTGTACTAAAACTAAAAAAGGAGACAAACAAAGAAAGAGAAGAAACCATGGATTCTAAAGAAGGAGAAGAAGCCATAGATTCTGAAAGTTCCCATTTTAGAAGAAGCCATAGATTATTGAGAAGAAACCATGAATTCTTAGATTCTGAAAGTTCCCATTTTAGAAGAAGCCATAGATTATTGAGAAGAAACCATGAATTCTTAGATTCTGAAAGTTCTCCTTTTAGAAGAAGCCATGCATTTCAAAGAAGGAGAACCCAAATGCCAAAAGAGGATTTTTGAGCGGCAAAACCAGATGAAAAAAGGCTACATTTTAACTAAATCGGAATCTAGGACAACGATATTAGTGGGCCTCCGCCAGCAAATCAGATCTAAGGTTTCAGAAAGAGAGGAGAGAGAAAGAGAGAGTTAAGGGAGAAAAGAGATGGGATTGAGGGAAAAGTTGAGGGATGTATATATTTGTACTTTGCTATATAATATAAAAAATGGCTATAAATAATAATATTTTTAATACATTTTGGTTAATGATAAATAGAGTGCATTATTAAGTTATACCATGTAGATTTTTTTTTTCTTTAATCGCATTTTCTGATTGAGCATATCATAGGATTTGTAGTTTATTATTTTGGACCATTTGCATCTATACTCAATTTTTAAGTCACCAGCAAAATAACCTACTTTGCATAAGATTTTACAAGTCTATCTATTTTAGAGTCATGGACTTATGGGTCTGAGTTGAAGAAAAAATATTAGTGAGAACGTAATGTGCTTAAAGCCAATTAAGTCTAAAGTGCAAATTTTACACTTAAGATGTATTTAATGCCAAGTAAAGCTAAAGTACAATAAATATTTTTATGCACTTAGCGTCATATTTTCATGCACTTAGGTCTGAAGTAAAAAAATGCACTTTAAGATGCACCTAAGGCCAAATAGATCTGAAGTGCGATCAATATTTTCATACACTTAAAGCCAAATAAGTCTGAAGTGCATATTACCTAGAAATTGAAACTTGTTCTTCGAATTTTAATATTTCAATACACGGTTCAATACCTAAATCTATTTCAAATAAGCTCAAATTTGAAATATAACCTCCAAATATCATAAAGAACATACCTCAACCATCGATTTGTCATAAAAAGAACAAATCTAACAAACCCATTTTGCAATTAAGAAGAAGAAGGAACCCTAAGCAGTAGCAAAAAAAGGAGCGCCACATCAACTCACTACTTTAAAACACCATAAATCACCTTTAAACTTGCTCACAAACACCATGTAAATTTATAATTACTTTTATTTTTAACTACTAAGAAGAAGAAGAAGAAGAAGAAGAAGAAGGATGAGGATGATCTAAAAAAAAGGAGGAGGTATCCACTACTATTTAAAAGTAGGTACAACTCGAATGACCATTATAGTTGTGGAATTGTAACGACCCGACTGATTATTTTATGTATATGCACTCCGTTATCCCCTTTTATGTTTCACACATATGTGTATATGATTTTATGACTTGCGGGGTTGATTAATTTCGTTCCAGAACATATTCGGGTTGATTTGGACCCTTTGATTCTTGGCTTAGAAGCCTATATTAGAAATATTGATTAAACTTTGGCTTTTATGAAAATGACCTCGAAACGGTATTTTGATGGCTCTGATAGGCTTGTATCATAATTTTAGACTTGAGCATATGCCCGGAATTGATTTCGAAAGTACGCAAGTTGATTTGTGCTGTTTTAACGAAATTTAGCAATTTGAAGTTGAAAGTTTCATCGCAAGTTGACATTTAAATATCGAGCTCGAAATTTGATTTTGGTACTTGGAATAGGTCTGTTATGCTATTTAGAACTTTTTTGCAAAATTTGATATCATTTGGAGTTGGTTTGATCGGATTCAGACGTTTAGTTGTAATTCTAGAGATTCTTGAACTTTACTTTGAAATTCATGCATTTTAGTATTCAATTCATAGTTTTAGATGTTATTTTGTGTTTTTATTATGGGAGCAAGTTCGTATGATATTTTTAGACATGTGTGGATGTTAGGTTTGGATCCCCAAAGGCTCGGATGAGTTTCAGACTTGTTTCAAAAGGTTTGAACTGCAATTGCAGAATCTGGTGTGCTGATGCTTCAGGTATTGTATTTGTGAACATCAGTTTTGCAATTGCGAGCTTAGCAGGTGGTCCTCAAGTATCGCAATTGCGAATAAGTTCAGGTAGAGCTCTAGTTCGCATTTGAGACAAAATAGTCGCATTTGCGAAGGAGATAGGCTTCGCAAATATGAAGCCAAAGTCGCAATTGCGACCTCCGGATATGACTGATACTGGCCGCATTTGCGAGTAGTAATTTGAAATTGCAAGGGTTCGCATGTCATAATTGTGACATCATCAGCTGATCAAAAGGGCTGGAAGTCGGGATTTCATCTCACATTCTCTCATTTTAGAATTCTAGACTCGATAGAGGCGATTTGGGGAGGGGATTTTCATCTAGTAACTTTGGGTAGGTGATTCTAATCTATTTTTAATCATATTTCATCAATATATCTTAGATTTTAACATCAAAATCATATGAATCAAAGTGAAAATTTGTAAAATTTTGTCAAGTTTTTGAAAAATAATAATTTGAGTTTTGAGAGTCTATTGGGACTGAGATTTGGAAACTAATCATATATATGGACTCGTGGGGTCATGGGTATCCAGAATCTACCATTGGAGCCAGGTTTTGACCGGACGAGTCCTGGGTTGACTTTTGTTGACTTTTTGGGGAAAATATAAAGATCATAACGTTATCTATTATAATTGATTTCTCTTACATTGTTTGATGATATTAAATCGATTTTGGTTAGATTTGAGCCGTGTGGAGGTCAATTTTAAGGTAAAAGCTATTTTCGAGGGTTGAATTGGCCTAGTTGAGGTAAGTATCTTGCCTAACTTTGTGCGGGAAAACTACTTATTAGGATTTTGGATTGATTGTGTCATTTGTGTTATGTGAAAGCCATGTACGCAAGGTGACGAGTGGGTACAAGGGTTGTACGTGGTAATTGATTGGTTTAAACTCTTTTTATGCTTTAATTGAATTGTCATATCATATTCTAAATTCTCATAGTCAATCTATTATTACTTGTGATAGTCTATCCTTACATGCGTTAAATGACTTTGTTAACATCTTGACAATTTACTCTTATGCTTTAGTTAAACTTGTTGCCTCTTTTATTGTTATAAGTTATCTCTTTCATTGTTGATCATCATTATTTGAAGTTATTGATACATTCCATCCCTTTCATTATTAATTATCATTATTTGAAGTCATTGTTACCAGTTATCTCTTTCATTGCTATTACTCTTATTTGAAGTCATGTTATCTATTCCAGTGTGAGTTATTTGTATTTAGTTTCGTGGTTACACATTATCTTTCTCTTTGTTGAGTTATTGGTGTTGAAGTTGTGAAAGTCGTTATCACGTTGAGGCGATGTGTTAACTGTTAATACATCTTTCTTGTTGAAAATTTACATTCATTGTTATCGTTGATATTCTTGGATACGTTGTGGTGGAGCCATGAGCTATTATTGTGAAAACATTGATATTGTTGATTATTAGCAAGTTGTGACATATGGACACTTGTGGTGCGAGTTGTTATTATGAGGTGATATTGACACACATGCTATAAGGTGGGACTTATGTGGGTGTTGCTTGTAAGGGAATTACATGAAGCCACGTGGCGTCATAAGGTGAGCTAAAGTGCATGTAGCTATTTTGGAAAAAATGTAAGGCTCATGCGATAGTATAAGGAAAGATTGTGATTGAAATTGAGAAATGTGAACACGAGGCGGTATCTCAGTTGTGATTTTTGTTGTACACGAGGTGGTACCTCGTTGTGATTTTTGTTGTTTATGTCAATGTTGCAATGACTTATTTTGTGGGAACACCTTTTGTTTGATATTTCTTGTTTCTATAAGTTGTTGTCCGTATATGACCATTGTGGTTCTTTTCAATTGTTCTTCATTTATGTTATTTCTATGCTTACACCCCTTTCATTAGCCTGTGTTATTGATTTGCTTCATATTACATATTTCTCCGTTTTCCACTACGTCTTGTTATTACATTTTATTCTGTTCATTATTGTAACGACCCGACCGGGCATTTAGAGCATTGCATTCTGTTTAGCCATTTAAAATCTTGAGTAGCTTCATATGATGTATTATGACTTATGTGTATTATCGATTTTGGTTTTCAGGTGATTCAGAATCGATTTAGAAGAATGATTCTCAACTAGGATGTTTTAAATTAGAAGAGTTGACCAAGTTTAAATTTTGTGTATTTGACCCCGGATCAGAGTTTAAATTGTTCCGTTAGATGGTGATTTTGGACTTGGGCAAATGCCCATATTTGCATTTTGATATTTCAAGAGGTTTCGGCACTATTTGGCAAATGTTGGAAATTTGAAGGTTTGGAATGTTCATAAGTTTGACCGGGAGTTGACTATGATGATATCGGGTTCAGATTATGGTACCGTGGATTGGAATAGCCTCATTATGTCATTTGGGACTTGTGTGCAAAATTTGAGTTCATTCCGAGTTGATTTGATAAGGTTTGGTACTAGTTTGGGAAGTTAAAAGATTCAAAGTTTATTAAGTTCGATTTGAGTCGCGATTCATGGTGTTGATGTTGTTATGGGTTATTTGAGTTCTCGAGTAGGTCCGTGGTATGTTATAGGACTTGTTGGCATGTTCAGATGGGGGTTCTGAGGGGCTAGGGCGTATTTCAGATTGATTTTGGACCATTTTTCTTCATGTTTTCATTGCTGGTTGTTGTTGGTGTGTGATGCATCAATGGTTCTTCGCGATCACGAAGATGGTGATGCGATCGCGTAGAGGGATTATGGAGCTGAGTAATTTTCTTATTTACATTCGCGTCTTTAGGAATGCGTTCCCTTAGGGGTGTATTGCTTACTGTTTGCGTTCGCATACGGCGCACCGCGATCGCGTTTGTGCTGAGATAGGGAGCTGGGAGTTGGTGAGTTCTCCTCTGCGTTCGGTAGGTCAGTCCGCATTCGCGGAGAGTTGGCAGCTGTGGGCATCACGTTCGCATGAGTAGGCTCGTGAATGCGTAGACTATTTCAGGGGCAGTGCATTTTCTTCTTCGCGATCGCGATGTTATTTCTGCGATCGCGATTCATTGATTCATCCAGTGATTATAAGTACTCTATTTTCAGGGGTTTTATCCATTTTTACATATTTTGAGCTATGGAACTGAGATTGAGGCGATGTTTGAGGCGATTTCCACCACGTGAATTGGGGTAAGTGTTCTCTACTTGGTTTTGATTATATTTCATAAATCTAATCCCAGTTTTTGACATTTGGTTTATGATTTCAAAAGAGAAATTGGGATTTGTTTTCTAAAATTTCATAAAGTGAATTTTTGAGTTTTGAGCATCGATTGGGAGTCGGATTTAAGTGAAACTAGTATGGCTAGACTCGTAATTGAAAGAGTTATCGGATTTTGTGAGTTTTGTCATATTCCGAGGTGTGAGACCGGGTTTGAATTTTTAGTTGACTTTGGGCTTTTGATTTAAGATTTCACCTTTATCTATTGGGTTTGTTTACTTGGGCATTATTTAATATTCTTGAGTGGCTTTTGGCTAGTTTTGAGCTGTTCGGAGGTCGGTACGCACGAGATGGCATTTCTAGAGTATTATTTGGCTTGCTCGGTATTGGATTCAGCTTATTCGACGTAAGTAACACCTCTAAACTTGGTGTTGAGGGTATGAACCACTGAATATACATGTTATGTGTTTGGTGTTGAGGTGACGCATATACTAGGTGGCGACGTGTGGACGTGCACTGTGTGAATTATGACTCAGTTGATTCTATGGTACTATGTAGTTACCTAATCTTGTTCCCGTCACGATCCAAAATCACATGTGCCGTGATGACACATATCATGATACTAGGCAAGTCGACAACTCACAAATAACAAGCATCTTTAATTTAAAACAAACTGAAATAGGCTTAAGTAACTAAAATCTCATAATAATTGAAAGAAAAGCACCGCAACTTAGTACAGAATTCCCCAAAATTCGGGTGTCAATGAGTACATGAGCATCTATACAATAACATGGTCTGACTGCGGAAACACCGTCTAGGAAGGTAGAGTAGTATAAATGAAACTAAAAGAAAAAGGAGGAGAGCCAAGGTCTGCGGACGCCAAGGCAGCTACCTCGATAGTCTCCGAACTGAATAAGCTCAAACTTTAGCAACCTCCGTGCCCGGAAGTACCCGGATCTGCACACGATGTGCAGAGTATAGTATGAGTACAATAGACCTAATGTACTCAATAAGTATCGTAAATAAACACGGCAAGGTAAGAGAAGCATAAATTATTAATGACATGTGCAGTTCCGTCTTTAAACCGGTACAGAACAATATTGAAAACTAACTCATCAAGTTTCGTGACAAAACATCTGTGTGTACATGTGTACAATTTCTCAAATACTCTTCTCAGATAATATCATGGCATGTAGAGGTGATAAGCAGCTAAATCAAATAATGATCAAGAAAATGCAAAATCCACACACCACTGGCCGGATTTTCTCAACTTTCCATATCCGTTCCGAACCACCGATCAATATTCTCAATAATCGTATGTACACCATCAAGAGAGAAACATAGGAGTGTGATCCTAGGGGGAAGGATCTGTATCCACGTATTGCATGGATAACTCACGTACTGCATGGACAACTCACGTGCTAATATTAGAACCCGCACGAACAACTCACGTGCCAATAACATCAATATATGGATTCGCACGGATAGCTCACGTGCTGTACGGATAACTCACATGCCAATAACACAATCCGCTCAGTATGGTCGCAAGACTCGGGTCCAAACATATCATACAGGAGCAATTAAACAAGTATACATGTATGTGATGAATGGACAACAATTCTCATACTCATGGACTGGTATAAATGACATGCTAACGTGTAGGCATGTGCAAAGTTTTCTATCATAGCTCAAATCAGAAATTTCATCATAGAAAAGCATTTATCAAGTTTGTTCAGGGATTACACCTCTATGTAGCCTCAGCATGGCTCAAATAGATCACACAAGTTGTTACAAATATGAGAAATATCATAACTTAAAGCTTAACAGTCAATTCTAGGCTTATAAGAGCCCAAATACAACCCGAACATGAATAAATGACCTCAGTGCCCGCACATGGGTTCATCCCCACGCATGTGCGCACCCAATAACACGTAGCTATCACAACAATTCAGCTAACTAGTGCCTCAACCGAGTTTAAATAAGATACTTACCTCAAGCAAATCAAATCACTCTGCTAGCAAGCCCTTCCCACATGTATTGAACTCCAGAAGGCTTGAATCTTTCCAAAAATAATGTAATATTATCAATAAAAACTATAGGAATTGACTTCAAATGATAAAGCTAAGATCTTTAACCAAAGTCAAAAAGTCAACCCCGGGCCCACATCTCGGAGTCTCACAAAATTTATAAAATCCGAATACCCATTCAATGGTGAGTCCAACCACACTAAAATTATTCAAATCCGACCTTAAATCGCCTTTCAAATCCCCAAAATTCAGCCTAAGAAGTTTCACCATTTTCCCAAACATTTTCCAACTCCAATCACTAATTAAATGACAAAAATAATGATAGATTCATAAATAACAACCAAAACCGAATTAGAATCACTTACCCCAATCAACACCTTGAAAATCCCTTCAAAAAATGCCCAAATTCTAGGTCTCTAGCTTAAAATATGAAAAATGGGTTCAAACCCTTGATTTTTTAAATTTATCTTTGCTGCGCAGTTATTGGCTTTCGCGATCGTGGACCAACAATCGCGATCGAGTAGAACAACTCTGCCTAGCTCACAAATCCTGTTTCGTGATCGTGTAAACCCAGTCGCGAATGTGGAGAACCACTTCTCAAGCTTATGCGATCGCGATCCACCATCATGTGCCTCCCCAGCTGCCTCACTTCCTTGTACGCAAACACGATCTACTGCACGGGTTTGCGAAGCACAAGTTCCTCAACTTCCCCCATCGCATTCCTCACTTGGCGTATGCGAAGTGAAAAATCCAACAGTCCTAAAAAATCCTTCGTGATCGCGGACCTATCCTTACGATCGCGAAGAAGGAAACCAGAACAAAGAAAATCAGCAGACTTCAGCATTTCTTCAAGTCAAATTTCAATCCGTTAACCATCCGAAATACACCTGAGGTCCCCGGCACCTCAACCAAATATACCAACAAGTCCTAATACAGAATACAAACTTAGTCTAGGCCTCAAATCACATCAAACAATATCAAAAACATGAATCGCACCCCAATTCAAGCCTAATGAACTTATGAACTTCTAACTTTCAAAACTAATGCCAAAACATACCAAACTAACTCCGATTAACCTCAAATTTTGCACACAAGTCATAAATGACACAACATACATATTCCAACTTACGAAACCAAAATCCAAGCTCGGTAACCACAAAGTCATTGCTCAGTCAAACTTCTCAACTCTCCAAATTTCCATTTTTCCAACTTTCGCCAATTCAAGCCAAAATCTTCTACGGACCTCCAAATAAATATTCGGGCATACTAATAAGTACAAAATTACCCTACGGAGCTATCGGAACCATCGAAACTCCATTCTGGAATCATTTACAGACAAGTCAATAACCGGTCAACTATTTCATTGTAGGCTACCAACCTTGGGACTAAGTGTCCCAATTCATCCTGAAATATCCCCGGAACCAAACCAACCATCCCGGTAAGTTACATAACATCAGTTGAGCACTGAATAAGATATAAATGGGGGAACAGGGCTTCAACACTCAAAACGACCAGTCGGGCCGTTATAGTTTCTATCCATGAAATTTTTGTGGGCTAGAATAATAGAATTGTGATCCATGTTAGAAACCATGTTTAGGTTATATCCTTATCCTGTTGGGATCCACATAGGTCATTTTTGCTGCTGAATTATTTGCTTAAATTGCATTAAGTACTTAGTCTCATTCATCATTTGCATATCATATTTCAGACTCTGTTATCATTTATCGTTACATCATGTATCATTGTTTGGGTTGATTGGCATGAAATTTGTGAACCCAAGAGACTGGAGAGATTGATGAATGAGTAAGGCTAAGGTCCTAATTGTGAGTGGCATTTATGGGATCGAGTTGCACGTCGCAACGTGCTTTATTGATTCATGATGGGATTGAGCTTCACGTTGCAACATGCCATGTTGGTTTATATTAGTGCTTGTGCAGGATCTGCCTCTCCAGAATCTAACATACCAGTAGTGAGCGTAGGTACCATTGAGTGATGAGTGCGAGTGCCGAGTGATTGAGAGTGTTGAGTGATTGGGAGGCACTGAGTGATTGAGAGTGTTGAGCGCTTGGGAGGCACTGAGTGATTGAGAGTGTTGAGTGATTGGGAGGTGTTGAGTGGGGTTGAATATTTCTAGAGCATTAGCACATAGGTTTATCACTATGTTGCATTACATTTGACATGCATACTTGGCATGTAGGCATAGAGATGCATTTACTCATGCTATACAGCATTGTGACATTTATGACTTCTCATACACATTTAGAGATGTACATTCCTCATGCTATTTGATAATAGATCATTTTATCTATTGTTGAAAGTTTTTGGGAAAAAATCATAGTTTACTGACATATTTTGGTGACTTCGGTGAAAGATTTGGGCGTTACTGTTATACTTGTAAAGCATGCCTGTTTTCCATAACTATGAATGAGTCGAGCATCCTATCTTTGAGTATTACTTGTACGATTTTCATTATATTGTTACGAGTTGTTCTTGGTTGTTGGTGTTGGTCTCTAACTGTTATCCAAGCTCGTCACTGCTTTCAACCTAAAGTTAGGTTTGTTACTTATTGAGTATATGGGGTCGGTTGTACTCATGCTACACTTCTTCACCTTGCGTGCATATTTTGGAGCTGATGTGGTTGTGTATGGCGGGAGCTGGCATAAAATATGTACCTGTGTTCCAGTTGTAGCTACCTCTTGTTCATGGTAGCTTTAGATTTATAAAAAATTATTTATGTATATTTCAAACAGATGATGTATTTATTTCATACCATCTTTGTAAACTTTAAATCTTAGAAGCTCATGATTTGTACTGCCAATCCTTGGGATTTTTGTATCAAAGTTCAGCTATTTCCTCATTTATTTTCTCTGTAAATCTCGTTTAAGTTGGATTGTTACTAATTGGCTTACCTAGCGGATTGAGTTAGGTGTCATCACAATTAGTTGGATTTTTGGTCATGACAATTATATCCTAGCAGATGTCTTGACCTGGACTCGTCACTACTCTACTGTGGTTAGGCATGATACTTACTGGGTACCGTTGTGGTGTATTCACACTACGCTTCTACACATCTTCTTGTACAGATCGAGGTACGTCTGCCCATGCCGGACGCTAGAGTTGATTTGAGTTTATATATTTGGGGACTTCAAGGTATACCTGCTCCACGTCTGCAGGCCTCAGTGTCACATTCCTTTGCGTTTATGACTCATTTCCATCGGTTTTGGGGAATGTATTGGTTAGATTTTATTTTAGGATATTATATCAGTTTATTAGACTTGTTTTAGTATTTCGTTAATTATTTCTGCCAAGTTATGAGACTAGATGCCATCACGACATCCTACAAAGAAATATTTGGGTCGTGACAAGTTAGTATTAGAGCTCTAAGTTCTTAGGTATTGCGAGTCATAAGCAAGTTAAGTAGAGTCTTGCGAATCGGTACAGAGGCGTCTGTACTTATTTTCGAGAGACTAAAGAACTATTAGAAAAACTTCACTTCTTTGATTCATTATCGTGCGAATTGGTTGACTTCGAAAACTGAGTCTTTGACTTTTTATTCTCACACAGATGGTGATGACACGTACTGCTGGATCCGATGATCAGGCACCTACGCCCGTGCTAGAGCCACGGAAGTCCGGGGTCGGGGCAGAGGTTGATGAGGTGCACGTGGTGCAGCTAGAGCACTTGCCCGAGCTACAATAGAGGAGCCACCGGTAGCTCCAGTTGGGGGGAAGGCACCCCTGGCGCCTGTTTCAACCCTTGCACTTCAAGAGATCCTCGCATAGTTCTTGAGCGTGTTCAGTACCTTAGCTCAAGCGGGGTTGATTTCACTTGCACCAGCCATATCTCAGGCTGGGAGAGGAGCTCAGAATCCCACGGCCCATACTCCAGAGCAGCGAGTCCTTGTCGATCAAGTTCCAGTTCAGCATGCAGTTAGGGCAACAACATCTGAGGAGGAGCAACTTAGACTTGAGATGTTTAAGAAGTATCACCCTCCCACTTTCAATGGTTTGGCTTCAGAGGATGCGCATGACTTTCTAGAGAAGTGCCACAGTATTCTCCACACCATGGGTATTTTGGAGACGAGTGGGGTTACTTTCACTACCTTTCAGCTATCAGGAGTAACAAATTAGTGGTGGCGAGTGTACGAGGAGGGTAGCCCAGCTGACGGAGCTTCCCTTACATGGACTCGGTTTTCAGAGTTATTCTTGAGAGAGTTTGTTCCCCAGACCCTTAGGGATGCATGGCGCACGGAGTTTGAGTAGTTGTGCTAGGGTACTATGACAGTGTCAGAGTATGCTATCTGATTTAGTGATTTTTCCAGAC
Organism: Nicotiana tomentosiformis; assembly: GCF_000390325.3. Lineage (NCBI taxonomy): Eukaryota > Viridiplantae > Streptophyta > Magnoliopsida > Solanales > Solanaceae > Nicotiana > Nicotiana tomentosiformis. Next base: position 30,512,376 of record NC_090816.1, on the reverse strand, counting down.
ATGCACCTGCCTTGGTTTCTATGGTCAGAGAGTGAGCCTATCAATTCATCGAGGGGCTCAACTATGGTAATATAGGTTCATCATGGCTTAATAGTTGGATACAAATATCCTATATCAGTAGGATGTAGAGATTGAACAGAGTTTGGAGGGTATGCGGCACCGTGAGAGAGAGGGCAGGGAGGCCAAGAGGCCTCGAGGTACGGGAGGATTTAGTGGTGGCCATGCTGCAGCTACAGCCCGTCATGGTAGAGGCTATGTAATCCATCTAGTTCATTCAGCACTTCCAGCTTCTAGTGGTGCTCCGATTATTCCGAGGTTGTAGGTTGCACACTTTGCTTAGCCACTTTCTACCGCACCTCCTGCACGGGGTGCCTTCAGCGGTCAGTCCAACTGACCAGGGCCGAGCTAGTCTAAGTAGCCATGCCCACCGAGAGCTTGCTTTGAGTATGGTGATATCCGTCATATGGTTTGAGATTGCTCCAGACTCAGGAGGGGTGAACCTCCATAGACTACTCAGGATCCACGGATTCAGTCATGTCCACAGACTTCTCAGGCCATGGTTTCTACCCAGTTGCCACTCCACCCGCACAACCAGCTAAGGGTGGGGTAGGGTCTGGGCGGGTAAAGGTCGCCCTAGAGGGGGAGGTCAAGCCAGATTTTATGCCTTTACTGGTAGGACAGAGGTAGTTGCTTCAGATGCAATCATTACAGGTATGGTTCCGGTTTGCCATATAGATGCATCAGTCTTATTTGATCCAGGATCCACTTATTCATATATGTCATCTTACTTTACCCCGTATTTGGATATATCTCATGATTCTTTGAGTTCTTCTGTTTATGTGTCCATGCCTGTAGGAGATGCCATTTTTGTGGATCGTGTGTAACAGTCGTATTTAGTTGTCATTGGTGGTTTTGAGTCCAGAGTTGATCTATTGTTACTTAGTATGGTTGACTTTGATGTTATCTTGGGCATGTGCTAGTTGTCTCCCTATCATGTTATCCTAGATTGTCATGCCAAGACTGTGATGTTAGTTATGCCAGGTTTGCCATGGTTAGAGTGGAGGGGTGCATTGGATTATGTTCCTAGCAGGGTTGTGTCATTTCTAAAGTCTAGGCAAATGGTTGAGAAAGGTTGTGATGCTTATATAGCCTTTGTGAGAGATGTCAGTGTTGATATCCCCACTGTTGAGTTCGTTCCAGTAGTGAGAGACTTCCCAGATGTATTTCTAGCAGATCCTCTGGGCATGTCTCCCGATAGGGATATCGATTTTGGTAGTGACTTGTTGTTGGGCACTCAACCCATTTCTATTCTACCATATCGCATAGCCCCAGTGGAGCTGAAGGAGCAGTTGCAAGAGTTGCTTGATAGGGGCTTCATTCGGCCTAGTGTGTCGTTGTGGGGTGCTCCGGTCTTTTTTGTGAAGAAAAATAATGGATCTATGTGCATATGTATTGATTATCGGTAGTTGGGCAAGGTTACAGTGAAGAACAGGTATCCGTTTCCACGCAATAATGATTTATTTGATCAGCTACAGGGTTCTAGAGTTGATCATTTGCTCGTCTTCTTTATCAAGAATTTTATTTGAAACCGATTTTTCTACATGCTTTAAGCGTACCATAGACTTTATTTTTCTAGGACTTATTCAAATAGGAGCATTTGCAGTGAAAATATAGTTACTTTCTTTAGGTCAGAAAATACGTTTGGCATACTTAACAATATATTGCAGATGAATAATCTTTTTATGAACTTCAAGTTCATATTATCTTATTCGAGGATCTAGATGTAGAAATGATAATTCATTCCATGTAATCTTTTCTCAATTGTTTATCAATTGACTTTTATACTTTTAAGTATTTGAACTGCAGGTCCAAAACTACATGTATTTAATATAAAACCAATTCTACTTGAATTATTTCTCCACACTTATATATAGCGTTATCATAAATGTAGTCAACAAATATTTTATATCGGTTCCAACCTCCTTTTTTCATAAAGACATAACATAGAGACTCTTCATTCATATTTTAAGGTACCTGAACCTATCTCGAGATTTTATGAAGTGTTATGTCACTTACCTCCTTATTATGATCTTTTGATCAATTGCTCGTCTTCTTTATCAAGAATTTTATTTGAAATCAATTTTTCTATATGCTTTAAGCGTACCATAGACTTTGTTTTTCTAGGACTTATTCAAATATGAGCATTTGCAGTGAAAATATAGTTACTTTTTTTAGGTCAGGAAATACATTTGGCATACTTCGCAATATATTGCAGATGAATAATCTTTTTATGAACTTCAAGTTCATATTATCTTATTCGAGGATCTTGATATAGAAATGATAATTCATTCCATGTAACCTTTTCTCAATTGTTTATTATGTCTTCCCCTCATGTTAGAAAAACTAACTTGCTTCCTTAATTTTGGAAATCCACCTTTGTGTGTTATGGTGTTAATCAAAATATTCACCGCACATCAATAATAATAAGATGAAATTATTTGGTAACCGACCGTACACCACTTGTGAGGGGCAAATATAATATACTTTTGTATATAACATATATCAAACTTATATAGATAACTTTGTTCTCATAAGAAAGAGTTTAGCTATTAAGTGGAGGCACTCAATAAATTATTTTGCTAAACCAACTTATCAAGACAAACTATCTTGAATATTCTGGAAACTATGCTCTAAATTAAATTATTGAGTAAATTACCTCAAAAACACCAGGTTGCGGGTTAATAATAATTGCACATGTAGCCATCTCAAAGATGCATCTTATGTGGTATACATGGCAAGTGAATGAGCCCATATTCACCTTTTTGATATTTCCAGCATTTATGGGATTCAATCCCAATTTTAGTCGGTCTATTAATTAAGGCAGAATAGCCTAGTAGACCATTGTACTTGTTTCGGTTTGTCATCCCGGTCCCTGCACTCCATAGAGTTTCATCTAGATATTTATAGTTTCTAAAACACACTATCTTACACCCCTCTGATGGTTGACCTAGCTTACGTGGCATAGGTAAAGCTGAGGTGAATAAAATGTATGGTACACACGCGCAAAAAGAGCATGATTACAAGGATTCCACGGCAAATGACTAAAATAAGAGAAACAAAAGAAAAATAAAAACACAAAAAAACAAAGAACCCATGGTTCTCTGTTGCTACCATAGCTTTTCTTTTCATCATAATTAAAGGGCAATAGAAGATGAATCAACAGACAAGATCAGCTAAGAACCCATGGTTCGTAACAGGAACTTCATCCAACAACATCAAGAAGAATAGGAATTTCATCGGAGCATGTCGAAAAATCATCGCTGGCTACGTTGAAACTTCTGAATCATCAATGGCAAAGACCACACTGGAAAAGTTCGCCATCACCGGTGACGGAGACCACCGATGACCACCACAATTATTTCTTCTGCATCACCCTTATAAGTAGAACATAAAAAAATACAAAAACAAAATCCTAGCAGTTCAAGTCAAATCTGTGAAGCTCTGAAACTAAAACTGAATCTGATAGTCAAAGCAAAAAAGTAAAAATGGAAGCGGGAGACGAAGCACTAGAAATGGTGGACTTAAAGGATTTGCAGCAGCAAAGCAAAGCCCTTGATAAGCTCACTGACTATGTCGAAGATCGTCAGCTCGATTCCTCCCGTGTTCAAACGTCTATGGCTTCAATTTATGCATTCAAAGAAGCTGATCTTCAAGCTATGTGGATGAGGGAAAATGAACTAGTTGTTGTTAAGATCAATGTTGTTGATATTGATATAATTGCAAATGAACTAGAGGTGAACGAGAAGGTTGCAGAAAGGACTTTGAGAGAGCATAAAGGTGATGTTGTAGCTGCAATAAGGCATTTGCTGAATTAATGTAATGCAAAAGATAAAGAGAATAAGTACCAAAAAATTTTGTTTTCATTCTGAAATGTATCAACAAAGAGACTATCACAAAAAATAAAATAATCAGGTAAAGAATACCAAAAGAGGCATGGATACGAAGAGCATAAATAAGGAATAAAGATATGGGGTGCCCGAATCTAATCTGTAATGGTGTGTGGGTGCCCAAATCAATTGCTTGGTTTGTGAAAATTATTATATTTTGAAGTGATTGCAACTTCAATTGCTTCCTCTCCCATTTTCAATCTTTCGAAAATTTGTGGTGAATATTCACAAATCCTTCTTTTTATTCTTTGTTTACAATGAGGTAGAGGTAAGAAAAAAATAAGCTTTTGATATTTGCTAGTATCTCTGTTGTGGTTCGGTGGTGAGGTTTTAACGGGGAAGGTGACTGGATATTAAAATGGCGTTGGAGGGTGAAGAAGGTGAAAACGGTGGCCATTTTGCCTTTAAAAAATAATAAAAATAATTTTGCATATTTTATCTGATGTGGATATTAATATCAGCGTGATTGATTAACACGCGGGTCAGAGGGGTGTAAGATAGTGTGTTTTAACAACTATAAGTGTCCAGATGAAATTCTATCAAGTGCAAGGATCGGGATGACAAACCAGAACAAGTACAATGGTCTACGAGGCTATTCTTCCATAAATTAATGAGAACATGCAAGATAAGAGAATTCGTAAATAACTTTCAAGTTATTTAATATTTACCCATGTGAATTCTCTTTTATTTTTGTACATCATACTTAATTTAACATTACTAAACCAATTATGCCAACTGAATAAATTATCAATATTGATAAACTTCCGATTTACACCATGACGTGGTCAATTATCAATAAACTCCAAGTTTATTATGATATGAGTTTTTATATCAATAAACTTCTACTTTATTGTGGTATTCTTTATTTGTATAGTACAAACTGGAGAATAAAGCATGTAGCTTTTCACATACATATTAACCCGCTACAAATAGTAGTAATAGAAGATATTAAATGTTTTCTTTATTTACAGTGTCAATATAATCAACCACTTTCACGAATACTTTAGAAACTAAATAAGTTTCTTTGAGACTTACTATGACACAATACCTTATTGATAATCAATTTTATTTCTCTAAAATAGTAATAATTGGCTCTTATAGAGCTTTCAATTAATTTTGTACTATCACATATTCATCAATATCCATATGAATATCTCTTTCAAGGAGAAAGTTATACCATTATGGTCATAGTCAAAATCACTATAGGCAAAATATGTTGCTACCGTTACTTTTGCCCTATAATAATTACACTGCCATAATATTTTGGCATAATCACAATAGGTACGAGATCAATGACCATTTATGCCCTAACAATGAAATTATTTTCTTATTTTATCTCAAACCTCCTTCTAGGGGTGAGTGTGGCTGTCACGACCCAAATTCCACTCCTTAGGATGTCGCGATGGCACCTAGTCTTTAAGACTAGGTAAGCATAACATTTAATAGTAACTTAATAGAAAAAATTGAACATCGATACTAAAGTAAACAGTTAAACTCATATAAACTTCCAACATAGGATCTCAATAACATATTTCCCAAAATCGGTGGAATTGAGTCATAAGCTCTACCGAATAATCTAGAATGTCTAGTACAACACTGTCAGAATAAGTAAAACAACAAATTGGAAAGTTAATGGAATGTGATTCCGAAGCATGTGGACGCCGAGCAGTATACCTTGAATTCTCCGAAAGGCAGCTAACAAGACAATCACTAACGTCCAGCACGGCAGGCGTAGCTGAATTTGCACAAAAAGATGTGTAGAAGCGTAGTATGAGTACACCATAACGGTACCCAGTAAGTATCAAGCCAAACCTCAGTACAGTATTGACGAGGCCAGGTCAAGACACCTACTAGAACATGATAAATAGAACAAAATATAATAACGAGAAGTAATGGAAACAAAGAAAATAAATGATAATAGAATAATTTGATATTGTAAACTATTGACAGAATGGTAAGCATAAGATAACAAGAAGGAGGCAACTAATGAGTAGCACAATAGTCAAATACGGACAAAACTGGTACATAAGGAAGAGTAAAAGCAACAAGAATTTGTTCAACCGATAACTCATTTCAACATGAATTGCACAACAAGAATGACGACTGAGGTACCGCCCCGTATGCACATTTCTCAATTTCGATCACAATCTTTCCTTATATCTTCGTGAGAGCTTTATATTTAGTTTTGGAAATTATTTTTCCGAAATAGCTACTCGTGTTTAGCCCACCTTATCACACTACGTGGCTTCAAGTAGTTCCCCTACTAGAAACACGCGTATCAAGCCCACCTTATCTCACTGCATGCGTAACAAACCTAAGTCGTATACCACTGTATGTGTATCAATATCACAACATAATCACAACTCGTACCACAAGTGCCCATATGCCACAACTTGACAAACGAATCAGGAATACCAGTCTTTCCATAATAAATAGCCCACGGCTCAATCACAATATGTGCAAGAATCTCAACAATAACAAAATGAAAGTGAATAGCTCAACAAGAACAATATCTCAACAATTAACAACTTTGCCTCAATGTGATAACGACTTTTACAACTTCAACATCAATAACGCAACAAGAAGATATTCCATGAAATAACAACTTCAAGTAAGTAATTCAACAATTAAAGAAGCAATAAGACACCTTGCGTACACGACTTTCACATAGCACAATTGGCACAACAAACCAATTCATAAGAGGTAGTTCCCCCACACAAAGTTAGGCAAGATACTTACCTCAACTAGGCCAACTCAACCCTCGAGAATAGCTTTTCCCCTAAAATTTGCCTCCACACGGTTCAAATCTAACCAAAAGTGACTTAATATCAACAACCAATGCAAGGAAAAACAATTACAATAGATAAAGCTTTGATATTTATGAAATTCCCAAAAGGTCAACAAAAGTTAAACCGGGTCCAAGGATAGATTACGACTACCCATAATCCCACGATTCTTACATGTGATAAGTTTTGAAAATCGAGTCCAAATCAACTCTCAAAACTCATATTCTCATTTTTCAAAAACTTGAAAAAGTTTCCAATTTTTTCTCTTTTATCCACATGAATTTGATATTAAATCTAAGATATATTAATGGAATATAGTTGAAAATTTATTAGTATCACTTATCCAATGCTTGTAGGTGAAAATCTCCTCTCTAAATCGCCTCCTACCGAGTCTAGGGTTCTAAAATGTGAGAATTAAGACTAAATCCTGACTTTCTAGCCCTTATGTCCAGCTGCAAATGTTGCATTTGCGACACAGGGTTCACATTTGCGAACCCTCGCAATTTCAAACCCTGACAACCTCAACAGAAGACGCATTTGCGACAAAAGGTTTCCCAATTGCGAAACTAGCCACCATCACAAATGTGACCAAGTGGTCGCAAATGTGTCCCAAGCCCATGCTTGATGCCTTCGCAAATGCGAAGGTTTTGGTCGTAATTACGACATCAGACACCCCCACCCCCCACACACACACAATTGTCCCCTTCGCAATTGTGAGGCTGGTTCTCACAATTGCGACATCAGAGCACCAACACACAAACAATTCCTATTTTAGCTCAAACCATTCTGCGATACATTCGAAACTCATCCGAGCCCTCGGGGCTCCATATTAAACATCCACACAAGTCTAAAAAATCATACGAACTCGCTCGCATGATCAAAAAATAAAAAAATAACATCTAGAACTATGAATCGGACACCAAAACGCATGAATTTCAAATTAAAGTTCAAGAACTTCTAGAATTGCAACTAAGCATCTGAATCCTATCGAATCAACTCCAAACGATACCAAATTTTGTAGACAAGTTTGAAATATAATAACGGACCTATTCCAAGTCACAAAACCAAATTCCAAACCCCATAGCCAAAAGTCAACCTACGATCAAACTTCTAAACCTCAAATTGTCAATTTTTGGAAAAATAGCACAAATCAACCTATGGACTTCCAAATTTGATTCTGGGAATACACCCAAGTCCAAAATAACGATACAAAGCTATAGGAGCTATAAAATACCATTTCATAGTTGTTTTCACAAAAGGCAACCATTGGTAAATATAAATAACCTAGGCCTCTAAGCCAAGAATCAAAAGGTCTAAATAAACATGAAACCTTCCTGGAACAAAAAAAATCGACCATGTAAGTCAAAAGGCCTAAATTACACATGTGTGAAGCATTAAATGGGAAACATGACACAATTATACAAAATGACCGGTCGGGTCGTCACATTCTCCCCCTCTTAAGACAAACGTTCATCCTCGAACGTGCATAAAGACATATCTGAAGTGATGAAATGGTGAGGATAGTGACTCCGCATGTCGTGCTCGGTTTCCTAGGTCACCTCCTCAACTGGATGACCCCTCCATTAAACCTTAACTGAAGCAATGTTCGTTGATCTCAACTTTCAGACCTGTCTGTCCAAGATAGCCACCAGCTCCTCAATATAAGTCAAATCCTTGTCCAGTTGGACTGAGCTAAAGTCTAAAATATAAGACAGGTCACCATAATACTTCTGGAGCATAGAAACATATAACACCGGATGAATTGTAGATAAGCTAGCTGGCAATGCAAGCTTGTAGGCTACACCCCACTCTCTCAAGGATCTCGAAAGAACTGATATATCTAGGGCTCAACTTACCCTTCTTCTCGAATCTCATCACACCCTTTATGGGTGAAACCCGGAGCAAAACGCGCTCTCAAATCATAAATGCTACATCATGAACCTTCTGATCGGCATAACTCTTCTGCCTAGACTGTACTATACAAAGTCGATCCTATATTAACTTGACCTTCTCCAAGGCATCTTTAACCAAATCTGTGCCCAACTATCTAGCCTCTTTCGGCTCAAACCAACCAACTGGAGAACGACACTGTCTTCCCATACAAGGTCTCATAAGTAGCCATATAAATACTCAATTGTTAGTTGTTGTTGTAGGCAAATTTTGCAAGCGGCAAGAACTGATCCCAAGAACACAAAAATCCATAACACAGGAATGAAGCTTATCCTATAATATCTGAATATTACACTAGGACTAGTAACAACCTGACCGGTCATTTAGTGAAATTGCGCCTCGTTTCTCCTTTCAATGCTTTACACATGCGTGTTTATGGTTTTATAACTTACATGGTTGGTTAGTTTCGTATGGGGAAGATTTCGTGTTGATTTGGACCCTTTGATTCTTGACTTAGAAGTTTAAGTTAGAAATGTTGACCAAACTTTGAATTTTGTGAAAACGACCTCGGAACGGTATTGTGATGGCTATGATAGCTTTGTATCGTGATTTTGGATTTGATTGCATACCAGAATTTATTTCGGAAGTCCGTAGGTTGATTTGTGTTAATTTTGCCAAAATTTGGCAAATTAAAGTTAAAAAGTTTGACCGTAGGTTGACTTTTAGCTATCGAGTGCAGTATTTAATTTTGGGACTTGAAATAGGTCTATTATGCTACTTAGAAATTATTTGCAAAATTTGGTACCGTTTAAAGTTGAATTGATATGATTCGGATGCTTAGTTGCAATTCTAGTAGTTCTTGAACTTTACTTTGAAATTCATGCGTTTTAGTGTTTGATTCGTAGTTCTAGATACTATATTTATGTTTTGATCATCCAAGAGAATTCATATAACTTTTTAGACTTGTGTGGATGTTTGGTTTGGAGTCCCGTGGGCTCGAATGAGTTTCAGACATGTCATGGAATGTTTTGGACTGAAAAGCAAGATTTGGTGTGTTGATAGCTATGGTGTCACATTTGTGAATATCAGGTTCACAATTGCGAGCTTAGAAAGGGGGCCTCAGGTATCATAATTATGATACCAGGCTCGCAATTGCGATACCTGGCTCACAATTTCGATGTAGCTCAGGATTCTAGGTAGTTCACATTTGCGACTAAATTGTCGCATTTGCGAAGGGACAAGGTTCGCATTTGCTAACCCATTTGTCGCATTTGCAAAGTCTCTATAGGTTGATCAGTCTTTGCATTTGCGAGGAATCCTTCGTAATTGCGAACTTGTGTCGCAATTGCAACATCTGCAGCTGATCAAAAGGGCTGGGAGTCAGGATTTTTCAACATATTCTCTCATTTTAGAACCCTAGATTCAGTAGGAGGCAATTTGGAGACGGGATTTTCATCTACAAATATTGGGTAAGTAATTATAATCAATTTTCAACTATATTTCATCAATATATCTTAGATTTAACTTCAAAATCATATGAATCAAAGTGAAATTTTATGAAACTTTGCCAAGTTTTTGAAAAATAAGAATTTGAGTTCTGAGAGATTTAGACTCGGATTTTGAAACAAATCATATATATGGACTCGTGAGGTTATGGGTAGACAAAATCTACCCTTGGACCCGAGTTTTGACCGGGTTGACTCTTGTTGACTTTTTGGAAAAAGTGTAAAGATCCTAGCTTTATCTATTGTAATTGTGTTTCTTTGCATTATTTGATGATATTAAGTCAATTTGGTTAGATTTGGGCCGTGTGGAAGAAAATATTAGGGAAAAATCTATTCTGATGGTTGAGTTGGCCTAATTGAAATAAGTATCTTGCCTAACTTTGTGTGGGAGAACTACCCCTTAGGATTTGGGGTTGATTGTGTCATTTGTGTTATGTGAAAGCTATGTACGCAAGGTGATGAGTGGGTACACGGGTTATATGTTGTATTTGTGCGGTTTAGGCTACATAGATTCTTTTCCATGATTTAATTGAATTGTCATATCATGTTCTAATTTCTCATAGTCAATCTACTCTTACTTGTGTTAGTCTATCCTTACATGCCTTAAATGACTTTGTTAACACTTATTCTATATCTTACTTGATATTTTGCCCTTATGCTTTAGTTGAAGTTGTTGCCTCTTCATTGTTACATGTTATCTCTTTCATTGTTGACTTATCCTTATTTGAAGTCATTGTTACATGTAGCCTCTTCCATCGTTGATTTGTCATTATTTGAAGTTAATGTTACATGTTATCTCTTTCATTGTTGATTATCCTTATTTGACGTCATTGTTACATGTTATCTCTTCCACTGTGAGTTATTCTTATTTAATATCGTGGATACACATTATCTTCTCATTGTTGAGTTATTGGTATTGAAGTTGTGAAAGTCATTCTCACATTGAGGCGAAGTTGTAATTGTTGAGATATCTTTCTTATTGAGAAATTTACATTCATTGTTATTGTTGATATTCATGTATACATTGTGGCTGAGCTATGGGCTATGGTTGTGGAAACATTGATATTGTTGACTATTGGCAAGTTATGACATATGGGCACTTGTAGTGCGAGTTGTTATTGTGATGTGATATTGATGTGCATGTGGTGATATAAGGATATGGGTTACTATACATGTGGTGGCATATGGTGGGACTTACGTGTGTGTTGCTTGTAAGGGAATTACTTGAAGCCGCGCAGCATCATAAGTTGAGATAAATTGCGTGTAGCTATTTCAAAAAAAATGTTTTCAAAACTATTTAAATGTAAAGCTCACGCGGCGGTATAAGGAAAGATTATGATTAAAATTGAGAAATGTAAATACGAGGTGGTACCTCGGTGGTGATTCTTGTTGTGTGTGAGGCAGTATCTCGTTTGTGATTCTTGTTTTTTATCTCATGTTGTAATGAGTTATTGATGAAACATTTCTTATTGCTTTTATTATTCGTTATCTTATCAGTTTGGATCTGTATTTGACTTTGGTGGTTCTGTTTAATTTCTTATTTTATGTTATTTCTATGCTTACAATTCCGGCATTAGTGTATGTTATTAGCTTATTTTGTATCAGTTATTTCTCCACCTTCTATTTCTTCTCGTTATTATGTTTTCATGTTGTTTATTATGTCCTAGTATATGTCTTGACCTGACCTCATCACTACTCTACCGAGGTTAGGCTTGATACTTACCGGGTACCGTTGTGGTATATTCATATTACGCTTCTACACATCTTTTTGTGCAGATCCAGGTACGTCTGCTCGTGTTGGACATTAGTGTTGATTGTAGATGTTTGTCGAAGACTTCAAGGTATACATATTCGACGCCCACAGGACTCAGAGTCACCTTTCGTTATCCCTGTAGTATTGTTATTTCCTTTATTAGACAGTGTTGTCGTAGGTGTTTTGGAATATTCTGTAGAAGCTTATGACTTAGTCTCACCGGGTTTTGGGAGCATTGTAGTTGTGTTTCAGTTATCGAGATATTTATGAGAATTGTTAGTTTTTATCATGTTTATCTTTTATTTCTGTCATAATCTCCCATTTGCTAGGGTTACCTGGTCTTAGAGACTAGGTGCCATCACGAAATCCTAAGAAGGGGAAATTGCGGTCATGAAAAGTTGATATCAGAGCTCTAGGTTCATAGGTGTTATGAGTCATAAACAGGTTTAGTAGAGTCTTGCGAATCAGTATAGACTTCTGTAACTATCTTCGGGAGGCTACGAAACTGTTAGGAAAACTCCATTTCTTTGATTCCTTATCGTGCAAATTGGTTGATTTTGAAATCTAAATATTTGACTTTCTACTCTCTCATAGATGGTGAGGACACCCATTGTTGGATCCGACGATTAGACACCCGTGCCCCCTGCTAGAGCCGCGAGAGGCCAGGACTGGGGCAGAGGCCGAGGAGGGGCACGTGGTGCATCTAGAGCACCTGCCCGAGCTATGACAGAGGAGCCACCAGTAGCTCTAGTTAGGGAACAGGAACCCGAGGCGCCTATTGTCACCCTTGCACTTCACGAGACGCTAACACAGTTTTTGAGCATGTTCGAAACTCTAGCTCAGGTGGGGTTGATTCCACTTGCACCTGCCACATCTCAGGCTGTGGGAGGAGCTCAAACTCCAACGGCCCGTACTCCAGAGCAACGAGTCCATGTCGATCTGGTACCAGAGGTTATGCTAGCACAACCTGTCATTTCGATTCAGCTAGAGGTTAGGGAAGTGGCATCTGAGAAGGAGAAGCTTAAACTTGAGAGGTTCAAGAAGTATCATCCTCCTACTTACATATGTATCTGTACGGATCCACAAGACTCGACTAAACTAGCTTATGAATCGTAGCACCTATGAACCTAGAGCTCTGATACCAACTTGTCACGATCCCAATTCCCCTCCTTAAGATGTCGCGATGACACCTAGTCTCTAAGACTAGGTAAGCCTAGAATTTAATAATAACTTAACAGAAATGATTAAACGAAGATACTAAAGTGAACAATTAAACTCATATAAACTTCCAACATACGATCTCAAGCACATATTTCTCAAAACCGGTGGAACTGAGTCATAAGCTCTATAGAATAATCTAGAATGTCTAGTACAACACTGTCTGAATAAGTAAAACAACAAAATGGAAAGATATAGGAAGGTGACTCTGAGGCTTGTAGACGTCAAGCCGTATACCATGAAGTCTCTGGAAGGCAGCTAACAAGACAATCACTAATGTCCAGCATGAGCAGACGTACCTGGACCTGCACAAAACGATGTGCAGAAGCATAGCATGAGTACACCACAACGATACCCAGTAAGTATCAAGCCTAACCTCGGTAGAGTAATGACGAGGCCAGGTCAAGACACCTACTAGGACATGATAAACAGATAAAATATAATAACGAGAAGTAATACAAACAAATAAAATGGATGATAACGGAACAATTTGATATCGTAAACTATTGAAAGAATGGTAAGCATAAGATAACAAGAAGGAAGCAATTAATGAGGAGCACAAATAGTCAAATACGGGCAAAACTAGTAAGACAAGAAAGAGTAAAAGCAACATGAATTTGTTCAACCAATAACTCATTTCAACATGAAGTGCACAACAAGAATCACAACCGAGGTACCGCCTCGTATTCAGATTTCTCAATTTCAATCACAATTTTTGCTTATATCACCGCGAGCGCCTTATATTTAGTTTTGGAAATCATTTTTCCGAAATAGCTAACCGCATTTAGCCCACCTTATCACACCGCATGCGTAACAACCCAATCCTTATACCATTGTATGTGTGTCAATATCACAATATAATCACAACTCGCACCACAAGTGCCCATAATCCACAACTTGCCAAAAGAATCAGGAATACCAATGTTTCCACAACAATTAGCCCATGGCTCAACCACTATGTGTACAAGAATCTCAACAATGACAAAATGAAAGTGAATAGCTCATAAGGGTAGATTACGACTACCTATAACTCCACGAGTCCATATATGTGATTAGTTTTTAAATTTGAGTTCAAATCAACTCTCAAAACTCAAATTTTCATTTTTCAAAACCTTGACAAAATTTCCCAGTTTTTCCTCTTTGATCCACATGAATTTGATGTTAAATCTAATATATTTTTATGGAATATAGTTGAAATTGATTAAACTCACTTACCCATGCTTGTAGGTGAAAATACCCTCTATAAATCGCCGCCTACCGAATCTAGGATTCTAAAGTGTGAGAAATGAGACCAATTGCGAATCAGGGATCACATTTGTGAACCCTGACAACCTCAACAAAAGTCGTATTTGCGACAAAAGGCTTCGCAATTACGAAACTGGCCGACTTCACAAATGCGATGGTGTTGGTCGTAATTGCGACATCAGACCCCTTGTCATCGTCGCAATTGCGAGGCTGGTGCTCGCAATTGCGACATTAGAGCACAAGCACACCATGAATTCCTGTTTCAACTCAAATTATTCTGCGACACATCTGAAACTCATCTGAACCCTCCTGACTGAAACCAAACATCCATACAAGTCTAAAAATATTATACGAACTCGCGTGATCAAAGCACAAAAATAACATCTAGAACTACGAATCAGACCCCAAAACACATGAATTTTAAAGTAAACTTCAAAAATTTCTAGAATTGTTTCTAAACATCCAAATCCTATCAAATCAACTCCAAATAATATCAAATTTTGCATAAAATATCTAAATAGCATAACAGACTTATTCCAAGTTCCAAAACCAAATTCCAAACCCGATATTGAAAATTCAACCTACGGTCAAACTTTTAAACCTCAAATTGTCAATTTTCGGTAAAATGACACAAATCAATCTAGGGACTTCTGAATTTAATTTCGAGCATATGCCCAAGTCCAAAATCACGATACGAAGCTATTAGAGCCATGAAAATACCGTTCCATGGTCGTTTGTATAAAAGTCAACCATTGGTCAACATAAACAACCTAGGCCTTTAAGCCAAGAATCAAAGGGTCTAAATCAACCTGAAACCTTTCTGGAAGAAACCAATCGACCTCATAAGTCAGAAAGCCTAAATTATACATGTGTGAAGTATCAAAAGGGAAAATGGGGTACAGTTACACAAAACGACAGATCGGGTCGTTACAGTGGTATATTCACTACCACTAGCACGTTCATATTCTTCCAAGAATGAATATATATTCATAAATCACATGTTGTCACGTTCAGAATATGAATGGACCATAATCATCTATATGTGCTTTACAAAATCTCATGTCAAATTGATGACAAATATTACTTTCACAAAGTGAGGAATTATTTTAAGAATCCTTATTGTTCTCATTACCACAATGATGACGATTATAATTTTATTTTTTGCTATGTCCACATCCATTTATACCTTCAAGGTAATAATTTTTTCTTCTTTCACACTTATCACATACTGCTACCACATTCTCTTAAGGAAACGAGAATGAAGCAAATTCAATTGGGCGGGTTTTCACTTTTTGTGCTCATAATCAAACATGAATTTGATCATGACAAGACAAGGAATTTTTACCACTTCGAGTGGTTATAATTTCTTACAAACTCTATTCGATTTGTAGTCAAACTTTGTTGTCTTTGCTTGTATTTAAAATTAAATTATAAAATTTCAAGAGTTTAGAAGAGAAAAATAAGGTAAAATACTTACCTTCAATCTAGAATTTATTCCTGAAGAAAGTTTATGGAATAATTTTCAATCATTATGCTCAATATTATATACAAGTAGAGCACTATGCACGTGTCACAAAGTCTGGTGACCAAAACAGATGCCTCTACCCAATTGGTTAGAGTCTTGTACCGATAACGTGTTATATAAAAAATAAAAGAAGAAGAAAAGTATTACAGAGAAAAGTAGAAAGAAAATTCTTATTGATTTGGGATGAATTACAGGGGAATAAAACCCTCTATTTATAGGAAAAAAGTGACTTAGCCTCAAAGTAACAAATCCTAAAATCTTTCTAAAATATAGACATTCACCTTAAATACAATTTTATTTATAAAAATATCTTTTTTTCATCTTATTTTGTGTTTATCTTTTTCAAGTGTGCGCTGCCTTGGACGTATCAAACTTATTATTGAAAATGAGTTATCCTCCTCAAAATCCTTCGCTCCCTACCTGCGTATACTCATACTTGAAATTTCTCCATTTTCTTCTGTTCCTATATTAGATCTACTTTGATTTTTCCTAGTGTTATTTTAAAAGTTTTGAAATTTTCATGACTTTGTCATTGAGTTCTTAATTATAGAACACAAACTCCATGACTATACCCTTAAGCTCCCAATTATACAATCATAACCATGAACTCCATGATTCTATCCTTGAGTTTACAACTGTAAAACCTAACTGTAAAACCTTGAACTCTATGACGGTATTTTTGAGTCCCCAATTGTATAACCACGAACTCCATGATGCTATCATTGAGTTCCCATGTATAACCATGAATGCCATGACTTTATCCTTGCGTTTGTAATTGTAAGACCCCGAACTCCATAACATTATCCTTGAGTTCTTAATTGTATAACCTCGAACTCTATAACGAGTTCTAATTATATAACCACGAATTCCATGACGCTATCCTTGAGTTCCCTATCTTAGAACTACAAACTCCATGACACTATTCTTGAGTTACGATTCTATAACCGCAAAATGCATGACGCTATCTTTGATTTTTCAATTATAGAACCCAGGGGCGGCCCAAGAAGATTAGTGGCCTAAAGCCAATTTTTAATTTGGGGCCTTTCAGAAGGAAAAAAAAATGATCATAACATCGATGATTCATTTCGATGTTCCTACACATAGAACAATACAATTTAGCGCAATTATCGCACAATAACTCACTTAAACCAACAAAATATAGGGCGAGTAATGTGCTAAAAATATAGAATTTTGGCCTAACATCAGTTGTTAATAGTTTCTTTTATAAATAATTTAGTCTCTCCTAATATATTGTTGATCTTAGATAATAGAACCAAATTCATATACATACGTCACTAATAATGTCACTCATAGAATTTAAATAATGAAAAGTTTTATATTCGTGACAAGGGTTTGGGGAGGGGGGGGGGATGATTCTCTTTCTGTATTTTTGCTCAAACGGTTACATCACTACTAAATTAAAAGTTATCTTGACTTTTTATAAAATATTTTATTTTTTATTTTAACATACCCAATATATTTAGACCCTTCCTTTAAAGATTGTAGTGAGATGTATTTGATCTAACTTACCTTAACTAAATATATTGGGTTCGAGTCCTACAGTTAAAAAAATCATGTTAAAACGTGTTCTCTTTTTTACTAGGCCTTACGCGGTACGAATCTAGATTAGTCGGGGTCTCAATACAAATACGAGTAGAAAAATAAAAGAAAAATTTGGGGCCCTCAAAATTTAGGGGCCTAAATCCTTTGCTTTAGTGGCTTGATACTTGGGTCGCCCCTGATAGAACCACAAACTCCATGATTTTATCTCTGAGTTATCAATTATTGAACCGTAAAGTTTATGAATCTATTCTTGAGCTCTCAATTGTAGAACCGCAATATTCATGACTTTATTCTTGAGTTCTCAATTGTAGAATCACAATATCTATGATTCTATTCTTGAGTTCTCAATCGTAAAACCGCAAAGTCTATAACTGTATACTTGGATTCTCAGCTGTAAAACAAAAAATTTCATGACTCTATATCCTTGAATTCTCAATTGTTGAACCATATAATCGATGACTCTATATTTGAGTTCTCAAGTGTAGAAAGTACAAAGTGGCTAAATGCTATTTAGTTTTGTGGTGATGAATAATTTCTAATTAGCAGTGTAAAAAA
This sequence comes from Nicotiana tomentosiformis, assembly GCF_000390325.3. NCBI lineage: Eukaryota > Viridiplantae > Streptophyta > Magnoliopsida > Solanales > Solanaceae > Nicotiana > Nicotiana tomentosiformis. The sequence goes on along the minus strand of NC_090816.1, from coordinate 30,494,389 downwards.
TGGCTATTTGTCCATTTTATCCAATAGCGGGTGGGAAATGAAAATCAAATTTGCTTTAAAAATCAAATTTTCTCCTTAACTTTGAAGTTTGTACCGTGGACATTCTCCTCCTCATATGTCAATTTTCTTTTTACAATACCTATATTACCCTTGCTTATCGGCCCTTGTCTTACATAATTTAACATGTGAAGAGCAAAATATATATTATAGGATAAGAGTGTGTTCTAAATTGAGGAGTTTTTATTTTTTAAAGTAAAGTTGGGGGTGTAAATAATTTTTCCCCTAAAAAAGTGATAGGTTAATTTGTATGCAAATATTTTCATTTTTATCCTTTTACAAAAAAGTACATGTAAGTGGAGTTTTCATATATTTCTTTTTTTTTTTTCCTTTTAAGTTTTGGCAAATAATAAAAATTTACACACAGGCCTTAAGCCCCATTTGGCCATTTGCCACCAACTCCAAGAATTGGACATGGCTACTTTCACAGTGTCCTCTGGGACTATAAATTCTTTAACACGAACCCTGCCATTAACAAAAAATACTAAACCCCATTCCCTTTTCTCCCTTTCTATTTCCCTCACTCTCAAAGCATCTAAATTTACCCTAAGAGCTTCTTCAATGTCTTACGATAAACAACTTGCTGCTGCTAAGAAAGCTGCTTCCCTCGCTGCTCGCCTTTGCCAAGTAATTTTGCTGCTCATTATTTCAGCTTCTTTTTTGAAGGTTGTTTTTAAATGTGTTCGAATTGTAAGTTCAGGCTTATTTTTGTTATGAAGTGGTGCTTATGTGAATGTGAAATGGAGAAAGATCCTATCGTTATTTCTCTTTCTGATAAATATTCCTAGTGATTAATGACCGAGGCAGATTACTATTTGAACTTGATGAGTTTGATTCTTGACATTGAACTTATTGGACATTTAAAATTATGGTTTCAAATCCAATATTTGTTGGAATTTTAATGGGTTCTTACATATATATCTATGCTCCGAAGAGCTGCATCCACGCAAGCTGGTTTTGGGAGCTAAACGCTCCTTCCTGATATGGAGTTTGTAGCCCAAAGGCAATCGTTGATTGAACTGTATCTTTTTTTGTAGTTGACCTAAACCTCACCCTTACTGCTAGAACGATCGATGCCTGATTCATTTCTTGATCACGACCCCTTAAGGTTTGCACTCACTCTGTTTCGACAGAAAGAGGTTACAATTACCGGAAGTTGAAGAGTAAGAAAAGGTCTTCCCCTTAGACCTTTAGACCTGACCAAGAGAAATAAGACCGGTAGCCAATAGCTCAGAAAGAAAGGTCCCTCGAGCTTTCTTAGTAGTTAGACGAGTGCTCAAATCAAAACCTAAAGACATATGGGGTGTGGCCGTGTGGGGACAACCAGGCTATCACTTTTACCAGATATGGGTCCGAACTACCCAAGAGCCTGCCATTTCAAAGTATATGCTGGGTAATTGTGTAATGAGATTATTATTGGTATTTTGTTTTATATCTTAGGTCATCTGTTGCATGCATAAGAATTGAGAGTTCTAGGGATTAATAGTCGGATGAAATGCATGGTGTGGATGGTAAACAGGTTTAGTTTATCTTCAAGAAAGTGAAAAGCTTTCATCTTTGTATAGGAATGGGGGGATGTTTATAGTACAGGCAGAGGCGGATGTAGTATACTATGTACGGGTTCAACTGAACCCATAACTTTCGACGCCGAGTAAAAATTTGTATGTAAAAATTCATTAAAATTGCAAAAATAGTAGATATGAACCCATAACCTTAATTAAGAGTGTTTTACAGTAGGTTTTCTGTTTCTTGAACATCTTTTATAGCAGGGAAATTCTATAATGTTTAGAATCATCTAAGGTTCCAATTGGCTAGAAACGAGCAAGATTATTTCTTTTCATGAGTCTACCACAAGGTTCGTAACTTGAGTATCTCGTTTTCCTGGTTAGTTTGAAATAGTTTCAGGAAAGGAAATAGGCCCAATGGGAATCCTTCTAATTTGTTGGAGTCACATAATAAAGTTTTTTCCATAAGCTCTGCTGCAAATGGACCTAGAATGTTTTTTTTTATGTTGTTTCCTCTTCTTTTTTCTGAATCTTCAAGAAAGAACAAGTCCTTGTTAATTACCTTATAGCCTGTACGTCTTTGAACTGCTACCAGACCATTACCTATCATGAAGCCTTTTAACTGTACAATTTTACTACCATATTATGCCTTCAAAATGCACAATATCAAACCTTAAAAACTGCTGTATATCTTTCTGGAATCAGCATGCTTTCATGCTTTTTGTAATTTCTATTTATTTGGGGGGGGGGGAGTTGTTCATGGCTCTCCCTCTTGCATGAGAAGAAGGTCTCTATTTCTAATTTGATATTATGTTTAAACTGGATTGATTCTGAATTTTTCAGTTCTATCTGTTTTTCTGGCATATTCCTCAATTTCTTTATGCAGTCAGCTAACACCTCTTCCTCTATTTTCTGCAGAAAGTCCAAAAAGCTCTGTTGCAAGCAGATGTTCAATCGAAGTCTGACAAATCTCCTGTGACGGTAGCTGATTATGGTATAATAACACATCTCTTGTTGATTCTCATTTTATTTGTGAAATGCTGATTGATCTGGAGAACACATTTTTCTTTTCTATTTAACATAACTAACTCAATTTTGAGAGAGCATACATATCCTTCAGCTTATCTTCAGCAATAATCTTTGGCCCATTAAATGATGTATGCAGTATAGTTGGTTGATTTTGATGGGAAATGTGCTTTATAAAATGACTGATGTGGGGACATCTTTCTTGTAATGGTTTTGTAAGACCAATATTATTAAATAGTTAAGAGAGGGGACCTGTTGGCCTTCATTCGGACGTTGGTCGCAATTATTCTTGTAATTATTACTCCCTTGTTCGACTTTAAGTGGCTTAAATTTAATCTGTGTTGTCTAATAGACCATCTTTGAAATGAAATGTTACCTAAATGTTAAAATCAAAAAGCGATTGTAGGAACTTGTTAAAATGCAGATGTAGTATTAAGTAATCAAGCTTAGTTGCAAAAGGGCTAATAGATTAAGCAAAATTTGATATCAAGTACTCGAAATGTACGATTCCAACTATCATAGTCAATTTAGAATAGTTAAATTGGGAAAGTAATTAAATCGTTTTTTAGCCAACTTCCTCTGATGTCTACCTGGGAGTCTCGAAATTTATACTTTTTTTGAGAACGGATTAAATTGTAATTATCGAAGATGGAGTTTTGATGTATTGGTACATTTTTTTTTTTTTTGTTAAGGATGTATTGGTACATTTATATGATGATTTTGTGCAAATATATAGGTGATGAATGTATATCTAAATTAGGGTGGTAGGCTGCTACCTGTTAGAAGGTTGAACATCTTTTCTAGCTAGATCAGTTGTGTAGTTCTATAAAGATACAACTAAAACTAGAATATGAAAACAGCAAGTTGTTTGGTAGAAAGATGTATGGTCGTATGGCTTTTTACTGGTACTAGCTTGTTTAGTTTACTATTAGTACTTATCAGGAAAAGCTTGTTTAATAACTAGATAACTTCAACTAAGTTTTACGTATTATCTATTAGAAAGTCAGTTATACTTTTTAATGACTTGAGATCTTTAGCATGTTCATTTTGTCCTTTCCTGCAACTATGAACATCTTTTTCTTTGATGTTTATATAACATGCTTCCAAGATAATGCAAAGATTTCAAAAGAGAGAACAAAGATGTAATATGCAGGGACCAGTCTATTTCCTTTGACATTTGGTTCCATTCTCTCTATGTTCCACCTCCTTCCTGTCCTTCTGATGGAGCAAGATGCTTCTCATTGCTGCATGAAAGAAACTGATGTTCTGAAACTAATATACATCTTATGCTTTTGTTATCATGTTGACGTAGCCCCTGCAATTTATTCTCTCCTTTTGAAATTGGCTTACATTTGATTATCAGGCTCACAGGCCGTGGTTAGCGTTGTTTTGCAGAAAGAGTTGGATTCTGCATCATTTTCATTAGTGGCTGAGGAGGTAATGTTTGAACCCTTAGTTAGCTGTTTAGTCCATGTTGTGTTTATCTTTGACGTTTATTCATTAAGATATCGTTCAAATGAAACCTTGGAAAGAATTTTTGAAAAGTTGTACACTTTCAACAAAATGATTTGTGCATAGCTAATCTAATTCGAGGCAAGGTATTATTTTTGAAGGAATAGATGGCAGAAAATATTGTCAGACTAACGGAAATCTTAACAATTCTCTCAGCTAATAAAGGATGCATTCTAGGTTTCTTTTCTTGGACTTTCTTCATTTTAGTGACAGAAATCACACTCAGCACCTCAGGAGGTCAAATATCCCAATTTATTCTGGGTCACAGCCTCAACCCAAGTGATGAATTGATATATGGACTTGCATGTTTTTCCTGGGGCACAATATGAATGAATCAATTTGGTAGTGGAACGGTGGTCATGGTATCATCTTTTAGCATTTCATGAAATTAGGCAGTTGAAAGGCTCTCCTTTATTACTTTTCCCTCTTGTCCATTTTCCTTGTAACATAACCAGCTATACGTTTAATTTGATTAGCTTCTTTACTCCTAATATTTGATGAAATCTTTTAAGGGAAAACCCCAGAGATCTCATAGCAAAACAAAGTTGACCGGCTATGATGTCTTAGGAAAAGTATTGTTGTTGTCATTACTAGTCTGCCTCTGTTTTATGTGATGTTTCCTGTTCCCCTAATTCATTTCTGCTTTGCCGTTTATTATTCATCTGCATATTCATTTCCCCGTTTTTGTGGAAAGTGTATGTTCTTTGCATCAAATTAAAGGATGGGAGTTCTAAATCTAAGTTTCTCTAGGACTCTGGAGACCTTCGTAAAGAAGAGGGAAAAGAAACATTACAGCGTATCATGAAGCTTGTCAATGAAACGCTTACTAGTGATGAAACATATGGTAATGCTCCATTATCTGAAGAAGATGTTCTTGCTGCCATTGATAGTGGTAGATCTGTAGGGGGTCCTTCTGGTCAGCATTGGGTGTTGGATCCTATTGATGGTACTAAAGGGTGAGTGGAAATAAGATTTTGCAAGTCAGGTTTTGCTAGATAAATAAAAGGACTATCCTTGTTTGCAAGTCAGTAAATCTCAATGCAAAAGTATGATATAGGACTTCCCAAAATATGACTAAAATTAAGGTGGCTTGATCTTTATTTTAAAAAAAAAAAAGAGAAACATTACCTGGTTGTGCTAAATGGTACTTTGGGGAAAACAACATCTGTCTGTTAATTGTTTCTATCTTAATAGCACTGTTCTTATAATGAATCTTGGCACTTGAAAAATTGATGGAACAAAATATGTTTTGAGACTGGTTGATCTCGAGTATGAATAGCTGCAGCTGTTATAGCTCATTGGATTTCATTAATTGTTTGTCCATCAGAGTGGCTACTGATCCAGTACATATATCATAGCCACGTTTGGCTAGTGTTCCCTGCTATCTAAGAATGCATTTCATTTGCTTGGTGATTCTATTGAAAGTACATAATACTAGCGTAGAACTGGAATAATGGGAGAAAATAAGGGCAATAGCAAAATACAAAAGTAAAGGTAGAGAAATTGAATTAATCTTATTTCAGCTTAATAGCAGTTTACCAGATTTTCAAATGGTATGGTTAGTTGTCTTTAATATGAAATATACTTTACAGAACTGTCGTCGCATAAGCTAGTCACTAGGTTAAATCTTTTATTTCATGATATGACTAATTAAGCTCATTATAATGGGTAAATTATTTCAAATCAAAATAAGAATTAAGTTTGTGGTAGCTCTCCTTCTCCCCTCACCTAATACCATGACTTCTGTTGCTTGTAGATTTTGAAATTGCCAAAATATGCTTACGCTACCCAGTGAATTTATGCCATTACCACTTATAGTCAACCACAACCGCTAACCGGGATGTGCCACCTTCTTGTTGATATAAAACTCTCTATATCACATGTTTGTAGAAACTTTTACTATGTCTACGTCTGAACTTTTGCTTCTTTAATTTCAGGAAAGTACATCTGATTAAACAAAACATATTTATGAGCCCTCTCAAAAGGTCTTAATCTTTCTGCAGGTTTGTAAGGGGAGACCAATATGCAATTGCATTGGCATTGCTAGATGAAGGGAAGGCGGTTTTGGGCGTCCTAGCCTGTCCAAATCTTCCATTATCTTCTGTGGCCTCCCACAATCCACAGGATCCCCAAGAAAAAGTTGGTTGCCTCTTTTATGCCCAAGTTGGTTCTGGAACTTACATGCAGTCTCTTGATGGATCTACACCGATAAAGGTTTCTGTTTGAGTATTTAGTAATTTTAACTATCTACTTCAAATCCTGTATACCTTATCAGCTGAAAGGTTGCTCTACTGTGTTCAGGTGCATGTAACTGATTTAGACAATCCCGAAGAGGCAGCTTTTTTTGAATCTTTTGAAGCAGCACATTCTTTGCATGACCTATCTAGCTCGATAGCAAAGGTATGAGTTCTCTTTCAATGTTCTCTTTTTTGTTTTTGTTCTCTTAGTAATATGTATGCCTAAACAAGGTCTTTATTCTTCTTCTGTAAACAGAAACTTGGTGTCAGAGCGCCTCCAGTTCGAATAGACAGCCAGGCAAAGTATGGTGCTTTGTCCCGTGGAGATGGAGCAATATATCTGCGGTTTCCTCATAAGGGCTACCGTGAGAAAATATGGGATCATGCAGCGGGATATCTTGTCGTTGCAGGTCCATATTATGTTATTTATGTTTTTCAATTTGTATCTCTTTTTCGCTTCACTTGAAATGAGTTCTCTCTTATCATCAATATTCATGCTCAGGAAAATGAAATGAAACAAACGGACCTAGTAGCACCATAAAATATCCCAAATCTATCAAATTTTTGAACTCAAACATTGATCTTTTCTTCACTTGTTAATATCAGCAGTATAGAAGCAAAATATACCTTCTAATGCTTGTTATCAGTCCTCCTGTCAGAGCATCTCAGGTTCATAAGTCTCCCTGTCAAGGTTCCAACTCCTTATTCACATGAGAGATCAGGTCGCCCAGTCTCCCTTTTTTGGCAGATCATCTGATTGTATACCTTGAATTCTCTCTTGCCCAGTTTATGTTACTCTACCACTATGTTTTCATTTGAAGTTGATGAGGCAGATACAGACATGTGGTCTCACGGATTTTCCATTTAAACGGACATTTGCACTCACTGGTTCACTTGGCAACACTCGTCACATTACAAAGGAAATTTTTGAATGCGAAATCTCATAAAATTGAGCTACTTTGGATGGGCTAAATTGGAAGATCTGACAAATATAGCTACTTTGAATCGGCCAAATTGGTGGATATTTATCTACGGGATCTATACACAAATAGATGGCCGGATTCATTGTATACTTTTCCTAGCTGGTATATATATAGATTATACATGATTATACACGGTTATTTGGTTGGGTGGGCGGGTATTTAGGTTAATTCTTCTTTATTATTTTTATTGCTACACATTGTACTTTATTCTTTTTAGGCCACTTTTTTTAATGGTTAAGCTAGCACTTTTTTTTGCTAATCATAAGATATATGTCATCTAATTTGCAGAAGCTGGAGGTGTAGTCTCAGATGCTGCAGGAAACCCTTTGGACTTCTCCAGGGGAAGATACCTTGATTTACACGAAGGCATTATCGTTACCAATCAGAAGCTGATGCCCGCTCTCCTAAAGGCTGTTAAAGAGTCTTTGAACGAGAAAGCTTCGTCCTTATAATAATGATTCAACTAATAAGCTTAAACTGCAGCTGTCTTCGTGTACATGTACACAACTTTTGTGCACAGAATGGTACCTGCAGCTGCTCATTTTTCAACTGTTTTCTTTCATTCTGATATTACTTAAGCCCTTTGATTGTTATATCAACTCAGCTTGATGAATTTCATTTTCCATTTTTTCTTAATGTAATCCGGTATAATCCTACTAGTGGGGTCTGGGGAAGGTAGTGTGTACGCAGACTTTACCCCTACCCTGGGATAGAGAGGCTGTTTCCGATAGACCCTCGGCTCCCTCCCTCCAAGAACTCCCCACCTTGCTCTTGGGGTGACTCTCGAACTTATAACCTCTTGGTTGGAAGTGGAGGGTGTTCACTACTAGAGCAACCCACTCTTGTCTGTGTTGTTTTTCGTAAAGAACTCATCTAATGTTATTCTTCAAATTTCCCAGTTTCATCATTCATAAGTTTTTACTACTTTCATAGGTCTAAAAAAAGGTGAAGAGGCTAATAACGGTTGTATTTTTCATGCTAAAAACGGTAGGGTGGGCAGCTACTTCCATAGATTGGTCCCTCTTGAGAGCAACCATTTTCATTATGAAAAAGTTGAGTAAAAACAACTTTGCTAGTTACATTAGCTATCAATCTAATCAATGACATTTTCATATAATAACTTAGCACCAAAAATGAATAACTTTTTAAAAGGGAAAATAGACAAGCAGTTTCAACTAGATAGGAACATCAGTAGGATAATCCTGCGGATGTCTTCTGATTGTTTCACGAATAAATGTTTCCTGTTCTTGGAGGTTTGCTGGAGGAACATCATATACATCTGTAAATACATCCTTAATTGGAAGCTTCTCCGCTCTTTCTGCAACTTGAATGGCTTCCAATACCTGTAGCACAACATTTGAAAGCGAGTTAAAAAATAAAAAAAAACTGTTTGATCTCTTTTCTGCAACCCAACAACAACAAAGTCATGATCGGCTACATGAAATCCTTACTGTCCATGTCGCTCCATTTAAGCCCGTCTCAGTTTAATATTACAAGAACTTAGTTTTCCTATCACCAAAAGTTATCCATATTTTCTACTAGCATATACCAATGATCCGTGTCTAGAATACTTTGATAATTTTCTGCTTTAGAAAGCTATACATGCAACAACAAATTAGTCTTTCAAGTTTTTCTCTTCGAGCAGAAATTACCTGCTTCCTGAGATTACTGCGAAGTTCAGACTCAGCCTCAGAACTCCACCAGCCTCGTCTTTCAATCCATTTCCTGAATCTAGTTACAGGGTCTCTTTCTCTTCTCCACCATTCGATTTCGTTAGCTGGACGATATTTGGTTGAGTCATCTGAGGTTGAATGATGTCCTGCTCTATAGGTAAGGGCCTGTTGAAACATCAAAATGTCTGTTAAAACTCTAAATAGAAGCACCTAACAACACTTCCAAAACTAGCGTAGCAAATAAGATAGGTGATTTTCGATATCAACTAAGCCTCAATTCCAAATTAGTTGGATTTAGCTATATAAAGACTAGTTATATTCGCAATAATATTAATGTTACCTCAATAAGAACAGGTTTATGTTCATTAACAGCCATCTTTCGTGCCTCATGGACAGCGGTGAAAACAGCAAGAGCATCGTTACCGTCCACACGGATACTACGAATTCCATAGGCCTCTCCTCTGGTAACAACACCATCACCTAACAAGTAACCATAAACAGATGCCCTTGTCAGTAGCCAATAACAAAATAGTGATACTACCCAATCCATTTTATATGTCCTTTTAACTTTTCAAATTTGGTCCAAAATAGTGTTGTTTCAAAAAATCAAGAATGCATTAATCATTTTATTCCAGATCTACCCTTGCTCCAAATTTGAGCAGATAGGGTAACTTCAAATAACCCTTACAATTAGTGAAGCTTTTTAATGGCTTTGCAAAAACCTTTGAAGACATAACTGAGAAGTCAAGGGAGGCACCTACTTCGAAACTGGTCACAAACAGGCGTACTTATTGCAAAACCATTGTTCCGACAGAAAAAGATAACAGGCGCGTCTAAGACCGCAGCAAAGTTCAGAGCAGCATGGAAATCTCCCTGAAATGACACCAATGAATTTAGGGGGAATGAACAGCAACAAAAGTTTAGCACTATCTGTCAAAATCTGAGTATGTGCATAGTACTGCAAATGATATTGGCTAGATTATTAAGGTTATTCCTAGCCCCTGAGGATCCTAGGTTGATGAATATACTGTTGAAAATCAACCATTATGACAGTAGTGCAGATTTCCACAAGTTACTTGAAACATTTACCGTACTAGAGCCTCCATCTCCAAAATATACAATTGTACATGCATCTTTCGCGTCCATCTTCAGAGAGTAGGCAGCACCAACAGCATGTGGAAGCTGAGTACTGAAGCAAAATCACCACTACTCTTCATCAATTATTTACATCATACGGATCACAGTAAAGATGTTTGAAAATCTCAGAGTATCAGTACCAAAGCATGAGTATCTTACGCTACTGTTGATGCAACTGTAATATAATTGTGCTTATTAGATCCATAATGGATAGGCATCTGCCTTCCTTTTCCATAATCGCCTTTGTTTCCAAACAACTGATTGGCAAATTCTTGAATAGTAAACCCTCTCCATAATAGAACTCCAGGCTCCCTATACTACAATGACAAAAAAGAAAATCCTTGACATTACTGGTCAAATCATTGGACATGTGAAAATCTGAAGATATCAGTTAAAACGTGATTTTATCTCATGATCATCCAAAATTGATGTAACAAAAGCTATTTAGCACATAAAGTCAATAAAAATCAATCTCAAATCAGTTTGGCATTCTTTTGAGAAGATTTGAAGTTCAACATATGAAAGTCACCAAATAAAGATGTCTTCCAAAATGCGCCCGGTGAATGAAAAGTAAGTCGAGTTTATTGGTCAACGACGCCTATCTCAACAGGTGACCCAAAGGGAAAAAGTTACATCTATCCAATTTGTTTAGAATTTTGCAAACCACCTTTAGGCTGAAAGTAAAGATCTTGACTAATACGGTAAGCAGAATCCCTATTGCTTTGCACAAACTTCTACTAATGTTGGAGAAAAGAAATTTGAGGATTTGTACCAGAAGAAAGAAAGAGAGCTAGAATACTAATAAATGAAAATTCAACCTAGATTCAAGTCATTCAAAGAAACTCAATTGGATATGGTGCACGAAATGTATAATCAACACTTCATATATTTGTTATCCGAATTTTTACATCTTTAGTTAAATGAAATGTAACTTTTGCATGCTATATGTAAGTTTGTCTGCTCGACAACTAACCTGTGGAAAGATGAAATCATCCATCCTAAGTGCTGCAGCTGATGCAATGTTGATAGCTTCTTCTCCAAGTGTGGTTACATAGAAAGATATTCTTCCTTGTCTTTGTGCTTCGTAAAAGATTGTATCCATTGTTTGAAGTGTGACCATATCAGTATACATTTTCAATGCAACTTCCCTGTCAATCTGACCAACATGAATGCCAAACGATAAGATATAAACATTCCTCTGTTGAATCTTGATTGCAAAGTTTAAGCTTGCTTAAATATATATTTAGATTACCTGTACGAAATTGCTAGTCATGGGATAACCATCGTCGTCAAGGACCCTGTAGCAGTATACTCTCTCCTCCCTTGTTTCAGGAATAAAGTTCAAATGTGAGGTGAATTTGACCTTGCCTCCAGGGAAATTGAGGACCTGAACATATAGAGGAAATTTTATGATTATTCATATTCAAAATAGGATATATGCAGATGAAGCTTACAAAATAACTGGTAAGGATCCTTTTTTCCCCCTTTCCTGTAAGCAGTGTTATCAAAGGCGCGCTTAAACCCTGAAGCGAGGCTCAAAACATGTTAAGCGCTTCGCCTCGCTTAGCAGACGCTTAAGTGTTGTCATCAAGGCTCTAAGACATACTTTTCCTTGTCAATGAGCGTAATGCTGAAGAGGGACACTAAGCAATTGATATTTCATTTTATCATAAATTTTCTTCAATTTCTTTGTCCATATATTTTGTATTCATGCTTATAGATATTAGTCTTGGACTACACATACATATTTGTTATTTTTCTCCATTTGCACCTTTTTTCATTAAAACCCACACTTTATTTGTGCTTTGCACTTAAAGCCCTAACAGACGTTAGAGCTTTTTTGCGCTTTTCGCCTTTAATAACACTGCATGTAAGTACTTGTTAACACCTATAGATGACTCATATACATGTGAGATTTAGTTGCTCTAGATTTGGCTAACTCCTATTTATTTTTTAAGACAAATTGTTTAGTATTGGAATGAAATGGACCCAAACGGAGTAGAATGGATTCATATAATTCATCTAGCCGACCCCAACTAATTTAGAATTCAATCTTAGTTGACGTAGTTAACTTGTTAAGGTCTATAAGTTCATGTATTAGAGAATAATAAAGCACAAAATCTCTCCAACTACATCATTAGTCTTTTACTAGTAAACGGTTTGTAGGACTCTCTTCCACTCTTTACACCGGAGACAGATCCTGGAGTCTAAAGGTTTCAAGTTAAGTAGAATGAAAACAGAATACTTGGAGTGCAAATTCAGTGTTGGGAAGCATGAAGCAGAAGTGGACGTGAAGCTTGATACAAAACTCATCCCCAAGAGAGATAGTTTTAAATACCTTAGGTCTGTAAGACAAGGTAATGGGGAGATTGACGAGGATGTTACTCATCCTCTTGGAGAAATGTACCGCCAAGTCTCAAGGGCAAGTTCTACAGCGTGATAATTAGACCGGCTATGTTGTATGGAGCCGAGTGTTGGCTAGTCAAGAAGTGTCATGTTCAGAAGAAGAAAGTAGCGTTATTGTATGAGGTTAATTTCACGTATAGTCATTAATCTTTATAGATTATAATGGTAAAGTTACATAATTATTTTTTTCTCACATTAAAGTAACAGGACATTTTCCACTATAATATCAAAGTCACAATTTCTCATTAAAGTTACAAAACTTTATCCAATATATAATAGTAAAGTCATAAAAATTTATCCACCATAATATTAAAGACACCTTAGTGGGTAGGTTTTGTTGTTATAGTGGGGTAATATTTATTATTGACTTTAATGTTATAATGAGCAAAATTCAGTTACTTTAATATAAAGAAAACTAGTTTTACAATTTTACTAATATAATAGATAAACTTAAATTACTTTAATGAGATAAAAAATTTTATGACTTTATTATTGTTGTGAAATTAATCATTCTTTAATGAGCTAAATGTGAAGGACACTACTATTTATCTCTTATTCAAAAAGAGACGTGCACGGTGCACCCAACCACGTTTTTCCATTTTCTTGAGGTTAGGTGCAACAGTTACTTTCCAGAAAACTATTTGCAGATAAAAAAATATTCCAAAACAGTCCTTAAATTTTCTCGTTCTTTTTACAAGATAAGCCAACTCAGCACCTAAATGAACCAATATTAATTACTCCCTAGGTTTTATTTCATGTGTTTTAGTTTGACTGCACCCGAAATTTAAGAAAAATAAGAAAAACTTTTGAATTTTCTGATTTTAAATTAAAGATATTATAATGTATCAAAATATCATTGAATCTTGTCATGTCATATGAGTTGTTGGAGTTAAAAAATTTGCTAAATATAAAAAATTATATTCTTTTTAAGAAGGAAAGTAAGATACATAACTACAAAGGAGGGAGTAGTTCATATGATTCTGAACAAACCTTATACTGTTGCTATTAGGAGAAACAACAAAATGGGTGTCTAATGAAGCTCTAGCAGCCACAATTTTAAGTTATCTCCCATTCTCGCACGACACGGCACATACAAAAAGATAAGAACAAGAAGATATATCCCAAACAAGGTAGCATCAAGCTAACGACAAACATGAGTTGAAGACAATTATTAAATTAATAAAAGATATATTTTCTCTAATAGAATTTAGATAAAATGGTCATGTAACTTTAAATGGTATCCAAATAGACATCAATATATATATATATATAGAGAGAGAGTGATTCGAGTCCCATTGTCACCTATTATAAAAAAGAATTTCTGAAAGACAATAATTAAGTATTGTAATTGTAAATAAGAATAGAGAATATTCAAAGGATGATTAATCAAAGTTGAAAGGAAGAAACTTTAAGCAAGTCAGATATGTACATTAGGATAAAATAAGAGCGGAAAAGAAGTAAACATATATTAGAAGTATATACCTGGGAATTATTGTCAATGTTCTGCATGTGATTCAGCTGTGTTTCAGCTTTGGTTGATTCGAAACGGCGAGACGCGAAGTGTGCAGAACCGTAACCAAGAATTCCTAATGGGTTTCTCAGATTTGGCGATGTAAGTGTATGATGATAATGAACAGAATGTGAACCCAAAAAACCCATCTTGGGTTTCAAACAGATCAACTTTCTTGATTTTGAGAAGAACAGAGCCATTGTAGTGTCTCTTTGTGTGTGTGTGTGTGAGAGAGAGAGAGAGGGAGAGAGAGAGAGAAGCTTTAATGGAGTGTTGGAATTGAGGAGGAGAGACGAAGAGGTCAAAACCGAGGTTTAGGCGTCATCGTCAGTGAGATTCCATATGGAAATTGGAACTTTTATTATTTATAAAAAATATATGATGATTTATAAGATGACAAGATCAATATTTGACTCCATTTTACTTTGCACCCTTGGAATTTGAAAGATACTAAATTTTACCTCCTTAGTATTTATTATGATAATTTAACCCCGTTGGGCTTGCGATGATTAAAATTGATATATTTAGTTATGGTAAAAATTTAGGGAATCTTACATCAATGTTCCAAATAAGTTCTAATTTACAAAACTTCTAGATACACTTACCAATCAATGTTCCAAATAAGTTCTAATTTACAAAACTTCTAGATACACTTACCAAAACTAGCCAAGCACATATAACAATTAAAAACCTAAATAAATAAGATTCTTTCTCTCCAAGAATCATATGCAAATATCTCTTTTCATATTTTTAAGCGTGATCAACAACATTAGATGCAAGACGGAAAGAAAATTTCATTAATGAGGTAGCAAACAAGGAGATAAAATACAAAAAATATATATACTACAAGATTCCAAAAATTTAAGCAAAAAGGATCATTTTCAATAGGTATGGTTGAAACTCATTAAAAACATATAGATTAGTCAATATATAAAATTTGAGGTAGATTGGAGATGATTTGTATTGATCAAAATTCGTAGTTAAATCGAATTCAAAAAATTCGTATCACACACAGAAGTATACATGGATATACATGTGATACATATTTGATACAAATATGATATATATGTGATACACAAATGATACACAGTGTGATACACATACCATTATTTTCATGTTCATCTTCTATTTCGAATTTTCAATTCAAACAACATCAAAACTCCATCAAATTATCCCAAAACTGAGATTCAAACTCCTTAAGATGTACCCAATCTATTCTAATAACATCCACTCAAAAGAAAATAAAAAATTAAATTTTTTTGTTACAAATAGCTAATTGACTAATATTATATGATATTATTTTATGAATTGACTAATTTTCATAATAAACTACTTATAAATGGGCATAGACGATAATTTCTCAATTTACGCACTTACAGTGTTTTTTGGTAAGTTCCAAGCAATAGTCATCTCTATCCCTATTGTCCATAGAAATCTCCAGCAAGTGCTCTCAATAACCTGTAAACGACGGGCGCAGATAAATAGTATAAGTTGACGTAAACGATGAGTGCAGATAAATTTTTGCCTTTAGGTATTATATTATTGAAAGCAAAAATGTTTCTCATATATACGAGAAACTGACCAAACTAGTCTCTTTAAGTTTGTCAATTAGATAAGTCAGTTCTTGCATAAAATTGGAAATGATCATCGTCAATTTTAAGTTTTACCTAATAAAATTGGAAGAGTATTTTCTTGCAGTAGCGCAAAGAATTGATGAGTAACATATATGAGAGAATAATAGAGTATTCATAATTTTAAGCTCATTGTTCTGATTTTCGCATAGGTCAAATGAAGCGTTATATATGTGAGATTAGATGTGTCTCTTTTAGTTACAGTTTCACGTTGAAAAGCAATATATTTAAATATTACTTAGTAGAAGGATGTTTTCTATCAATGAATTACTCTTGGGATTTTTTCGTATGTGTACGAAATTTTGAACTTATTTATCTAAGTTTTCTTATTTATACAAAGTAACTAATTTTTTTTTTACAAATTATATACAAAATTCGATAAAAATCTACAATTTTCCTACAACTAAACACAATTTTTTTGTGTGCAGAATCTAGTAAAATATTACAATTTACATACAATTTATATGCAACTTGTATACAATTATGTTAGTTAATATTTTGTATACCATTTCTACACCCGACATACAAAATATATACAATTTATTTATATTTTTTTCTTCTTCGAGTTTCACTATGAAATTCTAACCAAAACCACTTCGAATCTTCACTAAATTCTCTCAAAATTGAGATATAAACTCCAAAGGATATTTTTAATCATTTATAATAACACTCATTCCAAACAAATAATAATTCCCCAAAATTTAAGTTTTAAATTTAAAGTTTCAAAACTTTTTAATGGCGGCAAAAAAAAATTTAATTAACCATGCTACACGCTCTCCTGCCCATCTTTGTTCTCTGTGTATGAATTGGAGAACGTAGAACATTTCTAATCCAAATTCAGCACTACATTCTTCAAGATAATAAATGCCAAAAATTTCATTCGTAGGTACTAAGATTTCCTAGCTGCCATATTCAATTGCATAGCACTTTTCACTTGGCTTTTACACCTTTTAGGACTTGGTGGAGGGAAAAGTTTCTTGGCACATGTAACGATCAATTTTTGGACGAAAATATATTGTTTATATTCACTTGGGTGGAATGGGGAGGAAGAAAAGTGAGATAAAATAAATAAGATTGGAGTCTAATATATTATTTTATATATAAATAGTAAATTATATATGTTAATATAATTAAGTGATAACCCTTTAGGAAGGGTAAATAAGTTTGTAATAGGATATAGATAGATAAAAATTCCCATATTTATGTTGTTTATACCATTGGGATTAATGCTTGATGGCTAACTTACCCTAAACTCTAGCTACACATATAAATGGGGTCACACATATTCCATTTGGAAGCATCTCAAAAATTTCATAAACTATTGGGATATTCATAAAGAAATTATTTCGAAATTTCATAAATACATAGAATATGCATAAATGGATCAAAGACATCAAGTGTTGTCTTTTTCAAAGCTACCAAAGTGAGCAAGAAATGTTCTTCCTTTTCACGGAGATCAAATATATCCCAAGGAAGTCCACATTATCTTACGTTTGAGAAGTACGCTGCTTAAACTCTCAAATCACGGAGAACAATTCGAGAGAAGAATCAAGAAAACAAACAGACTCACAAAGACTCACGATTGATTAATAAAATTACTTTTCCTCATTTTTTTTTTGTTATTGCTGTTTATTTTCCATACTTTAAAAATTTATTGCAAACAAGGTCATTTTAGAAACTTTATCATTCTCACTTTGGTTATTGAAGTTAAGTGTCAAAGGAAATATTAGTAGGGGTAAAGCCATCGTAAATCCTTTCTTTAGGGATCAAAATGAAATACAAACGGAATAAGGGCAGCACTACTACTAAATAATATATTCAACATCCACATGGATGTTAAAATCATTCAAGATAGATAAGAAGAAGGTCGTGGCAATTACTTGTAATCGTATTCTGTCCTTACCTTTTGCTTTAAAAGTATAGTTTAGTTTCACGATCCAAATATATCTGCAGTCAAAGGTCCGCCAGGTACTACTTTCTTTTTCCTTTTTCTTTAGGAAACTATAATAACTAGTAGATGTTGGTAGGTATAGTCAACAGCCATCAGTTTGCGCCGAGAACCCATGCATATCTGAAATCTTTAGCTCTCAAACTTGATTTGCGCCGAGAAATAACTACTAATTTTGGAAGATTTTGAAGTTTGAAATTCGGATCAGTATTGTTACAACCTTGAAGTCTCGGATCTGAAACTGGATGTATCTTAGCTTGTCTGGGTATTAAATTCGGAATCGGTCACATAAAGTTGTAATACCTGCTGCTACAACTCGAAGTTAGAATAAAAAATCATAACTATGTAGCAGTTTGTATCGACACTGTATAATTATGTATATGAATGTATAAATACCTCGTATACATTATTATACATATACAAGTTGATATATTGTTTACAGTTATTGTAGTGTTGGACTTAATGTGTTTTCTAGTGAAAATATTGTATAACTAGTGTTTATATATAATCATATAGTGTTGTATACTTGTGTATAACTGTGTATATTTATGTATAATGCTGTATAATTATATATTTTTTAGTTTACAAGGATCTAGATACAATGTGAGTGCATAAGAGGCCTCCATGGAAGTTTGACACTTTCTTCTCTTCTTTTTCTTTTTTGTTATGGGCAATATGAAAAAGTTTTTATATGCGCTAGAGGGATTCTACAATTCTTTTACCAAGTTTTGATTTTTCGTTTATCTTGTTGGATTGCTTCAGCAATTGCACATAAAGTTTCACTTTTAATCTAAAATTTGACTGACAATTTTGATATGTGAAAACCCAAATGATTCACCACTTAAAAGAGTACTAGAAGATTGAAATATTTTATTGAAAAATCATGTTTTGCCATAAGAAAAAGAGAAAATAGGAGAAATATTTTTTTTTAATACATAATTTGTTGGTATTTAAGTTGGGGAAGAAAAAGAAACAAAGACATGGACAAAAGTTTTGTGGGGGGAATTCGGGAGATGTGGGGGGAGGGAGGGAAAAGGTGTAAAAAAAAATTGCCATACCATGTGAATGATATCATATTGCTAGAAAAAGAACTTATTTGTTAACATTTATTGGGCCATCCGATGAAGATATTGTTTTGGGCTTAAGCGGTTGAAATGTATTTTGTTCAGTTGTACTTTTATGAAATTCTCCCCTTACTTTTGAGAGACTAGGGATTTATCACTTTCTTCATAGTATATTTGATTATTGATACCACTGAAAGAGTAACCAAAAAAAAAAAAAAAACGCATCATTTGAAATCTTATGAAATTATTTTCAGTGCAAATGCCACATATGATCTTTTTATTCGTCCCTCCACTACAACATCCGTGTGTGAGTTAGCCCACTATATTTTTTGGATTGATTGTCATTTTGTGTGTTACTACGTGCATATTTGTTAAGGTTGTAATGTCTAATAGGAAAATCGGACAAGTTTAGGATTGCTTATATATTTGGCTTTTAAGCCATTCGCAGTTTCACAGTCTGAATTTGTTCATACTTACTGTTACGCGGCGCCTTCCTGAAGTTCCTTGGAAGGGCGACGTAAGGCTAGGCAACCGATGTCAGTACGGTTGCTGTCCGCCAACTGAGGTCCCCTCCGTACGCTAGACTAGATTGTCAGTGCCGTACGGGAAAACCAATGTCATGAGCAATTGAAAGAGAGCAGAAAAGAGAATTGAGAATGAAAGAAAGCTTGATTGCATTGAATGAAAGCTATTACAGAAAACAAGACGGTGTCGGGGGGGAGAGACACCAGTACAGAGAATTGTTTGCTTGCTTGAAAGTTTTGATTGCTTGGTCCCCCTTAATAATGCTTAAAAAAAATAAACCAAAGTTACATGACTAGACCTATGAAAGCTGGAAAATCACACTTAAAGAAAATGCAGCAAACTACTCTATATTTACAATGAAAAGGACTTAGTCTTCTACAAAGCAGCAGCAAGTCCGTTGGCAGCAACTTTGTCTTTAGCATCAGGGTCTGCGCGCGCGGCATTGTCTGCGCGCGCGGCGCTGTCGGCTTTTGCCTGTGGCTGGGCGCTGGCGATGGCTATCGGTGGGGCGACAGAGGCACATGCGCGCTTGTCACTTGGAGCTGCCGAGACCACGGGGCCGACCGTGGCGACGGGCGTTGGGAGGCTGGCCAGGACGCCACGGGGCGCGTCCAAGGGATCATGGGGCATGGCTGGAAAGCCGCCCATGACATTCTCCCCCACCTGAGTTGGCGACGTCCTCGGCGCCTTCCTTGCAAGGTAATCATCAATCAGGCTCTTGTAGGCTTTGAGGTTTGTTCCCCTCTCCCAAGTATTCTCCTCTGCATCACATCCCTGCCATTTCACCAAGAACTCCTGGTGATCTTTTCTTGAGGCGTGAATCACTCGATCATCAAGAATAGCTTCAGCACGCCTTTTTCCGGTTGAATTGGGGCCTCGAATACTTGGTATTGTGAGTTGGCTTCGTGAAGGATCCTCCACATCTTCCCGAAAAGGTTTCAGGAGACTGACATGGAAAACAGGATGGATTTTCCACCAAGCTGGGGTATCCACCCGGTATGCAACTTTCCCAATGCGCCTTTCAATGGACAAGGGTCCAATATATTTTTGCAATAGGCGAGGGTCATGGACCCCTGCAAACAAGTACCGCTTTGGGATTTTGACCATCACTTTGTCTCCCACCTGGTATTCCACAAAGCGGCGATTCTGATCAGCATGCCTCTTCATCCGCTTTTGGGCTTTGACAAGATAGCTCCGCACTATCTCCAAATTTTGCTTCCATTCTTTTGAGAAGCTGGCAGCCCGAGGAGATTTTGACATGTTTGGTGCGTTCACTGTGTGTGGGAGTAGCGGTTGCTGTCCGGTAACAATTTCAAAAGCGCTTTTGTTGGTACTTGAGCTCTTTTGTGAATTGAAACACAGTTGAGCAGCATCCAGAAGCTTCACCCAATTCTTCTGCGATCCGGTCACAAAGTGCCGGAGATATTCCTCTAGCATGCCATTGAATCGCTCCGTCTGGCCATCAGATTGCGGATGAAAACTTGAGCTATGACTCAATTTTGACCCGAGGCACTTAAAGAGTTGGGTCCAAAAATTGCTAGTGAAGCGTGAGTCGCGATCACTAACAATGTCTTTAGGTAAGCCCCAATACTTGACGACATGAGAGAAGAATAGTCGAGCTGTATCTTCTGCTGATATATATTGTGGGGCTGCTATAAAGGTAGCATACTTGGAAAACCGATCCACCACAACCAAGATAGTTGTGAGATCTCCGACCTTGGGCAATCCGGTGATGAAGTCCAGGGAAACGCTTTCCCAAGGTCTTTTTGGTACAGCTAGTGGTTCCAAGAGCCCTGCCTGCGTCAAGCGGTCTGACTTATCTTTTTGGCATACTAGACAAGTCTTCACATACTGAGCGACGTCATCGACCATTTGAGGCCAATAATATGCACGGCGAAGTAATGCCATGGTGCGTTCCTCGCCGGGATGACCGGCCCACAAAGTATCGTGGCATTCTGCAAGAAGAGTCCGTCGCAGATCTCCTCCTTTAGGAACATAAAGTCGGTTCCCTTTCACCTTCAGGAACCCATCTTCGGTGTAGAACTGGCGAGTCTTGCCCTGTCCTACCAAATCAACCAAATACTGTGCAGCAGGATCCTTGATGAGTAGATCCTGTATCTGGTCTTTTATGGTGGTGGTTACTTCGCTTCCCTTTAGGGCGGCGAGAACACACATCGATGCTAGATCAGCTCTCCGACTGAGTGCATCAGCAACATGATTGGTCTTTCCACTTCGGTACTCCAGGTTGAAGTGAAATTCCGCTAGGAGTTCCTGCCACCTAGCCTGTCGTCCATTCAGCTTTGGCTGGGTCATGAAATGGCTAACGGCTGTATTGTCTGTCTTGACCACGAATGGGGCTCCCAGTAGATAATGCCTCCAAAGGCGTAAGCAATGAACGACAGCCAATAATTCTTTCTCATGGGCGGCATAGCGTCGCTCTGCATCCTTCAGTTTCCGGCTCTCGTACGCTACGGGATGCCCTTCTTGTAGCAATACTCCACCAAGTGCATAGTCGGAGGCATCCGTTTGCACTTCGAATGGCTTGGCCAAGTCAGGGAGGGCCAAGACTGGGCTACTGGACATAGCCATCTTCAATGCGTCGAAGGCCTTTGCCCGCTTGGGGCCCCAATCCCACGGGGTGGCCTTCTTGAGAAGTTCTGTCAGCGGCACTGCAATGAGGGAGTAACTTTTCACAAACCGCCGATAGAAGTTGCATAGGCCAAGGAACGACCTCAAGGCATGTATATCCTTAGGAGGCGGCCATTCTGTAATGGCCTGAATCTTCTGCTGGTCCATCTTGATCCTCCCTTCCTCGATGACATGTCCGAGGAAGTCAATTTGTTTCTGAGCAAAGGAGCACTTGGATAGCTTCGCATATAGTTCGTGCTCCCGCAATCGGGCTAGGACCTTCCGCAAATGCTCCAGGTGTTCTTCTAGTGTCTGGCTATATACCACAATGTCATCCAAATAAACCACGACGAATTCGTCAATGTATTCTCGGAAGACTTGGTTCATCAAGGTGCAAAATGTGGCTGGCGCGTTAGTCAGGCCAAAGGGCATAACCAGGAAGTCGTACGACCCATATCTTGTCACACAGGTCGTCTTGTGCTCATCACCATCGGCAATCCGAACTTGCCAATAACCTGTCCTCAGGTCTATTTTGGTGAATACCGTCGCACCACCCAGTCTATCAAACAAGTCTGCCATTAGCGGAATAGGGTACTTGTTTTTCACGGTGATTTTGTTTAGAGCCCGGTAATCCACGCAGAGTCGCAAACTACCATCATGTTTCTTTTGGAATAGCACAGGGGACCCGTATGGGGACTTAGAGGGCACAATGATCCCTGTGTCTAGCATTTCCGTCAATTGTCTCCGAAGCTCGGCGAGTTCGGGTTGTGACATTCTGTATGGCGCCCGGGCAGGTGGCTTCGCACCCGGCACCAACTCAATCTCATGGTCCACAGTTCGCCTAGGCGGAAGACGCTTTGGCATGTCTTGTGGCATGATGTCTTCAAATTCCAGAAGTAACTCCTTCACGGGTGCAGGAATGGGACCCGAGGAGCGTTCTATATCTTCCATGCAGAGGGTAGCCAGGAACGTGGGTTCATGTCTTTTTACCCCCTTCTTCAACTGCAAGGCCGAGATGTTCTCGGCTGCCATCTTCATGGGAATGCACGGAATAATGCAGGGCTTGGCCCCATTTGCCCCCATCATCAGCAGCATGTCTGCATACGGTGCGGGCATGGTATTGGTCTGTCTCAGGAATTCCAACCCCACGATTAACTCAAAGTCATCTATGATCACTACGCGCAGGTTGAACTTTCCTTCATAAGGGCCAAGCTTCACTGGTACTTCTTTGGCTATTCCACCCACTGGTTGAGGTGGTGAGTTGATAGCCTTCACACGACCTTTGCCCTTTCCTACGACTAGTCCAAGACGCTCCACCTGAGTCGAGGCTAAGTAGTTGTGGGTGGCACCTGTGTCTATCATTGCCCGAATGGGCTTGCCATTTACCTTCATGTCAACGAACATTAGGGTCCTCTCTTGATGAGGAGGAGTCCTCAAATTCGCCTTCTTATTTCCTTTCCTGGCAATTGGACAGGGGTCCTTCTTCTTGCGGATACCGGCACTGGTACCCGCTAAGGGCTCAGAAATGGAGCCAACAATTGCATTGAATGCACCTACTGGCTCGGTCTGGTCCGCATCATCGGCGTCGTCATCCGTCCCATCCTCAAAAGCTTGATGGGCATTCATCTGTGCATGTGGACATTCATTATTCCAATGTGGTCCGCCGCAATGGCGACATCCTGAGGGGGGCTTCCTCCCCCGATCATTGTTGTTAGATGCAGCACTAGTACTGCCGGAAGAGGGAGTCTTGGATTTGGGTGCACTCCGGTCTCCTCCACTTCTGCTAGGGCCACTAGTGTTTGGTTGGCCCCCTTTGTATCCTCCTCGGACAGGCTGTTGAGGCCTATCCTTCCGGGCTTCCACTTGGTAATCCCCAAGGCACTCTGCTGCTTGGATTGCCTTAGGCAACGTGTCTACCCTTTGTCTCTGCAACTCCATCCGGGCATAAGGTTTCAACCCTTCCAGGAAGGTGAAGAGTTTGTCTTTGTCCCCCATGTCCCGGATGTTCAGCATGAGCGCGGAGAATTCCCGCACGTAATCTCGCACTGATTTGGTCTGGCGGAGCTCCCGCAACTTTCTCCTGGCATTGTACTCAACATTTTCGGGGAAGAACTGTAGGCGTATGGCTGCCTTCAGTTCCGCCCATGTGTCGAGGGCATCTTCACCTGCCTTGATGGCTTCGTACTTCACCCGCCACCAGAGTTTGGCATCACCCTGAAGATACATGGCAGCAGTTGCTACCTTCTTAGCTTCTTCCAGGCTTCCCACGGCATCGAAGTATTGCTCGATGTCGAAAATGAAATTTTCCACTTCTTTGGCATTTCGAGCTCCACTGTATGGCTTTGGCTCAGGAATTTTCAGCTTTTGTGCCATGGGGGCGAGGTTCACACCACCCCCAAATTGGTTTCCGCCTCCTCGAAGTAGGCCTTGTAAAGCAGCATTGACAACATTGAGCTGGCCTGTCAAGTTGTCAATGGTTTGTTGCATGGCAGTCACCCTGTCTGCCTCTTGTTCCCTGTTGGCTAAATCCTCGGCACGCTCCTGCTGGAGGACCTCAAATTTACCAAAAATTTCAGCTGCCTCTGTGGCTGCTGTTTGCCGGTCTCCTTCAGAGTCGCGGCTGATGTTTTCTATGTCAACTTCGGCCTGGATGAGTCTGCGGTCCAGGTCGTCCAACCTTTGCACTAGGCTGGTTTTTAGATCGGGCACCATTTCCACGATGGGCCGTAATGCGTCAACCGTTCCCTCAAGGGTCGCGATGCGATCCCCATAATTCACCATGGTCAGAAATGGTGGTAATTGCAATGTGATCCCTCGTCCGATGTCGAGCCTAGGCTCTGATACCAACTGTTACGCGGCGCCTTCCTGAAGTTCCTTGGAAGGGCGACGTAAGGCTAGGCAACCGATGTCAGTACGGTTGCTGTCCGCCAACTGAGGTCCCCTCCGTACGCTAGACTAGATTGTCAGTGCCGTACGGGAAAACCAATGTCATGAGCAATTGAAAGAGAGCAGAAAAGAGAATTGAGAATGAAAGAAAGCTTGATTGCATTGAATGAAAGCTATTACAGAAAACAAGACGGTGTCGGGGGGGAGAGACACCAGTACAGAGAATTGTTTGCTTGCTTGAAAGTTTTGATTGCTTGGTCCCCCTTAATAATGCTTAAAAAAATAAACCAAAGTTACATGACTAGACCTATGAAAGCTGGAAAATCACACTTAAAGAAAATGCAGCAAACTACTCTATATTTACAATGAAAAGGACTTAGTCTTCTACAAAGCAGCAGCAAGTCCGTTGGCAGCAACTTTGTCTTTAGCATCAGGGTCTGCGCGCGCGGCATTGTCTGCGCGCGCGGCGCTGTCGGCTTTTGCCTGTGGCTGGGCGCTGGCGATGGCTATCGGTGGGGCGACAGAGGCACATGCGCGCTTGTCACTTGGAGCTGCCGAGACCACGGGGCCGACCGTGGCGACGGGCGTTGGGAGGCTGGCCAGGACGCCACGGGGCGCGTCCAAGGGATCATGGGGCATGGCTGGAAAGCCGCCCATGACAGATCGTTTAATTTAGTTACAGGATAATTTATTTGAGGGGCCAGGGGGTAACAGTGGACAATCTTTAAGGCTGGCCGGCACTTTATTAACAGGAAGAGTGTATTTAATTGGAAAGTGTAACGAAAATAAATGTATATTGTTTAGCAATATACAATAGTAAATCTGTTAAAACATGTGTAACGGAAGCAAGCATACAAAGCAGGTATCACAAACATGTAAACTAGATAATGATATAATTCGGAAATTAGAAACACTAACCTCTTGAAAACGTTGCACATGTCCTCCACAAAGAAAGAATCTAGGGCTTCAGTCTTGTGTTATGCTCCTTGTAAGACCTTGGACGAAATTATTTGAGTGGGCAAAACAATACAACTCTAAAGAGTGAGTTATTGGGTGAAAAACGTCTTCCTTATGTAGACCCGAAATTCAACCAAAAAGGGGCTAAAAACGTGTAGGATTCTGCTAGTGCAAGTAGAATCCTACTCTAACTCAAAAGGATGACTTTTCTCCCAAGCCACTTTTTACTCAAGTCTGTTCAGATTTTTACTAGGTATAGCAGGGACCACAAAAACAATAAGAGGCTACTAATTATAGTATTAATCCGAAAAATCTAAAGAATTAAATCCTACTATAATTAATTACAGTTTATTCCACTAAAAACTGCAATTGAACTTCTCAATATGAATTTCGAAAATTCACTAACACTTATTTAACTCTCCATGTTAAGATTACAAATAGCAGTTAATTAAACTAAACCACTGACAATATAACTTAATCAACTAATTAAATCCTTTATAATTTCGCTTAAACTATTTCATGTGATGGATACAAAATCTACCGGCTAAGTTTTCACATGAAAACTTATAAGCTTACATAAAGGGGTATCATCAAATTCAAAATCGAGTCATGGATTCTATCAACTAATTATTATTTCATAAATGCTATTTGTTATTGTCCAATCCATTAGGCATACACTAATTCTGAATAAAGTTGTACCTTGTGATAAATTAAAATAATAAACAAATCACATTGATCATAATAACGATATCAAGATTAGGAGTAAAAGCTCATTTAATGAATCGGAGAAAATGTTTTATATATATTCAGTACAAAATATCTTTTCTCTACTCGGTCCGTTCAATATACACTAAGTATACTAGCACAAGAAGTTGGAGCAAAACCACTCCCATAATCAAGATAAATTATACTTTAATCTTGTGCTACAATCATCAAGTTATTTTGTCCAACAATATCTTCGATTGTGAACATAGTTTATTAATTATGAGAACCAATAATTTAATCTTCTGTGCATGAGCCAAGACTCCATACACTAAATTGTCTACTACATAACATGTAACAAATGATCTTTAAAATAATACGTTATTGAATTGAATAAATCAAATAAAAAAATTGTTCCATAAAGAATAAAACATAATACTATATATAAACCGCATGGTTAATATTATATCCCAACAAAATCCGATATATTTTTTCTTTTGGTTTAAGAGTAACAACTTTCCTGATTAACAATAAAAAAAGATATAATAATTTATTTTCCAACAAGACCTAATATGAAAGAGGAGATAAGGGGTGTCGGATGAAACCTTTTAATGGGTGGAGGGCAATTATAAGTCTAAAGTTTAACGGCAGGAATGAAATCTTAAAAAGGTGAGTAAAAAGAGGGTAAACATGATTTATTTTTGATAGTACATGAGCAAATATTATCCTTTTCGATAAGAAAATACTTATGTTCTTGCTATTTCAGAAAGAGATCACACAAACTAATTAACAAGCAGAATAAAATACACGAATCGTCTTTAAATTAATTATTCAATGTGGTGTACTCTGAAATGATCACATGTTAATGGAAAATTAGATCTTATTTTACTTTTATTTTAATATAATTAAATTTTAATTCCTGTCTTCATCGACACGTGCTTAGTGAAGAGAAAATGTCTGAATCGCAAAAAATAATTAAAAAAAAATTGAATTGTCAATTTGACGGTAAAAAGACGGTAATCAAAAGGGTCGAATGAATAAAGGAATATATTTTGATTTCGAACTTTTGATGGTTTAATCTTCAGTATACAACAATTCCGTCTATATGACGAGAAGCTCAGATCACACAAAGTAACCATGAAGGAGTGTGATGGATGAGATCTTCTCACATTCTTAATTATATGTCTCAACTTTGTATTTTAAGTATGAATTTGTTTTTGAAAAATAGCGCTTCCACCTATAATAAATCTTACGAGACGCAAATTTGAATTAGCCCTACAGTAAATTTTGAATACTAAATAATTATGTATATAAAAAGAAAATCACGCAAAGCATAATTTGAGTTAATCCAAATGGGAATTGACGATTCGGTAGCTGGAAGAATAAATGGATAATCAATTACTATAGTCAAAATTTAAAGAATTCAAATGTTAATTTTATGAAATGTTCACAAGAAGACCAAACAGGGCTTATTTTACTATATTCTCCACTTTTTAAAGGCACTTGGCATATAAAATAAAACCCACATGATTTTCTCATCTTCTCTTTCTTACCATCTCAATTCAACGGCCACAAAAAGTACAGTGATATATGTTTTTTTTGGTCAAAGGAAAACAATATTATTAATCTCCGGTATCCCAAATACAAACGGTAGTGTTCTCTACATCTCTTACTTCCATATAAGGAGCATCCCTAACTACTTCCCTTCTATATGATATATATCAATTCCTTATCTCTACTTTTATTTACAAGTAATTCCTCGCTCTAGTTTAGAGTGTTCAAAACCGAACCGAAATCGAAGCTTAATGGCTTATTAGTATCGATTTAACAGTTTAACGGACGAGAAACGAATTGAATTTTTTTTTTATTAACGACTTATCGGTTTGGGGGCGGATTATTCAATTTTCCTAACGGATAATCCGTTAACCCGTTAAGAATATATATATATATATATATATATATATATATATATATATTAAATAATCAAAAACCCTTCTTTCACTTCCAGTACTCTTATCTCTATTTTCTATTACTAATTTACTATTAGACATTTAGTTATAATTTACTATTCCAGTTAGTTACTATTAGATAATTTTGATGTCATGTATATACCCAGTGTTCTCTTCTATTTCTTCTGATGGTTATAAGTTGTTAATAGGCTCATCCCCAGAGATGATTCTACTGAAAAATACGCTGGAATGTAGCTCTCTATTTCTTCTATTTAGCTCTCTTCTTAGGTGCCATATTCTATAGACAGGAATGTAGTCTGCTGAGTATAGGAATTTTATTTTGAGTCACAACGGTCAACAAACAATTAATGCACGCAATATAGATTGAATTAGGCCGATAAACCGCCCGATAAGAGCTAAACCGATACCAATCCGTCCGATATCTTATCGGGTGACTAGCGGATTAATACATTTAAAAGTCGATAACCGATAAGTCAAACCGTTAAGAGTAAATAACTGCCCAATCCCCCCGATAAGCAGCCCTACTCTAGCTCTCCTTGTTGTATGTATGTCTCTAATTTGTGCGTCTGTATAGTCCATCTATCCATGTCCTTTCTCTGTTGTTTTGTCTTCCTTTCCAGCTTGCCTGCAACCTTAATCTGCTTTCTTGCTTTATCTGTTTTGTCTTCCTTTCCTTTCTCTGCTTTCCAGATATTGTATAGCTGCCAATACAGCTGCAACAAATGTACGACACATTCTTTCTTTTATCCTCCTGGTCATTCTCTTCCACAACCCAAGAATCTCTTTTTTCCTAACTTTTATTCCCATCCAGTCTAACATGATATTTAGGCAGGATTGTGACAGATGACATTCGAACAGTAGATGTTGTACTGTTTCAGTAGCTTGATCACATATTACACATTTATCATCCTCGCTGACTCCAATTCTGAATAGTCTCTCCTTTGTGAGGAGTTTGTTATGCATTGCCAACCAACAGATAAAGCTATTTTTAGGTACATTAAGTTTACTCCATACTCATCTGCTACTTGTCCATCTCCCTTGTATTCCTCTCCTCCATTCATAGCCACTGCTGATTGAGTACTTTCCAGCTTGTGTAAGCCAACCTTTCTCATGCCTTAAATTTGTCCTTTATATTACATATCTTCCTCCAGTACCAACTACAGTCATTTGGTGGCTTATATTGCCATCACGATTGTCCTTTTATATAAATATAATTGACCCACTTTACCAACATATTATCATCTTTTTGGGCAATGTGCCAAACATATTTAGCCAGTACTACCTCATTCTATGTGATACACTCTTTGATCCCCATATATCAGATCCCAAGCTACCAGAGGTGCTCTACTTGTATTGTCTTTACCATCCCATAGGAAATTCCTACAAATGGCTATGATCTTCTTTAGTATAATCCTTAGAAGTATGAAGATTGATGCCCAGTAAGTTTGAGTATGCATCATCACTGAGTTCACCAAATGCACCCTCTCTGCATATGATAAGTTCCTGGATGCCCAACTCCTTATTCTAGTTGTCATTTTCTCAACCAGCAGCTCACATTCTGTACTTGTTAGCTTCCTAGGGGAAATTGGCACCTCCAGGTATCTAAATGGCAGCTTCCCCATTTGATAACCAGTAAGTTCACACAGATCAGCTATACTTTGTGTATCTATGTTGGTACAAAAAAGGTTAGACTTGCTTGCATTCGTACTTAGCCCAGATGTGTTTGCAAATGTCAGTAGCCCTCTTAGCATAACTACCACTGACTGAATTGTTCCTTTACAAAATAATAGTACATCATCTACAAAACATAGGTGGTTCAACTTTAGGCTCCTGCACTTGGTGTGATATTCAAACCCCTGCATCTCTGACACCGTCCCCCTTATTCTTGTGAAGTATTCCATGCAAATTACAAAGATCAGTAGAGACATGGGATCTCCTTGTATGAGTCTCCTTTCTCCTTTAATACACCCATACATTCCCCATTTATAACAATACTATACTGAGTAGTCGTGATACAAGCCATTATCCACTTTATGAATCTCTGGGAAAGTTTAGTGTATGACGCATTTCTTCCACAAAACCCCATTCCATTGAGTCGTATGCCTTCTTGAGATCAACTTAATTAAATAGCTCCAGGTAGTATTCTTCCTGTTATAGAGTCTTATTAGGTCCTGACAAATCAGTATGTTTTGAATAATACTTCTGCCTTCTACAAATGCACTTTGGTTCTCTGAAATTATTGTGGGAAACACCACTTTCAGTATGTTATATAGCATTTTGGAGATGACCTTATAGATTGTGTTACAACATACATTTGGCCTGTAATCTCCAACTGAATTAGCTTGGTTGCTTTTAGGGACTAATGTGATCACTTTCTTGTTAATGACTTTCAGCATTTTCCCATTTCTGAAAACTCAATTACAGCTTCAATCACATCAGCCTTTATAATTCCCAACTATCTTTAAAGAATTGACTCCCATAACCATCTGGTCCTAGAGATTTATCCCCAGATATCACCCATAATACCTCTCTCACTTATTCTGATTTAAATTCTCTTTCTAGCATACTCCTATGATCATCTTTGAGTATATTGCCTTCCCTAACAAGGCAACTATTCACCCTTACTGTGTTGGATGTACTAGTTCCCAGTAGATCTTTATAGAATTCAATGAATGTAGTTGCAATCCCCTCTGCTGATGTCTCAATCTTACCCTCAGAGTCTTTAACTAAGAATATTCTGTTCATGTTCCTCCTAGTCTTCAGCATATTGTGGAACATTTTTGTATTTTGGTCTCCTTATGCTAGCCATTATAGTTTGCATTTTGCCTTAAGTATTGATTCCTGGCTTCTGTCCAGTTGTTGCAGTCCTCTGATAGTAGTCTTTTCATCTTCAGTAGTTCTTCATTCCTTGGATCTTGCTGAATTTTCTCCTGACATGCTTTTAATTCCTTCATGGCTTCCTCTGCTTTCCTCTCTACTTTACTAATTTTTTCCTTGTTTAACTTCCTGAGGGAGCTTTTTAAGTTGTTCAGCTTCCTTACTAGTTCATACATCTTTATTCCTCTCCTTTGTCACGCCCCAAACCTGGGGAGGCGTGGCTGGCACCCGCTGCCGTACTAGCCCGAGTGAACTACTCTGTATCTTATTTTTTTCTTCTACAACTATCATGGGTCAACATGACCATAACTCATAATATATAACTATAAGTGGGAAACACTGTATCATTAAACTATCGTTCTTAAAATATGAATACATATGGGACATCAAGGCCTCTAACATACTGTACAAAATGAACCTTTGTCTACAAAGCCTCTAGGATTATTTATCATCAAATGGGACAGGGTACCATCCTACCCATAAGTCTATAGAAAAACTCTGACACAGTGACTCATAGACTCGGATGTACTCCGAATGAGGCGGAGTCTTACCGATCCTTCGCTGAATGCCAATCTCGTCTACTATGAGGGCTTGTCAAACTGATTATCTATACCTGCAAGCATGAATGCAGCGTCCCCAACAAAAGGACGTAAGTGCGAATAATGTACTTAGTATGTAAGGCAAAACAGAAACATAACAATAAATCAATATTAATTAAAAACATATAAGAATCAACCTGAATCTCTGAAGTGCCACCGTATATGCATACTTATTATACTCATATATATACAATGATTCTATTTAAGACTATTATCCATATCGTATGATGCATGACTGCCCAACAAATCAGTGGTAACTGCCCGACCGGTTGTAGCTCGGTGATAAATATATAACTGCCCAATCGGCCGTAACTCGGTGGTAAATGCATGACTGCCTGACCGGTCGTAGCTCGATAGTAAATGAATATTCATGTCTTCCCAACTGGCGGTAAATAATGATACATAACTGTCCAACCGGTAGTAACTGCCCAACCGGCCATAGCTCGGTGGTAAATGCATGACTTCTCGACCGGCCGTAGCATGGTGGTAAATGAATATGCATGAAGATGCATGTATTACTATATTATAAACATTAACATTTTTATCAAATACCTCAATAGGGAATTAGATACATACTTAGACATGCTTTTAAAGTAATTACATTAAATTAGTGAATATAACTTATATTTACTACCTTCATTCCTACCGTATAGGCACAACAGTTGTATAGAGAGTATTTTACCTTCATTACTCACATTAAGTTTACAAAGTGGACATACATTTACCAAAAGAATCTAAAAGAAATACTGTGTCCCCTTATTACAAGATGTGGCTTAGAACTAAATCCAATTAAAGAGTAGAATCCAAAAGCTTGGTCCATACTAGATCCGACATACAAAATAAGAATACATTATTCATAACTCGATGAAAACATATATAGTACATTTCAATTTACAAGATGTAGCTTAGTACTAAATCCAATTTGAGGTGTGAAAGATCTGTAAGCTTGTCCAACTGAATAGATATTATATCACCAGCTCATTCCAGGTTATACTTAGTGGTTGTAAAGCCTAAATCCTTTAATCCACTAACATAAAATGGCAAATTTATATATACCCTAGGAGTAGACAATTTAAACCTATCCAGTTAGCCATATGAGAGCTAGTAGATACCAGGATATTTAAACCTATCCAGTTAGCCATATGAGAGCTAGTAGATACCAGGATATTCAGATGATGACTTTTTTCTTCTTTCTCAATTCCGACTTAAACAATAATTTTAAAGGGGTTATGAGATGGTATAGCCGATGGGGAAACAATTTAATCATATAATCTATTTTAAAATAAATACTTCCTTTATTTCATATAGAATTGTTTCAACTACAGTATCTTTTAGTCCTCTCACAAAAATTCAAAATAGTATTCCTAACAATTGCTCTGTCAATCAATTATTATCTTTACGGGAATGAATAACATAGACATCCTTAACTGCTAAGAGTAGAACCACTTATGGAATATCATTACATTTACGTATCATTTCTTGGATCATGCCAAAAAAAAAAGAAGAATTAGCCTTAATATACTTGGAGTAAAAAAAAATCCATATGATACTCTTGAGAAGGATTACATCGAACTCCCTTTAGAATCAAAATTTCACGTTGTGATAACATTAGGTACGCTTTGTATGAAATCTTCGAATCGATTTCGTTGCTATTGCAGCATTAGCGTTGCTGAATCTTTCCCCCTTAGGAATGAGAGTTCCATGTGTTAGCTAAGCATTTTCCTTAATTAACTAGAGGGTGATTGTATCATAGTGAGTTGTCCCCTACCAAACTATTCTCTAAATGCCACCTTACTCTACAATGACTTAAGAGTCATCTTACACTGAAAGGGGGCTGCCACGTTTTGGGGGTGGACAAGCTTATCCAAAATATTGAATTAATTAATTAATTTTCCACTAAAAATTATTAATTACTCATTTATTCACATAATTAAGAATTATTTTAAATTACTTAAAATATTATTCATTTTTAACACACTTTATGTACCCTACTATCATGGTCATGTGGTACTATATAAAATAAATATATACACTATTATTTCATTAAAACATCCATATAAAAATACATATATTTTCTCAACTTCTAATTTTGCTAATCTTGTATAAAGAGTACAAATTTTCGTACGCTTAATTCTTAAAATGGTAAAAACATAACCTTCTTTTGTGAGAAAATAACTTCTATTTTTACAATAAGGAAAATCTCATTTATAAGCTTTCTCATATTATGTGTATAATTTACCATATTTGAAAATAGTAATAATGGTAACTATCCAAAATTATATTTATAAACTTTTTACTAAAATATTCCACTTAAAATAAAATACCACATTAACATAATATCTAACGGTATCAATGTTGTTAAACTTACGGAGTCTTACAATAACATAGTCGCAAATCCTCTATAATCTCATGAATGGTCTTAATCCCTTCTAGCTCATATGGATTAATACGACTAATTCTAATATTAAATTACGGGATGTAACATTTTCGTTTTCCATCCATTAGCAACTCTTTCCCTGAAATCAGGTGCTTGACTCCACATGTTAAAGTATCTAAATACTCTCTTTTGCTTCTTGTTTCCCTCTTCCCAGTTTATCAGTGCAGGGCAATGGTCAATTAGCCCTTCACTCATAAAGTGCACTTCTGAATCAGGTAGGGCTACCATCCATTCAGTATTTACAATCACTCTGTCAATTCTGCTGTATACCCTATGATGCCCTTCATGCTTGTTATTCCAGGTGTAGAATGCTCCTGATGACTTCAAATCCTTCAAGTTGCATGGGTGGCCTCATCTGACTTGACTCACCCCTATACTAAGAACTAGAGGCACTGGAACTCTGACTGGGCCCTGAATATGTAGAAAGATCAAATCCCTTACCGGCAAACTGAAGGGGTGCACTAGCCGATGGCTGGGCTGGATACCTCGGGTACTGTTGTCTCTGACCACCTCGAAACTCACCAAAAGGACCAAAAAATCTCGCTCTCTTACTCTAGCCCCTATCATGCTCACGATCGGCCATCTACTTCTACTTACGCTCCTCTACACCTTGAGCATATGCCTGAATACAAAAAATATCAATGCCTGTATGAAGTGAGACCAACATACAGTCATTAAGCAGGTGCGGCTCCAACCCCATCACGAACCGGTGAACTCGATCCTTCATCTTAGCTACAATAGTGAGAGCATACCTAGCCAAAGAATCAAACTGAAGGTTGTACTCCCGATCACTCATATTACCTTGTCAAAGGGTCAAGAACCTATTAACTCTGGCTCGTCTAAGCTCTGGTAGCAAATAATGACGAAGAAAAGCCTCTATCAACTCCTGCCATTCTGCTGGAAGGGCATCCTCACCTCTAGACAACTCTCAAGACTCGTACCAATTAACTGCAACATCTCGAAGTCTATAGGAAGCTATCTCAACTGACTCGGTTGCAGTGGCCTTCATTACCGTCAAAATCCTCTGCATCCTATCGATAAATGCCTGAGGGTCCTCGTTTGGATCTGCTCCAGTGAATATCGGAGGGTCCAAATTAATGAAATCACGAACCCTCGCACTGATGGCCCTATCTGCATGACCAATACCTATTTCCTGGCGTCGAGCCTGTGCGGCCACTAATCGAGTCAATAGCTGAATAGCATCTATCATCTCCTGACCTGTTGCATCTGGCTGAGGAGCTAGGGGTACTGGAGCAGGCGCTAGAGATGGTGCCCCTCGGATCTCCTCCGGAGAGGGTAGGGTATGTGAAGTCTGAGATGGAGTCTCACTATGTGACTCTCCCTGAGCCTTGGTAACTCGTGGCGCTCGACTTGTAGTCTCATTATCCACGGACTTGCCCTTCTGGGTGGCTGTAGCCTTCTTGGGCATCGCTAAAAATATAACATATCGTTAGGAAAATGAATTCTTATATCGCACGATCTAAGATAAAAAATGAGGGTAACATCCTATATGTCCTGCAGCTTCCTATTTATAAGTGTGGTGTACAACACACTCATAAACAAGACTCTACTAGACACAGTCTATAGACAACCCTAGGATGGAACTGCTCTGATACCACTTTTGTCACGACCCAAACCGAGGGGTTGTGACGAGTGCCCGAGTGCTACCTATCGAATACCCCTAAGCATATATCTAAGATATAAACATGAAATAATCGTAGGTCATGCCTAACGTCTGGAAATAAACTACTGATTCATATGAAAAACATACGTGGGAAAATATTCCCAAAAGACATACATATATATATATATATATATATATATATACGGTAGGGCGAGCCGAAAAAGTCACATACTATCCAACTATACATGACTATCTACAGACCTCTAACATAGTGTACAACTGTATAGAGGATGGGACTGGGCCCCGTCATACACATATGTATATAAAAGTATCATACCAAAAATGAATAGCAGCTCCGGATCAAATGGAGAACACCAACTCTCGCTGAGAAAGGATCCTAAGATGGGGGACCGTCAGCCTATCTACCTGCACATGCGGCATGAAACGCAGGCCCCCAGGCAATAGGGGCGTCAGTACGAATAATGTACCGAGTATGTAAGGCATAAAAATTAGTATATAACATACATGAAAGAAACATGGAGTAAATGACTCAACCTGTAAGCCTGAATAGATCTGTGAATCATGAAGCATTTATAATGTCATGCATATGTGTATAAATGTCATATCATGCATAGGTATATACGTGCATAACATCATCAAGCCTCTAAGGGCATCCCATCATATCATCTCAGCCTCTGTGGGCGAAATCATAAATGTATACTAGCTGATCAGGTGGTGGTGTGTATATAACGCCATAACCTTTCCCTAGACCCCATATACATATACTATACGCATATATAACGCCATCTGGTCATGCGTCAGTATACATGTATAAATGGATGCAATGAAGTAAGTCAATAATATCTCTC
The DNA here is from genome assembly GCF_000390325.3 of Nicotiana tomentosiformis. NCBI lineage: Eukaryota > Viridiplantae > Streptophyta > Magnoliopsida > Solanales > Solanaceae > Nicotiana > Nicotiana tomentosiformis. Next base: position 30,457,626 of record NC_090816.1, on the reverse strand, counting down.
GAGATTTCATGAGCCCACACATTTTCTGAAATTCTTTATTTCTGCTAGTGTAATTGGGCTCCCTATTCTCTCATCCATATTGAGTACATAGTTAAAGTCACCTATCACTGCCCATGGGCCATTCATTTTGTCATATACTTGTTTAATATCTTGCCACAATGGTCTTCTGAGTGCCATGTCATTATAGGCATAGGCTATGGTAACCCAGAACCTCCTTCCTGTCCCCATATAATTATAGGCATAGGCTATGGTAACCCAGAACCTCCTTCCTATCCCCATATACAGCACCTCACAATGCATTAATTGATCTGTACTTTTTTGATACCCACCCCATATATTGAAGGCTTCCACAATAACCAAATCCTTCCCCCAGTATGTTGTGTCAAATTAGTAGTAAATGAACAACCATTACATAGGTTAAGAGCAACATGCTGAGCTATAACTCTCTTAACCTTAGTTTTCAGGAGACCAAATAGACCTACCTTAGCATTGTGCATGAAAACTGCACTTTTTTTTTGCTTTTCTGGTCTATTTAGAGCTCGTTTGGGCATAAGAATTTTTTTTTATTTTTTACAAAAATAATTCACTTTTTTCGAAATCTACGTTTGTTCATAAAATTTCTAATTTTCACTTGAAGATGCATTTTGAAAATTTTCAAAAATTTGAAAAACTCCAAAAAATCGTTTTTCAAAATTTTCACTCAAATCATTCACAAAACTTCAAAAACAACCCAAAATTATATTCATGTCCAAACACAACTCTAAATTTCAAATACCATTTTGACTTGAAAATTATTTTTTTCCTATTTTGGAATTTTACAATTCTTATGTCCAAACACCCACTTAGTCCCCTGGTATTCCAAAATCCTATTCTATCCATTAGGAGGGGGATACCCCCATCCTTTCCTCTTTTTGAACCACTTATACATTGTTTTCCTTGCCCTGTTGCAGCTTCTGTTCTGCATTCCCAGGGTTGCAAAAATATTCCCTGTTTCAATTGACATCTCCCGAGTATGTACCCTTTTCTTAACATATTTTCCTACCTTGAGTCCATTATTTTCAGTCCCTTTGTTCATTTACATTTGCCCTGCTTGTACTCCTGCCCCATTATTCTGGTTAGTCTCTTGTTCCACCATTTTGCCTTTCCCTTTTTTATTCTGTTCACCTCATTTGTCTTCCTGAGCTGCCTTTTTCTCCTCCTTATTACTTACTTCCCTTAGTTGTTTCCTGAATTCAGTTACTTCATGCCCATAATTCTTGCATTTGCTGCATAATACTGGCTTCCATTCAAATTGCACATCCTGCTCTATTATCTTCCTTACTTCATTTTCGAACATAATAGTGGAAGGATATGCTTGGTTAATAGTCACTTCTACCAGCACCCTTGTATAAGCTAGTCTCTCCTTCTGCGCGGTGGCTCTATCAGTTTTCAATTACTTCCCTATTATTCCTACAATCTTTGTGAGAGCATTTATTTTCTAATATTTGATATCCAGACCAACTAATCTGATCCATACTGGCATCTTCTCCATCTGTTCCTTTGGCATTTCCATATCTACTTTCCAAGGCTTCAAAATTATTGATTTCCTATCTAACATTTGAATTCCCTCTTCTACTGCTTTCGTTTGATTCTCCTTGCTGTGAAACCTTAGAAGGAATACCCCTCTATTAATTTGTGCAACTTTATCTACTCCCAATCCTCTCCATTTACGCCTAAAGTAGCTATCCATTGCTGGTTGGGGTGGATTCAAGCCCAACACATAGCATACCACCGCCGATGTCCAGTACTCTACCTTCTCCTTGATATCATCCTCTGTTGTATTGACATTTATATTCATAGTATCTAGTTTATTAAGCTCCAACCCCTCAGTTACTAGGGGAGTACCTACCACTTTGCTCCACAATTTAGGGCTATTCCCAATATTACTCACCTGGCCATTGTTGAACCCTTCCTTTGCTTCATCTTCAACCATGTTAGCCCACGACGCTGATCCTGAGCTCGTCGGTGCACTCTGTTCCGGCCTAAGTGGGGTGACCCGCTGATTTTGTGGATTAGGGCTTCGACTTAGCTCCAATGGTTTAATCCCTTGGAGAACATTTATACTTCTCGTTTTCTTCGCATCTGCAGATTGAGGAATTCCCTTACTGCCTACACTGTGTGTTAGATTGTTTCCCTGATTTTGCTGACCTCTCCCACCAGTTTTTTATTTTCTCGTCATCTCCCTTTCATATTGGAATGTGGCATTTACAGTGATATATTTCTAATTGTCAACAATACTAGCAGTCAAATGCTAATTTATAGCGAAAGGAAAATGCCAATTTACAGTAAAATTATCGTTATGGCATTGACTAATGTGTACTTTTATCATTATGTGTTTGAATTTAAATTCTAATATCCAAACTAACCACCATACCATTGTCAATATCTCACATGTTCAAATCATGAGGAAACACTTGGATACAACCAGTGTTTTAGCAGTCAAATGCTAATTTATAGCGAAAAGAAAATGCCAATTTACAGTAAAATTATCGTTATGGAATTGACTAATGTGTACTTTTATCATTATGTGTTTGAATTTAAATTCTAATATTCAAACTAATCACCATACCATTGTCAATATCTCACATGTTCAAATCATGAGGAAACACTTGGATATAACCAATGTTTTAAAAGGTATGGGCGTAAGACGAGGCGTTTTACATATGCCTCAGTGAGAAGCCCGATAGGTATTTAATTTTTAATATTTTATAAAATAATATAATTACAGTAAATATTTATAAACAGGTAAAATTGCATAAAAAATGAAGAAAACTATATATATATATATATATATATATATATATATATATCAAAACAATCTATTATACGCTACTTAGAATCTCAAGTAACTTCAGTCGAAAAGAATAAAATTTTTTACATGAAGGAACAAAAAGGATGATTAATCTTCAATTTGAACTTTGAACTTGCTGCTATGAAGAAGAATGGAGTTCTCATTGTATTTGTAAAAAACATAAATTGAATACTCGTTACTTTTGGGAGATATTAGCAGACTAGCAGACAAGATAAAGAATTGGGAAGGACCATGAATTGGGGCTTCAATCAATAAAAAAAAGTCTAGACTTTTAAATTTAATACATTTAAACTCCTTTTTAAAACTTTTGAGTAATTGCCAAGCTGATTTTTAAAAATTTGGGTATTATATGAAGGACTTATTCAACAAATTTTGTTTTAATTTTAAAAAATCTTTGGGGCTTACGCCTCACTAAAAAAACTCGCCCCGAATTGCTGGGCGTACGCCTCTTGAGACTTTCGCCCCACACCATCGCCCCGGGGCTCGCCCCAAAAACGCTTTTTAAAACACTGGATACAACTAGTAAATGACATGATTAAACAATGATCCAATTTGCCGCACTAGACACAGGAAATTGGTTAATTTCTTCGTTAGCCCATATCAATAAGGGGTCATTTGGTATTATGTATAAAAATAATACCGAATAAAGTGTATTAGTAATGCTTAGATTAGTTATGCTGGAATTATTTTTTATCGACTGTTTAATTTGGTGTATTAAAAATAACATGCATTGCGTAATTTTTTTAAAACATTATTTGCTTACAAAATTATCCTCCACATTCTTTGAAAAAGATTTTGATATGGCAATTCTATCTTTATACATGCGTATTCACGTATTAAAAACTATGGTATTGCTAATGCCATGATTTGCTATGTATAAAAATAGTACTGAATATAGTGTATAACTAGTACTGATATTAGTTATACATAGGTTAAAAAATACTACCAAACAAGAGATTAATAATACCAGAGCTAATACATGTATTATTTTTCCTAATACATCCACCCAACGATCCTTAAATGGATCGGAATTTATTGGTATGCCCTTTAAGTGTTAGCCCCGATTTTTTTAATTGCTTCTCATATGCCCTTAAAAAATATTTGAAACCAATAAGAGAATGCGGGTACATTAATGAGTTTTAATCACCAAGAAACCTAACATGAAGAATAGAGCTGTCAAAATGGGCCAACTCAGCCCAAGCCTCGCGGGCTTTTAAATTTGGTGGACTAAGACAGGCCGGCCCACCATCTGAATTGGCCTTAAAATGGCTAACCCAGCACAGCACTAAAAGGGTCGCGGGTTAGGCCGGGCCGGGCCTTCAATTTTTTTTTAAAAAAAATTTTCTTTAAATCTTTAAATATTTCTTCGTGACATAACCGCTTAATCAAATAAACAACTTTTGTTTGCTTAGAGCGTACAGAAGCTTGATGTTTGATAAGGAATCTCGTAATTGAAATTCAAATTCTCTATATCTCTAACGCTTTTTTTTAACGTTACATGAATAAACTTTTTAATACTTTTCTTTCATGCTGAGGTTTTTGAAAATAGGTTTAACATCATTTGCTGATTTCATCATTATAGTCCATAAAATTTTAAAATCTATGAAATTTACTAGTGTTGTCAATCTTTTTTGGGTATTAAAAATTGATCTTTTTCTATACTGAAGAGTAGTTTAATTATTAATAATATATTAAAGTAATCCAAATTGATCACTGTCCACTTAAAGTAATATTTTTTTTTTTGAAAACAATTATCATTGGCCACTTCAAGTAATATTTTCTTTTGAAGAAAAATTATCATTGGCCACTTAAAACTTTTCTAGTTCGTTATTAATTAAGTAAAAGAAAAACTAATCTTGTCATACTACATGCATATTAAAATCCTAAATTTTAGTTGGTATGAAAGGGTAAATGAACAATTTAGGGTTGTGGAATGAGGATTATTGTTAATAGTTTTTTTGTTAGTTTTTACTCTTTTAAATATTAAATATTTAAATTTAAATATAATTAATTTTGGCCCTGGGGCAGGCCCAGGCCCAGCCTAGGTCAAGCCTCAAGGGCCACCGAGCTGACTTGGGCCGGGCTTATGAGCCTCCATTTTAAATGGGCTCAACACATCATAACCCAAGTAGCGGACTGGGTTGGGCTGGCCACACGGGCCAAGCTCATTTTGACGGCGACTTAGAATATACTTGAAGTAAGTGTATCAAAATTGTTGAAATATAACAATTTTAACTGAACTTTTGATTAAACGTTATATTTAACCTCCAAAGATACGGGACAACTCAAATTTAATACCCCTAAATTTAACCTCCTATGTTTGACAATTGAGCATTTAATCTAAGTGACATTTCTAATTTTGGTGTTTATGGTTAAGTTATTTATCTTTCGTCGGATTTACTTTTGTCAATGCATACTTCATGCCTGAGAAAATAGACAATATACATACACCCTTATGGTTGGGCACAATATCCAAGCAAGGATTAATCACATCTGGATAAGTAGGTTTCCCTTTGAACTTTCCATAGTGAACTAATGTCGGATATACTCGATCAATCGGTAGATTTGATGTCTTTGAATCGATAAATTTTGGTGTATACCTAGACAACCATAAGTCACACAATCAACCCTTTAATCGTCTTTGTTTCTCATTGTTGTGTTCGTTTCAGTTATGAACACCGCCTGGTTCATAAGTGCGTAGAGAACTGGCCTTACAGAATTCTCCTTGAAGCAGCTTACACTTTACACTTATATAGGTGATTCCTAAACGTGTTATCCTATAGATACACTATTTGATATACTCCGTATCAAACTTAGAAACAATTAAAAAACCTTAACGCTTTATCCTTGGTACTGAACATTGTCTCATCACGAGAATAGAGCAAAATTTTATTTGACAATGTTGAACCGTCACTAATGACTTTGTTTGATCTCCTTGAACCTAAATCTTGGGATCTTTACTCTTCTAGGTAGAGTTACCGCCACAATGACTTGTCCTCGGCCATAGTCCATTTCCCTTCGATGATTTATTAACCGCCTCTCTATTTAGGCCTTTTATAAGCGGATCTGACAATATCGAAACGAGGTCCCGAGTGGCTTATGTGAGTTTCGAACAGGGTTCAAATTGATTGAGGCCTCGTTGAAGCTGCTGGGATTTTTGGGTTGGTGGTGCAACCGCTTCTGCGGAAGCTTGGTCGCAGAAGCAACTCCGCAGAAGAGAGCAGCCCATCGCAAAAGCGGACAGGGGCAATTGGGCGTAAGGGTCGCAGGTGCGGGTGGATGGGCACATTTGTGCGACCGCAGATGCGGTTCAGTGTGCGCAAAAGCGCGATCGCAAAAGCAGGTTGAAGATCACAAAAGCGCTGGCTGCTGGTTCAAGCATTTTTTTGCAAAAGCGAGATATTTACCGCTGAAGCGGTGGTCGCAGATGTGACAAGTTGATCGCAAATGCGATGAACCTGGGCAGAATGTTTTAAATTTGAGGGTTGTTCATTTTTATCACATATTGTGCTATAGACTTCAGAATGGGGCGATTTTGGAAGCAAATTTCATCACAAGGATTGGGGTAAATATTCTACACTCGGATTTGATTATATTTCATTATTTTATCTTCATTTTTGGTAATTGGATTATGAGTTTTAAAGAGAAAAATTGGAGATTTTAACCTAAAGTTTCATATAGTGAGTTTTTGAGTTTTGAACATCGATTCGGAATCGAAATTGGGTGAAACTAGTATGGTTGGACTCGTAATTGAATGAGTTGTCGGATTGTATAAGTTTTGTCGAGTTCTGAGGGGAGGCCCCAGGTTGGTCTTTTGGGTCGATTTTGGGCTTTTGATTAAAGGTTCGATTTTTATCGATTGGGTTTGTTTTGTTTGGCATTAATTGATGTATTTGAGTTGATTTTGGCTAGTTTTGATCCGTTCAGAGGTCAGTATGCATGGGATGGAATTTTTGGAGCACCGCTTGGCTTGCTCGGTATTGGATTTGGCTGGTTCGAGGTAAGTAACACTTCTAAACTTGGTACTGAGGGTATGGACCCTGAATATACGTGTTATGTGTTTGGATATTGAGGTGACACACATGATAGGTGACATGCGCGTGGGCATGCACCGTATGAATTGTGACACCGTTATTTTAGTGGCACTGTGTAGTTACCTGATCTTATCTGTAATCATGAAATCTCTATGTGCTAGAACTATTGAGCCGTGATGCACGTTAGAAACCATATCTAGACTACATGCTCATTCAGTTGGGACCCACTAGGGTCATTTCTGCTGTTGATTTATTTGCTTACATTGCAATTTCATACTCAGTTATATTCATTCATTTCATAACATATCTCAGTCTCTATTGCTATTTATTGACATATCATATCATCGTGATATGATGTTGCGACGAGATTGATGACTGAGTGAGGACGAGGGCCTAATCGTGAGTGATATTATGGGATCGGGTTACACGCCGCAGTAGTTTTTTTTATTGATTTATGCCTGGATCTAGCTTATTATAGCGCTTGGGCTGAAGGAGCCTCTCCGGAGTCTGTACATCCCCAGTGAGCACAGTTGATTTATATAGAGGGATGGATCTTCCCTAGGCATGGATCTTGCCTGAATCATTTATATTTGGGGATGGATCTTTCCCGGGCTAGATTGGCCTTGTACCGTACTGAGTGACTGACTGTCAGCTGATGTATATATATTTAGGATGGATTTTTCCTGGGCTGGATTGGCCATATACAATACTCAATGACTGAGTATGTCGAGTGATTGAGCATGATGAGTGGAAAGTATGAGGCAGTGAGATTGAGTACTCTGAGAGTGTGAGTACATGAGTTCATCACTGAGATACATTGCATTTGACATGCGTACTTGAGATACATGCATAGAGATGCATTTCTTTCTGCTACCTAGTTTTGGTGATATTCATGATTTCACCTGCATAGTGACATGTAGGCATATAGATGTACTTTCCTCATGCTATCTGAAAAATGAAACATCTTAATTATTATTGAAAAGTTTTAGGGGAAAAAATCACAGTTTTACGAACCTATTCATATTTTGGTGATTTCGGTAAAAGAATTGGGTTTTTACTGATATACTTGAAAAACATGCCTATTTTTCTGGAATTGCGAACGAGTTGAGCATCTTATATCTAAGTATGTTTCTTGTACCATTATTATTATGTTGTTTGAACTATTGTTGGCTATTGGTGTTGGACTCTGACCTCTATTCCACTTCGTCAGTACTTTCAACCTATGGTTAGATTTGTTATTTATTGAGTAGATGAGATCGGTTATACTCATACTACACTCTTGCACCTTGTGTGTAGATGTTGGATACTGATGTTGCTGTGTTCGACGGAGCTGGATTTGAAGATGTACCTACTTTCTGATTATAGCCGCCTCTTATTCATGGTAGCTCTATACTTATGAAAGATCTGTTCATGTATATTTCAAACAAATGATGTACTTTATTTCATACCAGCTTTATAAATTCTAAATCTTAAACGCTCATGATTTGTACTACCAGTCCTTGGGGAATGTATAAGATGCATATATTTTCTTTTACTTAATTGACTTATTAAATTTCATTGGAATTTGATAGTTGTTAATTGGCTTACCTAGCGGGTTGGGTTAGGTGACATCATGACTAGTTGGATTTTGGGTCGTGACAAGGTGATATCAGAGCTCTAGGTTCATAGGTTCTACAAGTCATGAGCAAGTGTCTAGTAGAGTCTTACAGATCGGTATCTCGGTGTGGTTTTATGCTAGGATCTCTTATGGTGATCTTTGGGTGAGGATCGTGGTATTCTTACAAGTAGAAGTGTCAGCTTGAGGGTAATTCGAAAGGAACTCAGAGAAATGGGACAGCTTGTTAATAGCTTGGATCAACACGGTAATGGATATGATCGGTTCCTTGGGTACTTATGATGTGGTGAGGCTCTACAAGTGTTTTGGTGTCAATACTCTTAGGTTTGGCTACATGCGCGACTTGGTTGAGTTAGAGATATTCAGTTCTAATGGCCTGGTTATGTGCAAATGGATTTCAATGTGTTCTCAATGGTTTCTACCACGGTTTGAGGTATATATTTCTTGTTGGCGTGGGGAGCATGTTGCGTGTTGTGATTTTCTCTTGGATAAGATCAAATGGAAGGTTCCTAGCTAATTGACAATGTATTCTGCTTGTGACTCAGAGTTGATTATGAGATTCTTGTACTCTTCACATGATGGCATGATTGATGCGGTATGTTGTGTGGGATTAAGATTTGTGTGTGCAAGGTCACGGTCCAGTTTTGAAGGAAAGTTCATGAATTCTTAGGAAACATGGACGGTTTCAGTCAACCAGGTGAATGATATCACTACCTGGTATTGCCTGAGAAGGGTGCGCATTTCAGAAGACGCATTGTGTTTTGACTTGCGGATGCTTTATTGGTATTGCAGTACTCACTGATTGATCGACTGTTGATATTCAGATTTTTGCTATATGGCACGGTAGAATTATAGAAGTATCCCTCATGGGATGATCATGTATGAGAGAAGCATTAGAAATTCAGGCAGTGGAGTTGGGATAAGATATGGTGATTCGTGTGTTCTATGGATTTGGAGACTGGGAATTTTCAGAAGTAGATTATTTCGTGGTTGTGGACTGTGAAGATGTGGCCAAAGCTAGCTAGATGATAGTATGTGTTATGATTCAGTTATTGTAGACTTTAGGAGGGTTATTTATCTATTTATGGATGACCAGGGTTGATTTGGGGGCTCATTGGTAGGTCTAACGAGGGTATGTATTCTACATCGGGGCAGATGGGTTGACACCATATTGCTATTGTTGAGGGATGTGCCATTCGGTTAGAATTTATTCGTATCTAATATGTTCTATGTATTACTCTTTCATGTTACAAGGGATTGTGATTCGTTGGTTTATGCACACATGATGTGGTTCAGTTTAGACCTTATAGCGGACTTTGTGTGATTTGGTGATTGGGATATGGAAAGGTTGATTGCGCCTTGGTTACGGTTATTTTGGGTTGTGGAATTGTGTTGATTACTTCTACGTGGATATGGTCGTGCGCCTTGGGTCCTTAATGTCGAATTGCGCGTGGTTATTGATTTTGAGCATGGTGGCTTGGGGTATTTCATATGGACCAGTGTTTGGTGGGGTCACGCATTGCAGTAGGGGTTATGTTAAGATATGATCCTTTGTGTTAGATTCATGTGTTATGGTCCTATGGTGTATGTAGATTCTGAGCATTTCGTTATGGCGGTACTTGTTGAGCTTGCGAGACGTTTCTCTCATATGAGTCATTTTTTATGTTTGAGTATATTTGCATTATTGTGTATTGGTGTACAGATTGCACGGTTTGTAGATCTGGGTATATTGGTATGGCATGTCAGTAGAGTAGCTTGTATTTGATAAGATGAGATTGTCGGATCTAGAATTGGTGCTATCAGATTTGATTGCGGTATATTTAGAAGGATAATGTCGCTGATCGGCTTAGAAATTGACTATAGTCTTGTTGAAGGAGATAGAGTTCCATGACTTGTTGATCTGATAAGTGGTATCGAGTTTCTGCGCGTTTCTTTCATCATCGACAGTATACGAAGGTTTTAGAATGAGGTTTTGTTTGATATGAGGTTTATTACCGGTATTGGGTCATTTTGAGCAGCTACTGTGATCGAAAATTTTGCTACGAGTATGCGAGTCGTGTGGTGTGTCATGTGAGTACATCTTGGGTTATGGCTATGTCTTGATACAGCTTGTTCAGACTTAGACAATGTATAGATGCGAGATTTGGGTCTTATAGAAAATTACGAATGTTGGAAAATTGGATTCTAAGGTTTATGGGCTAGGTTGAATTAAGGATTTTCAGTTATGTTGTGTCGTCATGCTTATATGGATTAGGGTGACGTGGGAGCACCCCCGGGTATGTGCATGGTAAGGTTACACGGTGATCTGATGGCTTGAGAACAACTTTGGGCACATTCGAGGACGAACGTATGTTTAATTAGGGGAGGATGTAACGACCCGACCGATCATTTTGAGCATTTGCATTTCGCTCGATAGTTTGAGGGAATGAGTAAATCCATATGATGTATTATTACTTATGTGAATCGTCGGTTTTGGTTTTCAGGTTATTCAGAATCAATTTGGATGAATGAATTTCATGATTTAAGCTTTAAGTTGGAAAAGTTGACCAAGTTTGACTTTTGGTGAATTTGACCCCGGAACGGAGTTTTGATGTTTTCGTTATGTCCGGATGGTGATTTTGTACTCGGGCATATGCCCGGATTTTCGTTTGGATATTTCTAAAAGGTTTAGGCGCTAATTGGCAAAAGTTGAAAATTTGAAGGTTTGAAAAGTTCATAAGTTTGACTGGGAGTTGACTTTGTGGATATCGGATTCGGATTGTGGTTCTGAGAATTGGAATAACATCATTTTTTCATTTGGGACTTGTGTGCAAAATTTGAGTTTATTCCGAGTTAATTTGATATGTTTCGGCGCGAGTTTTGGAAGTTCAAAGTTCATTTAAGTTTGATTTAAGATGCAATTAGTCGTTTCGATGTTGTTAGGTGTGATTTGAGGACTCGAGTAAGACCGTGTTATGTTATGTTACTTATTGGTATATTCAGATGAGGTCCCGAGTGGCTTGGGTGAGTTTCGGATGGGGTTCAGATCGATTGAGGCCTTGTTGAAGCTGTTGGAATTTTTGGGTTGCTGTTGCAACCCCTTCTGCGGAAGCTTGGTCGCAGAAGCGACTATGCAGAAGAGAGCAGCCTATCGCAGAAACGGACAGGTGCAGCTGGGCATGAGGGTCGCAGGTGCGAGCGCATGGGCGCATCTGCGCGACCGTAGATGTGGTTCAGTGTGCGCAAAAGAGCGATCGTAGAAGCGGTGGCTACTGGTTCAGGGATTTTTTGCAAAAGCATGATATTTACCGTAGAAGCGGTGGTCGCAGATACGACGAGTTGATCGCAAATGCGATGAAGCTGGGTAGAATGTTTTAAATTCGAGGGTTTGTCATTTTTATTACATATTGGGCTATAGACTTCGGAATGGGGCGATTTTGGAGGCAAATTTCATCACAAGGATTGGGGTAAGTATTCTACACTCGAATTTGATTATATTTCGTTAATTTATCTTCATTTTTGGTAATTGGATTATGAGTTTTAAAGAGAAAAATTGGGGATTTTAGCCTAAAGTTTCATATAGTAAATTTTTGAGTTTTGAGTTTTGAGCATAGATTCAGAGTTAGAATTGGGTGAAACTAGTATGGTTGGACCCGTAATTGAATGGGTTGTCGAATTTTATAAGTTTCGTCGAGTTCCGAGGCGTGGGTCTGGGTTGGGCTTTTGGGTTGATTTTGGGCGTTTGATTAAAGATATGATCTTTAGCGATTGGGTTTGTTTCATTTGGCATTAATTGATGTATTTGAGTTGCTTTTGACTAGTTTCGAGCCGTTAGGAGGTCGGTACGTGCAAGATGGAATTTTTGGAGCACCGCTTGGCTTGCTCTGTATTCGATTTGGCTGGTTCGAGGTAAGTAACACTTCAAAACTTGGTGTTGAGGGTATGAACCCTAAATATACGTGTTATGTGTTTGGATGTTGAGGCGACGTCGCACATGCTAGGTGACGGGCGCATGGGCGTGCACCGTTTTAATTGCGACATTGTTATTTCTGTGGTACTGTGTAGTTGCCTGATCTTATCTGTAACCATGAAATCTCTACGTACTAGAGCCTTTGAGATGTGATACACATTAGAAACCATGTCTAGACTACATGCTCATTTTGTTGGGACCCACTGAGGTCATTTCTGTTATTGAGTTATTTACTTACATTGCAATTTCATACTCAATCATGTTCATTCATTTCATATCATATCTCAGTCTCTGTTTCTATTTATTGACATATCATATCATCATTTTTGGGCTAGTTTCATGGCATTATGATCCCGAGAGACTGGAGAGATTGATGACCGAGTGAGGCCGAGGTCCTGATCGTGAGTGATATTATGGGATCGGGCTGCACGCCACATCATGTTCTTATTGATTTATGCCCGAATCTGGCTTATTATAACGCTTGGGCTGAAGTATCACCTCCGGAGTCTGTGCGCCCCCATTGAGCACAATTGATTTATATTGAGGGATGAATCTTCCTTAGGCATGGATCTTGCCCGAATCATTTATACTTGGGGATGGATCTTCCCTGGGCTGGATTGGCCTTATACAGTACTCAGTGACTGATTGTCAGTTGTTGTATATATATTTGGGATGGATCTTCCCTGGGCTGGGTTGGCCATATATAACACTGAGTGACTGAGCATGTCGAGTGATTGAGCATGCTGAGTGGAAAGTGTGAGGCAGTGAGATTGAGTACTATGAGAGTGTGAATACATGAGTTCATCACTGAGATACATTGCATTTGACATACGTACTTGAGATACATGCATAAAGATGTATTTCTTTCTACTACCTGGTTTTGGTGACATTCATGATTTCACTTGCATAGTGACATGTAGGCATAGAGATGTACTTTCCTCATGCTATCTGAAAAATAAAACATCTTAATTGTTGTTGAAAAGTTTTGGGGAAAAAAATCACATTTTTACAAACCTATTCATATTTTGGTGATTTTGGTAAATGAATTGGGTTTTCACTGATATACTTGAAAAACATGCCTATTTTTCTGGAACTGCGAAAGAGTTGAGCATCTTATATCTGAGTATGTTTCTTGTACCATTATTATTATGTTGTTATGAACTATTGTTAGCTATTGGTGTTGGACTCCGACCTCTGTTCTAGCTCGTCACTACTTTCAACCTAAGGCTAGGTTTGTTACTTATTGAGTACATGAGGTCGGTTATACTCATACTACACTTCTGCACCTTGTGTGCAGATGTTGGATGTTGATGTATCTGTGTTCTATGAGATCTGGATTTGAAGATGTACCTGTGTTCCGATTATGGCTGCCTCTTGTACATGATAGCTCTAGACTTATGAAAGATCTGTTCATGTATATTTCAAACAGATGATGTACTTTATTTCATACCAGCTTTGTAAATTCTAAATCTTAGACGCTCATGATTTGTACTACTAGTCTTTGGGGAATGTATAAGATGTAGATATTTTCTTGTACTTAATTGTCTTATTAAATTTCAATAGAATTGGATAGTTGTTAATTGGCTTACCTAGCGGGTTGGGTTAGGTGACATCACGACTAGTTGGATTTTGGGTCGTGACACTGCTCCTCCACCAATAGTAAACACGTATCCACTTGTGGACTTTGTTTATGATGACTATGTGATCCAATTTGGATCACTATATCCTTCAATTACCGCAAGATACTTATTGTAGTGCAAAGCATAATCTTGGGTATGTTTTAGATACCCCAAAACTCGTTTCATTGCCATCTAATGAGTTTGATCGAGATTACTTGTGTAATGACTCAGTTTACTTAGTGCACAAGCTATATCAGGTCGTGTACAATTCATGATATATATTAAACTTCAAAACAATCGAGCATAATCCAATTGAGATTTGATTTGACCAAGATTCTTTGAAAGAGCCACATTTACATCAATCGGGGTCTTTGCGACTTTGAAATCTAAATACTTGAATTTTACAAGTACCATTTTAACGTAATGAGTTTGACACAATGCCAGTCCTTCAGGAGTCCTATGGATTTTAATTCCTAAAATTAAATTAGCAACTCCTAAGTTTTCATATCAAACTTGCTAGCAAGCATACTCTTAGTAGTATTTATATCCGCAATGTCTTTGGTCATTCATAACATATCATCAACATATAAACATACAATGACTATATGATTTGGAGTGATTTTAATGTAAACACATTTATCACACTCATTAATCTTAAATCTATTTGCCAACATTGTTTGGTCAAATTTCGCATGCCATTGTGTGGGTGCTTATTTCAATCCATAAAGTGATTTAACAAGTCAACACACCTTCTTTTCTTTTTCGGGAACCACGAACCCTTCAGATTGTTCCATATAAATTTCTTCCTCCAAAACTCCATTTAAGAAGGCTGTCTTTACATCCATATGATGGATTTCATGATCATACACGAGGGTTAATGCTATTAACACCCGAATAGATGTAATCCTCGTTAGCGGTGAGTATGTATCAAAATAATCAAGACCTTCTCGTTGTCTAAACCCTTTGACAACTAATATTGCCTTATATTTGTCAATAGTACCATCAACTTTCATTTTTCTTTTGATAATCCACTTAGAACCCAAAGGTTTATTTCCTGGAGGAAGATCAACCAATTCCCAAGTATGATTGCTTAATATGGATTCTATCTCACTATTGACTGCCTCTTTCCAATATTGTGCTTCCGAGGAAGACATTGCTTCTTTAAATATTTGAGGCTAATTTTCCAACAAAAATGTTAGATAGTCTGGTCCATAGGAAGTAGTTGTCCTTTGACGTTTACTACATCTTGGATTTTCCTCACTAAACGTACTTTCCTTTGCTTCTTCTCAAGGTCGCTTAGATTATTTACTAGACGACTCACATTCATTTTTATACGGATAAATATTCTCAAAGAATTCAGCATTATCGGATTCGATTACCGTATTAATATAAATATCGGGATTTTCTAATTTTTTTACCAGAAAACGATATGCCTTACTATTTCTTGCATATCCTATGAAAACGCAATCAACTGTTTTCGGTCTAATCTTCAACCTTTAGGGTTTAGGAATTTTCACTTTATCCAAACACCCCCACACTTTAAAATACTTTAAGTTGGGTTTTCTACCTTTCTATTTTTCATATGGAATGGTTTGCATTTTGCTATGGGGAACTCGATTGAGTATTTGGTTAGCTGTAAGAATAGCTACCCCCACAAGTTCTGGGGTAAACCCGAATTTATCAACAAGGTATTCATCATCTCCTTTAACGTTCTATTCTTTCCTTATACAATTCCATTAGATTGCGGTGAGTAAGAGGCAGTTGTTTGGTGAATAATGCCATATTCCAAATATATTTCTTCAAAAGGAGATTCATATTCGCCACCCCTATCACTTCTTATCATTTTGATCTTTTTGTTTAGCTGCGTTACAACTTTATTTTTTGTATTGCTTGAATGCCTCAATTTCTTCATATTTACTATTAAGTAAGTAAATATAGCAATATCTAATATTGTCATCAATAAAAGTTATGAAATATTTTTTTCCATCGCGAGATGGTATTGACTTCATGTCGCAAATATCTGTGTGAATTAAGTCTAAAGGATTTTCCTTTCAACCGACTTATAAGGATGTTTAACATACGTAGCTTCTACATGTATTTGACATTTCAAATTATCACATTCAAATTTAGGCAATACTTCCAAGTTAACCATTTTTCATATAATTTTAAAGTTGACGTGACCTAAACGTGCATGCCATAAATTATTTGACTCAAGTAAGTAAGAATAATCTTGAACTTTATTGATATCAATAGCTATTACATTCAACTTGAAAAGTCCCTCAGTTAGGTATCCTTTTCCTACATATACATCATTCTTACTTATTACAACTTTTTCAGAAACAAACACACACTTAAATCCATTCTTGATAAGAAGTCCAGCAGAGACCAAATTCTTGCAAATTTCAGGAACATGGAGAACATTGAAGTCACCTTCAAAGATATCTTTCCAACCTCTTTAATTTTTGCAGTTACGGAGTTTCCCATAAAGATAGTCTCCTCAGGCCCTGCGGGAACATAAGAGGCAAAAAACTCTTTGTTAGCACAAACATGGCGAGTGGCTCAAGAATCAATCCACCACTCCTTGGGATTTTCTACCAAGATGCATTCAGATAGCATGGCACATAAGTCCTCCATTTCATAATTCTTTTCAACCATGTTTGCTTGACTCTTCTTCTTGTCCTTCTTCGGTGCATGACTGCCCATAGCCTTATGTCCAACCTTTCCATAGTTGTGGAAATTACCCTTTGAACTTCTTCTTGCTCGGGTAATTTTTTGGACCAGACGACTTCTTTCTCTTTATGTTGCTTGTAGACTCTTCCTCAACAATATTTTCTCCCATTATTGTTGAGTTACCACGGGATTTCTTCTCAGCAACCTTGTTGTCCTCTTCAATCCGTAGATGAATAATAGGGTCTTCGATTATCATCTCCTTGCGCTTATATTTCAAGTAATTCTTAAAGTCCTTCCACAACGGAGGCATATTTTCAATAAATACCGCAACTTGAAACGCTTCATTTATGTCCACACCTTCAATCATAAATTTATAATTAGTAAAATAATCAATATCTTGAATAAAAATATTGACTCAATTTATACCTTCAGCAAGGAGGTCATGAACAATCACTTGCAGTTCTTGGACTTGCGTTATGACAGATATGGCGTCAACCATTTTGAAATCCAGATATCTGGCGGCCACAAACATCTTATGTCCATCATCTTCAGTCTTGTACTTCTTTTCAAGAGCATTCCACAACTCTTGTGATATTTTCATGACGCTATAAACATTGTACAAGCCATCTTCCAAGAAACTTAAAATATAATTTTTGCATAAGAAGTCAGAATGCTTCCATGCCTCCGTGACCACAAATCACTCATTTCAGGAGTTTCTTCTCCCAGAACTGGAACGTCCTCGCTGATGAAGCGTTGTAAAATGAGTGTGGTCAGGTAGAAGAATATTTTTTGCTGCAAACACATAAAGTCCATGCCGGAAAACTTTACGGGCTTTTCTGCTGGTGCCATCACCGGTGCAGGAGTTGTGCGACTTGAAGACGCAATAGCCATTGCAGCAGTAATAGTCCCAACAAAACTATTATGTTGTTCCGTACTTGTTGTCATTTTTCTGTAAAAGAAATTGACACAACCAGAATTAGTAAGTCACTGAAGTTTTTATATCTTCCTCGAATACAAACAACTGAGTAAAAAATCACAAGGATTTAAATCTCGTATTGAGTAGAAAGTCAAAAAGACTTTAATCTCAAACTGGAGTAGAAAATCCAAAGATTTTAATCTCCAAAACGGGAGTAAAAAATCTCTAGGATTTTAGTCTCCTAAAGAAGAAAGTAAGATGAACACATAATACAAAATTAAATTCCTTAAGCTTGTTATCAACCCGTGCTCGTAAATAGTTTCTGCAAAAAATAAAACAAACAGAAGCAGAAACAGAATAAAAACAGAATAAATAAAGTTCTGAGCCCAACAGTTTCCTTAAAGAATTTAATCCCCTCACTGTTGCCCAAGGTTGTTGGATTAATTCCTCCCAAGATAGAACGGAACAACTATTATGTAATACCGGCAATGAAAATTATAGTACTTCGTCGAACTCAACAAACGACTTGGCCAGTTATTATCATCGCTTCATGGAGGGTTTCTCGTCTATTGCATCGCCCTCGACCAAATTGATCCAAAAGGGTGCTACTTTCAGGTGGTCGGATGAGTGTGAGGAGAGCCTTCAGAAACTCAAGACTGTCTTGACCACATCTCCAGTTCTAGTTCTACCTTCAGCTTATAGTTCTTATATAGTGTACTGTGATGCTTCTCGGATCGATATTGGGTGTGTCTTGATGCATGAGGGTAGAGTGATTTCTTACGCTTCGCGACAGTTGAAGCCCCATGAGAAGAACTACCCTGTCCACGATATGGAGTTGGCTGCCATCGTTCATGCATTAAAGCTTTGGAGGCACTATCTCTATGGTGTGTCTTGTGAGGTATTTACAGATCATCGGAGTCTCCAGCACTTGTTTAAACAAAAAGGATCTAAATTTGAGGCAACGAAGATGCTTGGAACTGCTAAAGGACAATAATATCACTATTCTGTATAATCCCGGGAAGGCCAATAGGGTGGCCGATGCCTTGAGTATGAAGGCAGTAAGTATGGGTAGCTTTGCATTCATTCTTGTTGGTGAGAGACCACTTGCAGTTGATGTTTAGGCCTTGGCCAACCAGTTCGTGAGATTAGATGTCTCGGAGCCCAGTCATGTTCTAGCTTGTGAGGTTTCTCGGTCTTCCTTATATGATCGCATCAGTGAGCGCCAGTATGATGATCCCCAATTGCTTGTCCTTAAGGACACGGTTCATCACGGTGATGCCAGAGATGTTACTATTGGGTAGGGGTCTTCATAAAAAACCGAAAATCCGGACCAAACCGAAAACCGAACCAAACCGACTAAAAAAACCGATACTTTTTAGGTTTGATTTGGTTTTGGTTTTAAATTTTAAAAATCGATCAAATTTGGTTTGGTTTTGGTTTTAATAAAAAAATAACCGGAAAAACGAACCAAACCGACTATAAAAGTAGCTATATAAATTTATTATTACACTTATATATATGTATATTTTTATATAAAATTGCTGAAATTTTATGGTACATATTAGTCATTTGTATTTTTTGGTCTAGTTTTTTGCTATTATAATAATCTAATTCTTTGCCTTCTAGTTTGATTGGTAGTTTTCTTTTGCTAAGTACAAGAATTTATTTCATGTTAAAAATAATCAATTTTTAATTGAGTACTTAAATTATTCATCACTATTTGAGTCAAATATCATCATTATATCTTGCTAAATGATAGATTTCTCAAAGAGCAATTAGTTTGATAGTGTTATATTGAAAATGTAGTCGCCGGAATATGAATTTGGTAGTGTACGTCTCTTATTTAAGAAAAAACCGATAAATAACCGGAAAAACCGACAAAAATCGAATCGATAAAAAACCAACTGAATTGGTTTGGTTCCAATAATTGAAAAAGCGACTTACGTGGTTTGGTTTCTTTTTAGGAAAAATCGACCCAAACCGAACCATGAATACCCCTACTATTGGGGATGATGGGGTGTTGAGGATGCATGGTCGGATTTGTGTGCCTAATGTGGATGGGCTACGTGAGTTGATTCTTGAGGAGGCCCACAGTTCGCGATATTCCATTCATCCGGGTGACGCAGAGATGTATCAGGACTTGAGGCAACATTATTGGTGGAGGAGAATGAAGAAGGATATAGTAGGGTTTGTAGCTCGGTGCCTTAATTGTCAGCAGGTGAAGTATGAGCAATAGAGACCGGGCAGATTGCATCAGAGGTTAGAGATTCGAGAATGGAAATGGGAGCGGAACACCATGGAGTTTGTAGTTGGGCTCCACGGACTTCGAGGAAGTTCGATACTATTTGGGTGATTGTGGATCGGCTGACCAAGTCCGCACACTTCATTCCAGTTGGGACTACTTATTCTTTAGAGCGGTTGGCTGATATTCACATATGCGAGATCGTCCACCTTCATGGTGTGCCAGTGTCCATCATTTCAGATCGGGGCACGCAGTTTACATCACAATTTAGGAGAGCCGTGCAGCGAGAGTTGGCATCCAAGTTGGGTTGAGTACAACATTTCACCCTCATACGGACGGACAGTCCGAGCACACTATGCAGATATTGGAGGACATGCTACGCGCATGTGTCATTGATTTCAGGGGTTCATGGGATCCGTTTCTGCCGCTCATGGAGTTTGCCTACAACAATAATTACCACTCGAGCATTCAAATGGCTCCGTATGAGGCTTTGTATGGGAGACGGTGTAGATCTCTGGTGAGTTCGTTTGAGCTGTGTGAGGCTAGGCTATTGGGTACTGACTTGGTACTGGAAGGTTTGGATGAAGTTAAATTGATTTAAGATTGGATTCGCACGGTGCAGTCCAGACAGAAGAGTTACGCCGACAGGAAGGTTCGTGATGTTGCTTACATGGTTGGGGAGAAGGTACTGCTCAAGGTTTCAACCATGAAGGGTGTTATGAGGTTCAGGAATAAGGGCAAGTTGAGCCCTCGGTATATTAGTCCTTTTGAGGTACTCTAGAGGATTGGAGAGGTGGCTTACAAGCATGCCTTGCCACCTAGTTTGTCGAGTGTGCATCCATTATTTCATGTTTCTATACTCTGAAAGTATATCGGTGATCCATCTCATATTTTGGAGCGCAATCGCAGGTGCGGATTTCCTATCGCACCTGTGCACCCTTCGCTTCTGCACCCATCACGTCGCACATGCGGCCACGCAGGTGCGGAAAACTCCTCGCACTTGCGACCACAGTCCTCCCAATATTGGCTCCTTCTGCGCTCCTCAGCTCGCACCTGCAATCAAAGCTCCGCAAGTGCGATTACACCAGCAGACTCACTGCTTCAGCCATGCACCAAGTCTCATTTCTGATCCGTTAACCATTCGAAATCAACCTGAGTCCCCCGGGACCTCAACCAAACATATCAACAAGTCCTAAAACACGATATGAACTTATTCGAGCCCTCAAATCACATCAAACAACATCAAAAAAATGAATCACACCCCAATTCAAGCCTATTGAAACTAAGGAAATTTAAACTTCTACAAACACCGCTGAAACCTATCAAATCACGTCCGATTGACACTAAATTTTGCACACAAGTCACATTTGACATTACGGACCTACTCTAACTTTGGAAATAGGAATCCGACCCCAATATCAAAAAGTCCAATCCCGGTCAAACTTTCCAAAAAATCCAATTTTTGCCATTTCAAGCCTAATTCCACTACGAACCTCCAAATCACCATGCAGACACGCTTCTAAGTCCAAAAATCACCCAACGAAGCAAATGGAAACAACAAAACTCCATTCAGGGGTCGTTTACACATAAGTCAATATCTGGTCAACCATTTCAACTTAAGCTTTCAACCATGAGACCAAGTGTCTCAATTCATTCCGAAACCTCACCGGACCCAAACCTACTACCCCCCCAAGTCACATAACAGCTATAAAGTATAAAATAAATAGTAAATGGGGGAACGAGGATATAACTCTTAAAACGACCGGCCGGGTCATTACATTCTCCCCCTCTTAAACAAACGTTCGTCCTCGAACAGGTTTAGAAACGTACCTGGAGTCTCAAATAGGTGTGTATATCCGCTCTGCATCTCTCGCCCAGTCTCCCAAGTAGCCTCCTCGACTGGTTGACCTCTCCGTTGCACCTTCATTGAAGTTATGTCCTTTGACCTTAACTTTCAAACCTGCCGATCTAAAATGACCACCGGCTCCACATCATAAATCAAATCACCATCCAACTGAACTGTGCTAGAGGGAGAGGACCGCATAAGCAGAGGCCCAACTCCAGTGGTTCACCGCTGAAGCGGGAGGAATGTCACTTCTGCAATGCCGCAGATACGGTTAAATTTTTGCAGAAGTGGAAGGGTTGGACAAAACACTTAAATTCAAGGGTTCACGATTTTGCTTCATTTTAAACATTTCAAGCTCGGGTTTGGGCGATTCTTGAGAGGATTTTCGAGGGGTTTCTTGAGGTAAGTCCCTTGTGTTCATTTTTTATCAATATTCTTGTTTGCCCATTGAATTTTCCATATAGTTTGTGTGTATTTAAGGTGGAATTTGTGAGTTTGAGGTTAAGGATTCGGAGAGTTGAATTTGGGGATTTGGGTAACGATTTGGTGTCGGATTTTGGTAAATTTGGTATGGTTAGACTCGTGGTTTAATGGGCTTTCAGTTTTTGTGACTTTTATCGGATTTTGATACGTGGGCCCAGGGGCCGACGTTTGAGTCAACTTTTGACTTTTAATTTATAACTTAGTATTTTCTTATGGAGTTGATTCCATTAGCCCGTGTTGATTGTATCACATTGCTTGTGGCTAGAATCGAGGTATTCAAAGGCCATTTCATGTGTCAAGGGTGTGTTGGAGTAGAGATTTTCTCGGATTGAGGTAAGTAACACTTCTATACCTAGCCCTGAGGGTTCGAAACCCTGAATTACGTGTTATATGATTGGTGTTGAGGTGACACACATGCCAAGTGACGTGTGTGTGGGCGTGCACCGTAAGAACTGTGACCTAGTTGATTCCATGGAACTGTATAGTGGATTTATCATGTTGATATCTGTGTTTTCATCTTGTGATAAGTAATTGAGTTGCCAATCATGCTAGAAATCATGCTTAGGCTATTGCTGGTACTGTTGGGACCCATAGTGTCATTTCCTTACTGTTGACTTATTGATTACATTGAAATTTCGTACTCAATCATACTTATTCATTGCATATCATATCTCAGTCTCTGTTGTTATTTATTGCTATATCATATCATCATTTTGGGCTAGTTTCACGACACTATAAGCCCGAGAGAGAGAGACTGGAGAGATTGATGACTGAGTGAGGCCGAGGGCCTGATTGAGAGTGACAGTTATGGGATCGGGCTGCACACCACATCATGTTTACTGATTTATGCCTGGATCTGGTTTATTATAGCGCTTGGGCTGAGGGATCCCATCCGGAGTCTGTACACACCCCAGTGAGCGTAATTGATTATATTGAGGGATGGATCTTCCCAGGACATGGATCTTGTCCGAATCATTTATATTTGGGGATGGATCTTCCCTTGGGCTAGATTGGCCTTATGCAGTACTGAGTGACTGACTGTCAGTTGATTATATATATGGGATGGATCTTTCCTGGGCTTAATTGGCCATATACAGTACTGAGTGACTGAGTATTCAGAGAGTGTGAGTACACGGGGATTTCAGAGTGGTGCATCCCATACCACATGTGCATTGGCATGTAGAAGCAGAGAGGTCATACTCCTCATATCATTCAAAATTTGATCTATTTCACTTAAATTGAGTTTAACTGTTGAACTTGAAAGCATGCATATATTTATGTACTGTTATTTCTATATTGAACTGTATCTGCTGAGTTTGTCACTACCTTTCAGTCCAAAGTTAGATTTGTTACTTATTGAGTTGGTTGTACTCACGCTACACCCTGCACCTTGTGTGCAGATCCAGGTGCACCTTGTGGAGTTCGGACTTTTCAGAGATTATCGATGTAGTTGCTTGGTATTCGCAGACCTTGACTCTCCCTCCTTATCTTCCATTTTATGTTTTGGTTTTTATTTCCTAGACGGTGTATTAGACTGTGTTTTTATGTAGATGCTCCTGTACTCGGTGACGCCCTGGTTTTGGGAGAGATTTTGTATGGAATTATGATTTCTTACTCTGTTTTAAAAAGATTTTCCTTAATTTTAACTACTTCTATATATTTCAAAGTTTTCGAGTGTCGTAAATGTCTGCGTAGTCGACTTGCCTAGTACCATGATAGGCGCTTTCACGACAGGTTAGTTTTGGGTCGTGACAAGTTGGTATCAGAGCCTAGGTGACATATGTCTCACGAGTCATGAGTAGAATTAGTAGAGTCTTGCAGATTGGTACAGAGACGTCTATACTTATCTTCGAGAGGCTGCCGAACCCTTAGGAAACTTCACATTCTTGTATTCTTGTCATGCAAATTTATTGATTCCGGACACTAAATTTATGTTGTTCTATTATCTCACAGATGATGAGGACACGTGCTACCGGACAAGACGGCCAACAACCAGTACCACTAGCTTGGACAACGAGAGGCCGGGGTCACGGTAGGGGCCGCGGTAGGGGTAGAGGTGCAATTCGTTCATCAACTAGAGCAGCACCTGTAGATCCACCAGTTGCTCTAGCTCAGGAGCAGGTTCCAGATGTAGTTGAGCCAGTGGGGCCAGCCCAAGCACCAACTGTGCCCATTGTGATTCCAGGGCTTCAGGAGGCTCTAGCCCTGATATTGACTGTTTGAACTGGCCTTGCCCAGGTGGTTTCGGCTCAGGTTGCACCAACCACTTCTCAGGATGGGGAAGGTACTCATACCCCAATTGCGCGTACTCCAGAGCAGGTGATGCAAGGACTTCAGACACCGGGGGTACTACTAGCCCAGCCGATTGCAGTTGCTCAAGCCTAGGTGGGTCCCGTTATGACTGATGATGAGCAGAAGAGACTTGAGAGGTTTGGGAGGCTCCAACCTTCATCATTCAATGGGACTGAATCTGAGGATGCCCAGGACGTTTTGCACAGGTGCCAGTAGATTCTTTGCATGGCAGGTATGCTAGAGACCAGTGGGGTCTCATTCACCACTTTTTAGTTTATTGGGGATGCTTTCAGATGATGGGAGGCCTATGAGAGGCGCAGGCCAGTCGGTGCAGCACCACTTACATGGAATGAGTTCTTTGGTCTCTTCTTGGAGAAGTTCATGCCACAATCTCGCAGGGAGGAGCTGCGCAGATGATTTGAGCAGCTTCGTCAGGATGGTATGTTTGTGACCCAGTACGAGATGAGGTTTTCGAAGTTGTCTCTCCATATAGTTTGGTTGGTTCCCACTGATAGGGAGAGGATTAGGAGATTTATTGATGGCCTCACTTATCAGCTTCGGTTGCTTATGACTAGGGAGAGGGTATCTGGTGCTACCTTCGACGAGGTGGTCGATATTGCTCGGCAGATAGAGATGGTCCGTAGTCATGAGCACGGAGAGAGGGAGGCTAAGAGGCCTCGTAGCTTGGGTGGTTTCAGCGGTGCTCCTTCTGGGGGTCAGTTCTACCACAGCAAGGGACGTCCTTATAAGCATGCCCAAACGGCTCGTCCGGTTCACCGTGGTGCATCATCCAGTCATGGTTCATACAGTGCTCATCAGGGTGAGTCATCTCTTAGTGCCCTTTTAGCTCAGAGTTCATC
This sequence comes from Nicotiana tomentosiformis, assembly GCF_000390325.3. Classification (NCBI taxonomy): domain Eukaryota; kingdom Viridiplantae; phylum Streptophyta; class Magnoliopsida; order Solanales; family Solanaceae; genus Nicotiana; species Nicotiana tomentosiformis. The sequence goes on along the minus strand of NC_090816.1, from coordinate 30,432,249 downwards.
TCGTGCACCATCAGCTTAGGGTTTATTTATACCAGGTCCTTCTGATAGTTATGTTGGCTCTTAAGGACTGCCTCAATCCTCACCATCATTTTCAGGGAGGGGTTGTCTTGAGTGTGGAGATTTGGGTCACATAAAGAGACATTGTCCCCGCCTTTTGGGAGGTCCAGCTCAGTAGAGGAGTCAGACTATGACTTCAGCACTAGTTATTTCACCACCCACCCAGCCAGCTCGGAGTGGGGCTCAGTCAGCTAGGGGTCACCTAAGAGGGGGAGGCCGATCAGGTAGCGGTCATGCCCGATTCTATATTATTCCTGCCAGACCAGATACTATTGCTTCAGATATAGTGATCATATGTATTGTCTAAGTATTCCATAGGGATGCCTTTGTATTATTTGACCCTGGTTCCATTTATTCGTATATATCATCATATTTTGCGCATTATCTGGATATGCCCCGTGAGTCCTTAGTTTCATCTGTTCATGTATCTACGCTAGTGGGCGACACCATTATTGTGGAACGTGTATATAGGTCATGTGTTGTAACTATTGGGGGATTTAAGACTAGAGTTGATATCTTATTGCTTAGTATGGTTGATTTCGACGTGATCTTGGGTATAAATTGGTTGTCTCCATGTCATGTTGTTCTAGATTGTCACCCTAAGACCGTGACGTTGGCAATGCCGTGGTTACCAAGGATTGAGTGGAGAGGTTCTCTAGACTATGTTCCCAGCATAGTCATTTCATATTCGAAGGCCCAACGGATGGTTGGGAAGGGTTATTTATCTTATTTGGCCTTTGTGAGGGATGTTAGTGCTGATACTCCTTCTATTGATTCTGTTCTGGTGGTGCGATATTTTTCGAATATGTTTCATGCAGACCTACCGGGCATGCTGCCTGACAGGGATATTGACTTTAGTATTGACTTGGTGCCGGACACTCAGACCATTTCTATTCTTCCGTATCGTATGCAACCATCTGAGTTGGAGGAATTGAAAGAGCAGCTTCAGGAACTACTTGATAAGGGGTTTATTAGGCCTAGTGTGTCGCCTTGGGGTGCACCAGTCCTATTTGTGAAGAAGAATGATGGTACTATGCGGGTGTGCATAGAATATAGGCAGTTGAACAAAGTTATAATCAAGATCAAGTATCCTTTTGCATCGCATTGATGATCTATTTGACCAGCTTCAGGGAGCGAGGGTGTTCTCAAAGACTGATTTGAGGTCTGGGTATCACCAGTTGAATATTCAGGACTCAAATATTCTAAAGACAACATTCAAGACCTGTTATGATCATTATGAGTTCCTTGTGATATCTTTTGGGCTGACCAACACCCCAGCAACATCCATGCATCTGATGAACAGTGTATTTCAGCCTTATCTTGACTCATTTGTCATAGTGTTCATTGATGATATCATGTTGTACTCTTGTAGCCAGGAGGAGCATGCTCAGCATTTGAGAGTTGTGTCGCAGCGGTTGAGGGAGAAAAAACTTTATGCCAAGTTCTCCAAGTGTAAGTTTTGTCTTAGTTCAGTGGAAATTTTGAGGCACGCGGTGTCCAGTGAGGGGATTCAGGTGGATCCGATGAAGATTGAGGCAGTTTAGAATTGGCCCAGACCATCCTCAGCTACGGAGATTAGGAGCTTTCTCGGCTTGGCCGGTTATTATCGTTGCTTCATGAAGGGTTTATCATTTATTGCATTGCCCTTAACCAAATTGACCAAAAAGGGTGCTACTTTCAGGTGGTCGGATGAGTGTAAGGAGTGCTTTCAGATGCTTAAGACTTCCTTGACCACAACTCCAGTTCTAGTTCTACCTTCAACTTCTGGTTCTTATATAGTGTACTGTGATGCTTCTCGGATCGGTATTGGGTGTGTCTTGATGCAGGAGGGTAGAGTGATTACTTATGCTTCACGAAAATTGAATCCCCATGAGAAAAACTACCATGTCCATGATTTGGAGTTGGCTTCCATCGTTCATGCATTAAAGATTTGGAGGCACGATCTCTATGGTGTGTCTTGTGAGGTATTTATAGATCATCGGAGTCTCCTGCACTGGTTCAAACAAAAGGATCTAAATTTGAGGCAACAGAGATGGTTAGAACTACTAAAGGACTATGATATCATTATTTTGTATCATCCCGGGAAGGCCAATGTGATGGCCGATGCCTTGAGTAGGAAGGCAGTGAGTATGGGTAGCCTTGCATTCATTCTTATTGGTGAGAGACTGCTTGCAGTTGATTTTCAGGCCTTGACCAACCAGTTCGTGAGATTAGATGTCTAAGAGCCCAGTCATGTTCTAGCTTGTGTGGTTTCTCGGTCTTCCTTATATGATCGCATCAGAGAGCGCCAGTATGATGATCCCCATATGCTTGTCCTTAATGACACGGTTCAGCGTGGTGATGCCAGAGATGTTACTATTGGGGATGATCGGGTGTTGAGGATACATGGTCGGATTTGTGTGCCTAATGTGGATGGGCTACGCGAGTTGATTCTTGAGGAGGCCCACAGTTCGCGGTATTCAATTCATCCGGGTGCCGTGAAGATGTATCAGGACTTGAGGCAGCATTATTGGTGGAGGAGAATGAAGAAGAATATAATGGGGTTTGTAACTCGGTGCCTTAACTGTCAGCAGGTGAAGTATGAGCATCAGAGACCAGGCATATTGCATCAGAGGTTAGATATTCCAGAATGGAAATGGGAGCGGACCACCATGGATTTTGTAGTTGGGCTCCAACAGACTTCGAGGAACTTCGATGCTATTTGGGTGACTGTGGATCGGCTGACCTAGTTTGCGCACTTCATTCTAGTTAGGACTACTTATTCTTCAGAGCGGTTGGCTGAGATTTACATCAGCGAAATCGTCCACCTTCACGATGTGTGAGTGTCCATTATTTCAGATCAGGGCACGTAGTTTACATCATAGTTTTGGAGAGCCGTGCAGCAAGAGTTGGGCACCCAGGTTGAGTTGAGCATAACATTTCACCCTCAGATGGATGGACAATCCGAGCACACTATTCAGATATTGAAGGACATGCTATGCGGTTGTGTCATTGATTTTGGGGGTTCATAGGATCAGTTTCTTCCTGTCGCGGAGTTGGCCTACAACAATAGTTACCAGTCGAGCATTCAGATGGCTCCGTATGAGGCTTTGTATGGGAGACGATGTAGATCTCCAGTGGGTTGGTTTGATGTGGGTGAGGCTAGGCTATTGGGTACTGAGTTGGTACAGGATGCTTTGGACAAAGTTAAATTAATTCAGGATCGGCATCGCACGACGCAGTCCAGATAGGAGAGTTACGCCAACAAGAAGGTTCGTGATGTTTCTTACATGGTTGGGGAAAAACACTGCTCAAGGTTTCACCCATGAAAGGTGTTATGAGGTTCGGGAAGAAGGGAAAGTTGAACCCTCGGTATATTGGGCCTTTTGAGGTACTCCAGAGGATTGGAGAGGTGGCATACAATCTTGCCTTACCACTTAGTTTGTTGAGTGTGCATCCGGTATTTCATGTTTCTATGCTCCGGAAGTATGTTGGTGTTCCGTCTCATGTTTTAAATTTAAGCACGGTTAAGTTGGATGGTGATTTGACTTATGATGTGGAGCCGGTGGCCATTTTGGATCGGCAGGTTCGAAAGTTGAGGTCAAAGGACATAACTTCAGTGAAGGTGCAGTGGAAAGGCCAGCCAGCCGAAGAGGCTATATGGGAGATTGAGCGGGAGATATGGAGCAGATATCCACACCTATTTGAGACTCCAGGTACGTTTCTAGACCCGTTCGAGGATGAATGTTTGTTTAAAAGGAGGATGATGTAACGACCCGACCCGACTGTTCGTTTTGACTTGGTAAATTTGGTATGGTTGGACTCGTGGTTGAATGGGATTTCGAGTTTTGTGACTTTTATCGGATTTCGAGACATGGGCCCCGGTGTCGGCTTTTATGTCGACTTTTGACTTTTGATTTATAACTTAATATTTTCTTATGGAATTGATTCCATTAGCCCATGTTAATTGTATCGCATTGCTTGTGGCTAGATTCGAGGCATTTCAGAGGCCGTTTTACAAGGCAAGGGTGTGTTGGAGTAGAGATTTGCTCGGATTGAGGTAAGTAACACTTCTAAACTTGGCCCTGAGGGTTTGAAACCCCGAATTATGTGTTATATGATTGGTGTTAAGGTGACGCACATGCCAAGTGACGGGTGTATGGGCGTGCACTATAAGATTTGTGACCTAGTTGATTCCATGGAACTACATAGTGGATTTTTCTTGTTGATATCCGTATTTTCATCATGTGATAAGTAATTGAGATGCCAATCATTCTAGAAATCATGTTAGGCTATTGCTGGTATTGTTGGGACCCATAGTGGTCGTTTCCTTACTGTTGACTTATTGATTACATTGAAATTTTGTACTCAGTCATATTTATTCATTGTATATCATATCTCAGTCTCTTTTGCTATTTATTGCTATATCATATCATCATTTTGGGCTAGTTTCACGACACTATGAGATCGAGAGAGTGAGACTGGAGAGATTGATGACTAAGTGAGGCCGAGGGCCTGAGAGTGACAGTTATGGGATCGGGCTGCACGCCGCAACATGTTTATTGATTTATGCCTGGATCTGGCTTATTATAGCGCTTAGGCTGAAGGAGCACCTCCTGAGTCTGTACATACCCCCAGTGAGCACAATTGATTTCCTTCCAAATCTTTTTCCTCCATTTACCATTCACACCTCTTATCTAATTAGATAAAACCCCAACAATCCCCCACATTAATGGGGCGTGGCTATCTGAAAATATTCATGCATGAAAAAACTGTGTGATTTACAAGCAAGGATTAATCGCATCTGGAAAAGTAGGTTTCCCTTTAAACTTTTCATAGTGAACTTATGTCGGATATACTCGATCAATCAGTAGATTTGATATCTTTGAACCGTCGAACTTTGACGTATACCTAGACAACCATAAGTCACACAATCAACCCTTTAACCGCCTTCGGTTCTTATTGTTGTGTTTGTTTCAGCCATGAACACTGCCTGGTTCATAAGTGTGTAGAGAACTGGCCTTACAAAATTCTCCTTGAAGCGGCTTACACTTCCCACTTATATAGGTGATTGCTATATGTGTTATCCCATAGATACACTATGCGATATACTCCATATCAAACTTAGAAACCATTAAAAAAACCTTAACGCTTTATCCTTGGTACTGGACATTGTCTCATCACGAGAATAGACCAAAATTTTATTTGACAATGTTGAACCGTCACTAAAGACTTTGTTTGATCTCCTTGAACCTAGATATTGGATCTCCAGTCTTCTAGGTTGAGTTACTGCCATAGTGACTTGTCGTCGTCCATAGTCCCATATCTTTCGATGATTTATCAACCACCTCTCTATTTAGGCCTTTTGTAAGAATATCTGACACATTATCTTATGACTTTACGTAGTCAATTTTGATTATTCCACTAGCGAGTAGTTTTCTAACGGTATTATGTCTTCGTCGTATTGTGATGAGATTTTCTGTTATACATAACGCTTCCAGCCCTTTCTATACATAACGCTTCCAGCCCTTTCTATTTCCGCTTGACTATCGCAATGTACGCATATAAGAGCCACTAGTTTGGGCCAAAATGGAATATCTTCCATGAAATTCCGGAGCCATTCAACTTCTTCTCCAGTCTTATCTAAAGCTATAAACTCATACTCTATTGTAGATCGAGCGATGCATGTCTGTTTAGTTGATTTCCAAGATACTGCTCCTCCACCAATAGTAAACACTTATCCACTTATGGACTTTGTTTATGATGAACCTGTGATCCAATTTGCATCACTATATCCTTAAATTACCATATGATACTTATTGTAGTGCAAAGAATAATCTTGGGTATATTTTAGATACCCCAAAACTCATTTCATTGCCATCCAATGCATTTGGTCGGGTTTATTTGTGTAACGACTCAGTTTACTTACTGCATAAGCTATATCAGGTCGTGCACAATTCATGATATACATTAAACTTCCCAACACTCGAGCATAATCCAATTGAGTTTTGCTTTGACCTAGATTCTTTGCAAGAGCCACATTTACATCAATCAGGGTCTTTGCGACTTTAAAATCTAAATACTTGAATTTTTGAAGTACCATTTTAACGTAATGAAATTGACACAATGCTAGTCCTTGAGGAGTCCTTTGGATTTTAATTCCTAGAACTAAATCAACAACTCCTAAGTCTTTCATATCAAACTTGCTAGCAAGCATACGCTTAGTAGCATTTATATCCGCAATGTCTTTGCTCATTACTAACATATAAACATAAGATGATTATATGATTTAGAGTGTTTTTAATGTAAACACATTTATCACACTCATTAATCTTAAATCCATTTGCCAACATTGTTTGGTCAAATTTTGCATGACGTTGTTTGGGTGCTTGTTTCAATCCGTAAAGGGATTTAACAAGTAGGCACACCTTCTTTTATTTTCCGAGAACCACGAACACTTCAGGTTGTTCCATATAAATTTCTTCCTCCAAATCTCTATTTAAGAAGGTTGTCTTTACATCCATCTGATGGATTTCAAGATCATACATGGCGGCTAACGCTATTAACACACGAATAGATGTAATCCTCGTTACCAGTGAGTATGTATCAAAATAATCAAGACCTTCTCATCTTCTAAACCCTTTGAAAACTAATCTTGCCTTATATTTGTCAATAGTACCATCAACTTTCATTTTTCTTTTGAAAATCCACTTACAACCCTAAGGCTTATTTCCTGGAGGAAGATCAACCAATTCCCAAGTATGATTACTTAATATGAATTCTATCTCACTATTGACTGCCTCTTTCCCATATTGTGCTTCCGAGGAAGACATTGCTTCTTTAAATTTTTGGGGTTCATTTTCCTACAAAAATGTCAGAAAGTCTGGTCCAAAGGAAGTAGTTGTCCTTTGACGTTTACTACTTCTTGGATTTTCCTCACTAAACATACTTTCCTTTGCTTCTTCTCGAGTTCGCATAGATTTTTTACTAGACGACTCACATTCATTTTTATAGGGATAAATATTCTCAACGAATTCAGCATTATCAGATTCGATTATTGTATTAATATGTATGTCGAGATTTTCTGATTTATGAACTAGAAAATGATATGCCTTACTATTTCTTGCATACCCATGAAAATGCAATCAGCCATTTTCGGTCCAATCTTCACCTTTTTGGTTTAGGAATTTTTACTTTTGCCAAACACCCCCACACTTTAAATTATTTTAAGTTGGGTTTCATACCTTTCCATTTTTCATATGGAATAGTTTGTGTTTTGCTATGGTGAACTCGATTGAGTATTGGTTAACTGTAAGAATAGATTCCCCTCACAAGTTTTGGTGTAAACCCGAACTTATCAACAAGGCATTCATCATCTTCTTTAACGTTCTATTCTTTCTTTCTACAATTCCATTAGATTTCGGTGAGTAAGGGGTAGGTGTTTGGTGAATAATGCCATATTCCAAATATATTTCTTCAAAAGGAGATTCATATTCGCCACCCCTATTACTTCTTATCATCATGATCTTTTTGCTTAGTTGCATTTAAACTTTATTTTTATATTGCCTCAATTGCTTTATCTCTACTATTAAGTAAGTAAATATAGCAATATCTAGTATTGTCGTCAATAAAAGATATGAGATAGTTTTTCCCACCACGAAATGGTATTGACTTCATGTCGCAAATATCTGTGTGAATTAAATCTAAAGGATTTAAATTCCTTTCAACCGACTTATAAGGATGTTTAACCTACATAGATTCCACACATATTTGACATTTCAAATTATAGCATTCAAATTTAGGCAATACTTCCAAGTTAACCATTTTTCATATAATTTTGAAGTTGACGTGACCTAAACATGCATGACATAAATTATTTTACTCAAGTAAGTAAGAAGAAGCTTGAACTTTATTGATATCAATTACTATTACATTCAACTTGAAAATTACCTCAGTTAGGTAACATGTTCCTACATACACATCATTCTTACTTATAACAACTTTTTCAGAAACAAACACACACTTAAATCCATTCTTGATAAGAAGACCAGCAGAGACCAAATTCTTGCGAATTTCAAGAACATGGAGAACATTGTTTAGAGTCACAACTTTGCCCGAAGTAATCTTCAAAGATATCTTTCCAACTCCTTCAATTTTTGCTGTTGTGGAGTTTCCCATAAAGATAGTCTCCTCGAGCCCTGCGGGAACATAAGAGGCAAATAACTCTTTGTTAGCACAAACATGGCGACTCTAGAATCAATCCAACACTCCTTGACATTTCCTACCAAGCTGCATTCAGATAACATGGCACATAAGTCCTCCATTTCATCACACATAAGTCCTCCATTTTATCATTCTTTTCAACCATATTTGCTTGACTCTTCTTCTTGTCCTTTTTTGGTGCACGACAGTCCACAACCTTATGTCCAATCTTTCCATAGTTGTGGCAATTACCTTTGAACTTCTTCTTGCTCGGGTAATATTTTGGACCAGATGGCTTCTTTCTCTTTCTGTTGCTTGTAGACGCTTCCTCAACAATATTTGCTCCCATTATTATTGAGTTACCATGGGATTTCTTCTCAGTAGCCTTGTTGTCCTCTTCAATCCGTAGATGAACAATAAGGTCTTCAAGCGTCATCTCCTTGTGCTTATGTTTCAAGTAATTCTTAAAGTCCTTTTACAGCAAAGGCAACTTTTCAATAAATTCCACAACTTGAAATGCTTTATTTATGACCATACCTTCAATCATAAATATATAATTAGTAAAATAATCAATATCTTGAATAAAAATATTGACTTAATTTATACCTTCAATAAGGAGGTCATGAACAATCACTTGCAGTTCTTGGACTTGCGTTATGACAGATTTGCCGTCAACCATTTTGAAATCAAGAAATTTAGCGGCCACAAACTTCTTAAGGCCAACATCCTCAGTCTTGTACTTCTATTCAAGAGCATTCCACAACTCTCGTGATGTTTTCATGAGGCTATGAACATTGTACAAGCCGTCTTCCAAGCAACTTAAAATATAATTTTTTCATAAGAAGTCAGAATGCTTCCATGCCTTCGTGACCATAAATCGCTCAATTTCAGGAGTTTCTTCTCCCAGAACAGGAACGTCCTCGCTGATAAAGCGCTGTAAACTGAGTGTGGTTAGGTAGAAGAACATTTTCTGCTGCAAATGCTTAAAGTCCACGCCGAAAAGCTTTTCGGGCTTTTCTGCCAGTGCAGGAGTTGTGCAACTTGAAGACGCAGTAGCCATTGCAACAATAGTAGTCCCAAGAGAACCATTATGTTGTGACATACTTATTGTTATTTTTCTATAAAAGAAATTGACACAACCAGGATTGATAAGTCGGTGAAATTTTTATATCTTCAAACTGAATACAAACAACCGAGTAAACAATCACAAGGATTTTAATCTCGGATTGAGTAGAAAGTCAGAAAGACTTTAATCTCAAACTGTAGTAGAAAATTCAAAGATTTTAATCTCTAAAACGGGAGTAGAAAATAGCTAGGATTTTAGTCTTCCAAAGTAGAAAGTAAGAAGAACACAAAATATAAAATTAAATTCCTTAAGTTTGTTATCAACCTGTGTTCGTAAATAATTTTTTCAAAATAAAAACAAACAACTACAAGCAAAAACAACATAGAAACAGAATAAATAAAGTTTCGAGCCCAATAATTTCCTTAAGGAATTTAATTCCTCACATTACAGAACGGAATAACTATTCTGTAATACCGGCAATGAAAATTATAGAACTTGGTCAAACTTGTTATACCCCGTACTTCAGACGTCACTGTCATTATAGGATTAACTAAAGTAAGCTCAAAAAGGACGAAATCCTTCTATAAAGATAAGAAAGGTTTACCGAAGTCTTAAGTAAGTTAAGAAGAATATGAGACTTTCTAATTACAATTTAAATAAGTTTAAAGTCATGATATGACTATATATGATGTTTGGATATGGAATATAAAGTTTGGGAAAAATCGGATTTAAGTTGCGGAAAAAGCGAGTTAAGATTTGCCTTGAAACGAGCTGTTTTGAGAAATTTTCGTAATATTTATGATGTCATTTTGGGACATACAACATACCAAAATGAAGGTATATGAATCTAGTTTCCAACGGTCTAAACCATTTATTTATATGGTATCGGAGTAAAGAAATATGGATTTTTAAAGTATGGTCGCCAAGTCACGTTACCTCACTTCGGAGAAACTGACAGGTTTATAGGCCAGGTTGAGAGGCCATTTTCTCCCAATATATTGAGAGTTATAGGTAGTTCTCTATATTTAATTAAAGCCCCATGTGTCTAGTTTCTAATTCTGCAAACCGTTCATCAATACGACATCAGTATAGAGAGATATTTACGTTTTCGCGAGACTGCGAAGGAGGCCCCTATGGGACCCACTTGGTCGGGGGTCGATCTTCACTTATTCTTTTCTCGTTTTTGGGACGATATTTGCTCATTTTTCGTTCTACTTCCAGAATCATACTCTCCAAACCCTCCTAAACAGATACCCAAAGTCTCCAAACAAATTCCAAAGGAATACACCATAATCAAACATCAAAAGTTAGGCTAAGTGAAGAAGGGAGTCTCTATGGTGTCGTGATGTGATTAAAGGTGGTTGTAAGATAAGGAAAGCTTTGGTTCATGCTTTTACAGATTCTTTAAGGTATGTATAACACCCTATTACTTGGGATTAATCTTATCTATGTGCTGGTTAAGTTATTGGATGAAGATTACAAGATAACACTTGAAATGGGAGAGTTGTTGTTATCTTTTGTTGGGTTGTTGGCTGAAATTTCAAGTTGTATCTACTGTCTATGGTATGTAAATCATGTTCTTAGTTGTGCTTAAGGTTAATCATATGTTGTTTGAGTTAAAATCTTCAAGATAGTAAATAACATGGCATAAGAAATCGTTATCTTTTTTATTTGTGGGTTGTGTTGAGGCTATATATATGATTGGTTGTCGCTGAACATTGTTATAAATAGTTTGATTAGGTTGTGGCTGTTGATGTTAAGCTTATCTATGTGCTAATTCAGTGAATTGAAGAAGATAACATGAAAAACAAGAGGATAACGATAAAGGTTAAGGTGCTAGGCGTGTGGACTATTTTTGAAGATTATTCTTATGATGTTTTGGGATGAAAATGATATGGTAAGAATAAGTATGATGTTATACAAGTTGTAGGCGGATTCATGGAAAATTAATTGGATTAAATTATATTTTTTGTTAATTGTAAATCGAGCTTGCCGCTCAAAATGGTTGTTGAAGTAATCAGAGAGCTTATTATGAATTATATTGTTGTTGTTTAGGTTGTTTGGTGACTTTTAGTGACTTATGGAATGTAGTAAAAACATGGGAGGTGCTGTCCGTTTTCTTGTAGAATATTAGTTTTGAAATATGAGAGTTACAATGCTTATATGATGACGACAAAATCGGGTTACTCATTGTAGACGTAAGAAGATCATATTGAGCTTGGTTGATGATTGGAGAGAAGATTGAAAAGGTATGTAAGGCTAAACCTTCTTTCCTCTTGGCATGATCTATACGATACAAACAAAATAAGCAAACGCGCAACTTTCATAAATGCCTGAATTCATAGAAGTACTAGGGGTGCCTATGTTATTGATTCCCCACGTGTCTTATTATTATATGTTCTGTTCATGGGTCTCAAAAAAATACATAGTTGATAAAAGTTTATCCGAGAGATCTTATTGACTTACTTCATTATGCATTGTATTCATTTATGCATGTATATTGACCCATGACCAGATGACGTTATATACGCGTATATTATATGTATATGGGATATAGGGAAAGGTTATGGCGTTATATACGCACCACCACCTGATCAGCTGGTATACGTTGATGATTTCGCCCACAGTGGATGAGATGATATAATGGGATGCCCTCAGAGGTTTGATGACGTTATGTACGCATATACCTATGCATTATATGGCATTTATACGCACATGCATGACATTATAAAATTTTCATGATTCACAGAGCTATTCAGAATTACAGGTTGAGTTCTTTACTCTATGTTTCTTTCATGTCTTTTATATACTATTTCCATGCCTTACATACTTGGTACTTTATTTGTATTGACGTCCCTCTTGCTTGGGGATGCTGTGTTTCATGCCCGCAGGTCCCGATAGACAGGTTAAGAGTTCTCCTAGTAGGCTATCAGCTCAGCGGAAGGTGTTTCTGCACTCCATTTGCTCAGGAGTTGCCTATTTAGTCAGTATGATTTAGACATGTATTGATTAGTATGTTGGGGCTCTGTCCCGACCTTTATGATATTTATGTACTCTTAGAGGCTTGTAGACATATGTCATGTATATGGATACTTTTATGGCCTTGTCGGCCTATGATTAAAGTATACAAAGGATTATGTCGGCCTTATAGGCCCATATATCGCATGCATAAGCTTCTATATCATGTTGGGTCATCCCATGTCAAGTATTCTCTTATGTTTAATTCTAGTTATCTTATGACGGCCTTTTCTGTTTATTTACCCATGATAGTATGATAAGAAGGATACGTTACGTTGGTACTCGGTTGAGTTAGGCACCGGGTGCCCGTTACGGCTCTACAGTTTGGGTCGTAACAAAAGTGGTATCAGAGTAGTTCTATCTTTGGGAGTCTATAAGCCGTGTCTAGTAGAGTCTTGTTTATGGGTGTATTGTGCACCACACTTATAAGCAGGAGGCTGCAGGGCATTTAGGACTGTCACTCTTTCTTATTACTCTAGATCGTGTGGTAGAGCTCAGTTGTAAGAATTCAAACTCCTAAATTTTATTTTATTCATAATACAACAATACCTATATCCAGAAAGACAGTTGGTAAGAGATTGGATATGGATGTGGAAGATTTGAGTCAGAGGAACTCGATTTTTCATCATGCTTATGATGAATAAATTTGAGGTCTTCAGCAGATCATGTGTGTACTAAGATGTATAAGCTTCTTGATAAGGAACTCTAAGGCAAGAATATCTATCCACTCGTATGGTAAAAAAGAATAAGAGAATCGGAAGGTAGACACGAGTTTCAACAAGTAAAAGAAGCAAGGTGAAGAAGGGTACGAGGTACCCAGTTAATGAAGATTAACCGTATTTACAATTCAGGCAGAGAAATATAAACATTCTGAATTACTTTCAACAATAACTATATATATATATATATATATATATATATATATATATATATATATATATATATATATATATATATATATATATATAAATATAATTGACCACACCCATCTGAATTATGCCCTATGAGAGCTGGCATATATAGTTTAAGAGAAGGATGGGATACCAGGATCAAGTTGGGGTTAGAGTAACTCAAAATTGTGGATGGATTGTTATCATTAGCTAATATTTCTGAATGATAGTGCAAATATGGTAATAGATCTCCTTGTGAGACACCTCAATGGTGCACTATAGAATAGTACATTTAGATATAAAATACTAGAATGCCCGCAAAATAAATAAATTAGACGATTGGAACTGGAATCGTAGAGGGAATAAATATTTACCTTTGTATGGATCCCTCCCTAGTAAAGAAAGAATGCTAGGCGACCCAAAGAGCCAGCGGATAGATCAAGGGGAGCTAAAAGCGAAAGAATATTGTGTTGAAGTTTTCAGAATAAAGTGATAGACAAAAATATTATCCGGAGAATAAGAAGAGAGTAAAATGAAGTATCATGAGTAAAATGTGATATATGGGTGATAACGGTAAATCAAAATATGACAAGATGATAGAGTGTATAGTCAAGTGAAGGAAAAGACAAGAGGTGATAAGCCTTGAGGCAATAAAAGAGTATAAGCCATAAAGTCATATCCCCATTTCGAGAAATGAGTTGGTGACTCCAACATGATTACCAGAAGGAAACGTTAGACCCCAGAGTAATAGAAATCAGTATGGGTTGGTGAACAAGATAAACTGAACATGAATTAAGGACCGAAAGATTTGATAATAGTCGACATCATGAGAATTTCAGAGATCGCGTTCCGGCAATAATAGAATGGACAACAGAAGAATAACCTTTAAAGGTCATTCAGGAAGACGCTTCCTAAGGAAAGCAATGTGAGCAGGGTTAAGCTTAAGGGACTAAGTGTGCTAGTTACACTAGGTGTCACCCTCGTACGTAAAAAAACATATTCAGTTATCCTTGGTACAGAAGGGTTACCGCAAGATGAGTAAGATGTTAGTGAAAATGTGAAAATACGCTAAAGATGATGAGGTGAAAGGAATGAGATTGCATTTATTCAGATGCTACAGATATGATATGACTCCATAACATTATGCAAGCATGACGCTGGGGAGAATCAGTAAGGGTTCTGCACCCGATGTTATTGATAAATAAGTGCGAGAAACACTTAATACATAAGGAGCCAATGCGAAAGGTAAGTTAAGAGAAAGGACATAACCCAAGAGGGGTTACACATAATATATATATGAGAATGGACCAATGAGTAGTCTGTAGTTGATTCAAGAAGAGCCTAGTTATAGATAGACAAAAGGCTAGGGATAAATAAATAGATCATGCAAGATAGACGTAGTGAACCCTAACATAGTGAATTCAGTCTTGCAGATATGACGTCGTAACCCTTGAGAAATATTTAGATAGGAGTTGGAGTAATTAAAGGTACTGCATAAGCGTTACGGGAATAAAAGAGAGTGCCACTAAGGAGACAATCAATATTTGAGTTCAGAAGTAACCCTACGAGCACAAGGGAACGGAGGTATATAACTAAGGATATTTGAAGGCGAGTAAGAACATCGAAAATTCCTTCGGGTATACAATATAAGAAGCTCATAACTTTACAAGAGCCAGAAGGTCTCCTTAAATACTACAAAGAAATAACAGCTGGGGAAATAAGGAAGAAGGTTTCCACCTAAGCATAGTGACATAAAGAAGAAATAGTCTTGTAACAACAGTCTTACTACAACATTTTATTTACTCCATAATAAAATGGTACATATCGTGGTTAATGAACGGGAAGAAGAAAAAAAAATCAAAAGTTGATATTTGAGATCATATGAGTTACAGGAAATTCCAGTAATCATGGGCAATGAGATAAGCCATGTATTCATGCAACAAGTGGCAGAACGACCAGAAAAAGCAATTGCTTATGTTTAAAGGCAACTGAGAAGGCACGAAAGGAAATCTATGGTGCTAGCAAGTTAAAGGAAGGTTGCGAGTAGTATAAATAGATATGTGTAGGTCGCAAGCTAATGTATAGTAGAGTGACAAGGTTTTAGGTATATGGGAGTAAGGATAAGAAAAGATGAGTGAGAAGGTGACAAGAATAGGTAAGGCATCGGGATTAAGCCTATCAAAATAAGAGAGTTGATAGTATCCGTAAGTTATAGAACGCTCAGTATAGCTTGAATTGACTCGGAGGAGTCTAAGACTAGGAGAAATTAGAAGAGATGAAATGTGCCCTGGTAGTAGAATATGGGTATAATGGTGATAGATAAGAGGATGACGTTTAGGCCTTTGATTGAGTAACAATTTGAAAAAATGGATTTCATGAGTTGCACGGGATTAGAACCCATATGATGAATCACGTTGGGATGCTATGAAATACGGTTATTAAAGTATAGTATCATCCCTAGGAGGATCAGGAAAATCACTTAAAATGTTCCCCGATGACACGTGAGCCTTAATGATAATGTATTATGTAAGAAATTTCAAGTTATCAATGATAGATTATGGATCAACATTAAGGTGAATCAACAATGGAAGGATAAAAGTTACAAAGTATGAGATGAGATTAGGCCGTCATTTTTAAGATGAACAGTAGCGAGAAAGAATTAAAGGACTTAGATTTATACATATAGGATAAGCAGCGAGAGAGTAACCTGGAATTGGGTAGTAGACCTAGGTAGTAATAAATCGAAGTAAGTGTTATGGTATAGCATGACCTACCTAGTTCTAGTAAAGCCATAAGGACAGATAACCAAGGCTAGGAAACAAAAAATAGCAATAGTGGTACATTCAACAAAGTACCAAGCGGAGAACTTCAGTATACCTATAGATGCCTAGAGGGACATCTTCTCGTAGTCCTGTATATGTTCACAAAGTGAGGTCTAGAGATTGATTAAAAGCTGGAGGAAAATGAGAGAAGAGTCGCATAGGCGCACATATAAGGACAAAGTCGTACAAACTGCATGATAGAAGGTAGAAATAATTACAAGATTGGAAGAATTCTGACCACGAGTCGTGGCGTGAGAAAGAGGCCTAAAAGGGGGGATGCCCTTGCCTTTGGATTTATTCATACAACAGTTGCCTAGATGGAAAAAGGACAATATTAAAGTATTCATAAGAGCCATAAGTTATGAGAATGATAAGCGCATCAGTCAACATTCGAGGACGAATGTTCCAAAAGGAGGAATGATGTGACACCCCGTACTTCAGACGTCACTGTCATTATAGGATTAACTAAAGTAAGCTCAAAAAGGACGAAATCCTTCTATAAGGATAAGAAAGGTTTACCGAAGTCTTAAGTAAGTTAAGATAAATATAAAATTTTATAATCATGATTTAAATGAGTTTAAAGTCATGATATGACTATATATGATGTTTGGATATGGAATATAAAGTTTGGGAAAAATTGGATTTAAGTTGCGGAAAAATCGAGTTAAGATTTGCCTTGTAACGAGCCGTTTTGAGAAATTAATTTGTAAGCTTTATGATGTCATTTTTGGACATATATCATACCAAAATGAATGTATATGAATCTAGTTTCCAAAGGTCCAAACCATTTATTCATACGATATCGGAGTAAAGAAATATGAATTTTTAAAGTAGGGTCGCCAAGTCACGTCGCCGCACTTCGGAGAAACTTGCAGGTTTATAGGCCAAGTTGTAAGGCAGTTTTTTCCCAATATATTGAGAGTTACAGGTAGATCTTTACATTGAATTAAATCTCCATGTGTCTAGTTTCTAACGCTTCAAATCGTTCATCAATACGATATCAGTATAGAGAGATATTTGCATTTTTGCGAGACTGTGCAGGAGGCCCCTATGGGACCCACTTGGTCGGGGGCCGATCTTCACTTATTCTTATCTCATTTTTGGGATGAGCTTTGCTCATTTTTCGTTCCCCTTCCAGAATCACACTCTCCAAACCCTCCCAAACAGCTCCCCAAAGGCTCCAAACAAATTCCAAAGGAATACACCATAATCAAACATCAAAAGTTAGCCTAAGTGAAGAAGAGAGTCTCTATGGTGTCGTGATGTGATTAAGGGTGGTTGTAAGATAAGGGAAGCTTTGGTTAGAGTTTTTTCAGATTTTTTAAGGTATGTATAACACCCTATTTCTTGGAATTAATCCTATCTGTGTTGGTTAAGTTATTGGATGAAGATTATAAGATAACACTTGAAAGGGGAAGAGTTGTTGTTATCTTTTGTTGGGTTGTTTTAAGGCTATATATATATATATATATATATATATATATATATATATATATATATATATATATATATATATATATGTTGTTATGGCTAAAATTTCAAGTTTTATCTACAGCCTAAGGTATGTAAATCATGTTCTTGGTCGTGCTTAAGGTTAATCATATGTTGTTTGAGTTAAACCTTTCAAGATAGTAAATGACATGGCATAAGGAATCGTTATCTTTATTTTTGTGGGCTGTGTTGAGGCTATATATATTGTTGGTTGTGGATGAAAATTATTATAAATAGTTTAATTATGTTGTGGCTGCTGTTGTTAAGCTTATCTATGTGCTATTTCAGTGGATTGAAGAAGATAACATGAAAAACAAGAGGTTAACGATAAAGGTTAAGGTGCTAGGCGTGTGAACTATTTTTGAAGATTATTCTTATGATGTTTTGGGATGAAAATGATATGGTAAGCATAAGTATGATGTTATACAAGTTGTAGGCAGATTCATGGAAAATGAATTGGATTAAATTATATTTTTTATTAATTGTAAATCGAGCTTGCCGCTCAAAATGGTTGTTGAAGTAATCGAAGAGCTTATTGTGAAATATATTGTTGTTGTTTGGGCTGTTTGGTGACTTTTAGTGACTTATGGGATGTAGTAAAAATAGGGGAGGTGCTGTCCGTTTTCTTGTAGAATATTGGTTTTGAAATATGAGAGTTACAATGCTTATATGATGACGACAAAGTCGGGTTACTCATTGTAGACATAAGAAGATCATATTGAGCTTGGTTGACGATTGGAGAGAAGATTGCAAAGGTATGTAAGGCTATCCCTTCTTTCCTTTTGGCATGATCCATATGATACAAACGAAGCAAGCAAATGCGCAACTTTCATAAATGCCTCTATTCATAGAAGTACTGGGGGTGCCTATGTTATTGATTACCCATGTGTCTTATTATTATATGTTCTGTTCATGGGTCACAGAAAAATACTAGTTGATAAAGGTTTATCTGAGAGATCTTATTGACTTACTTCATTATGCATTGCATTTATTTATACATGTACATTGACCCATGACTAGATGACGTTATATACACGTATATTATATGTATATGGGATATGGGGAAAGGTTATGGTATTATATACGCACCACTACCTGATCAGCTGGTATACGTTGATGATTTCTCCCACAGTGACTGAGATGATATGATGGGATGCCCTTAGAGGCTTGATGACGTTATGTACGCATATACCTATGCATTATATGGCATTTATACGCACATGCATGACATTATAAAATTTTCATGATTCACAGAGCTATTCAGAATTACAGGTTGAGTTCTTTACTCCATGTTTCTTTCATGTCTTTTATATACTATTTCCATGCCTTACATACTCGGTACTTTATTTGTATTGACGTCCCTCTTGCTTGGGGATGCTGCGTTTCATGCCCGCAGGTCCCGATAGACAGGTTAAGAGTTCTCCTAGTAGGCTATCAGCTCAGCGGAAGGTGTTTGTGCACTCCATTTGCTCAGGAGTTACCTATTTGGTCAGTATGATTTAGACATGTATTGATTAGTATGTCGGGACTCTATCCCGACCTTTATGACATTTATGTACTCTTATAGGCTTGTTGACAAATGTCATGTATATAGATACTTGTATGGCCTTGTCGGCCTATGATTTGAGTATACAAAGGATTATGTCGGCCTTATAGGCCTGTATGTCGCATGCATAAGCTTCTATATCATGTTGGGTCATCCCATGTTAAGTATTCTCTTATGTTTAATTCGAGTTATCTCATGACGGCCTTTCCGGTTCATTTACCCATGATAGTATGATAAGAAGGATACATTACGTTGGTACTAGATTGAGTTAGGCATCGGGTTCCCGTCACGGCCCTACAGTTTGGGTCGTGACAGAACTCAACAAACGACAGTAAACCGCACTGATACTTACGTTTTGCTTGTTGAAAATAATTCAAAAATGCAGAAGAGAGGGGGGAGAGTATGCAGATTTTGGTGCTGAAAAATGAGGCAAACGGCCTAGGTTGAATAGGTGTGAAAGTACCTGTTCATATGAGATACCAGCAGAAGTCTGGTCACAAATTTTAAACTCAAAACGGCCATTTGAGAACCGCGAATTTTAAATTTAAATTCCGCAAAAAAGTATTAGAAAAGAAATTATATCACGGAAAACGAAAAATAAATTTGGTCCAAAAAATTATCAATCAATCAATTGACCAAAGCTGAAGCCGAGCGACGACGACACGAGACACCACTTCTTCTTAACTCTTTAAAAGTTAGAAAATGGGTTTCTCTATATAAACACAAAAATTTTCTTTCCATTTTTCGATGAGGGACAAAGTGCATTAGTAAAGAAAATAACTTCAAACTTTTCATTTCCCTCCAAATCTTTTCCCTCCTAATTTTTTCTCTCCATTTTTAATTCACACCTCTTATCTAATTAGATAAAAACCCAACATATCTTCCTTAACAGCAAGTTATGGTGATCAGTAGGATTTCTGGCCAAATCCTAATGATCACCATAACATGATGTGTCATCAGAATTTTGCCACAAATTCTGACGAATCATCATTTGTAGCTGAAAATCATGGTTATCGTAATCCGGCCAAAATTCCAATGATCACCATAACATACTAGATAGAAATTCACCAATAAGGTTTTGTTTCAAAACTATCCAAATTATCTCCGATCCAAATGACTCCAAATTTCATATACAACTTTCTAATGCCAATCCCAACATTTTCAACATTTAGATTCAACATAAACCTTCAAAAATTAATATAACCATATTGCCTTCTTTAATAAGCTTTTTAAGCTCAACAAAACTCAACGGTATTTTTATTTTTTTTCTTCAAGCAAACCCATTCAAGGATAGACAATGTAAGCTCAATGGAATATTACTCACTTAATTACAACTAAAAATAAGTAGTAAATCTTCAATTCTTTAAAGTACATATTTTGTTAGTTTTTAATTTTAGTTGTATGCTCATAATTTATTGAAAGAAGAAGAAGATGGAGAAGTAGTATGAAGAAGAAAGTTCTGGTGGGAGACTAAAAAACCTAATATTTTGTTCATCATATCAAAATTTAAATGGTGATCCTAAAAATATCCGTCCAACATAAAATACCTTTCAGATCAAGTACTTGTTGGCCCAATGATTTACAATTATCTCATTTTCCCTTTCAATAGAATCGTTTTGTAAAAGATGAAGTAAGAAAACAAATCAGTTTTATACTAGGAAATGGCGTGGTATTACAACACATAAAGAGAATTGGTAATTTTTTGGTTTTACATTAGGTTTGGCAACAGAAGCCCAAACAATTGACATCCAATAACCAAAATTATTTTTCTTAAAAATAAAAAAAAATTATTTAGAATCTCTCTCTCTCTTCTAACGGTTGCATCCATCTTTCTAGAAATTAGGTTCCATTTCCTTTCAAAAGCATACTAAAATTTCCCAAAATCTCTTTACATCCCTCTCCTGATTCTTTTTTTTTTAATCTCACTGTATATATCAATGTATAACAAATTTAGAATAAGTTTTAAAATATAAAAATAATCAATATAATTGTGAAAGTAAATAAATTTTTGATATATATATTATAATATACATAGAAGCAAATAAAATCTTAATATACAAAGAAGAAAAATAATTTTTTTTTATATACACAAAGAAGAGAAATAAACTTGTGATACACATTTTGGTATACACATTATTTGATGTGTTATACACTGTGATATACAAACAATAAAATTATTATTGTTGTGATATGTGTTGATATAGAGGCAACATATATTTATAATTCCATAGTTTAGATATACAAAAAAAGAAAAAGATAATTTTAATATACATTTTGACATACACATAGAGGAAAAATAAACTTATGATATACACTTTATTATTATGATATACATTTATTGCTATCTAGTGCTAATATCTATAACTAGAGTTTTTTTTTGTGCTAATTATATGAGTACGTTGTTACAAAATCCCTTTATACTATTGTCTTATGCACATTTGAGTGCCAGAATGAAAATGGAAAAGAGAATTTGTCGAGATAGACAGAGCTGTTTGTTTATAAAACATTTTCTTTTGGGAAATAGTAAATTAAATAATTGCCATAACTCATAAGTAGGAGTTGATGTATTCTGTATTCACGTATGCAACGTACAATTATGAGAGACCATATGCTACATACACTATTACATCAATGTATTGTATATACAAATATATGTACTAAAGTATAATTATATGAAAAACAATATATGCTATAACATTACTTAAGACCTATAATTACATCAATTAACTCTTATGGAAAACTTATCTCCTCTTCTTCTTCATCATCCATAGATAAAAAGACTTCATCCAAAGCTGAGAGCTCTACTTCATCATCAGAATTTCTATAGAGGCAATTTATCCCTTGAGATTGGTTGTTCGACTCATGTACTCTACATAAAACCCATTCCTGAAAATGAAAAGAAAAAAATATATAAATTTGAAAAAAGAAACTGAGATGCAAAATACAACATTTTTGGGGCAAAGATCAATTTAAACCCACGGCCGAAACTATTTAAATATGGTAAAGTTTATACTATATTTTTTGTGTATAACATACAGAAATATATACATATATGAAAGATATAATATATATATATATATATATATATATATATATATATATATATATATATATATATATATATATATATATATATTTGGGCTATTATTTTGAGAATGGGCAGCAGTTAGACAGTATCATTTTTCTTATTTTTTTCCCTTTGACTCGAAAGCTAAGTTAGCAGCTGGGGCGTGAAGTACTCCTTTGCTCGTGTAATTCGACTTTGAAAGGTCAAAATTCATGAATTCCACGAGAGGTGGTTATATAACATGCTATACACATAAAAAATTCCATATTTTCCATTTATAAATCTTTTCACATCGATTTAGAGGTTAATTAATATTATAGACTGGTTAAACTCACCATTGAGTTAAGGGAAATTTTAAATTCTACAATTAAATATTTTGAAAACTTAAGTAATTTCTTAATATTCAATATTTGATATAAACTTCAATTCATTATAGGGTTCATATATACTATTGACGGTGTAAATGAATTTTTATGCTATCAGATTATGTAGGAGCTAATATTAGATTATGTGAGAGTTAATTAACTTGGGGCTTAACCTTAAAAATCCGATTAGTGACATATTAAAACCAATAAGACTACAATACTGATAATGTAAAAAAAATTTACACTGACATTATATATGTAACTTAAAGTTTAATTTATAAAATTTAAAATATTAAATTAAATCCTATCAGATAGGATAGGAGTATTTACTTACCATTTCATTTTCTCTTTTCTTGGTAGGCTTCTTGAAGGAATTACTGATAGAGAGGTGGAATTCTTCCATAATCCAGTTAGTTTGTACTTCAGGAATATTATAGTAAACAAAATACTTTTTTATTCCTACTATTTTTTCTCCATAATCTGGGAGTAAAATTGGCTCTTCCATATGTACTTCCTTCCAATATCCTTTTCTTGTAGTTCGATTTTCCTTCACTTGACTGAAGAAATACAACTGATTTTTGCTCCACAAAGCCTTCTCTAATCATCCCAACGTATGCAAAATAGGTAAAATAAAAGAAATTATTAATTCACAAGGATATGAGAGGAAAAAAAGACTTGATTATACTTTAATATAAACACTCCATTGTAATTTGATCCATTAGGAAAGTGGGGTGATTCGATTTTTCAAGGGTCAATTTAATGATTTCTATAATGATTTTGGACTTGTACAAGTTTTATCTAATCAAAATAGAACTTGGAACTCTATAAATTATACAAAAAAATAGCACGAGCAGAAAATGTTCCAATGAAAAAGTGTTGGTGAAAGTTTGTTAATAGAACTTCTATAAATACGTTTCACTTCTTGAGGAAAACAAACGAGAAAAATCAAAGGTTGATCTTATTCATTGAATTTAGACAAAATTTTAATAATTTATAGGATATACTGACCCAATAAATCAATCAAAAATAGGTTCTCAAGTTCGAAAATTGATTTTAAAGGACCTCCTATAAATACGCTTCACTCTTTGAAACGATAAAAAAGAAAGATCAATCTTATTTTTCCAATATAGCCAAGAATGTAATTTTTTTTAGGATAGTAAAACAATAAAATCAATTAAAAATAGGTAATCTCAAGCTCCAAAAATGATCTTTTCTTCATGGTTGACGAGTCTAATTAAAAGTAAGCTAGATATAAAGAAGTAAAGTAATTTAAAAAGATCGCTCTGCAAGAGGCTGTTTTCACAACTTGAACACGTGACTTTCTGGTAACATGACAACAACTTTACCAGTTACGCCTAGACTCCCATTCAAAGAAAAGTAAAGTAAATTATGATGGAGAAATATACCATTGAGTTCTGAAGGATGAGAAGAAGAAAAATCAAGATGAGGAATATTGATGCTGGGGTAGAACGGTAAGCCTGCAACTTTACTTTTGAGATAATACATAAAAAGCTCTTCATCCGTTGGATCAAAGCTAAAACCCGGAGGAAGATCAACTCTTTCATCCTCCATTGTCACTAACAAATATTTTCTGAAACCGAATTCTTACCAGCGGAAATTTAAAGCTTCTTCTCGCTAGCCTTTAGGGTTAGTTTAAAGAAGAAGAATGATTAAGAGTTGACGAATATAATGTTGCTGTTTTCTTTTTATAGAAAAATAAAATATATACTTTAGTAAAATGGCCCTACACTCTACTTCTATTCCTCGCTTGTAGTATATTTAAGATAGACGCAACGGGTTCACTTTAAACTTACTGGGTTCTTAATATTGAATCTATTATGTTTTAATATTGAATCTATTATGTTATAAAGTTATAAGTTCATATTTATTATTTATTAATTTTAGCGGTTCTTTACACATAAAATTATCTGCGTCAAAAGTACTGGATTCGAATGAACCGAAACTATTATATTGGATCCGCCTCTGTTTAATCTGAACCTTATTTGTGAGTTTTAAATATATATATATATATATATATATATATATATATAAAGAAAAGGATCTACCGGTTTTAAATTCTAAATTCGCTGCACCTCATTAGACCGGGAGGTAGTGGCGGTTGATTAGAAATGAAGAATTTGTAAGTGATGTAACAAGTTTTATGAGTGGTCAAAGGCTGCTGCTAATTGAAGTAGTATATAGTATGAAATGAGGCAGAGCCGACCCATAAGAATGTGAGTACGTTAATCTATTTACTTTACATTAAAGCTACATATAATGTAGGAGAAAACAATTAGTCGTGAAGTTAGTGATAAATATTGTCTTTTATGTTCTTTCAGAAATTCATATATCAGTATAAAAGAGCATTTAGTACTTTTTTTTTATTTAAAAATATTGGTTTAAGATGAATTTAAATGAGACTGACATAAATTTTCAGGGAAACTGTAGCCACTATCCTTCGAGTACACACAGGGTAACTACTCACTGATCGATAGCTCGTAGACCACACAGGAGATGTAAATCGCACTAGGCAAACTCGGTGCGACGAGCTTTGACGCTGCTGAGGAGAATCAATATCAAGTCTTCCATGTAAGAAACATCTCACCCAACCAACTCAGTCAACACTTGCGGGTAATAGACAACATAATTAATCAGTAAAAATTTATATAATCGGCAACCCACATTAAGAGAGGGTGGTAGGGGTTTAGGGTACGTGTTGATTAGAAATGAAAAGTGGGAGTGGATAACGTTTCTTGCGAGTTCATAGGCGGCTGGTAATCCAAGAGAGACAAGTACCGATTGAATTGTTTTTGCAGGAAGTGGATATGTTTTCACTTTGAAGTAACTTCGCTTACAAACAACTGTGTTTTTGTCGTTTAATTATCTTTAAAATACTAAAAAAACAGTTCTATTTGGATAAGCAATATCGTAGCTTACGTAGTGGAATTAATAACTGAGTGGATGATAATGATGATGAACTGTGAAACAAAAGTAGAAGGCAGTAGTGATTTTACGTGTGCAAACACAAATATGCACACGTAAAATGTTGTTGAAAAGGACCACATTGAAAAAAGGCAATCAAAGCATGAAGTTGAGTATGATATAAGCTCTCTTCTTTTTTCTCCTCTTTGTTTCCTTTGATAGTTCGCGAGTCATTGTAAGTAAACATCAATCATCATGAAACCAGATAAAAATAGTAACGAAGAGTACCAAAATCAATTGACCAAACCCCATATGGAATGTCTTCCTAAATAGTAGAACTGTGAATAGAATTTGGGTAATAGCAGTCTTTATCTGAGTTTTTTTTTAAATCTGAGTTCAGTACATATAGATTAGCTAGTCTCAAATATTTGCTAGTTAATTAGATATATAAAACTCAATAGGCCTTTAATTAACCTAGCTAACAATTTCTAGATGAAGGGGTGTGCATATGATTGGGCTAGGTCAGCCTAAAGACATTCTTAACATAATGTGTTAGTGTGATCAGGGGAAGAGCTAGAGTGTCGAGAGCGGGTTCGGCCGAATCCAGTAACTTTGGTTCGAACCCTAGTATTTGTCTTAAAAGATTTATTGAATATGTATAAATTGTTAATTTAGAACTGTAACGACCCGACCGGTCGTTTTGAGCATTTGCATTCCATTCAGCTGTTTGAAGTCTTGAGTAGCTTCATATGATGTATTATGACTTGTGTGAGCCGTCGGTTTTGGTTTTCAGGTTAATCGGAATTGATTGCATTTGGATATTCCTAGAAGGTTTCGGCACTATTTGGCGAAAGTTGGCAATTTAAAGGTTTGAAATATTTATAAGTTTTACTGGGAGTTGACTTTGATGATATCGGGTTTGGATTGTGGTTCTGGAAATTGGAATAGCTTCGTTATGTCATTTGGGACTTGTGTGCAAAATTTGAGTTCATTCCAAGTTAATTTGATAAAGTTCGGCACAAATTTTGGAAGTCGAAAGATTCAAAGTTCATTAAGTTCGATTTGAGGCGCGACTCGTGATTTTGATGTTAATATGTGTGATTTGAGGTATCGAGTAGGTCCGTAATATATTTTGAGACTTGTTGGTATGTTCGGACGGGGTCCTGAAGGACTCGGGTGAGTTTCGGGGTTTTTTCGGACCATTTTTAAGCCATTTTAGTTGCTAGTTTTTGGCTACAACAGCGTGCATCGCGATCATGGACTTTGGGTCGCGTTCGCGAAAAGCAAAATGGGAAAAAAGGGCCTGTGGATCGCGTTCGCGGAGAGATCTTCGCGTTCGCGAAGAAGAAATTTTGTTGTCACTGAGCCAACTTTGGAAGCTTATATCTTGCAATCTATAAGGAATTTAGAGATGATCCAAAAATAAAAATTGTAGTGCTTGGTGTTTAGTTTTTAGAAAATCAAACCGCTTATCATTTAGAGTTTTGTACAAAAGGTTATAGCTATTAGACTTGAGACTGTCTCGAAGAGTTGGGCAAGCTTGTTGGAGTTTGTTAATCGCGATCGCGGGGGAATAGTCACGATCGCGAAGCGTAAAAATTGAGCTGAAATTTTTTTTGAATCGCGATCGCGAAGTTAGGGACAGCGATCATGAAGAGGGACCCCTGGAAGTGCATTAAAATTTCAAATTTCGGAATTTTGAGCTTATTTTACCATATTTTGGGCTCTAGAGCTCGGATTGAGGCGATTTTAACCACATGAAATGGGGTAAGTATTGTCTACTCGGTATTGATTTTATTCCGTGATTCCATCTTTATTTTTCGTACTTGGTTGATGATTTCAAAAGAGAAATTGGGGATTTTTGTCTAAATTTTCATAAAGCGAATTTTTGAGTTTTGAACATCGATTCGGAGTCGGATTTGAGTAAAAATTATATGGTTGGACTCATAATTGAATGGGTTATCGGATTTTGTCAGTTTGTCAGGTTCCGAGGTGCGGGCCTAGGTTTGACTTTTTGATTGACTTTGGACTTTTGATTAAAGATTCGACCTTTATCGATTGGGTTTATTTCCTTAGGCATTATTTGATATATTTGAGTTGCTTTTAGCTAGTTTCAAGTCGTTCGAAGGTTGATGCACGCGGGATGGCATTTATAGAATATTGTTCGGCTTGCTCGGTGTTAGATTTGGCTTGTTCGAGGTAAGTAACATATATAAACTTGGATTTGAGGGTATTTAACCTCAGGAACTGTGTTATAAGAGATGTATTAAGGTGACACACATGCTAGGTGATGAGCGTGCACCGAGAAAATCATGATTTTAGTCAACTATTAGATATAACCATACTTGTTTTGTTGTTATATCATGTTACCTCCATGTTCTCCGTATTGTTTGATTATATGAGCTGTGAATCATGTTAGAAATTATGTTTAGGCTATATGTTTACTTTGTTGAGACCCACCGAGGTCATTTCTACTGTTGAATTATTTGCTTACATTGCAATTACACTCTCTGTCATATTCATTCATTTGCATATCATATCTCACTCTCTGTTATCAATTGTTGTCACATCATGTTATCATTGTTTGAGCTGAGTGGCATGAGATTTGTGAGCCCGAGAGACTGAGTGAGGCCGAGGGCCTGATTGTGAGTGATGAATATGGGATCGGGTTGCATGCCGCAGCAGGTTTTATTGATTCATGATGGGATCGGGCTGCACGCCGCAGCATGCCATGTTGGCTTATATTAGCGCTTGGGCAGGATTCGCCCCTCA
The DNA here is from genome assembly GCF_000390325.3 of Nicotiana tomentosiformis. Lineage (NCBI taxonomy): Eukaryota > Viridiplantae > Streptophyta > Magnoliopsida > Solanales > Solanaceae > Nicotiana > Nicotiana tomentosiformis. Next base: position 30,404,052 of record NC_090816.1, on the reverse strand, counting down.
AGAGTCTGACATACCAGCAGTGACCGCATGTACGATGAGTACGAGTGTTGAGTGATTGGGGGGTGCTGAGTGATTGAGAGTGTTGAGTGATTGGGAGGTGTTAAGTGATTGAGCGTGCTGAGTGAGGTTGAATACTCTAAGAGCATGAGCACGTGAGTTTATCACGGTGGTGCATTACATTTGACATGCATACATGGCATGTAGGCATAGAGATGCATTTCCTCATGCTATACAATATTTTGACATTTATGACTTCTCATACACATTGACATGTAGGCATAGAGATGTACTTTCCTCATGCTATCTGATAATGGAGCATCTTATCTGTTGTTGAAAGTTTTTGGGAAAATCACATTTTTTCTGACATACTCACATTTTGGTGACTTCGGTGAAAGAATTGGGTTTTACTATTATACCTGAAAAGTATGTCTATTTTTCGTAACTATGAACGAGCTGAGCATCAAATCTTTTAGTATTACTTGTACTGTTTCATTATATTGTTACGAGTTATTCCAAGCTGTTAGTGTTGGACTCTGACCGTTATCCAAGCTCGTCACTGCTTACAACCTAAGGTTAAGTTTACTTATTGAGTATATGGGGTTGGTTGTACTCATACTACACTTCTACACCTTACGTGCAGGTTTTGGAGTTGATGTTGATGTGTATGCCGGGAGCTGGCATTGAAGATGTACCTACGTTCCGGTTTTAGCTGCCTCTTATTCATGGTATCTTTAGATTTATAAAAATTTGTTTATGTACATTTCAAGAAGATGATGTATTTATTTTATACCAGTTTTGTAAACTCTAAATCTTAGAAGCTTATGATTTATACTATCAATCCTTGGGATTTTTCTATATAAAAGTTCATATATTTCATCATTTATTTTCTCAGTAGATTTCCTTGAGTTGTATTATTGATAAATTAGATTACCTAGCAGGTTGGGTTAGGTGTCATCACGACTAGTTGGATTTTGGGTGGTGATAAGTTGATATCAGAGCTCTAGGTTCATAGGTTCTACGAGTCATGAGCAAATGTCTAGTAGAGTCTTGTGGATCGATATGATGACGTCCATACCTATCTTCGAGAGGCTATAGGGCATTTAGGATAAACTTCTCTTCTTTCTTTCCTTATCGTGCGACATTGATTCAGCTTGAAGCATATCCCCTTGAATTTCTTTCACTCACTCGTATGTTATGTGAGCGTTCGGTATTAGTAGTGCATCGACGGCTTGGGATTCTATGGATAAGGTGAGAGATGCATCTTCAATATTTTGGTGATGGGCCAGTCTAGAGGACTTGAGGCCAGGTTTAGACCGCAGCTTAGGCTCGATAGTTTCAATTGTGTGAGCATGTGCTTTTGGACTTATATGTCCGGTAGTGTCCCTATGAGTGGAATTTATGGCTCGGTGAGTGGTTGGATGGCTATATGAAGAGTATGATGTGACTGTTGGGATTGTTCAGATGGTTTAACGAGAAGAGTGCTTGTGATGTGAAAAAGACTATTGGGTGCTTGATTTCTATCTTGATGTGTTGTACAGTCTCGAGTTATGATCGTGTTGAGGGATCTTTCATGTCGTTTATTTGTGGAGAAAAGTAGATTTATATGTGTAATGACCCGACCGGTCATTTTGCTTTCTAGATCCTCGTTCTCCAAATTAAGACTCCACGTATGTACTTTTACTGTTTTATGACTTGCGGGGATAGTTGGTTTGAGTTTGGAAGGGTTCGGGTTGAAATCGGAACACTTAGCTCTTTGATAGTGGCCTAAGGTGGCCAAGTTTGACTTGAGTCAACATTTTGAGTAAACGACCTCAGAATCAGGATTTGAAGGTTCCAAAAAGTTTGTATGATAATTTTGGACTTGGGCGTGTATTTGGATCGGGTGTCGGGTGATCCGGGAGCGTTTCGGCGATTAATGTGGAAAGTTGGTTCATTGAAGGTTTTTTAGTTCTTTAAATTTGGCTTGGAGTAGACTTTGGTGTTATCGAGGCCCGTTTGGGATTCCGAGCCTGAGAATAGTTCTGTATGGTGATTTATGACTTATACGCAAAATTTGGCGTCATTCCGAATTGATTTGATAGGAACCGGACACACGGAAGTGTTTTTTTAGAAGTTCTTGAGTTTCATGTTGAATTCATGCATTTTGGCATTTGATTTGTGATTCTAAATATTATTTTGGTATTTTGATCGTGTGAGCGAGTTTGTATGATATTTTTAGACTTGTGTGAATATTTGGTGTGGAGCCCCGAGATTTCGGGTGAGTTTCGAACACGGTTCAGAGTGTTTAGAAGAACTTCTGTTTTGTTGGTTTTGGTCTGGTGCTTCAGGTCTCACAAATGCAAGATTTTGTTCGCATTTGCGGACCTCGCATTTGAGGAAGGCTGCGCATTTGCGAGGTTGGGATGGCACTGGTGGGTTCGCATTTGCGAAGGAATTTATTGCATTTGCGATGTCACCTGGGCATAGCATTTTCCGCATTTGCGATTCTTTTTTTCGCTTTTGCGAGGTGCCCAGCTTCACATTTGCGAGCTTTTGTGTCATATTTGGGACTTAGGAAGAGTTGGTCAGGCTTTGCTTTTGCGATACCATTGTCGCATTTGCGACCATCATATTTGCGAACCTGATGTCGCAAATGCGACATCTGTGACTGGTGCAAGGGCTTTTATTACGGGACTTAGCCTCTTTTCCCTCATTTTCCACTTGGTCTTGGGCGATTTTGAGAGCATTTTGTGGGGGAGTTTCATCAACATCAAGAGGTAAGTGATCCCTATCAAATATTAAGTTAAACACACGGATTATGGGTATATTTAACATGAAATTAAGGGGAAAATTGTGATATTTTATTAGAACCTAGTGTTTGGTGAAAATAAGATTTGACCAAAAAATTGATTATGTAATTGGGAATAAATTATATATTTGAGTTCATGAGTTCATGGGTAACAATTATATTCGAAAATTTCCGGAATCAGGGCACGTGGGCCCGGGGTGAATTTTAGGAATCTTTCAAATTGGGTTGGGTAATTACTCTAATAGTTAAATTATGAACTTTTGAGCATATATTATTAGTTTATACGCCTTTTGGTTAGTTTCGGAGTCCTCGACATTGTTTGAGGAGTTTATATGAGGTTGAAGAGCAGGATTGAGAACTTGGAATCGGGGTAAGTCTCTTGCCTAACCTTGTAAAAGGGACTTATCCCCTTAGGTGTACTAATTGTTGTGTGCTACTTGTTGTGGGGAGCTACGTACGCTCGAGGTGACGAGAGTCCGTACGTAGCTATATTCATGATATGTCCGGGTAGACTTAGATTCATAGCATGCCTTTAATTGTGCTATTTATGCCTATCTTGCGTATTACTTTTCTTGAGTTTGATTGAGATCGAGGTCATTTTTAATAAAGATATCGGTTTAGCCTCTACTTTAGTAAAGTGGGGAAATATTTGATAAACTATAGATCCGTGTCTTCTCGTCTCGCACGTGCTTCTGTGTCGGCAGTGAAATAGATTACTCTTATGGGATCAGGACATTGCCTCGGTAGTGAAATAAAGTACTCTTATGGTATCGGGCCGTTCGCCTAGGCAATATGGTAACACTACTCTTATGGGATCGGGTTATTCGCCTCGGTTGGTTGGTAACACTATTCCTATGGGATCGGGTTATTCGCCTCGGCAGTACTAAGTACCACTATTCCTATGGGATTAGGTCGTTCGCCTCGACAACTTCGTGATTAATAATCGGAACTGGATTTGGTTTGGTAATAATTGAGTTAGCTCCTTCACAGTCGGTTATGATATGTTTAGTGATTTGATATAGACTCATGTGTGGATTTACTGTAGTTACTTTTATTTTCTTTGTTGCTACTTGTTGTACACTCACCATGTCTACTTTATATATTATTATTATTATTTAACCTCTAGTAAGTGTCAAGTCGACCCTCGTCACTACTTCTTCGAGGTTAGACTAGATACTTACTGGGTATGCATTATTTTCCGTACTCACGCTACCGCTGAATGTGCAGGTACTGAGACAGGTACTACCGATGGTCATGCGGGCGCGTAGCCGATCATCTACAAAGACTTAGTAGTGAGTTGCTTGCCTTGCTACGATCTGCAGCACCAGATATCCCTCTATCTCGTTTATTATTTCTGTCTATCACTTTCAGATAGTAGTTGTATTAGTTTCGTATATTCTCTAGATTGCTCATATACTTGTGGCGCCGGATTTTGGGATTTTTTAGCATTTATGTACTGTTGTACTTACCATTTCTATCACTACAGTGGATGTACTTATTATGCTGGTATTTTGTTAAGAAAAAAGTATGTAGAGTTGCATGAGATCTTACTTTTTTTTTCTTTTAAAAGGAAAACTTTTACTTTAAATGTTAAAAAGGGGTAAATAAATTGTAGTTTCACTTGTGGGCTTACCTAACGACGGCGTAAGGTGCCATCGCGACCTATTATGGGTTTTGGGTCATGACAACATGTCTTGTGGATGAGTACAGACTTAGGAAAATTAAGTGATTACGTAGTAATGGTGGCTGTGAAACGGTATAGAGAGATGTCAGTTTGACAAAAAGTAGGTGGGTTATCGCCTGCGGGGTAATCTACGGATATGTGATCCTTATGATGATTGTGTGGAGAGTTTCTTTCTACCAGTAGATTATATGTGTTACGATTTGAGTATGGAACGGTTGTGAAAGTTGACTTAACTCTTATGAGGATGAATGCGAGCTTCACAAATAATTTGAGGTATTTTATGATTTGTGTTACATGAGCTTATAAAGGATTTAGTTGGATTTCAGTACGAGATTATGGCAGTAATAGAGTATAGGTGTTGTGCGTTACCGGATGTTTTGTTCTGTGTATTTGAGCCAAGTAGGGGAGTCTACCATCGACAATTTGATTTCATGGTTGTGTGTTGTAATGGTTTCGGTGTGAGGCATACTTGTGAATCAGTTATGACTTGCAAAGGTTGAGATCGAGGATGACTCGAGTGAGGAGATTTTTGGATACTGGATATATTACACTTTATAGGTATATGGAAATCACGGGATGATTTTAGTTTGTTATTCGTCACGGATGTAGTGTGCATGGAGTAGGAATTCACTCGGTTGCTTAGAGGTGTGGATTACTTCTTTGGGTGTTGGTGTGCTAATGGAGCACTTGTCGTTCGTCTCGTTTGGGCGGCGCATTTGAGATTGGATAGGGTGGAGAACCCTCATAGAGGTTCTAATCGGTTCAAGATTCATATGTGGCATTTGAGAATTTTCCGGATTTATATATGGCTAAGATCTGAGATTTGCATTGGATAGTGCCAGGACTTGCAATACTTCTGTATCATTATGGATCCTACATTTCAGTATTAGAAAGGTAAAGGAAACAATTTTAGATTCACATAAAGTCTCTTCATAGTGGGTATATCGAATGCGATACTTTGAGTGTTTAAATGGGAATACGGTAGCTTATGGGCTTTAGGACGACGTGGTTTTATGCTAGGGTCTCGTGTGGTGAATTTTGGTTGAGGATCGTGGTATTATGGCTAGGAGAAGTGTCAACTTGAAGTCAATTCAGAAGTGACTCGGAGGAAATAAGACACCTTGTTAGTAGGTTAGATCAGTATGGTAATGGTATGCTCGGTTCTTTTGGTTTATATGATGAGGTGAGGCTTTACGAGTGTTTTTTGGCAATACTCTTGGATTTGGCTACATGCAAGTTTTGGTTGAGTTAGAAGGATTCAGTTCTGATAGCTTGGTTATGTGCAAATGGATTTTAAAGTATTCTCGATGGTTTCTACCACGGTTTGAGATAGATATTTCCTACCGACGTGAGGAGCATGTTGTGTATTGTAATTTTCTACTTCATGGGATCATGTGAAAGGTTCCTGGCTAATTGAGTATGTAGTTTGCTTGTGATTCAGAGTTGATAATGAGGTTCTCGTGTTTTCATATGATGGCCTAATAGAGGCGGTGCGTGGTGTGAGATTTGGATTTACATGTGCAAGTATACGATTCAGTTTCAAAAGGGAAGGTCATGAGTTTATGCAGCACAGGCAATTTTAGATGGTGAGAAAACAATTTTGGCACTATTTGGTATTACCTGAGAAGAGTGTACATTCAGAAGGCGCACTGAGTTTTGACTTACGGATGCTTCATTGGTATTGCGGTACTCGCCTAGTTGATCGGCTGCTAATATTCAATTTTTTGCTATGTGGCGCGAAAGAATTATAGAAGTATTCCTCGTGGGATGATCGTGCATGAGAAATGTATTATAAATTCGAGTGGTGGAGTTGGGATCAACTATGGTGATTCGTGTGTTCTATGGATTTGGAGACTGGAATTCTCAAAAGGAGATTGTTTCGTGGTTGTGGACTGTGAAGATGTGGCCAAAGTTAGCCAGATGGTAGTATGTGCTATGGTTAGGTCATTGTGGACTTTCGGAGGGTTATTTATCTATTTGTGGATGACCAGGGTTGATTTGGGGGCTCAATGGTAGGCCTAATGAGGATGTGTATTCTACATCGTGTCAGATTGGTTGACTCGGTACTGCTATTGTTGAGTGATGTGCGATTCGGTTAGAATTGATCTTATTTGTATCTGATATGTTCTATGTGTTACTCTTCTACGCTACAATGGGTTGTGATCTGTTAATTACTTGCACATTAGACGCGTTTATATTTAGGTCGTGCGGTGAAATTCCAGCGAGATGGTTATTGGGGTGTTCAATGGCTGATTGTCCCTTGGTTATGGTCTTTCCTATTGGTGGAATATTGTGCTATCCATTTCTCCATGGTTATGATCATGCACTTTGTGTATTTGATATCGAATTGCATGTGGTTATTGATTTAGAGCATTATGTCTTGAGGTATTTCATATGGATCGGTGTTTAGGTGGGGCCACGCATTGCAGTGGGGTTATGTTGGGATATGATCATTGTGATAGATTCGTGTATCTTGGTTCTACTTTGTGTGATGGGTTCGTAGCATTACGTTTGTGGTGGTACTTGTTGAGTTTGCCGAACGGTTCTCTCATTTGAGTTATTTTCCATATTTGGGTACATTTGAATTGTTGCTTGTTGGTGCACAGATTGCACGTTTTTGACATTAGGTAGTATTGGTATTGCATGTCAATAGAATAGTTGTGTTTGATGAGATAAGGTCATTGGACCTAGAATGGATACTATTGGATTTGATTACGGTATGTTTGGAAGAATAATATCGGAAGTCGGCTAAGAATTTGGTTTGGTTCTTGTCGGACGAATGAGAGAGCTTCATGACTTGTTGATCTGATGAGAAGTTGTGAGTTTCTGCGTGTTTCTTTCATCATCGGCAGTGTACGAAAGTTTTGAACAGGTTTTATTTGATATGAGGTTTATTATCGGTATTGAATTTGTTTTGAGCAGCTATTGTGATCGGAAATTATTGCTACTAGTATGCAAGTTATGTGGTATATCATGTGATTACATCTTGGGTTATGGATATAACCTGATACATCTTGTTCAAACTTATACAGTGTGTAGGTGCGAGATTCGGGTCTTGTAAGAAATTTCGGATGTTGGAAATTGGGTTCTAAGGCTTACGGACTAAGGTTAAAGTAATGATCTTCAGTGATATTGTGTTGTCAGGCATACATGGATTAGGGTGACGTGGGATCCCCCCCCCCCCGGGGGTATGTGCATGGTTAGGTTACACGGCTATTTGATGCCTTTGGAATGACTCTAGGTACGTTCGAGGACGAATGTAGTCGGGGAGAATGTAACGACCCGACCAGTCGTTTTGAGCATTTGCATTTTATTCAGCCGTTTGAAGTCTTGAATAGCTTCATATGATGTATTATGACTTGTGTGAATCGTCGGTTTTGGTTTGCAGATTAATCGGAATTGATTTGGGAGAAAGATTCTCAACTAGGAAGCTTTAAGTTGGAAGAGTTGACCAAGTTTGACTTTTGAGCGTTTGATATCGGATCATAGTTTTTATGGTTCCGTTAGGCCCGGATGGCGATTTTGGACTTGGGGGTATGCCTGAATTTGCATTTGGATGTTCCTTGAAGGTTTCGGCACTATTTGGCTAGTGTTGGCAATTTGAAGGTTTGGAATGTTTATAAGTTTGACCGGGAGTTGACTTTGATAATATCGGGTTCGGATTGTGGTTTCGGGAATTGGAATAGCTTCGTTATGTCATTTGGTACTTGTGTACAAAATTTGAGTTCATTCCGAGTTGATTTGATAAGGTTAGGCGCGAGTTTTGGAAGTTGAAAGATTCAAAGTTCATTAAGTTCGATTTGAGGCGCGACTCATGATTTTGATGTTAATATGTGTGATTTGAGGCATCGAGTAGGTCTGTAATATGTTTTGAGACTTGTTGGTATGTTCGGACGGGGTCCCGAGGGACTCGGGTGAGTTTCGGGGTAGTTTCAGATAATTTCTAAGCTATTTTTAGCTGCTGTTTTTTTGCTACAGCAGTGTGCATCGCGACCGCGGACTTTGGGTCATGTTCGCGAAGAGCAAAATGGGAAAAAGGGGCCTGTGAACGCGTTCGCAGAGAGATCTTCGCATTCGCGAAGAAGAAATTATGTTGTCACTAGGCCAACTTTGGAAGTTTATATCTTGCAATCTATAAGAAATTTGGAGATGATCCAAAAACAAATGTTGTAGCCCTTGGTGTATAGTTTTTAGAAAATCAAATTGTTTATCATTTGGAGTTATGTAGAAACATTATGGCTATTATACTAGAGGCTATCTGGAAGAGTTGGGCAAGCTTGCTGGAGTTTGTTCATCGCGATCGCGAGGGAATGGTTGTGATCGCGAAGTGTAAAAATTGAGCTGCAATTTTTTTTGATGCGATCGCGATGTTGGGGACCACGATCGCGAAGAGGGACCCCTGGTAGTGCATTAAAGCATCAAATTTCGGGATTTTAAGTTCATTTTACCGTATTTTGAGATATGGAGCTCGGATTTAGACGATTTGTGAGGCAATTTTCACCACATGGAATGGGGAAAGTATTTTCTACTCGGTATTGATTTTAGTTCATAATTCCATCTTCATTTTTTGCATTTGGTTGATGATTTTAAAAGAGAAATTGGGGATTTTTGTCTAAAATTTCATAAAGTGAAATTTTGAGTTTTGAATATCGATTCAGAGTCGGATTTGAGTAAAATTTATATGGTTGGACTCGTAATTTAATGAGTTGTCAGATTTTATGAGTTTTGCTGGGTTCCGAGATGCGGGACCGGGTTTGACTTTTTGGTTGAATTTGGTCTTTTGGTTAAAGATTCGACCTTTATCGATTGGGTTTGTTTCCTTAGCATTATTTGATGTATTTGAGTTTCTTTGGCTAGTTTTAAGTCGTTCAGAGGTTGATGCGCACAGGAAGGCATTTCTAGAGTATTGTTCGGCTTGCTCGATATTGGATTTGGTTTGTTCGAGGTAAGTAACATATCTAAACTTGGATTTGAGGGTATTTAACTCTGGGAACTATGTTATAAGAGATGTATTAAGGTGACGCATATGCTAGGTGACGAGCGTGTGGGCGTGCACCGAGGAAATCATGATTTTAGTCAACTATTAGACTATGACCGAACTTGTTTTGATTTTATATCCTGTTACCTCTATGTTCTCCATACTTATTTGATTATATATATGAGTTGTGAATCATGTTAAAAATCATGTTTAGGCTATATTCTTACTCTATTGAGACCCACCGAGGTCATTTCTACTGTTGAGTTATTTGTTTACATTACAATCACGCACTCATTCATATTCATCATCTGCATATCATATCTAAGTCTCTGTTATTAATTGTTGTCCCATCATGTTATCATTGTTTGGGATGAGTGGCATGAAATTTGTGAGCCCGAAAGACTAGAGATATTGGTGATTGAGAGAGGCCGAGGGCCTGATTGTGAGTGATGATTATGGGATCGGGCTGCATTTTGCAGCAGACTTTATTGATTCATGATGGGATCGGGCTGCATGCCGCAACATGTCATATTGGCTTATAGTAGCGCTTGGGCAGGATCCGCCCCTGCGGAGTCTGACATACCAGTAGTGAACGCAGGTACCGATGAGTGCGAGTGCCGAGTGATTGGGAGGTGCCGAGTGATTGAGAGTGTTGAGTGATTGGGATGTGCTGAGTGATTGAGCGTGCTGAGTGAGGTTGAATACTCTGAGAGTATGAGCACATGAGTTTATCACTGTGGTGCATTACATTTGATATGCATATCTGGCATGTAGGCATAGAGATGCATTTCCTCATGCTATACGGTATTGTGACATTTATTACTTCTCATATACATTGACATGTAGGCATAGAGATGTACTTTCCTCGTGCTATTTGATAATGGAGCATCTTATCTGTTGTTGAAAGTTTTTGGGAAAAATCACATTTTTCTGACATACTCACATTTTGGTGACTTCGGTGAAAGATTTGGGTTTTACTGCTATACCTATAACGACCCGATCGGTCATTTTACTTGCTAAAACCCTGTTCCCCTAAATAAGACTTTTCGTACTTTCTTTTACTGATTTATGACTTGCGGGGATGGTTGGTTTGGGATTTAGAAGAGCTTGAGTTGAAATCAGAACACTTGATTCCTTAAGGTTGGCTTGAAAGGACAAGTTTGACTTCGGTCAATATTTTGAGTAAACGACATCGGAATCGAGATTTGACGGTTCCAATAGGTTCGTATGGTGATTTAGGACTTGAGCGTATGTTCGGATTTGATTTTGGATGAACCGGGGGCGTTTTGACGCCTAATAGTGAAAGTTGGTTCTTGAAGGTTTTAGAAGTTCTTTAAATTTTGTTTGGAGTGTATTTTAGTGATATCGAGGTCCAAATGAAATTCCGAGATCGGGAATAGCTCCTTAATGTAATTTAAGACCTGCAAGCAAAGTTTGGTGTCAATCCGAGTAGTCTAAGTACGTTTCGGCGCATTTTGAGTGAATAGAAGAACTTGAAGTTCATAAGTTTGATTCAATTGGTTTTGAGGTGTGATTCTTAGTTTTAATGTTGTTTCGGGCATTCCGAGAGTTTGAGCGAGTCCGTTTTATGATTCTAAAAGTGTTGATATGTTCGGGCGGGGCCCCGGGGTCCCCGAATGTCAATCGGACGAGGCTCAGACCAAGTTGAGAGCTTGGGGCAATAGCTGAAGCTCCCAGATCTGTCATAATCGCACCTGCGCTTGGTCAGCCGCAGGTGCGAGCCACTAGCCGCAGAAGCGAGAAATGGAGGGCAGCCCACAATCCGCAGATGCGGAAGATTGGGCGCACCTGCGTGAGCGCAGGTGCGAGAGGCATGGTCGCAGGTGCGGCTACGCTCGCAGAAGCAGCCCTTCTTGTACGCAGATACGGAGCCTGACCAGATGAGGGAAAGGCACACCTGCAAGGCATTTGCCGTAGGTGCGGCCCAAAGCACCGCAGGTACGAAAGTCGCTGGGCAGTGAGGGCTCATTTAATACGGACTTAGGCCATTATTATCACATTTTCTCTCACTCTTGGGCGATTTGAGAGCTTTGAAGGAGGGGATTTAGACCTAGCTTTGTGAGATAAGTAATTTCTACTTAATGTGAGTTAAATACATAGTTTATGGGTAGATTATAACATGTAAATTAGTGAAAATCATGGGTTTAGGTGAAAACCTAGGTTTTTGATAAAAATGAGATTTAACCACGAAATATGTTATGGAATTCAGTAAAAATCATATATTCATGTTCCTAAGGTTATGGATAACAACCTTCTTTAACAAATTTTGGAATCCGAGCATGTGGGCCCGGGGGTGAATTTTAGGAATCTTGCAATTTTGGTTGGGTAATCACTTTAATAGTGGAGATATGAACTTTTGAGAAATAGATTGAACGATTTATATTATGTTTGGCTAGTTCCAAGTCGTTTGGCATCAAATTTGGAGGTTTGAGCGCATTCTTAAATTGGGAAGTAAGCTTTGAGACGAGGTAAATCTCTTTTCTAACCTTGTAAGAGGGAACTTACCCCATAGGTGAACTTAATTAATATGTGTTGTTATTTGTGGGGGCTACGTACACACGAAGTTATGAGAGTCCGTACGTAGCTACTATTCTTGTTTATGTCCGGGTAGTTTTAGGTTTACCACATGCTTGTTGACACCGTTATTTGATCATAATTGTTAATTGTATCAAATGGAACTGAGTTGAGGATTTTTATGGATTTAAAACCTACAAGTAGAATTGTTTTTATTTTGAAAAGAATCAAGGAAGAGCTATGATTTATTGATAAATTTATATTTGACCGCGTCGCATGTATGATTCGAGAGCGGGGTAATAGATGCATCTATGGTTCGCGCTGTTCGACCCTCGGCAGTGCACAGTTTATATTTATGTTGGACTTTGATCAGTGTTGGCTTGCCTAACAATGGTGTTGGGCACCATCACGGCCTAAGATGGAATTGGGTCGTGACAATATGGTACCAGAGCACTAGGTTTAGTAGGTCTCACAAGTTATGGGCAGACCTAGTAGAGTCTTGTGGATCGGTGCGAAAATGTCTGTACGTATCTGCGAGAGGCTATAGGGTGTTAGGAAATTACTCTTCATTCATCTCCTATCGTGTAGTTGGTGGTATACTAAAACCTTTTCTCTCATTCTCTCACATATGGCGAGGACGCGTACGGCGGACATTCCATACCCGGGAGGAGCTGCTCCCCCCGTTGCTAGAGGCCGAGGCATTAGCCGGGGGAGGGCACCGGCCCAAGGTAGGGGACGAGGGAGTCCCAGAGCTGCCTCGATAGCACCACCAGTGGATCCAGTAGAGGATCCCATCATTGAGGAGCAGGGCGAGGTTCCTGCCACAGAGCCAGCCCCGGTAGATTTCATGTCAGCACCGGGTTTTTAGGAGGTCATGGGCCGTATGTTGCGGTTCATGGACACTATGACTCAAGCTGGTTTATTTCCAGCAGACCCAGCCACATATCAGGCGGGAGGGGGAGCGCAGACCCCTACTGCCCAGGCTCCGGGGCATGCATTTGCAGTATATCAGACTCCGAGTACACTACCCGTGGGCGGAGCCCAACCAGTTACAGCGGTTGCATCTGAGCCTAGACCAGTTGCGGACGGTGATCCGCAGAAGCTATTGGACAGATGGACTATGCTACACCCTCCTATCTTCGGGGGCGAGCGGCATGAGGATCCCCAGGACTTCATTGATCGGTGCAGGGACAGACTACACAACATGAGGATATTGGAGTCCCAAGGGGTGGATTTCACTACTTTCTAGCTGGAGGGCAGGGCCCATAGATGGTCGCAGTCTTATCTTCTTGGCAGACCAGCAGGTTCTCCTCCCATAACTTGGGACCAGTTTACACAGCTTTTCTTGGATAGGTATATTCCACCCTCTCAGAGGGAATAATTGCGAGGTCAGTTCGAGCAGCTCGAGCAGGGTCAGATGTCAGTGACCGATTATAAGGCGAGGTTCTCTAAGTTGTCTCGCCACGTACTTATGATACTTCCTACCGACGCAGAGAGACTGCGGAGATTTGTTGCGGGGTTGCACCCCGGTATTCGGGCTAGTATGGCCCGGGAGGTTGAGATGGGTACTGATTATCAACTAGTAATGGAGATTGCTCGGAGGATTGAGGGCTACCGCTAGAGGGGTAGAGAGCAGATGCAGCAGGACAAGAGGACCCGTTTCTCTGGAGAGTTTAGAGGTGCCCTGGCCAGGGGTAGAGGTCAGTTTGGGAGGGGTCAGCCTAGCAGGCCCACATATCCAGCACCATTACCTCCTCAGGGTGCTCCAGCACGACCCTATTTTAGTGCTATGTAAGAGAGCTCTTATCGCCCACCAGCTCATCAGGGTTCTTCCAATGCCTATTTAGTGCCATGACGGAGAGTTCATACCGCCCACCAGCCATCCAGGGTTCTTCTAGTGGGTATTCAGGCCATTAGGGCCAGACTTCGGGGCAGCAGTCTATAGTACCAAGAGGTTGTTACGAGTGTGAAGATCCGGGTCACATGAAGAGAACCTGTCCCAGACTACGGGGCAAGGCAGTACAGCAGGGTAATCAACCCATGATTGCAGCACCAGCCGTCCGACCGCCCAGAGGTGGGGAACATGCGGGTAGGGGCCATCCTAGAGGTGGAGGCCAGGTAGGGGGAGGTCAGCCAGTTATTGTTTAGCCAGGTGGAGGCCAGTCAGCCGGCGCTCCAGCTAGATTCTATGAATTTTCGGCCAGACCAGATGCAGCGGCCTCAGATTCCGTGATCACAAGTATTATTTCTGTCTGCGGTAGGGATGCTTCAGTATTATTTGATACAGGGTCTACTTATTCATATGTATCATCTCTGTTTGCTCATTTCCTGGATATTCCTTGTGAGTCCTTGGGTACTGCTATTTATGTGTCCACTCCTGTGGGCGATTCTATGGTTGTGGATCGGATCTATCAGTCTTGTGTGGTCGCATTATATGGTTACGAGACTAGATTGGACCTTCTGTTACTTGATATGACCAACTTTGAGGTCATCCTAGGCATGGACTGGTTATCCCTATATCATGCTATCCTTGATTGTCATGCCAAGACTATTACCTTAGCAATGCCAAAGTTGCCTAGATTGGAGTGGAAGGGTTCGTCTGTCAGTACATCTAGTCGGGTTATCTCTTTCCTGAAGGCTCGACATATGGTCGAGAAGGGTTGTTTGGCTTTTCTAGCCTATGTTCGGGATACCACCGCAGAGTCTTCGACGATTGATTCAGTGCCAGTAGTCTGGTAGTTCGCCGATGTGTTTCCTTCTGACCTTCCAAGCATGCCACCAGATCGTGATATTGATTTCTGTATTAACTTGGCTCCAGGAACTCAGCCTATATCCATCCCACCGTATGGTATGGCTCCGAAAGAATTGAAGGAGTTGAAGGAACAACTTGAGGAGTTGCTAGCGAAGGGGTTTGTCAGGCCGAGTGTATCACCTTGGGGAGCACAGTAAATAAGAAGGATGGGACTATGCAGTTGTGCATTGATTACTGCCAGTTGAATAAAGTCACCATTAAGAACAAGTACTCGTTGTCGCGTATTGATGATTTGGTTGACCAGTTGCAGGGTGCTAGGGTGTTTTCTAAGATCGACTTGTGATCGGGATACCATCAGTTGAAGATTCGGGACTCAGATGTTCCGAAGACTACCTTCCGTACTATATATGGCCATTATGAGTTTCTAGTGATGTCCTTCGGCCTGACTAATGCCCCAGCGGCATTTATGGATTTGATGAACAGGGTGTTCAGGCCTTATATCGATTCCTTTGTTATTGTCTTCATTGATGACATCTTGATTTACTCGCGTAGCCTGGGGGAGCACGAGCAGCATTTGAGAGTGGGGCTTCAGACCTTGCGAGAACAGAAGCTACATGCTAAGTTCTCCAAGTATGAGTTTTGGCTAGAGTCTGTGGCATTCTTGGGGAATATTATATCAGGAGAAGGTATTAAGGTGGATCCCAAGAAGATTGAGGCAGTTCAGAGTTGGCCTCATCCTGCTTCAGTGACCGAGATCAGGAGTTTCCTGGGGTTAGCAGGTTATTATTCCCTGTTTGTGCAGAGTTTCTCATCCATTGTAGCACTTCTGACTAGATTGACCCAAAAGGGTGCTCCATTCCGTTGGTCCGATGATTGTGAGGCGAGCTTCCAGAAGCTCAAGACAGCTTTGACTACAGCACCGGTTCAAGTGTTGCCTTACGGCTCGGGGATGTATACGGTATATTACGATGCTTCACGCGTTGGCTTGGGTTGTGTATTGATGCAGGAGGGGCGAGTTATTGCATATGCTTCACGTCAACTGAATATTCATGAGAAGAATTACTCTGTGCACGATCTAGAGTTAGCCGCGATTGTTCATGCTCTTAAGATATGGAGGCATTATCTGTATGGGGTGTCATGTGAGGTTTATACTGATCATCGCAGCTTAAAGCATTTGTTCAATAAAAGGATCTTAAGTTAAGGCAGCGTAGATGGCTCAAGTTACTGAAGGATTATGACATCACCATTCTTTATCATCCGAGCAAGTCAAATGTGGTCGCGGATGCCTTAAGCAGAAAGGCAGAGAGTATGGGTAGCTTAGCATTCATTTCAGCAGGGGAGAGGCCACTAGCTTTGGACATTCAGTCCTTGGCTAACAGACTTGTGAGGTTGGATATTTTAGAGCCCAGTCGGGTTCTTGCATGTGTTGTTTCCCAGTCTTCAATATTGGGGCAGATCATGGCTCGACAGTTTGATGACCCACATTTGGTAGTTCTTAGAGAAACGGTACTGCAGGGTAGTGTTAAGGAGGTTTCTATTGGCGATGATGGTGTTCTGTGACTCCAGGGTCGTCTATATGTTCCTAATGTCGATGGCTTGAGAGAGAGGATTCTAGAGGAGGCACACAGTTCTCGGTATTCTATTCATCCGGGTGATACGAAGATGTATCGTGACCTGAGACAGCATTATTGGTGGTGGCGGATAAAGAAAGACATAGTTGAGTATGTAGCTAGGTGCCTAAATTGCCAGCAGGTTAAGTATGAGCACCAGAGGCCAAGTGGCTTGCTCCAGCAGATGATTATACCAAAGTGGAAATGGGAACGCATTACTATGGACTTCGTAGTTGGGTTGCCGCGGACCTTGCAAAAATTCGATGCAGTTTGGGTCATTGTTGACAGGTTGACCAAGTCAGCACACTTCATTCCAATTGCAACTACTTATACTTCAGAGAGGTTGGCCCAAATTTATATTCGGGAGATAGTTCAGCTGCATGGTATGCCTGTTTCCATCATATCAGACAGAGGCCCTCAGTTCACTTCGCATTTCTGGAGAGCCGTACAGAGTGAGTTGGGGACCCGTGTAGAGCTCAGCACTGCGTTTCATCCACAGACCGACGAGCAGTCAGAGCGGACAGTCCAGATCTTAGAGGACATGCTCAGAGAATGTGTGATTGACTTTGGGAGACATCAGTTCTTGCCTTTGCCGAGTTTGCTTACAACAACAGTTATCAGTCCAGCATCTAGATGGCTCAATTTGAGGCTTTATATGGTCGATAGTGTCGTTCTCCCATCGGGTGGTTTGACCCCGGCGAGGCTAGGTTATATGGTACTGATTTGGTAAAGGATGCCATAGAAAAGGTAAAGTTGATTTAGGAGCGACTTCACATAGCACAGTCCAGACAGAAGAGTTACGCTGATCAGAAGGCGCACGATGTATCATTTATGGTCGTCGAGAAGGTTCTCTTAAAGGTCTCGACGATGAAGGGTATTATGAGATTCGAAAAGAAGGGCAAGTTGAGCTCAAGGTTTATAGGCCCATTTGAGGTATTGAGGCGAGTTGGGGAGGTTGCTTATGAGCTTGCTTTACCTCCCAGCCTATCAGGGGTTCATCCAGTTTTTCACGTGTCTATGCTCCGTAGATATCATGCCGACTTGTCACATGTGTTAGATTTCATCACTATTCAGTTAGATGAGAGCTTGGGTTATGAAGAGGAGCCAGTTGCTATTATTGCTAGACAGGACCGCCAGTTGAGATCCAAGAGGATTTTTGCGGTAAAGGTTCAGTGGAGGGGACAACCAGTCAAGGAGGTGACCTGAGAGTCCGAGGAGGACATGGGGAGCAGATATCCGCACTTATTCAGCACTTCAGGTATGAATCTAAACCCGTTCGAGGACGAACGTTTGTTTAAGAGGTGGAGAATACAATGACCCGACCGGTCATTTTACTTGCTAGAACCTAGTTTCCCTAAATAAGACTTCCCTTACTTGCTTTTACTAATTTATGACTTGCGGGGATGGTTGGTTCGGGATTGAGAAGAGCTTGGGTTGAAATCGGAACACTTGGTTCCTTAAGATTGGCTTGAAAGGCCAAGTTTGACTTTGGTCAACATTTTGTGTAAACGACCTCGGAATCGGGATTTGACGGTTCCAATAAGTTCGTATGGTGATTTCGGACTTGGGCGTATGTTCGGAATGGGTTTTGGATGACCCGGGAGCATTTTGGCGCCTAATAGTGAAAGTTGGTTCTTGAAGATTTTAAAAGTTCTTTAAATTTGGGTTGGAGTATATTTTGGTGATATCGAGGTCCAAACGGAATTCCAAGACCTGGAATAGTTCCGTAATGTAATTTAAGAGTTGCACGCAAAGTTTGGTGTCAATCTGAGTAGTCTAAGTATGTTTCGGCGCATTTTGAGTGAATAGAAGAACTTGAAGTTCATAAGTTTGATTCAATTAGTTTTTGGGTGTGATTCTTAGTTTTAATGTTGTTTCGGGCGTTCCGAGAGTTCGAGCGAGTCTTTTTTATGATTCTAAACTTGTTGGTATGTTCGGGCGGGGGCCCGGGGGCCCCGAGTGTCAATCGGACGAGGCTCGGACCAAGTTGGGAGCTTGGGGCAATGGCTGAAGCTCCCAGATCTGTCATAATCGCACCTGCGCTTGGTCATCCGCAGGTGCGGGCTCGCAGGTGTGAGCCACGAGCCGCAGAAGCGAGAAATGGAAGGCAGCCCAGAATTCGCAGATACGGAAGATTGGGCGCACCTGCATGAGCGCAGGTGCGAGAGACATGGTCGCAGGTGCGGCTAGGCTCGCAGAAGCAGCCCTTCTTGTACGCAGATGCGGAGCCTGACCAGATGAGGGAAAGGCGCACCTGCGAGGCATTTGCCGCAGGTGCGAAAGTCACTAGGCAGTGAGGGTTCATTTAATACGGACTTAGGCCATTTTTATCGTTATTTTCTCTCACTCTTGGGCGATTTGAGAGCTTTGAAGGAGGGGATTTTGACCTAGCTTTGTGAGGTAAGTAATTTCTACTTAATGTGAGTTAAATACATAGTTTATGGATAGATTATAATATGTAAATTAGTAAAAATCATGGGTTTAGGTGAAAATCTATATTTTTGATAAAAATGAGATTTAACTACGAATTTTATTATGGAATTCAGTAAAAATCATATATTCATGTTCCTAAGGTTATGGGTAACAACCTTCTTTAAAAATTTTCGGAATCCGAGCATGTGGGCTTGGGAGTGAATTTTAGGAATGTTGTAATTTTGGTTGGGTAATCACTTTAATAGTGGAGATATGAACTTTTGAGCAATAGATTGATCGATTTATATTATGTTTGGCTAGTTCCGAGTCGTTTGGCATCAAATTTGGAGGTTTGAGCGCATTCTTGAATTGGGAAGTAAGCTTTGAGACGGGGTAAGTCTCTTTTCTAACCTTGTTAGAGGGAACTTACCCCATAGGTGAACTTAATTAATATGTGTTGTTATTTGTGGGGGCTATGTACGCACGAAGTGACGAGAGTCCGTACGTAGCTACTGTTCATATTTATGTCCGAGTAGTTTTAGGTTTACACCATGCTTGTGGACACCGTTATTTGATCATAATTGTTAACTGTATCAAATGGAACTGAGTTGAGGATTTTTATGGATTTAAAAGCTCCAAGTCGAATTGTTTTTATTTTGAAAAGAATCAAGGAAGAGTTATGATTTATTGATAAATTTATATTTGACCGCGTCGCATGTATGATTCGCGAGCGGGGTAATAGATGCATTTATGGTTCGCGTCGTTCGACCCTTGAAGTGCACAATTTACATTTATGTTGGATCGTGTCGAACATCCTCGGTGGTATTCGTGTGTGATAATAAAACTGGAAGTTCCTTTCATAATCGGTATAAATTCATTGTTTGTGTGATCATATGTTTTAAAGGAAGGAAGTGATTCAAGCTCTTAAATATTTCTGAAGACTTGCTCAGTTATTTCTTGTTCCGAGTCTTATTGATGTATATCATGCTTAAATTAGAATTTCATATTATCATGTTATTGGCCCTAGTAAGTGTCGGAGTCGACCCCTCGTCACTACTTCTTCGAGGTTAGGCTAGATACTTACTGGGTACATATTATTTATATACTCAAGCTACACTTATGTACTTAATTGTACAGGATCTGAGGAAGGTGCATCTGGTTACCAGTCTGGTGCGCAGATTTGATCCCCATCTCGAGATTTCACAGTGAGCTATCTTCCTAGCCGTTCTGAGTTGCTGGAGTCTCCCTTATGTTTTATTTTGTTTCTGTCTATTTTATTTCAGACAGTAGGCTAGTGTTCTTTTATATATTCTACTAGATTGCCCACATACTTGTGACACCAGGTCTTGGCACATATACTAATAAACTTATAATTTTGGTTATACTTACATGATTTCGACTTGTACTCGTTTGCTTCCGTTTAATTATGTCACATTGGCAAATTTCTAAATCTCTTTAAAAATAAGGAAATGATATCTACTTAGTATTTTATTTAAACGGGAAACCATTACTTTGATCAGTGTTGGCTTGCTTAACAATGGTGTTGGGCGCCATCGCGGTCTAAGATAAAATTGGGTCGTGACAATACCTGAAAAGCATGCCTATTTTCCGTAACTATGAATGAGCTCAGCATCATATTTTTGAGTATTACTTGTAATGTTTCATTATATTATTACGAGTTGTTCTTAGGTGTTGGTGTTGGACTCTGACAGTTGTCCAAGCTTGTCTCAGCTTTCAACCAAAGGTTAGGTTTGTTACTTATTGAGTACATGGGGTCGGTTGTACGCATACTATACTTCTGCACCTTGCGTGCAGATTTTGGAGATGATATTGATGTGTATGGCGGGAGCTGGCATTGAAGATTTACCTGCGTTTCGGTTGTAGCTGCCTCTTGTTCATGGTAGATTTAGATTTACAAAAAATTATTTACGTGCATTTCAAACATATGATGTATTTATTTCGTACTAATTTTGTAAACTCTAAATCTTAGAAGCTCATGATTTGTACTACCAATTCTTGGAATTTTTGTATAAAAGTTCAGTTATTCATTATTTATTTTCTCAGTAGATCTCCTTGAGTTAGATTATTGATAAATTGGCTTACCTAGCAGGTTGGGTTAGGTGCCATCACGACTAGTTGAATTTTGGGTCATGACAAGAACCCAGTAACTTAAGGTAATTAAAATCCCGAACTCATAAGTCTAAAATCCTAACTCCGCCTCTGAGTGTGATATTCACTTTGGAACAAGGCCGTAAGTTTTCGCCAAAGTCCTAGTCACACTATTAAGAGTAGAGGAATTTTAATAAAACACTATAGTTTAAAGCCTAATTACCATATATGTAACTATAGTTTGCCTAATTACTATTCTTAGCTATTGTTCAATTGTTACCAGCTTGTATCACTTATATTCAGACGCGCAACGAATACAACATGTGTCAACTGTATCCCTTCGCGCATGGAATACAACTCGTATCAATTGTATTTGTTCGCGCAACGAATACAATAAATGTGAAATATATGAATGTATACAAAGGATACAACCTGTATGGATTGTATTCATTCGCGCAACGAATACACCCAAGGCGAAATAGAGAAATACAAAAAAAAATAGAATGCCCTCGTTGAGAGTCAAACTCAAGACCTTCGCTTACTAAGTGGTGGTCTAACCAACTGAGCTACGAGAGCTTGTTGCTCTCTTGTTTCAGTTCAAAATAATTGATCTCTTATTTCAATACTTTCAGACGTGGATTTTCTATAAAATTTACATATAGCTACAAATAGTAATTTTTTGAAAGTACAACTAGGGCTGTGCATTTGGTAAATACCGAATACCATACCGAAACCAAAAATTTTAGTATTCGGTATTTTGGTATTTGATTTGAGTTTTTAAAAATAATTGGTATTAGGTACGGTATTTGGTATTTTAAAATAAAATACCTAAATACGGATACCGTACTAAAATATATATTATATTACACAATACACATATTATTAAATATAACATAAATATAAAAATTCTAAAATTTTACTTTTCTTTATTGTCTAAGTTTATCAATTAACTCTAAGCAAGAAACAAGACATTTTCAATGATCAAATTTATTCATTTATGTATAATTTTCTCTCTATGGGTTGATACTTGATGGTTTTGGACAAAACTTTTATCAACAAACGTTTTTATTTTTGTACTTTTGAGTACTTTAATTAAGAATATTACAGTCTATGGCTTTATGCACTAGTTAGTATTCAAATCGAATAAACCGAAATTACCGAACCGAATAAACTGAAATTGAAAGGAGAAAAATCAAAACATACCGAATTTAATTAGGTATAATATTGGTATAGCATTTTAAGAAACCGAATAGCGAAAATACTGAACCAAAATGTCTAAGTACCGTACCGTACCAACCGACAAATACTCCTAAATACATCTACGAATAGTAAATACAGTGTATATGTTTGTTGTGTCGCGTAATTTTTCCTTATCCTACACCTTATATGTAACATATTTTTCTTATAAACTAAGAATGTGAAACTTTGTTTGTAAACTCAATAATCTCTCTCGAACTAAATTCCACATGGTCCATCACCAAGCCCCTTGAACTAAGTTTTGCATAGCCCATCACCATGAGTCATGGGCTTATCTAGAGATTAACCGTGTGCCACCTACAACATCCTGAGTATTTATGATCTCCAAAGCTCACAAGCTAGCTACTTCTTTGTGTGTGTTTATCTCCTAGCTCCGGGTAAAGGCAGTAAACTGAGCCCCGTGCCATCACACTGCCATCTCCTTACTCATCTCGTTGAACCATTAGCTCTTAGTCAATTGTTGGCCTAAGCTAGTCATAGACATTCTTAATAGGGGCAGAGCTATAGCAGTGGGTGCGGGTTCGGGCGAACCTAGTGACTTTTTTCGAAACCCTATATTTATATTGAAATATTTACTAAATCTATATAAATATATACTGCTGAACCTAGTAACAAAAGGGGTCTTGGTTCAACGGTAAGGGATGTGGGTTCGCTGGGAAAGATAGGGGTTCAATTCCTGCTGAAAGAAGTGTTTTAATTTAAAATTTAGAACTCACACACTTCGAATCCTAGCTCCGCCTCTGATTCTTAACTTGGTTTGATATCGTTAACTTTGGATCGAGACCGCGTAATTTTTCTAAAGGATCTTACACCATTAAGAGTAATTTGCACCTTACATATAGCTTAGCTTCTTTTTCTTATTAACTATAGGCACCCGCACACCTAACTCATATAACAACCTATTACACAGATCTCACTGCTTGGAGAAAAATGTGAAGTGTTATATAAGGCAGATTGCAGGTTCATATACCCTTTTTTGTTTTTTTGTTCTATACATCATCCCCCTACGTAAACTTCTTGCATTGTGTGACATGCATATTATCAGCATGAAATCACTCACATCACTATCACACTTTACCATGCCTTCCTCCAACATATATTATTTGAGAGTACATCTTTACCAACCAACATAGGATTTATGGCTTTGCTTTCTCTTCCACCTATGCATATATGTCTTGTTCTGATTAAAGCTTATTTAGTGATTGAAGATTAAAGTTTGATGTGTATGTATGTTCTCAAAAGAGTACTTACTAAAGGAAGAAAAGTTGCTTCCTTCAGACAGCAAAGCATGCAGCTGTTAGGTTGAATGAGCCAAAGTTAAAAGTTGAGTTACTGTAATTTCTCATCCAAAAAAAGGACAGTTTTGCTTGTCTTTCAACAAGCAAATCAGTATTTTTAAATTTAAAAAAAAAAATGTTTTGCAAAAGATAGATGTAAATTGCTAACCTATAAATGCCACTTGTCAATATTTAGGAAAAGCCAAATTCAAACAAATTAACTAGTGCGGTTTACTTTAGTGGTTGTTCATATTGACCATCAACTAATTAATACATATTGATCTAGATTTGAATCGTGTTAAATAAATGAAAAGGGGGATTAATCCTATGAAGATGGGGCAAAATCAAGAGAAACTATTAATCATAATGAGTTTTTGTAGAACCATTCATGATACCTCGATTCCCAAATATATGTTTTGATCTGAATTTTAAACATGGATTAATTGAACTTGTTTGACTTAGTTAATTTGAGTCGTTAAGCTTGGTTTTTCGGTCCACTTTAATTTATTTATTTATTTTTTTTTATGGTCCACAATATTTGATTTTTTCAGATATCAAGAACAAATTAATTTCTTTTTTTCAAAGTTGCCCTTGAAATAAATAGTCTAGGAGTGCTTGTTATATTTCCAATGAACAAATTAAGGTTAATACGGTCAATTTTATTTTTAATTAAATTTAAAAAGTGGACTACTTAATGTGTAAAAATAACCAAAAGAAACAATTAAAATAGACAAGAGAGAGTATCAAATTGTAGTTTTTTTTTGTTTGGTGAAGTGAGTCCACTATATATGCCGGTCACAGTCCCTAATTGGAATCATATCGTGCATCTATGTCAAGTCAAAACATAACAGCCTTAACAACTCAAGTGGATGAGAGTAAGAAGTTTAACTCATTCTTTGACTTTGACCAAGTGGGAATTAATGGGAGAATTAAGGACAAAGAGAAACAAAATCTGATTATATGTATATTTGACACAATCTATATACTTTTCTTAAATGCAGATGAAACTTGACTTATAAATAGCATCATTTTTGCCATTTTTTTTAATAGTCAAATCAAAAGTAATACCTTTAGTTTATAAAGCAGAATAGAAAAAGGAAAAAGAAAATACAACCATGAATCTCAAAAGGGTGTTTGTATTTGCAATCTTTTTCATGTATATGACAGTAGCAAATGTTGAAGCTAATGTAGATGAAAGTAAAATATGTTGTAAAGCACTATGCAGACTTACATGTCTAACTTCTGTTGAACCTGTTTTCTGTTCTCACCCTTGCTTGAAAAGATGCAAAATTCCTAGCATTTATGAAGCTATGATTCACAACACTAGTTGTTATGAGCAGTGCTCCAACATTACCGCAGGTATCTCTCTCATTTTCTTCGCAAAATTATGTTATTTCAAAGACGGATTCAAAATTTCAATTTATTGTTTGAGACTTTATTAGAATACTTCGCCAAGTTTTGTATTAAAAAAAAGGAGGAAGAAGAACGCTCATCTTTCATTTGGAACGCTAATCTTCAAGGCTTGTGTTACTAAAACCATTAAAAAAAAATTGAACCCATAAATCAAAAAGTAATTAATATTTATGTTATTTAATAACTTTTTACATATATATATATATATATATATATATATATATATATATGGTGTAAGAAAATTTATTCGAACTCATTCTCAAGACTATAGGTCTAATATTCGTGTGTTTTCATACCTCGTGCCATAATACTATTGTAGCTTTACTCCTTGAATACTTAATTGTAATTGGTTTTTATTATGAACAACGTATCGTCTCTAATTGTGATGGAAATTAATTAATTGAATTCCTGTCACAGGCTATAGCCTTAGTTTAAGCCACACTTTTGGCTAGCTTGTTTATTTTACTTAATTATCTATACATAATTATAAAACTAATTATCACTACTCATTTAATTGCTTAGCATAACTATATTTATCAATTGTATAGGATTAGGCTCCAATCTTTCCCATTTTTTCCACTCCTCTCAAAGAATTTATAGACCTTGTCTTTGTCTCCTGTTAGAACACGATAACTCATGTTATATTCATTTGCTTGAATGCTGCAATTTCAAGTTTGTGTACGCAATTAAAAATTTGTTGTTTTACAACATCAATAACTGAAGCTCAAGCTCATAGACTCCAGGGAACAAATTCAAGAAATTGCACTTTAGATATTGTAGAGAAGACCTCAATCACTTCATTGAAAATAATAAACCTAATCAAAATCCTTTAAATCTTCATTAACAACTATCAAAAAATTTCGAAACTTTGAATTTGAAAATCGGATTTTTGAAAATTATTATTGTGTGAATTGGGTGTTGTTTCAAATGATTGGGATATCCTTTGGAGTTTATATATTAATTTGAGGGAGTTTGCTGAATATTAGAGTTGGTTTTAATTAAAATTTTAGATTGAAACTCGAAAAGGAATACAAGATACATACATGATACAACAACACAGTTGTATGCAGGTTGTATTAAAGTGTATGTAAGTTGTATATCTTAACCGAATTTGTATATAACAAATTTTATATGCAAGTTATATGTAAGTTGTATGTTGTCATTGGATTCTATAAATTAAAAATTTATATGTAAATTGTATGTATATTGTATATCTTGATTGAAATTGTGTATATTTTATTTTTTTAAAGCTTTAGCTACGCTAAATAGATAAACATTGTTCTAATTCTGTACCTATAGGAAAAATCCGTTTTAAGTATATGCATTAAAGTCATGCTAACTCCTGTACTGCAATGATGAAATGTATGGCTTTAGTGCATGTACTACACGAATTAGCATAAGGGATTTTTTCTTATATGCACAAAATTAGAACTATATTTATATAAATGAATGTACTAACAAATCCTTTAATTTGATTGCAGATGAAAAGAAAATGGAAGACTGCTTCGACGCTTGCACAACAAAATATTACAAGTCGAAAAAACTTGGAAATTAATGTTATTTGCATCATCCGGCCAACTTCAAGACTATATGTTATCGTGAAGAACTATATTTCCTTCTAATTAGTGAAATGATTTTACGTTTTAATACTCTAATTATGACCATATGTAATATAAGTATTGTTGGATGTGATTATCGTTTTAAATCACTGCGACATTAATTAATGAAAGTTAATAGATGATATGTTTAAGAAAAATAGTTTAAGCGGGAAAGTATAAATTTAGCATGGCACACGGATAGATAAATGATTTACTGGTAAAAGTTCGTTAATTTAATTACTATTCTTCACTAGATACCGTAAGGTTCAAGACAGATCTGTTCATAATCGAGAAGCTAAAAATAAATACATTTTGCATCTCTACTATTCAAAAAGGCTCACATCTTTTTCTCTATTAACTATCGGGACAAAAAAACCCTCGATGTTACCTAACAGTCCTGAAATACTGATCCCAAACTAATAGCAGAAGAAAAAAGCTTTGACACTACTTTTATGAGGATGGCATAACACGTGGAATTTTTTGTCTAACTCAATTATCTTCTCCCCTTATTTGGATCATAATACTCTTTAATATTAAGGATATACAATAAGGAGAGAGGATAATTGAGTTAGAGACAATTTTGTTCAATTAGAAAGACATACCATCCGTCCTTTAATTCTCTGACTAAGTTGGAATTGCAGGGAGAGCTATAGCTTCGGACGAAGATTAACGATTTGACATTATCAATTAAAGAAAAGATCTTGAAGCTCGACTGATTAGAAAGTAGGTCTTTGTAAGAATAGTGTAAACATCACAGATCCTGGTCCTCGGGAACAAGAGTCTGAGTTCAACAACAAAATCCACGTGGAGAAAATGTCAGGGGTTTTTTCACGTTGAGGACATTAGTGGAGAGGGGTATTTTGAACCTTTAAAGTAAAGACGCAGTTTGTAGAGTAGTAATTTGATCCCAAACTCATTTAATTCGCCTAACCCGTCCAAGGTTGGGCTGGTTATTCACTAGGGACGACTTAAGGATAAGACAAATGAAGCCATTGCCTTAGGCCCTCAAAATATTAAGGGCCCCAATTTTAAGTACTACTATGTATCACATATATTTTATGTAATTATTATTAATAAAATATTTTTAAAGTTTTAATTAAATTTATATAGTTGAGTGATAAATAACGATAAATTTCTCTCATTTAATTAAATGATGTATTTACCTTCGTTATCAAATCGAATTATTTCTCCTAAAAGGAAACTCATGTATTGGCTATTTCCACTACAACAAATGTGATATTTAGCTACAAAACTTTTAGCCACGACATAAAATTCGTCACTAATTATTCACTTTTCGTGACGAAAATTATGTTTCGTGTTTAGATACATAATCCGCATACTTTTAGTGACGAAACATATAATTTCGTAGTAAAAGTTTTTGTCCGCTAAAGTTTCCCACCAAAAATAACTTGGCGCCATTATTTAATAACATTAGCCACGAATTTTATATTATTGGTGACATATTATTTTGTCACTAATGATGCACCCAATTTGTGACAAATCATAATTTGTCTTAAAATTAGTAACACTTTGGACACGAAAACAATTCGTCACAAAAAATGCGTTATTACAATAGTGACAAAATAAAATTTGTAGATAAACATGGTAAAGTTTAGCTACAAAAGTTTATAATTTATTATGACATTAGTTTTTGTCGCTAATAGTGCGAACAAATAGTGACAATTATTTAATTGTCTCTATTTAACCTACAATTTAGTCACAACAAAATTTTTGTCACGAAAAATATAATTTTTAAATGGCTACAACTTGAATTTTGTAGTTGAATAGTGCAATTATTGGCGACAAAAAAAAATTATAGTTAAAAACTAAAAGATATAGTTTTGTTCACGTATGATACATAAAATTACTTTATGGCTAATTAACCTTATGACTGAAGCACCCACCTTGAAAAATTATCAAGTTGGAGAAACTTGAATCTCATTTTATAAAGTTTTATTATGAAGTCTATATGACCTGCAAAATTGAAAGAACTCAAATCAAAACTATATGCATTTTGATTCAATTGCCATGTCTAACTTTAGAAAATAGAAAACCAAAAACCCAAATTAAAATTTAATAGAACCCAAGGAACACTTGCTGCTACAAAAATTTAGCTTCCACTTCAAAATTTCTTGAGATTAGAAGGTTAGTACCCTAAATGACCCTCCTTTATTTACCAATTTAATCTTATATCTTGCTCATCATTTTATTATAAATAAAAGTAAATAGCACACTTCTTTAGCTCACTAATCACAATTAATAAGTCTATCCTTGCATGAATGCTTGTTAGGCTAACTAACCTTGAGACGCCAAAACACAAATATCAAAACACAACAAAAATTAGAACTATATCCGTCAATAAACATGCATAACACAAACTCAATTTACTCTGAACTATTATTATTAGACTATATTGTTGACATATCATGTGATAAAATAAATAAAATGCCTGAAAACATCACGATACTCTGAATAAAAAAAGTTACAAATTAAGTTGTCAAAACCATCAAGAGTCTCAACAAATCTGCAAATACTTTATCATACACATGACTAACAAAAGGCATCTCAACATAAGGAGTTTACAAGACTATTACAACAGTTAGAGCTAACAAGAGTCATATGCCTACTGCTAAGCTGTATTCTAACAAAATAAGATAGAGAACAAGAATTTCAATAATGTTGTCTCATTTGGCAGAGAAGCCTCTTCCATCTATGGATCTATGGATCGTGTCGCACGTCCCTCGGCAGTGTACACGACACTCTAGATCGGGCCATACGACCTCAGCATAAATCGTGCTTAATAATAATTTCACGATACTTGGCAGTTTATTGCAGCTTGTAAAGCTATTTGATAAATTAAAAATTTATTGAAATTGAATTGCAGTTTGTAAAGCTATTTGATAAATTGGAAAATTTATTGAAATTGAATGATTTAATTAATATATTGGAAATTGTTGCATTTGAAGGATTTTTATTATTTCTGCTACTTAAATAAAACTATTGTTAACTTTGTGAATTATGCTGATTTGAATAATTATAATTTATTTTATTAATTATTGTTGACCCTTAGTGAGTGTCAAAGTCGGCCATCTCGTCTCTCCCACTTTGAGATTTGGCTTGATACTTACTGGGTACACGTTGTTTACGTACTCATACTACACTTGCTGTACTTTTTTGTGCAGGATCTAAGACAGATACTAGGGTAAATTTTATTTGGTGTCTTATTATTTTTCTTGAATTTAAATTTTATCGATGTATGTTTAATTTATTAATTTAACATGGAATAAATTCTACAAACCAAAATAGAATATAAACTATACTATAAGTGCAAAAATTAAGCTACGAACCAAGAGCGCAAAAATCAATGTGTAATGTAAATTTTTATGTAGTTATAATTTTTAAATAGGTATTTATATAATTAATCTGGTTTGACCTTTTCGATTAAGTTTTTATTAAAATCAAATAATTAAATTTTATATGTTCTTAAAACTAAAAAATTAAAATCGAATAAAGAATGTAGATTGTTTTCTCCGATTTGATCCGTTTTCTGTTTAGTTCAATTTCTCGTGAACACCCTTTGTTTAACTTTTTATTTTATGCCAAGATAGTTAAATCAATTTTTGAAATAATTATTTTGAATATTGTATTATTGTAGTATATATTTCATATAATTTGTTTATAACATAAAGTCATCCAAAATTGGGATAAGTTCTAAAATAAAGTTTCATTTTAGTATTATTTTCACAAGTTAAAGTTTCTTTTTACTATTGTTTCCCATAAGTTGGTTGTAGACAGTATTATATCCGCTGGAGAGAGAGATAAAGGTGAGGGTTATAAGAAAGTTTGGGTAAAGCCACTTCTCCACTTCCTAATTTTTTGGATAATCTTCTTCCTTGGCATGATAACTCTCCAACCTCGTCCATACCCACCAAACTCGTCGATACCCACCAAATAGAATTCCACAAGACTGTAAAATGGAGAAAGAAACCGTCTTTTGGCGCTGGATTTTGGGATTTTTGGCTCCAAACGAATTTCAGGATAACCACTATATATATATGAGAAAAATTACTGGAAAAAATACATTGCAAAGTAAAGCAAAATTTCTGAACAGGTATGTATCATTCCACCTACTCTATGTTTGAATAAGATTCAATAGATTGTAATTTGCCACAATCATATAATGAATTAATAATTCATTAATTATTTGTGGCATAGACATTGATATGCCTTTATTTTATCTCATATGATCAATCTAGACGAGAATAAATCAATTGGAAGATTTTGAAACAGAAACTCTCTAATTTACTGTGTATATTTATAATTTTTAATTTACTGTGTATATTTAGAGTTTTGCAAGGTGTGTATTTTTACAGTTGGTGTGTGGTATACAACTAGTGAAGCATGTCTCTACTGAAGGGGAAATATTAGGGATTATCAGAGTAGGCATCTATTTTGTGTATATATATATATATATATATTGAATTTTGCTGTCTGGTTTTTAGGGAAGAGTGGAGAGTGGATGGATTGTGGAAATATGGTATTAAAGCTTCTGTTTGAGTCAAATCATGCTTCTTGGTGGCCCTTAGGAATTTGTTTGATCGGATAATGGCACTTTAAATTTAGATGAACTGAACCAAAGTGTTTTAATGTGAACATTATGTAGGGTAATTTATATTTTTTGTTGAAATCAGTAAACATTTCTTCACTAGGCTCAATCTTTGTTAGACACACAACTTCTTTTAACTTTGCTGCATATATAAGTTTTTGAAAACATAGTTTATGTGCCTTCAAATTTAAAAATTTCCTGCATAAATAGATCTTTGGTATGTTATACTAATTACTTAAGTTGGCTAGTGATGCTTCAATAGTTCAATAAGTATTAGGAGAAGAAGACAGTAAACTCTTATTAGGAAATGATAGGCATCAGGCTTTCCAGATTGATGATTTATGTTCTTTTTGAATTTTCCTTTAGTTATTTCTAACTTTTGGTTTGTTAAACTAATATATTTTACATCTAATGAATATACTAAAATTATATAGTATGTTTGGTAGAATTCTACAAATCAATGGCACCGGGCGGACGTGTCTCTAGACAAACCACAATTATAGGTGCTTCCACTCAAGCAAGCCTATCATCTGATCCATCAAATAGTAATAATCTTATTCCTAATACAGGTAATACGTACCTTTTATTATATTGACTAGGAGTATATCTATTAGTTATTGTTTGTTCTCCTTTTTTCTGATGCTTATTGCTCATTGTTGTCAGAATACTCCTATTTTTTGTTGTTTACTCTTATGGATCCTTTTTTTTTTGGCTTGTGCAGTGCATTCCATATTGTTTTTCTATATGCATCAACTATATCCTGCATTTTCTAATTCAGACTTTTGGTAGTATTATTTTTACTGAAACCTTTGCTGTAAAATTGAAGTAATTTCTTATGGTTGGGTCAATTCCATTGCAATTCGAAGGTATATTGGGGATTTTCATTTCTGTGGAAGTCATTATCTGATAAATTACATTGCACCCATTCTTTCTTACTGGTTTTAGTAGATACTAAGGGTAGCCAAGAACTACACACCTACTGCAATATTATTCTTGAGTTTAACTTTATAAAACAAACGGATTGTCTTTAAAACAGGGGATACAAACAAAGTTTCTGATTGTCGCCCAATAAGAAGTTGCAACAAATTCTTACTTTCCTCGACTGGAAAGAAATAGCTATCTTTATATTCCAGCATCTAGGATTCTTTTGTGTTCAAGTTGGAACCAAATATATTAACATTTGAAACATTCATTTATGTTAAACTTGTAACAATAGAGTTTTCATTTGTAGCATAGCAATTAATTACTAATATATATACATGGTTACCATTTCTGAATTTTTAGCAAGTATTTTAAACTAACTTTAACATTTTAAAATCAGATGATTCAACTAGAATCAAGAAAGGTCGTGGAAGGACAATGGGAAAAGGTCTTGAGAAAATGAAGAAGTCTATAGGAAGAAAGATGGTTATAGACATCCCAGTTGGTAAAGGAAGGCCAGTTGAGGCAATTCCATCAGCAAAGCTATCAAATGAGTTAGGAATTATTGCTCGCAACTTTCTTTCGCTTCCAAACAGGTGGAAGGAACTCACAAGAGAGGATAAGGATGCAGCATTAATTAGATGCCATGTAAGGATTCTATATTTTGGTACATTTTATTACATTTTAAATATGTTAGTTTTCAATCTTTTACAAGCAAAGGGAATTTTGATTGTTTTGTGAGTGTCTTCAAAACTTCTCATTTTGCAGGAGAAGTTTGAAATTAACTTGGACGAGCATTACACCAAAGATAGCTGTGAGGATATTCTGAAAAATAGAAGTCGACAATGGCGCTACAAATTAAAAAAGCTATTTGAATGTGCAAGCTCTGAGGAAGAGGCTCGTAAAATTGAAGTGCCAGAGTTGACCCCGGAAAATTGGAATAGGCTCTGTGACATGTGGGCGAATCCAGAGCATAAGGTAATTTCTATTCATATTTATCTCGTCGTAATTTTTTCTAGCAAACAACATTCACGATTTCTCAAAGAAAAATATAATTTAAGTAATTAAGTATACAAACGAACAAAATGTACAGAAGATATTTTCAGTAACATATTTTTTTCTTCTTTGTAGCTGCAACATTCAGTCATGGATGATATGGCTTACATTGATATGAGTAGTCCCTTCAAAAATTTGCATTTACAGAAGATACAAATAAGAGAGAGAAAATAAACTGGAAGTAAAAAAAGAGAAAAAAGGATCCTTTAAATGCCTCTGTAAAATGCAACCTTTGAGAAGAGCTTGATGTGGTTCTTTAGTTTCTGTCCACTCTTTTCTGCTAACATCCGAGAACTTATAGTGCGAAATGATAATAAGCTTTAGCATCATATTTGTGTCATTATAATTTTATTTACTTATATTTATATATTCTTTGTAGAGACGATGCGGGATAAACAAGGTCAATCGAACAAAGTTAAAATCTAATCATTTCATGGGGTCAAGAGCTTTTGTAGCTGCTCGTGCTGAAATTGTAAGTTATACTATTTTTACTTTTTGTAACTTTTCCAATCCCTTTGCTTGGTAGGCGAAGAGTGAATTCTCAAGGGACATTTTTAATATTCAAAATGGTGAAAAGAAAAGAAAAAAAGGCCAATGAGTTTGGTATACTTCTAATTCTACTTGACAGATACTTTTAAGTATTGTCATTTTTCATTCATAATTCAAATCATAACTTCAATTCTTTGTCTTCTTAAAAGAGAAAGAAAAGGACACTATTTAGTTTATGTTTAATATAAAAGTTAGTATTGTTATTTGTCTCCTTTCTATCATTTTTCCTACTGATTTTTTGCCATTTGTTCTTCAAATATATACGTGTTAATAGATGAATAGATGAGTGTTAGTCACTGGTTTTTAATTAACTTTTAGTACCTCAGGGAGATATAAATTTGTATAGCCTTAATAAAACTTCATGGAGGGTATAACTGTAAGTTTTCCCTGCTTGTGAAAGCTTATGAAATTACAAGTCACATACATATACTTTTATATCTCTGTTTAAGGGAACAAGAGTCTTTTTCAACTTTTGATTAAGCATAACACTACTTTTATATTTCTGTTTAAGGGAACAAGAGTCTATATCTCTACTAACTTACGTATGACTTCTGTTAACTCACAAAACTAGTTTTCAATTTTCCATTATACAATGGATAGTTGCATAATATAAAGAACCACGATCCTATTAGACAATACATTCCTTACCTTTTGTTGAACCTGTAATCTAATCATGTTAATGTGGTTGTGGTTCAATCACCCTCCACATTCATTACTAAGATGATATTTTAGTAATATTTCATATTATTTTCATATTGTGTAGGGTGTGAATGAACATGGAGGAGTAGAGCCAAATAGGATTGAGTTCTACAAAAGCACCCATTACTCGAGTGAAAAAGGATGGTCATCTCCAGAGGCTGAGACTAACTATGTAAGTAATATTTTAGTAACATGTCACATGTATTCATTCTATCTTATCATTAATTTAATTGATGTAATATTTTTATGTAGAACAAAATGAGAGACTTGAGAGCTCGGTCTGTTTCTGAACAGAATCCAATGACTATTGATGAAATTGCTGATAATGTACTTGGTACAAGGTCGGGATATATTAAAGGCCTTGGCTATGGTCCAAAGCCTAATACAACTACATCAACAAAAAGAAGGACAGCAGAATTAGAGGACTCTCTTAGGAGGGCAAAAGAGGATGCTGCTACTGCCCAACATGGTTTACAAGAACGTTTGAATGCAGCTGAAACTGAGGTAGCAAATCAGCAGATACAGATACAAACATTAACTTCTGAGTTGGGTACTGTACGGGCACGCCAAGAGGAGATATTAAACCAAATGCAGCGTCATTTTATTGGCTCATCACCATCAAGGTTAGAAGTACTACATCTTTAAATGATAAATTCAATTATAATTCTTTTAGCATCTAAGTTCGAATGCTTTTTTTTATGATACAGCGAAGATTAAGCTCCACAAGATTATCAACTTTGGGTACACTAAACTTCACACTATTTATTTTTTGCTCATTTTTATTTTTTTGTATCACAATTCAGTTATTTGTTTCACCAATTAAACTCTACGTTTAACAAGAAGTCGTAGTTTATACCAATTATATTTTATTTATACCATGATACCATAAAGTATTAAATTAAATCTTAATTTTGTCTCTATCTTTTATACAGGTATATGAAGGTAAATATTGGATCAAGACTAATTGCAAGTGAAGTGTCATTCCATTCCTCCACTTCTCAGTTCTAGCTTAGGAGTAATATTTAGTATATCTCAATTCTCAGTTAGACTTTTATGTTGGACAGATTTACTTTAATTATGTTTCTTTTAATTTATGGAGCTTTTATCTCAATATAGTTTTAATCGTAGTTGTATGATCAATGGTGAATATTTTTGTTATTACCTTTGATTGTTTTTAGTTTTCTGTTATTACCTTGATTGTTTTATTATGTTATTTCAAATTCGTATAACGCCAATCTAAAGCAAATACGAATATAAACATCATCAAACATTTGTTATTAGTGACAAAAAAGTTCACTTATGTATAGTTTTTAGGAATATCACATTTTCGTCATGAAACAAATTAAGTTCGTCATAAATTCACTATATTTAGTGACAAAAATAATGTCCCAAAATCATCTTTTTATTGACTACGAATCAACTTTGTATTTTTCGACGATTTTAATTGTCACTAATCATGACAATTTATAGTGACAAATTTTTTTTGTCGATAAATTTTTTTTTTTAGTGACGAAATGATAGTTTTAACTACAAAATTATAATTGTCACTAATTATATATTTAGGGACAAAATATTTTTTTGTGGATAAAAGGTAGTCTTTAGTGACAAAATTACGGTTTTTCAACTACGAAACACACATAGCTTTAGAGACATTTGACGTCGTCACCAATTAAACTAAATATTTAGCGACGAGCCACTTTCGTCGACATTAATGCATTTTTAGTGACGAAATCATACTATTAAGTACAATTTTTTGTACTTTTTATGACAAATAAATCCGTCATAAATATTACGTATTTGGGGACGAAAAAAGATTTCGTCTTTAATATATCATTATTTGGCGACGAAACATAAAGTTGCCTTTGTATATTATTAGTGACGGTGTTTTAGAGACGAAATATTGACAAAAAATTTTTTGTCACAAAAAATCTTTAGTGACGAAAAGTGAATCATAGGTGACAAAATAATTCATCACTGATAATCAAATTTGTTGTAGTGTTCTTTTCACCATATTTTATTGATCCATCTATTAGAAAGTTCCAGCATAATATACTAGAGATTGGAGCATCTGTGTATGAATTTCCAACATATTATGCTGGACCAGTATATTATGCTGGAATATTTTTCGAATTTTGAACAGTGTTTTCGTTCAGATTATCTTTACATGAAAAGTAGCTAAATTTCGATTACTTTTGAAACTGTGGCTATTTTTCAATTATCACTTGTAAATCTGGCTATTTTTGAATTTTACCCTCATTTATTGACTCGGCCTATTTTGACCCGCTTAAAATCAATCCAACCCGTCCATTTGATACCGCTAGGCGGAGGCTATTTTGTCATAATAGTATAACAGAGCCAAAATTAAATATTTTCAAATAGTAGATTGGCAAAATTGAAACAATATAAATCAACTATACAAGCTATGCTAAAAAAAGAGAAAACCTTTTTAAAATCTTTAGCAGAAATCATCAGAAGCACCTGAAGTATATATATCCTACTATGAATAAGGGGCAGTTGAGGAGCTTGGGGTCGCAGGGTTATTTTGGGAAATTGCAGTTATTTTATGCTTTACTATGTTGTACTAAGTGCTACATTGTCTGTATATTTTTCTTGTGGTCCCTACCTGAACTATTTTTGCTGAACAAGCGGCAACTTTAAATGGTCATTTGCTAATCACGTGGATCCCTCAATAGTTCATAGCATCTTTTTAATTTTTTCCTGCCACGTTTACCGCTTATACCCCCAACCCTCTTTTTCCTTGTATTCTTCCGTCTAAAACAATTTCAGTATCATTTTCACTGCAAAAATTTATATTATTTGTAGTTATAAACAATGTATTGTTAAGTCTCAGAATCCAAATTCATTTCTATGTTCTTTGAAAAGCTTTTCATAATGCCTTCGATTTTCTTTTTTGAATTTAATATTTTA
This sequence comes from Nicotiana tomentosiformis, assembly GCF_000390325.3. NCBI lineage: Eukaryota > Viridiplantae > Streptophyta > Magnoliopsida > Solanales > Solanaceae > Nicotiana > Nicotiana tomentosiformis. Next base: position 30,366,880 of record NC_090816.1, on the reverse strand, counting down.
AATTAATATTTTTACTATCCGAACCTATTTCTCACGTAAAAAAGATCACCTTGTTAACTTTTAAATTTCAAAGTATTATCCATTCAAATTTAAGGTCAATTTTGTTTGAGTAAAGAAAATAACAGTATACGAATCTAATATAGTGGAGATAATATAAAATATTTATACAGTAAAAAAAATAGTTTTTTCTTAACAATAGATTAATATAAAAAAATACAACTGCATACAAACCTAATATTGTAAAAGTAATACAAGATGTTCATTTCCAAAGAAGCAAATATTTTTTATTCAATAATTTTTAAGAAAAGTAAAATGAATTAGGTAAACACAATGATATGAAGATTAAATTTTGAAATAAACAATAAGTAGCCAATGATATTACTGTAATATTATTGGAAGTATAAGCTATTTTACAATGATGTTAACGATAGATTCTCTAACAAAGTAGAAGAAGATCATATACATTATGCTAATATCATAAAAAAGGAGCAAGGGCTTACTGAATTTTGCAGAAGAATAAAAGAGAGAAAGAAGGAATTAATTGGGATCTAGAGGGAAAAAAAGATAAAAGGATGAAATACTACTTAGGTACCTATCTATAATTATAAGAATATAATTGAATTGAATTATGATATTAATGAAAGGAAATTATTACCATACTGAAAATATAAAATAAAATTAGATATTATGATCATTATATCATGTCATTGTCGTTCTTTGACAAAGAGAATAATACAACTAAATCTCAATATATATTTTAGCCGCATTTTATTAAATATCCTTTTCCCCTTGAAATAAAGTGTCTAACACAAGTTAGTTTATGCATAATCTTGTAGGGTTTGAATTCAATTTTTTTGTAAGCGTTCAATAATATTCGATTAAGATTTAAAAAAATATTCGAAATTGAAATTAAAGAGAGTGTGCATTATGTTTGTACATGAACTTGACTTCAACACTGAAAATTTGTGATTGAAAATCATATTAATTTCGTAACAAAAATTAAAGTAAAATTATTGATTAATTAAAACTATATTAGTTTCTTCATTTGAGCTTGGGCCCATGCACAACACGGACTATCCCTCGCTAGTATCATAGAGAGGAGAATCTTTCATTCTTTTTCTCCTTTGCTTTGCTTTTCATTTGTTCATCGATCTCCACTTTTTAGCTTCATTCCTAACAACAATAAATTAAATTCACTCTAACAAGCTTAATTCATGACTAATATCTATATTAAAATATATTTTAAATTTTGTTGTTCGATCTCTTCAAACTCCAAAAGTAATACTATATTCTTGAAGGATTCGGCATAAAAATAACAATATTTTTTAGGAGTTCGAACAACATAAAATTTTAGAAATTAAAGCATTACAGTACAAATTTTTGATAATTTAATGTTCTAACATCTTCAAGATCCTAAGCTAGCGTTTGACTATATATTCCCAAATTTATTTAAAAAAATCTGATTTGGGTGAAGTTTGGTTTGAAGATGAAAATATGTTTGGACATAATTTTTCAAAACATCTTTCACTTTTTAAAAAAAAACATAAAATGTGACTTATAACCATAAGTTCTAAAAACTATCAAAAATACCCAACAATACCAAACAAACAAAATTGCTAATGATGTATATGCAAAACCTTCATCGATACCATTCAATATCATTATCACAAACCATAGTCTTGAACATAGATAAGTTTGGCACAAAATTATCATTTTTATAATGAACTACATAATACATCATCCTAAAACCATAACCTGATATTTTAATATCAACTGCTAATAACACAAATACTACTCACTATAATTCGTCAAGTTGCAATAATATTACAAGATCCATCAGTCCAAAAGAAAATGATAGTAATTAGCTGGTGGATTAGTTGAGTCATAATAGATGGTGAGCTTTTTTATAAAATACAAAAAAATCGGGGTAATTTTTATAATTGTTAAAAAATCAAACAGTAATATTTTGGACCAAAAACATGTTTAGAGCTAATTTTGGGGTTTAAAAATTTTGTTTTCAAAATCTGCCAAAACATGGGTAAAATCTATAAACAAACATGTTTTGCCAAAAAAAATTAGAAAACAAATTGACAAAATCTATGGCCAAACAACGACTAAGACTTCAACTGATCGAAAAGGAAAAGATCACAGAGTTACATATATGGAGGGACGAGGGTTTAGGGTTTAGGGTCCAGAGGCACTAAGTATTCAACAAATATAACATGTGAAGTTATATAAATTGAGCAACCTCAATTTTCCAAAATACCCCTACGATCCCAAGCTCCGATCTCCTTAGCCGCTTATATTTAGGCAGTAAAGCAAAGTAAAGTAATGCATTAGAAACAGGAGATTTGAAAATTTGTCAAATATTACTTGCCTCAAGTTTTTGTTGAGTACTTTGTCCTACACGCCCCCCCCCCCCCCCCCCCCAAAAAAAAACCCCCCAAAAACACACATCCGTATTATCCTCTAGGTCTGCGGTTGGTCAACTTTGTAATAATCTTAGCTTAATTCAAATAAAAAGTAATCATTTTCTTCTTTTCTTTTCCAATTTCCTTTGAAGGGTGCAATTGACTTATACAATAGGAAGAATCACGGGTTATACATACCAAGTTAAGATTAATAAATGCTACTCCTACCTAAGTCATAGAAGTGTTTCAAATGGGTAACTGTTTCATCTAAATAAATAAATTATTAGAAAAACCATATTTTATGTATTTATTTCAATATGTCTTCTCATATACCAGTTTGATTATTTTTTATTTACTGTGTACGGGGACATTTGTTTTTTAATGAGTAGCGAGAGACTTATATTATAGGACCTCACTACTAAAAAATTGTCAAAAAGCGTCCAACATAACCGACTCGATCGGAATCGAACAAAAACCGACCGATTACTGACCGTTTTCCATTCTTCGAAAAAGGCATGGTCATAATAGGGGAGTGACCGCAGTCGATCGATATTACCGGCCGAAGTCGGTCGGTATTTGTGAATGCATTTTGACCAAGTTATCTACACAGAATAATCATACCGACGAAGTCGGTCGGAATTTTTAAAAATAATTTTTAATTATTTTTAAAATAGCAACTGACGTCAGTCGGAATTTTAATTATTAATTTTTTTAAAATTGTTCATTAAAATATAAAATCAAACATATCGATCGCAGTCGGTCGGAATTATTAAAATATTTAATATTTAAAATCAAAAATTCCGACCGAAGTCAGTTTTTTGGGTATTTTTTTGACAGAATATAACTATTTTATAGCTGCACCACCTGCCAACAATCAATCACCTATAATGGCAGCATTACATTGCTTCCATTCAACCACCACCACCACCACCACCACCAACAACAACAACAATAACAATAACAACTATCAAAACTATATTATTAACAAAACATCATCTCCATCTCCACTAAACTATATTAACAAAACATCATACCCAGCAACAAAATGTTTCATAAGCTAAAAGTTCAAACATCATTCAATGAGTATTTTGTATTGCATTACCTCCATTTTCACTACTAGAAGCTTCATTGTCGGCATGGTTCGAAGGATCACGACAAGAAGGACTAGCATCTGGGGAAGGCTCAAGAGATCGGGGAATGGGGAAAGCACCACTAGCAAGAAGATTGGCCAACTGATCTTGAAAGAGATTAAATTGTTGGTCCCTCTTTTCTAGCTGAACTTGAAGGGTATCAAATTGTCTATCTCTGTTTTGTTCTCTAGCCTTTGTCTCTTCAAGCTCTGTTGTCAACTTTGCGATCTTCTTCTCCATAGACAAGATAGTCGACTTATCAATTGCCTCGCCTTGGGCGGAAGTCCTTATACCTTGCAATCCAGCCTTGTAGCGCCGAAATGATCTCTCTGGAAGATCGTATGCTATCCCTTTTTTAGGACCACCGACAACATCCAACCATATCTTCTGGGCTTCTTCATCTGAAACGGATGGTCGCTCGCCTTGCTCATTCGGTGGCAAGCTCTGAGTGTACTCCTCCACATTAATCTTGTAGCAACCCTTTATTTAGAAGATAGAAAATTATTAACTATATAATATTATAAACATTAATTTCAAGTTATAGTATTTATGAAACTTACATATGTAGTCTCCGACCGGTCCTCGACCCATCTAGTTGGATCTGTCGGTGTCTTCTTCTTCCGGATGTGAGTCTCCATGAAGAACTCATCATGAGTCATCTTCCTCCCATATTTTTTTCCTACAAATATAATAAAATATGTTAACTAAATTAAAATATTTAAATATAATTTGATATATATAGAATTAAATATTTTAAGGAATTACCAAAAGTCTTCTCGCAGTCCCTATGCACCTTGCACCCACACAGTGCAAGGAGCCACCCTTCTCAGATGCTCGAACCTTCTATCCCCGTTCATTCTTCTTCTTGAACTTCTCAGTGGTCCACTGCCTCAGCAGATCCTCCCATATATGCGGTAGAACCCATGAAGGCTTCTTGTTCTTCTTCTGAGCACAATAGAAGGAATCAGATAGTCTCTTACGGTATTTGAACTCAAAATTTCAAGAATGGCACTATTATGCCGGTCCTCCCAGGCACACTTAGTCTGCAAATGAAGTGTGTAATGTTAGATGAAAATATTGATAATATAATACTTAAATAGATAAGAATTGTATTAAAATCTTAAATTGGTTAAAAAATTTCTCCACAAGCTCTGGTGGAAAGTCACTCCAAGTCTCATAGGGTGCATCATACAACCGGCCAAGAGCTTCAGTGATTATCTTTGTAGTCCGATGATTAGGTATGAACCTGCAACATAGCAATTACATTAAATAAACAAGACTAGCTATTACAATTCAGCAAAAATAAAGAAGTAATAAATAAATCTTACCCATTGCCCTCAGGCCTGATGATCATCCTATGATAACGATCATACCGCACTTTTTCTGGATCATCTTCCTCCGATGAATCTAAAGTTTGCGCAGAAGGGGAGGCATCTGGCTCAGTGCTACTATCCCGAAGGCGAAGTCTAGAAATGCTAGGAGACGAATTCCGTGGAGAGGGAGACGGAGTCGCTGATGAAGATGGCTGAAATCTAGAACCCTGCTGCGATCCAGACCCCTGCTGCGATCCGGCTGGCTGAAATCTAAATGGATGTGATCCAGTTGGTGATGAAGCAAATGGAGCAGATGACGGGCGTATCACCACATGGCCCTGTGACTGGTGACTCGATGGACTAATGTAACTATATGCAAGATCATGTGGAGGAAGCGGGGTATAGCCCTGTGGTGGAGAATGGTAAGAATACTGCTGGAAGGGCGAATGGTAAGTATTAACATAACACTACATGTTATAGAACTATACATATTAATGCTATATTAACATATGCAATATTAATATAGGTATACATATATTGTTGTTGTTAAAACTTAAGTATTAACATACTACATCTTATATAACTATACTTTATTTTTAAATGTGTTATAGTAAGTTTTAATAGAATATAATTGAATTTTCAATTGTCCACTGATAAAGTATCCGAGCAAAGTACTAATAAGGTGACCGAGAATAAAACATTCAAGATTATGTATGTGTGTGTATGTATATATATATATATATATATATATATATATATATATATATATATATATATATATATATATATATATATATATATATTTTGTTATATTAAAAAACCAAGCGGGAAAAAAATACTTTCAACTTTTCGACCGATTTCGGTCGGTATAATTAAAATTTTTTAATTAAAACTTATTTTGGTAGATAATATGCAAGTATGACCAGGGTTTGGTCAAAGATTGATCAATTTCCATCCGACATCGGTCGAAATTTTTATTTTTTTATTGTGGGACCACTATTTCCGACCGACGGTGGTCGGTATCTTTGTGAGAAATATTTTCGACGACATTTACGACCAATTTACCTCCTTTCCAACCGCAATCGATCGGTATATTTTTTGACCGATTTCAATCGGTATGCGATGGACGAGTTTTGAGAGTTTTCTAGTAGTGACTCTACCTGCTCATATTACTATGTTAAAGTGTGAAAGATAATAAAAGTTTGTTTTGTCTTAAAATTTAACTTTTAAATGAGACTATCATATTGAAGAAAGTAGGCCAAAACGGCACCACAAAAAGTGATTACAAGGAGACATGTCTTGCCCCAAGTGGTATCTCGCTTGTCATTATAGAAATTTATTCATTTGTTCACCAATTCAAATGTTGATACCGCAAATAAAAAAATTTGCATACATCATACTGCGATGAGACTAACACTATGTTGACAAAATAAAATATCCAAAGCTTCAATCTTGATTATCAATTACTTATCTCTCTAATCTGTACAAAAAATCACTGCAAGTACAACAAGAATCTTTCTCTTTCAATCTCATAAAAAAAACATATTTTTCAATACACTGAATTAAATGTACATATTTTTCGAAGGTGGTGAAGAACGACCTACAAAGGCTATGTAATTGAAGCATCAATAATACACTACTACTATACACCCTATTGAATTGGAGTTCTAGGTTGTCATGCATGCTGACACGTGAACTAATTGCAAAGAACAAGTTCACGTGAAACTATCAAACAAAATTCCTTTGAAACTAGAGGTCATTATATTTTGATAACTTCCAGCCACTAACTGCCAATAGTTCTTGAATCTCATGAGCAAATAGCTGCTTTTCGATTAAAAATATTCAAATACAGAAACTAAGAAGAGCTTATTGAGCACAAAACAAAACTTTAGAAACTTAGAAAAAGAGAGGTAAAAAGGTACACAAAGAACAAAGCAAATCTGTGAGTGGAGGTAGCTAGCTTAACTTCTTCAATGAAGAAACAAGGTTGTGAAATTGAAGCAATAGGAATCAACTACACAATCTATACACAAAAGAGAGAAAACCCTTTTAAAATCTTTAGTAGAAACCATCATCAGAAGTGTTCTAGAGGAGTTCAAGATTTGCATGAAGTGAAGGAATTGGAAAAGGGAAGTACTCCTAAAGTTAGGCATGTGCTTAAGGATGTGAATTGCAGAGCAAAAGCAGGGGAAATTCTAGCCATTGTTGGTCCAAGTGGTGCTGGAAAATCTTCATTTCTAGAGATTTTAGCAGGCAAGATTGAACCACAAAATGGATCTATTTTTGTGAACCAAAAGCCAGTAGATAAAGCTAGGTTCAAGAAAATTTCAGGCTATGTTACTCAAAAGGACACTCTTTTTCCCCTACTAGCTGTTGAAGAAACCTTGAGTTTTAGTGCAAAGCTAAGGCTAAGACTTCCTGCAACAGAATTGAGGTCAAGGGTCAAGTCTTTGATTCAAGAACTTGGCTTAGAACATGTTGCTGAATCCAGGATTGGTGATGATCGAATTCGAGGGATTTCGGGTGGTGAAAGGAGGAGAGTTTCCATTGGAGTTGAATTAATCCATGACCCTGGAGTCCTTATTCTTGATGAGCCAACTTCAGGACTTGATAGTACTTCAGCTTTGCAAATCATTGACATGCTTAAAACCATGGCTGTAACTCGTAGTCGAACGATAATTCTTAGTATTCATCAGCCATGTTACAGGATCATGAAGTTGTTCAATTCAATCCTTCTTTTGGCTAATGGTACAATCTTGCATCATGGAACCATTGAACAGCTTAGTTTAAGGCTGATATTAATGGGGTTGCAGCTTCCCCTTCATGTTAATATCCTGGAATTCGCTATCGAATCGATTGATACAATTCAAAAACAAAACCACACCACTCCTCAATCAGCACTCATGATCAAGAATTCAGGTAAGTTTACTCTCGAGCAACTTTTCCAACAATCTAAACTGATTGATGATGACTTGTCTATGTCTATCCAAGTTGGTAATGATTTCCCAAGTGGTTTTGCCAATTCAAGATTGCAAGAGATTGTGATTCTCACTGTTAGGTTTTGGAAAATCATATACAGATCAAAGGAGCTTTTTGGTTGTAAGACACTCCAAATGTTGGTTTCAGGTCTTGTTTTAGGATCAGTTTTTTACAATCTTGAAGATAATTTAGTTGGAGCACAAGCAAGGGTAGGTCTATTTGCTTTCATCTTGACATATCTGTTGTCAAGCACTACAGAAGCCTTGCCAATATTCTTGCAAGAAAGGGAGATACTAATGAAGGAGACTTCTTGTGGGAGCTATAGAGTTTCCTCCTATGCAATAGCAAATGGCATTGTTTACCTGCCATTTCTGCTAATTCTTGCATTGCTATTCTCAGTTCCATTATACTGGTTGGTTGGTCTAAATAAACAGTTTATGGCATTCATGCACTTTTTGCTCCTCATTTGGCTCATTCTCTACACAGCAAACTCAGTTGTTGTTTGCTGTAGTGCCTTAGTCCCAAACTTCATAATTGGAAACTCATTGGTTTGTGGTATGATGGGATCATGTGCATTGTTCTCTGGATACTTTGTTTCAAAGAATGAGATTCCAAATTATTGGATTGTAATGCACTATATATCATTGTTTAAGTATCCTTTTGAAGGATTCTTGATTAATGAGTTCTCTGGATCTGGAAAGTGCCTACAATACATGTTTGGAATGTGCTTGGCTAGAGGTGATCAAGTGCTTAAAGAGGAAGGATATGGTGGGGAAGAAAGTAGAAGAAAGAATTTGCTTATTATTGTATGTTTCATCTTGCTTTACAGGTTCATTTCTTATGTTATTCTCAGAATTAGATGCTCTCAAGGAGGACTCAAGAACATCCTCATTTCAAGATGACCAAAGCAGGAAATGAAGTCAAGTGTATATACAAGTCACTTTGTGCAAAATATACAAGTTTGTAATATTGACTGTGTATTTTGTCAAAGGGACTTGCACTTTGATTGTTCGTAAGGGTGAGAGATGTTAGATCAAGAAAGTAACAAGAAATCAAAAGGAAATAAACTAGTAGTATCCATTTCTTGAAATGTTTTCATGAGGGGAACCTGCATGAGAACATTATACTAACAAATTACTTGCATTTGCTCTTTTTTGGTTAATTCCTTGGACTGTTCTTTTATCTTTGCAGTTATAATACTTTCAGTAATTTCTATCATTTCTTTTTTTCTTTATTTTTTCGTATAGCGTGGGGCAACGGAGCCATGTTGCCGAAATGTACTGTATATATAAGTGAAAACTTGTTTTTATATGTATATAAATAAATTATTTATTCAAGACAGAAGAGAGCATTCTTTTTTAATTCCCTTGATGAAATAGACTCCACCGCTAAGGTGAAGTGTCTCGAGTAGACCTGTTAAATGGGTCGATCCAACCCGGATCCGAACTCGTTGACCCTTGGCCCGTGGATCCTTAACCGGTCCGAGCCGGTTTACTTTCTTACAGGGGTTGGGCTGAATTTGACCCATTAATCAAAATATGTTAACCTGATCCGGACCAGTAACCCCTTAACCCGGGCCCTAATGGGCTGAGTCCAATTTAATAAATAAATAAAAGTTAAAAACTAATAAATGATAAAAATTTCAAACTTTATATAAATATATGAACTTGAAATTACTACATGTCGTTAAAGCCAATTAGAATACAAATGAAAGAAAAATCATACTTTATTAACATTAAAACTTGAGAAACATATTGAATTTGACTATTTCCGTAACTAATAGTCTAAAACATATGGAATTCGACTATTTCGACAAAACGCCTCATAATATCTGGTACTATATTCTTTCTTTAATGTTTGGATTCAAGTCTTTACCACTTGTCTGAATATATATATGTGAGCTGGTCCGGGCCGGGTGACCCGTGGATCAGCTACCGGTTCAGGTTTGGTCCGGTTCGGTGGGTTAAAATATTATAGCTCAGCCCAGGCCCCTTAAATTAATGGGTTGGTCCGGTTAGTGTTTCGTGGGTCATGGGCCGGTTGAAGGGTCAATTTTAATGGGTTATGTAGGTCGGTTCGTGGGTCGACCCGACCCATTTGACAGGTCTAGTCTCGAGAACTAAAAATAAATAATAATGAAAATATAGTTACAAGATCATTCATCAAAATGTTTAATGTTTGACAAAATAAGTGAAGGATAAACTTTTTTATCTTATGAGTATTTCTTTGTTTTCCCTTCCTTACTTTCCAAACAGATATTTTTTTGTTCATTCTCTTTTATTTTTGCGTAAAGACAAAGGAGCATCACGGGCTCGCTTTGACAGTTTGGCTCATTGCAATTTGTATATTCCGTACACACGTTTGTTCATAGCCACACATATATATACATCAAAACTAACTTTAATAGTAAGTCATTTTCTCTACTGTTTTATTGTCTTTCCTATCCGTGACTTCTGCTCCTCTCTCACACACAGCCAACTAATATTAAATCCAATCTATTTTTACTTGCGACAGTATTCTTTCCGCATATCAATACTAATATATTAGTTCTATTTAATCTTTTCCTTCAATAACTGAAAGAGAAAAACATATAATCATGCCAAAAGGTCGAAGAGCGCAAAATTGCATTTGGCATTTCTTTAGTTTTTTGTTTCCATCCAAAAATCATATTTTTTTATTTTTGTTGTAAATAGTATGTGGATGAATGTTCATGTGTGAATAATTTGTGGATAGATTTTCACGCTTTGCACTATTTTATTATAGTGTTCTTCACCTTTTTATGCCTATAAATTGGCATGTAATCAGATTGTAAAGGAAACACAATTGAAGAAGAAAAACTCCTACTTCTTTCTATCTCTATTTATTATTTATATTTTACTAAATTACTTTTATTTCATAACATGTTATGAACACGAATATCTAATTTCATTTTTATCCCCGCTAAATTGAGTCATATTTTATTAAGGTATGTATCATTATATTAATTTTGTTTATGACAGTACATATCATATGTAGATTACTTATGCTCTTGGGCATATTAAATAATTTAAGTACGTTGCGGTAATAAAATAATTATTTCCTCCAGTGCTCAACTCTTAGATGACCTCAAAGTCACCAAACTAGCTACCCACTAATGACACTACTTATAATATTCGTGGACTTCCTGGATCAAAACATACCTTTAAGGCATTTTGAAGAACCGTGACAAATGAAGTGACAAATAATAACTTTACATTAGTTTAATTACTTTATATTTATTGTATTATGTTTACCCATAAAACGATACAGTTGAATTCGTTAGTAATTTTTAGAAAAGTGAATTAATTTGATCCAAAAGATAATAAAATAACTGATGAAATATAAAATACTTAGCCTTAGAATGTAGATGGAACGACAGACCTGATGAGTCCGGGAACAGGGTTTCCGGGCACAACAATGATGAGATCAAAAGCGAGAAAATAAAATTATATTAAAATATTGTATAGAATGTAGTATAAGTTAGCCAGAAAATTCGTGTCATCTACAATGATAACTGGACTCTCTATTTATAGTTATATCTAGGGAAGAAAGCCCTAGGATCATGCCTTTCTTTAATGTCAATTATGAGGGTCATTGATGAAATGTAACGTTAGACATAAATGCCAAATTTCTTGTAACGGGCCATCATCCTTAATGCTGCAAAATATTCTGTATTAAATGTTACCGGACGCAAAGCATTTAATACTCTTTTTATGATTGTTATTCCTTCCGGTGACAAGCGGAATAGCTATGTTCGGTGGCCATCCCCATCTTGTGTTCCACGTGTCCTTCCTTTAAATGGCCACGTGTCATGTTATATTTTTTCCTATACAGATAGTCTCCTTGCTTTCTGGTGACACAATCATGAGTTACCGGAAAGTTGGTAGAAAGCACCTTATTGGCAGGAATTACTATATCTCCCTTTGAAGTTTTCTGACAGTTGATTAGACGCACATCTCTCCGCATTTAATGCCCCGAATATGCACCATCCCACGATTCAGCATAGCTTTTACCAATTATCGAGGTAATCATGGCCATGAATTTAGCCGCCAAAAATTTACTTATACGAATCATCATCCTCTTATGTACTTCATAATTTCTCAAACTTCTAACTCGCATCTCTATTTCCCAACCTTTCTCTGATCTTCTTTGAACCAGGAATTTTTCTTCCTTCTATTCCAATGGCTTCCTCTTCAAAACGTGCTAGTTCTTCAAAGGGCAAGAACAAAACTGAGGATTCCGTTCCTCCAATAGTGGGTTCCATCATCCCAAGAAGGCTTAGTACTTCGAAAGATTTTGAAGAGGAATTTCCTACTGCTAACCCTCGCACATGGGCTGTTAGTAGGTACCCTTCTTCTATTCGTCCTTCCAGTATTCCTGATGTGAAGGAGGAATGTCGCTGCCCTGAGTTAGATATTATTGCTCCTGATTTATCGGAGCGAGTGACTCTTCCCAAGGAAGGTTTTACATATTTTTTCACGTATTCCTTTACTTTGGGTGCATTTTATTTGAGCGGAGAGCTCAATCCCGTGATTACGGAATTTTGCCTCCGCTACCAAGTGTGCTTGGCACAGGTGAGCCCTTCAGTATGGAGAACGGTTGCCTGCCTTCGACGCCTGTGTCAGAAAACTGGGGAAGAGCTATCATTAGCTCGTATGATGAACCTTTATTCCCTCAAGATTTTCCGGGGAGGTATGATAAATCTCTATAAACGTGGCCACCATGCTTTGTTGACTAGCATGGATGATGACAACGATAGTGGGTGGATGGAATGGTTCATTTCACTTGCCACCAGTGACATTATTCCAATAACGGCTTCATCCTTTTCGGTTGCTTGGAACCGTTCTCGTAAGTTCCCTTTAATACACTTTCTCTTACTAAATATTCTTTCATGCCTGTATTGATCCTTCAACCTTCATATGTTATAGCGACTCGATGGACCCCACCAGTGGTAGAAGGCTTGGACCGGTGGGTTCAGAAGATCTTGGGCATCACAACGCCCGAAACTCATTTGTGAAAAGAGTTGTCCCTTAAATACGGGTGGAAGGCCAAAAATTATGGTAGCTTTATTTTACCTTGTTTCCACTTTTTCTATATGAAGAACTTGGTTGAACCCTTCTAACTTGTTCACAAAATTAGGTTTACCTGCGGGCTTAGTTGATGTCCCCGAGGAGGATGTTTTGGCTGACCCTGCTGATGCGGCGAGGCTGCTTCAGGAGGCACTTACTCAAACAGGCATCTCCAGGCCTGCTTCGGGCACAAATATTTCTTCACAGAGTCTCCGGCCAGAGAACAAGCAACCAAAGAGAAGACGTTCCTCTACGACCGGGGAAAAGAATAAGAGGGCAAAGGTTTATGCCCCCCAGTCATCTCCAGTGACGATCACTGATCCTCATTCCGGGCTAGTCATAGACACTGTAATGATCGATGATGATGAAGAAGCTAGTGATGAGGGAGCTTCTTTACATAGAAGGATACGATCCTCATCATCTCAACTGGATGCTCGACCTATTGAGATAATTGCACCAACTAACGATGACGTCTCAGCACTTTGGGGAGAATCTAATATAGTTGAATATGCTAACTCTCGCTTCCGGACCCCAATTGTTGTAACCGGTACCGCGGGGCTGAGTACCGAGTCCATGCTGTCTTTGATTGGCGAGCATCAAACAACCATCACTGCATTTGATACAACTGCTTCCCACTCGTCAACTCCTTCAGCTTCATCTCCACCTTCATCACCACTAGCAATGGCTACATCATTTACATCTTCATCCACTCTTCCAACAACGATTGCTACATCATCTCCATCGGCCGCACCTGACCATGAAGAAGGTATCCCTCCTCCACAGTCCCCAGTTCATGGGAATTTGGGGCAAAATTATGCTGTCCCTTCTGAAGATCTACAAAGGAGGAGGAACATTACTTTTTCAGTCTCTACTGGGTGCAACCTGCTATCCCGGCCGGTGGAGCTTGCTAATTACCTGAAGCCTTTGGCTTCAGAAAAAGACTGGGAAAAGATTCAGGCACTCTCGGGGGAGTGTTTGTTGAACAATGCTATGCACAACGCCGCAGTGGTACGTTCCTTTCTTCTTCTATTATTTCTTATACTTTTGAACAAATATACTATAAGTTTTTCCTCCTTTTGTATTGTAGGCCAACTTTCTTGATTTTGAGGGCCTTCAAAGGCTGATTCGTGAGAAGGAAGAACTTACTCTTGAACGGGATCAGCTTTTGGCGGAACGGGACCAAACTGTTCTCCGCCTCTCAGAACTGGAAACCAAGGCTACCGAGGTCGTTGTTTTGGAGGCCCGTTTGCAGCAAAGCGAGCAATAAGTGGTAACCCTTAGCCAATAAATTGGGTCGCTGAGGGTTAGATTTGATGAAGCCAAAGCTAAATGGGCAGAAGTCCAGAATGTCATTCTTGCTGCAACCGATCGTGAGGCTGCCTCCGCTGAAAGAGTCAATAATTTTGAAGCAGCCTTAAACTCCAAAAGTGAAGAGCTTGTTGTTGTGGTAGCGAAACATGACCAGCTAGAAGCGAAGTACAGGAAAATAATCGAGCATAAAATGTTCTTTAGTTCAACTGTCCGTGAGCTCGATGTCAGTCTCAAATTTGTTAGGTCCGCCCGAGAAAACCTTTCCGCCGAAGTTACTCAACTCAAAGAAGAACTCAAGCATCGAGCGACTTCCCTCATTATTGAAAAAACTTATTCCATGTATAGCATGAAGAGAAAAACCTCGGAAGAGGCCAAGAATGGTATCATTGACATTGGTGCCGAAATTGCTAAGGCCTGAGAGCTTGAGTTGGCTGCAAAAAATGGACTCCCGGCGCAGTCTGATGCTTCAGGTTCTTCTGATTCTGGTTCCGAGTTTTTGGAAATTGAAGAAGGATCGGAAGGCGATGATACCTAAGACCAAGCTGGGGAAAATATTGAGCCATCGGTGGAACCATCTACTACTCCCAGGGATGCGGATACTTCTCTTCCTCCTAATTCCGGAGACGCTGCAGTTTAGCTATTTGTTTCTTTTTCTATTTTGTACCTTTATAATTTTTACGTGTCCTTGTAAATAAAAATATATTTTTTGCTCAAGTATCGTTTGAGTCTTACATTCGTTTGAATATTCATGCAAGTCTTTAACTTTCATACTTGCTCAAGTATTGCGCATGTTGTTCTGTTCGCGCTTTATTATGTGTAATCTCGGATACTTTTTCTTCGAAGTATTTTGGTTCCAAGTATTATCCCTTTTTCGCGAGGGTTTCCATGAGTATTTGTGCAAGTTTGCTTTTTGCGTCTTTTTCGTATGCAGCTTCGGGTGTATTTTTCCCCGATGGTATTCTAGATTCCGGGCATTGATTCTTCCAGAACCAACCCTTTAATGAGAGGGTTTAAGAGAGAGCCCTCTTATGTTTATGATGCTCTTGAAGAGGACGTCTCCTATTCATTACGGCACTAATATTTGAAGTACTTATTTAACTTTCAAATGGCAAAATTAACTCATCGTTCAGACAAGAAACTAGATAAAAATAAAAGGATTTCTTTTAATTTAATTCCTTCTATTTTCAAAAGTACATAAGCATTTTTCTATGCAGAAAAGAAATTGCCATGACTTGTGGCTATCTTGTACAACTTGTTTCTATGGGGCTGGCTGCACAGTCCCCGATCCCGATGATGTATTCTGTTTCCGGATTTTTGTTCCCTAGTTGACGTGGCATTCAGTGTTGCCGTATTCTCATATCATTCCCCCCCTAGTGTTCGAATGCGAAAAATGTGAATTGGAACACTGAAAGTCTTGTATCTTCGAAGATTCCACCAATGAATTGCTAGGTAATCCTTCACTCGGCAACATATCTTGTTTCCCCTTAGGAACCCATGCTATTGAGCGAAAGAATACCTAACAGCCCTCTAGTTCTTTGTGCTCATGAACGATCGGGTAACCTCTGTTCGGTAGCAAACTTAACTTCCCGGTGGAAATTTGCTATAGAACCAAAGATTACCTAATCGCCCCGAGTGAAGACTTGGCATCGGAGATCTTATTGTTGTTGTCTTCGTAGTATGCTTTCCATTGCTGCCTCGTTAAAAACCTTGCCAGAAAAACTCAATTGGGACAAAAACTGAACGAAGGGAAAAATAGTGCAATACATACTTTCCGTTTGGCTGTTATTTGTCAGCAGTAATATCTTTTGAGGTGAGCCACGTTTCGGTTGTTGGGCAACTTGTCTCCGTTCTGGTTCTCCAACTCGTATGATCCTTTCCTAGTGATAGCTGAAACCCGATAAGGGCCTTCCCATGTTGGGCCTAACTTGCCCGTGTTGAGTTTTCGGATGTTTTGAGTTACCTTCCTCAAGACCAAGTCTCCTACTTTGAAATAACGGAGGTTGGCTCTTCGATTATAATATCGCTCCATTCTCTACTTTTGAGCCGCCATTCTGACATGCACCAAATCCCTGCGTTCCTTGAGCAGCTCCAAGTTGATTAGCATTGCTCCGTTGTTCATTTCTTCATTAGCCTAGAAATACCTTAAGGTTGGTTCTCCTACTTCCACCGGTATCAAAGCTTCTGCGCCGTACACAAGAAAAAAAGGGGGTTCTCCCGTGCTTGATTTGGTCATTTTTCGGTAGGCCCATAGAACCTCGGGTAATTCTTCGGGCCAGTTGCCTTTTATTGCTTTTAACCTTTTCTTTAGATTTTGTCTAATCACTTTGTTTGTTGACTCTGCTTGACCATTCGTGCTCGGATGATAAGGTGAAGAGGTAATCCTCTTTATCTTCAAATCCTCAAGGAACTTTGTAACTTTTGCGCCGATAAACTGTAGTCCATTGTCGCATGTAATCTCTTTTGGTATTCCAAACCTGCAAATTATGTTTTCCCACAGGAAGTCGACCACTTCGCGTTCTCTGGTCTTCTGATAAGGACCCGTTTCCACCCATTTAGAAAAATAGTCAGTCAAAATTATAAGAAACCTTATCTTTCCGGGAGCCGGTAGTAGTGATCCGACGATGTCCATCCCCCATTTCATGAATGGCCACGGGGATAGAACCAAATGTAGGGGGTCTGCCGGTTGATGTACTAGTGGTGCGTAGCGTTGGCACTTATCACATTTTTGTACGAAGTCTTTGGCATCTTGTTCCATACGGGGCCAGTAATATCCTGCCCGAACTAATTTCAGCACCAAAGAATCTGCACCTGAGTGGTTGCCGCATATCCCTTCGTGGACTTCTCTCATGACATAGTTAGCTTCTGATGCTCCTAAGCACCGGGACAATGGACCTTGAAAGGATTATTTCTGGCTAACTTATCTCGAGAAAATTGATTATTTCGTTTCTCCAGTCCCAGACCAAACTAGTCGAATTCACCTTATAGTAACCATCTGTGTCCAAGACTGAGTTCATAAGTTGTACTACCGTTCTTGATTCCGATCCCTGGACTTCTTTCGATGAGCCTAAATTTTCCAATGCATCTGCTTCCGCGTTATCTTCCCTCGGGATATGAGTAATTGACCACTCTCGGAATCGTGCCAATAAAGCCTGAACTTTTACCACGTATTACTGCATACGTTCTTTTTTGGTGTCAAAAATTCCGTAGACCTGATTCACCACCAACTGCGAATCATATTTGATTTCGATGATTTCAGAGTCAAGCCCCCGGGCCAATTCGAGCCCTACAATCAAAGCTTCGTACTCTGCTTCATTGTTAGTTAAAGGAATCATTCTGATGGCTTGCCTTAAGGTTTTCTCCGAAGGTGTGATCAAGACTATTCTAAGCCCGAACCATTTTACGTTTGAAGCTCCGTCCGTAAATAAGTTCCAAACTCTCGATGTCAATTCTGACACCATTATTGCCTCCTTGGCCGCCAGAGGCAACAGTCCCGGACTGAAATCGGCCATGAAGTTCGCCAAGACTTGCGACTTAATTGCAGTCCTCGGTTTATATTCTATATCGAACTCACTCATTTCGACGGCCCATTTGGCCAATCTACCCAAGAGCTCGGGTTTATGGAGGATATTCCTCAGAGGGAAAGTAGCCACTACAGTTATTAGGTGGCATTGGAAGTAGGGCCTCAGCTTATGAGCGGCGACTACGAAAGATAAGGCTAGCTTTTCCAGATATGGGTAGCGAGTTTCTGCTCCCATTAAAATTTTACTGACGTAATAAATGGGATATTGCGTACCTTCGTCCTCCCAGACTAAAACTGCACTTACCGCAACTTCTGAAACCGCGAGGTAGACTAGCAACGTTTCACCTTCTTTTGGTTTTGAGAGCAACGAAGGGCTTGACAAATATTTCTTCAAATCCTTCAAGGCTTGCTGACACTCCGGTGTCTATTCGAAATTATTTTTATTTTTGAGTAGTGCGAAGAAGCGATGACATTTTTCTGATGAACGGGAAAAGAACTTGCTCAAAGCTTCCAATCTCCCTGCGAGCCTCTGAACTTCTTTTACGTTAGAAAATTGATTTGGGATGTCCTCTATGGCCTTGATTTTGTTGGGATTTACCTCAATTCCCCTTTGTGAAACTAGGAATCCTAGGAACTTACCCGAACTGACCCCGAACGCACACTTCTCGGGGTTAAGTTTCATATTGTTCTCCCTCAGGATGTCGAATGTTTCTTTCAAATGCTTCAGGTGATCACCTGCATTCAAAAACTTAACGAACATATCGTCTATATATACTTCCATAGTCTTTCCTATTTGTTTTTCGAACATCTTATTCACGAGTCGTTGATAAGTGGCTCCGGCGCTCTTTAACCCGAATGGCATCACATTGTAACAATATATGCCAAAATTCGTTATAAACGAATTTTTTTCCT
The DNA here is from genome assembly GCF_000390325.3 of Nicotiana tomentosiformis. NCBI lineage: Eukaryota > Viridiplantae > Streptophyta > Magnoliopsida > Solanales > Solanaceae > Nicotiana > Nicotiana tomentosiformis. The sequence goes on along the minus strand of NC_090816.1, from coordinate 30,348,217 downwards.
GATCTTCTAGGTTTATCTTGATTTGATTGTATCCATAATAAGCATCGAGGAAACTCATTAACTCGTTCCCGGCCGTGGCATCAATCATTTGATCGATATTTGGCAATGGGAATGAGTCTTTCGGGCACGCCTTATTAAGATCCTTATAATCTATGCACATGCGAAATTTATTATTTTTCTTAGGAACTGCTACTATATTGGTTAGCCAGTTTGGATATCTTACCTCTCGGATTGAACCAATCTTAAGTAAATGGGTTACCTCTTCTTTGATGAATTTATTCCTTGCTTCGGCAATATGGCGCTTCTTCTACCTTACCGGGGGTATGTTGGGATCTAAGCTTAACTTATGCACGACTATCTCCGTCGGGATTCCTTTCATATCCTCGTGCGACCATGCAAAACAATCAGCGTTAATTTTAAGGAATTCAATAAAAGCCGACCTGAGCTCCGGGTGCAATCTTGTTCCCAAATGGAATTTCCTTTCTAGGAATTCTTCGAACAACACAACTTGCTCCAGTTCTTCTGTCGTGGACTTCGTCACGTTCATCTCTTCTGGTACTTGAAAATACCTTGTACCTGGTATTGTTCTAACTCTTCTGTCCCCGTGCTAACTTCATCTGGTTCGGGGGCAGGTGATGGTTCCGATAATTGCTATGTCGCACGTTCCTTTCCTTTGCTACTGGAGACCAAAATTGCATTCATCTCCCTTGCTGCCGGTTGATCACCCCTTATCAGTTTGATCCCCTCGGGTGTCAGAAACTTTAAAAATTGGTGATATGTTGAAGGCACAACTTTCATCTCGTGCAGCCATGGTCTTCCCAAGATGATGTTATACCCCATATCTCTATCTACCACTTCAAAGAGAGTTGTCTTCATTACTCCCTCAGCATTCGTGAGCAACAAAATTTCTCCCCGGGTTGTCACGCTTGCGAGGTTGAATCCGGCAAGGAGTTTCATTACTGGGATAATGCTTCCAATGAGTTTAGCGTGCTCCAATACTCTCCATTGTACAATATTAGCTGAACTTCCTGGATCCAATAAAACACGTTTAATTTTAAAATCTAACACATTTAAAGAAATTACCAGTGCGTCATTGTGCGGTAGCAATAATTCGTCTGCATCTTCGTCTATAAATGTGATATCATCTTCCCGGATCCTTTTACTACGAGTTATTGATACTTTTGTCTTCTTCGCTGCCTAAAAGGTGACCCCGTTAATTTCATTTCCTCCGAAGATCATGTTGATCGTTTGGCGTGGGGGTTCTTCTCCTGCTTTCGAGGTTTCGTGTCGCACCTGTTCCGACCATAATTATTTTTAGCTCGGTCACTCAAGAATTCTCTGAGGTGACCATTCTTTAACAGTGTTACCACTTCTTCTCGGAGGTGTCGGCAGCCTCCAGTCCGGTGGCCGTTAGTGCCATGGTATTCACATCATAAATTGGGATCCCTCTGGCTGGATTCAGATTTCATAAGTTTTGGGAATCGTGCCTCTTTGATATTTCTTATGGCTAATACCAACTCCTCCACACTGAGGTTTAAGTTATACTCCAACAAATTTGGGTAAGAAGAATCTCGCGACCTCGAGATTTCTCTATCCTGTAGCGATCTGTTGTTCCGGCCATGATCGGTCCTTTTATCAATGGTGAACTTGTCTGTTGTTCGGAAGCTCTTGCCGCGACCTTCTGTCTGCTCGTAGGGCAAAAACTGGCCCCTCAAAGTTTGTCTATCCATGTCAATATCATCTTTCCCCAGTCCTTTGGTCAACAATGGAAAGCCAACTTGATCGTCTTCGATCCTTATTTTCGACTCGTACCGGTTGTGGACATCCACCCAAGTCGTTGCTTGAAACTCGAGCAGACTTTCCTTCAACTTTCGAGAACCGTCCGAACTTCTCGGATTTAAACCTTTGCTGAACGCTTCAACCTCCCATTCATCTGGGACTGCCGGTAGTAACATCCTTTCCTTCTGGAATCGGGTAACGAACTCTCGTAATAATTCAGATTCTCCCTGTGAGATCCTGAATATGTTGGCCATTTGGGCTTGTACCTTTCTGGCACCGGCATGATCTTTGATTAAAGAATCCGCGAGCAACTCAAATGAATCTATGGAATTCTCGGGCAATAATGAATACTACGTTAAAGCTCCCCTCGTGAGAGTCTCACCAAATGTTTTCAGCAACACATACTCAATTTCGTGAGGAGCCAAATCATTTTCTTTCACTGCTGTTGTGTAGGTGGTAATGTGCTCATGTGGATCTGAAGTTCCATCATACTTCGGCACTTCGGGCATTTTGAACCGCTTTGGGATTAATTCTGGGGCCGCACTCGATTTTGTACGATAATTGAATATACTTCTTCGAGTTCAGGCCTTTCAATACTGGTGGCACGCCCGGGATTTGATCCATGCGGGCATTTACTTCCTTCATGAATCGCAAAAGTTCCTCCTTGAACGGATCATTACCGTTGTTGAGGCCGGATATACTCCTCCCGGCCCCGTCGGAGCCAACTTCGTCCCTGGGAGTGTTGTTGTCGATTCTCTGTGTCGTTTGGTTTGCGGGAACATCGGGAGGAATTGGATCTCGCCTGTTCGCATTATTAGAAGCACCCGATAGTGCCTGCTTTAGTTCCGTCATAACCTGATCCTACCACGTGAGATGGCCTAGAATGATTGCATGTTGCTCTTGCAGGACCCTCACTGCATCCGCTACATGCTCCTCATCAGTATCATCAGGAGTCGTCTCCCGAACCTGTCGAGGATACCGTCCGTCATGCACTGGTATGGCGTCATTTCCCTCATTGTGAGTGTCACTGATTGAATCCTCGAAATGAGGCTTCTCCCCTTGAATTTCAGGGTTGCGTGTGCCATTAACAGTGTTATCTGCCATTTCTTTTGTGATTTTTTCTAAGACAAAATAATCAAACACGTTAGTAAAAAAGGCAATAATCAATTTAATCGCACGACTGTCTAGGCCCCACGATGGGTGCCAAACTATTTACCCGTAAAATGGTATAGTTAAATTTGTTTGATTTCTAGACAAGTAAATTAATTTGATCCAAAAGATAATAAAATAACTAATGAAATATGAAATACTTAGCCTTAGAATGTAGATGGAACGACAGAGCTGATGAGTCCGGGAACAGGGTTTACGGGCACAACAATGATGAGATCAAAAGCGAGAAAATAAAATTATATTAAAATATTGTATAGAATGTAGTGTAAGTTAGCCAGAAAATTTATGTCTTCTATAATGATAACTGAACTCTCTATTTATAACTATGTCTAGGGAAGGAAGCCCTATGATCATGCCCTTCTTTAATGTCAATTATGAGGGCCATTGATGAAGATGTAACGTTAAACATAAATGCCAAATTTCTTGTAATGGGTCATCATCCTTAATGCTGCAAAATATTCTGTATTAAATGTTACCGGACGCAAAGCATTTAATACTCCTTTTATGATCGTTATTCCTTCCGGTGACAAGCGGAATAACTATGTTCGGTGGCCATCCCCATCTTGTGTTCCACTTGTCCTTCTTTTAAGCGGCTACGTGTCATGTCGTATTTTTTCCTATATATATTGGAACATATAAATAATGTTAGTCATGTTCAATTCTACTTATCATATATATCACAACTATAAAGTGAAATAAAATAGTGTGTTGTGTTCACTTTATGGCCAGAATGAAATGAAATAGTAGGTTGTTTACATGATATAGCTCTATTTCCGTTTCTTTTTTCCTTAATCATTTTGTTTTATTAATTGTTTAATAACATAATTATTTCTTAACTTATTTATCTTTTATGATAGTTTTCACTATATCAAATTTATCAAAACTTGAATTTGTGGCACTTGACATCACCGGGAAGAACTATTTATCATGGGTCCTTGATGCTAAAATTCACCTTGACGCTAAAGATCTCGGAAAAAATGTTATACAAGAAAATGAAGCATCAAATCAGGATAAAGCGAAAGCCATAATTTTTCTTCGTCATCATCTACATAAAGGGTTTAAAACTGAATATTTAACCGTAAAAGATCCACTTCATTTATAGATTAATTTGAAGGATCGATATGACCACCTAAAACTTACGATATTACCGAAAGCTCGGTATGAGTGGATACATTTAAGGTTGCAAGACTTTAAAATCGTAAGTGAGTATAATTCTGCTATTTTCAAAGTAATTTCTCTATTAAAATTATGTGGAGATACAATCACAGATGAGGACTTATTGGAAAAAATATTTTCCACTTTTCATGCTTCAAATGTATTGCTACAACAATAATACCGTAAGAAGGGTTTTAAGAAATATTCTGAGTTAATCACATGCCTACTCTATTTAATGAAAAATCATGAAGTTCGTCCCACTGGGTCAGCTCTATTCCCAGAAGTGAATGTTGTAGCAGCATATGATAAGTTTGAAAGAAAATAAAATAATTACCGTGGTCGCGGACATGGTCGTAGGCGTGGATGTGGCAGGGGACAAAATAATTATCATCATCATGGTGGAAATAAACAGGAGAACAATAAGGGTTCTCAAATTAATCCTTCAAAAGGTAAAATTAATATGTGCCACCGATATAGTATGAAAGGTCATTGGGTACGTATTTGTCTTATGCCAGATCATTTTGTCAAGTGTGCCTCCACATTGTTTTCTTTCTTTTTGAGGGAGGCACATCTTGTATATAAAGATGATAATTTTGGAGGCCTTGCAAATATTACTCATTTAAAAGTTGGAGACTTCTTTAAGGGTATTGACTGAAGAACTAATCATCTTACTGGGGAATGAAGCTATAATGAAAGTTATTATTTTTCATTTTATGTTTGCAACAAGTTTATTTTTCTTGAGTGTATTTTTCTAATACATCATGTGTTGCTGGTTTCTACATTTTTAATGTATAATATTCTTTTTCTGTTAGACTTTCATATTTCTTATGATATACTTTTTTTTTTTTTTTATATGAAGAATATGAAAATTTCCCGGTCTTCAGTTGGACTCAAGATTAATAAAGATGATATATGTCTTCTGGATAGTGCTACAATACACATTATTTTAAGAGATAAAAGATATTTCTCTTATTTGGTAATAAAAGAAGCCAATGTTAATACAATAGCTGGTAGTACAAGATTAACTGAAGGTTCTGGAAGAGCAAATTTATTACTACCAGGAGGAACAAATTTGGCTATTGATGAAGCACTATATTGTAGTAAATCTCAAAAAAACTTATTAAGTTTCAAAGATATTCGCCAAAATGACTACCATATTGAGACTACAAATGATGAAAAGATTGAATATCTTTATATTACTACAATAAAGTCTGGTAAGAAATATGTACTTGAAATGTTACCTTCTCTTTCCTCTGGCTTATACTACACAAGTATTAGCAGGATTGAAACACATGCCATAGTAAATAAGAAGTTTACTAATCAAGATAATTTTATTATTTGGCATGACCGGTTGGGCCATCCTGGTTCTACTACGATGCGTAAAATAATTGAGAATTCACACGGACATTCAATAAAGAACCAGAAAATTCTTCAATTTAAGGAATTCTCTTGTGCTGCATGTTCTCAAGGCAAATTTATTATTAGACCATCAATGATTAAAGTTAGGATGGAATCCCCTGCATTTTTGGAACGTATATAGGGTGATATATGTGGGCCCATTCACCCTCCATGTGGACCATTCAGATATTATATGATTTTAGTAGATGCATCTACAAGATGGTCACATGTGTGCTTAGTATCAACTCGCAATATGGCATTTATGAGATTGTTGGCTCAAATAATAAAGCTAAGAGCACAATTTCTAGATTATGCAATTAAGATAATTCGTCTTGATAATGCTGGTGAGTTTACATCCCAGGCCTTTAATGATTATTGTATATCAACTGAGATACCAATTGAGCATCCGGTTGCTCATGTTCATACTCAAAATAGTCCGCGAAATCATTGATCAAACGCCTCCAATTAATTGCTAGACCAATGCTTATGAGAACAAAACTTTCCATTTCAGTATGGGGTCATGCTATTTTGCATGCAATAACATTTGTGTGGATAAGGCCCACAAGTTATCATAAAGTCTCCCCATTACAATTAGCTTTTGGTCAGGAGCCAAATATTGCCCATCTTAGAATCTTTGGTTATGTAATATATGTTCCAATTGCTCCACCACAACGCACAAAGATAGGTCCCCAAAGAAGGTTGGGGATATATGTTGGGTATGAATCTCATTCTATTATAAAATATCTGGAGCCTATGACTGGAGATTTATTTACAGCAAGATTTTCTGATTATCATTTTGATGAATCAGTATACCCAACATTGGGGGGAGAAAATAAGCAGCTGAGAAAGGAGATAGATTGGAATGCATTATCACTATCTCATTTAGATACTCGAACAAATTAATGTGAACAAGAGGTTCAAAAGATAATTCATTTGCAAAATATTTCAAATCAACTGTCATATGCATTCACTGACCTACCAAGGGTGACGAAATCACATATTCCAGCTGCTAATGCTCCAATTCGAGTTGATATCCCGGAAGGACAATCAATTAAAGCAAATAAGTCTAAGCCACTCTTGAAGCATGGTAGACCGATCGGTTCTAAAGACAAAAATCCTCGAAGAAGAAAGGGAGCAAATGTTCAAAGTGATCATAATACTGAGGTAGTGGCTCAAGAAGAGCCCCGATACATAATAAATGATAAGACCTCAGGGAAGGTCCAGGTATCTGAAAATAATGAGAATGAAGAGATCTCAATAATTTATGTCTCAACGAAAAAAATATGGAACCGAAATAATTTTGTTATCGATAACGTTTTTGCTTATAGTGTTGCTGTTGAAATAATGCAACAAGATGAGGATCTTGAACCAAAATCTATCAATGAATGTAGACAGAGAAATGATTAGCCAAAATAAAAAGACGTTATCCAGGCAGAATTAACTTCATTTCAAAAACGTAAAGTCTTCGGACCTATAGTTCGAACACTTGAAGGTATAAAGCCAGTAGGGTACAAATGGATTTTTGTGCGAAAATAAAATGATAAAAATGAAGTCGTTAGATATAAAGCACGACTTGTGGCACAACGATTTTCGCAAAGATCTGGCATTGATTATATGGAGACATATTCTCCTGTGGTGGATACTATCACGTTCAGGTATCTTATAAATCTGGCAGTGCATGAAAAACTTGATATGCGTCTAATGGATGTTGTCACAACCTATTTGTACGACTCACTAGACAATGGAATTTTTATGAAAATTCCAGAAGGATTTAATGTGCCTGAAGCACATAAACGTTTTCGAGAAATTTATTCAATAAAGCTTCAAAAATCCTTATATAGATTGAAACAATCAGGGCGCATGTGGTATAATCGCCTTAGTGAGTGTCCGTTGAAAGAAGGGTACAAGAATGATTCAATTTGTCCTTGTGTCTTTATAAAAAGGTATGTATCTAAATTTGTTATAATCGCTGTATATATTGATGATTTAAATAATATTGGAACTCCCGGAGAGCTTCCAAAAGCAGTAGACTGTTTGAAGAAAGAATTTGAAATGAAAGTTCTTGAAAAGACGGAATTTTGTCTTGGTCTACAAATTGAGTATATGAAAGATATAATTTTTGTCCATCAATCAACATACACCGAAAAGATCGTAAAATGATTCTATATGGATAAAGCACATCCATTGAGTAGCCCGATGGTTGTAAGATCACTTGATATAAATAAAGATCCATTTCGACCTCATAAAAATGATGAAGAGCTTTTAGGTGCCGAAATACCATATCTTAGTGCAATTGAGGCATTAATGTATCTTGCCAACAATTCTCGACAAGATATAGCTTTCTCAGTAAGCTTATTAGTAAGATTTAGTTCTTCCCCAACACAAAGACACTGAAATGGTATTAAACATATATTCAGATACTTGTGAGGGACCATAGACATAGGTTTATTCTATTCAAATGAATCCAAGTCAACATTAGTTGGTTATGCAGATAAAGAATATTTATCTGATCCACGTAAAGCTCGATCTCAGATAGGCTACTTGTTTATATGTAGAGATACAACCATATCATGACGTTTAGTGAAACAGACTATGGTTACTGCTTCTTCAAATCATGCAGAGATAATAGTCATTCATGAAGCAAGCCAAGAATGCATTTGGTTGAGATCAATAACTCAACACATTCAGGAAATATGTGGTCTTTCTTTGAAAGGAAATATTCCAACAATATTGTATGGAGACAATATTGCATGTATAGCTCAACTAAAAGGAGGATACATTAAAGGAAACAGAACAAAACATATTTTACCAAAATTCTTCTTCACTCATGATCTTCAAAAGAATGGTGAAATAAATGTTCAACAAGTTCTTTCAAGTGATAATTTGACGGATCTGTTTACTAAAGCATTGCCAACCTCAACATTTAAGAAGTTAATATACAAGATTGGAATGCGGCGTCTGCGAGACCTTAAGTGATATTTTAATCAGGGGGAGTAAAATTACGCTTTGTACTCTTTTTTCCTTAACTAAGGTTTTGTCCCATTGAATTTTCCTAGTAAGGTTTTTAATGAGGCAGCAAGTAATGCGTATTACAAATAACTATGTACTTCCCAGGTTTTTCCTGTTAAGCTCTTAATAATGTATATTTATTTTTACATGGCCATCCAAGGGGGAGTGTTGTAAATAGTATATGGATGAATATCTATGTATGAATAGTTTGTGGATGGATTTTCACACTTTATGTCCATCCTTTGCACTATTTTACTATAGTGTTCTTACCTTTTTATGCCTATAAATTGGCATGTAATCAGATTGTAAAGGACACACAATTGAAGAAGAAAAACTCCTCCTTCTTTCTATCTCTATATCTTATTTATGTTTTACTATATAATGTAATAACAACAACTGACACATTATGTTTCTCTTTTAAATTCATCTCAAGCCAACGTTATACAAAATAAGAATAAAAACGAAAAGTACTAGAAATGCTATATATTTCCTACTTTAAATATCTGTAACAGGGATATAAGACTCCTAGAAAGCATATGACCTAGAGTAATTATTAACATGATTATAATGTATTCTCAGCTAATTAGTATCACTTATATAAGAAAATTTCTTCCAGTATACCCTATTTTTTGCAAAGTTGCGTTAAATTGTCTTAGTATAATCATTTAAAAAAATTAATCGCTCCGTTCCAATTCATATAAACCTATTTGACTAGACGTGGAATTTAAGAACATCTTCGGCTAAGCTACCAAAAACTACTTATTTTGAAAGTACTTTTTAAAAAATATTTTTCAAAAAAAGTATTATTGAAGATTAGCAATTTGTGTTTGTACTTTTGTATAATATTTGATAAGCATGTTGTGGTTGGCCAAATCTTCGAATAAATACTCTTTAGTATTAAATTATGAAAAAAGTAAAGGTTTAATTTGCAATTAGTATTATTTATATAATATAAATAAATTTAAATAATATAAATAAATTTAAATATTTATTATAAAAGAATTCAATTAAAATGTAGAATATAAAGTAAAAATATAAGTTGAAGATTCTAATCAATATAAAATATAGTTATCCAAAATAATAATTTTGGGTATCTGATGTTACTTAATGTTTATATGATGATTTAAATATAAACACATCATTTAGTATAGACTAAAAATCTACTTTATAAATTAATATAATAAAAAGAGATATATTTATTGTAGAAAGACAAAGACAATTCAAAAGAGGAATAAGAGAACGAAAATAAAATTACAATGAAAATAGGGAAATAAAGTTACAAAGGAAATTAAAAAAGAGAAGAAATGATAGTAGGGACAAGAAGGAAAAGAAAAAGATTAAATTAATGAGGAATAATTTTAAAATATAAATTTATACTAAGAATATTTTTATCTTGAATAAATTAATTTTTTTGCTTCTACTTCTGATTCTTGAAAGAAGCTAGAATTTATAATTTTTCTAAAAAAAAGCAGTAAAACTGCTTATGCTGGCATGCTGCTACTCAGAAGAATTTTTTTATCTTGGCCAAACAACTCAAAATTTTCAAACAATGTTTTTTGTAAAAAAAAAAAAAGTACTTTTGGCCAAGCTAAACGAAGACTATCAAAATTTGTGATTTTAAACAAGCCATAGTATTTGTGTGACTGATTTTTTTAAAATTTGTGGTGTTAACATATTAGAGCATTCGTTGTCGCTATAAAAACATAGAGGATGAAATTAAAGTTTAAGTTAAATTATTTTCAAATATAGAATATGATCATTTTGGAACAAACCTAACGAAATAGGTTTACATTGACCGAAATGTAACGAGTAATAGAAAATAACCGCATTAGGACTTCTCTCTTTTCTTACCTAGATAGATTGCTTCTGCTTTTTTTTGGTCTGATTTTCTTATCCAATACTCACCAAAAAAATAAGAGACTAAGAACAAAAAATAACACAAAAGAAAAATCTCTTGTCCAAACGCAATATTTTTTTAAACTACTTCATGGTCCGCTAAAAGTAAAATAGAGATTTCAAATAATTTTTGGGGGAAGTGCAAAAATAGCCATTTTCAGGATCGCTATTTAAAAATATAGCCGAATTTACAAAGTTTTAAAGTTTAAACGCTTCATAATTAAAAGTCAAAAATTAAAGACCACCCCTTAGATATCCTATTTATGTCATTTTCTAATGTTTAATATGATGCCCTTAAAAGGGGCTACGTATGCCATTTCTATACTTCTTTTGGGCCGCGAAGGGTCATTTTGATGGGCCAAGCAGCAAATCAATCGGGTCTAATCTTTTTTTCCCCAACCCGTTAATTAGCTCACGATTGAGCAAATATTCAGATTTTCCTACTGTATGTAATCATGGGTCGGAGTATATCCCGGTCGCCGTCGTATTCTCGGCGGTACTCTCGGTCTCGATCTCCGGTGAATCACCGCCGCAGCAGCCACCGGAGCCGCCGTGACCGAAGCCGCTCACCGTATTCCAGCAGGTAAACTCTTTGCGGAATTTCCAGCTCTTATACATATATGAATTTACATTAAATCTTTATTGAAAAATGATTTTTTATGCTCTAGAGCTAACCTATATGAATTTGAATCTCTGTCTGGTTGAAAAGGTGCAATTTTTACTTTAATTTTTTTTTCAACAAGATTGGTTTTATTTCTACTCAAATGTTTAGAAACTTAACTAAAAATAGTTTAAATTGAAATTTAAATTAAATGTATCTTTTCTTGTTGAATTTATGTGACCATATTAATCAGTTGGAACTTTTCTCCATCATTAAAACAACCCAATCCAGCATTCTAGAGCCAATTCCATGAGCATATAATTCAAATTTCAGCATTGCAAATTTAACAATAAATTGCTACAATTTTTTTTTAACCTGCTTGCTTATCACTAATAAAAAATAACAAGGGATCATCTTTAGTAGATATTTTAATAATAGAACAATCTCAGCTCTGAAAATTGAATTTCCATACAATAAAAGAAACAAGATAAAGAATCAGAGAAGACTTCCACAAATCTTCCAAATACTCGGTTGAGACTATACACTTTTTAGCAGCTTTCAGTATTCCTTAATATGGGTTGCAACAATTCAGTGTATCCATCCTCACTAAATGACTTCTTCACCGGTCAGTTTGAGGTTAAAGGGAAGATTCTTTAAAGATGAGTCTGAACTGTTGGCATTAGTATGCTTTATTTTGTAAAGAGTGCAAGGACGGACTTTTTTCCCGATATATGTACATGCGCGCAGCTTGTGTGTGATTAGGTAGCACAGAGATTTTCTAACTTCCATGTGATATAAAGCTGTAAATGCCTCCTCTCTTTTTTTTAAATAATGCTGGTGTCAGGGCAAGCTTGCATGCACCTCGACTATTCCACCAGGTACCTGTTACCTTCCACTACCAGTACAGTACTGGGTAACTTTGACCACCAATATTTAGGCAGATTGAAAAAATCATCGAGTATTTTTGTCTCTACTGGGATTTAAACCTAGATCTCCAAGGTTTGCGCCCACTAGGCCACACCCTTGGGTTAAAGTTGTAAATGTCCTGGATGTATCCACTTTCACATTGTAAGGCTGTGTTTTCTTTCTGTATTTCAATTCTCCTCTTCAGAGGATTGCTTGTCATATTACCTTGTGATCTTTTAATGCATCAATAAAATTTTATGTTTCTGCAAGAAGAAGGTTGGGACAGTGAACCACATGGGATAGCTTATATTTAGTGGCGGATCTCTTTGAAGTTGACTTGGACCTTCTCATTATCACTTATATACATTTCAAGTTATTGTTGCTTTGTTTCACAGGAGAAGAAGTCGCTCTGGGACTCGCCGTCGGAGCCGTTCACCAGATGCAAGACGCAAAAGAAGCCGGTCCCCGACAACGAGGCGTCACAGGAGACGACGAAGTCATAGTTCCTTAGAGTCTCCTGTGCCCAAGTCTCTAAGTCCCAGTCTTACGTCCACTGAGCGTAAAAGTGCTGCAGAAAAATTGAAAAAAGAGGAAGAGGAAAAGAAAAGGTTTGTTAGATGTGATGCCTTCAAGATTTTCCTGTGGCTATGAGCCTATATTCTTAAGTTGCTTTCTTGGAGGTTATATTTAGCCTTTAAGTTAAAGAAGTCAATAGTAAGTGATAAACAAATAATATATATATATATATATATATATATATATATATATATATATATATATATATATATATATAGATAGATAGATAGATAGATAGATAGATAGATAGACATAGAGAGAGAGAGCTATATGGGTTCGGATTTGGAATTTTGCCACATTCCATCGAATTTACTGGGTTCGAAATATGTTATTTGTATTTATTTAGTGGGGTTTTAAAATATATGTTCCAGAGTATAAGCCAAAGCTACTGGTTCAAATGAACCCGTAAAATCATGAAAGGTATCTATTTTGGTACTTATATAGTTATATGTCATTGTGGAGTTATTCATTGTGTGCTTTTATGAAATTACTGCTCATGTTAACATATTTGTACAAAAGGTCTTAGCATTGTGTTCAACCATTGTCGACTTTTGGCCTGTTGGGTTATTAGTAGAGAAGTTAATGACCTGATTGTCTTTGGGTCTGAATGTGCCTCACATCTTCGTCTTGTATCTTGATCTGGTTATATATCAAAATATGTAGATGTAACATGTATCTCGCTTGACGTGCTTGTTTTTTCTTTTCAAACTTGGGAATTGCTGAAGGGTTGAGCTTTTATTTCATGTGCCCACTGTATTTTGAATTGATTGAATAATTTTCAGGCTACAGCTAGAAGCAGAACTCAAGCAATTAGAAGAGGAAACTGCAAGGAGATTGGAGGAAGAAATAAGGAAAAGGGTCGACGAGAAGTTATGTTCAGAGGAAGTTAGGCTGGAAATTGAGAGACGAATAGCAGAAGGTCACAGAAAACTGTTTGAAGATGTTGTAATTCAACTTGAAAGAGAAAAGCAAGCTGCTCTTACCGAGGCAAGGCTAAAAGAAGTAAGTTTCTCTTGCCGGTTATTGACTCTTGACCTTTTGTTGATATTTTACTAATCATTATATTCTCTGCTTTTTTACTTTTCTTTTTTGTCATCTTATTTTTATGAGATGAGATTTTATAGAAAGATATTACGTTTTTTACTAAAAACTAAAACTTATCAATACTTAATTTGGATGTGGAAGGAAGCAAGGAAGGTTTAGTTCTTCTTTGTTCTACTTGTACTTTCGTAGCAGCTTTTCTTGGAAGAGGTTTAGGCATGGGGTTCACTGATTTACTCCACAGACCTCCTGATTACTTTGAAAATCTACTTGTTAGTTCAACCTTAGAGAGCACATCTGCTAGATTTCTTCCTTTTTATGAATCTTATTCCCCTTTCTAACAACTCCAACGCAGTTTCTTATCATTCCATTTCATGAAGATTGAACTTTCATGCTCTTTGTCTAAATATACAGATCTTTGAACCTTTCAATAGCATTGTTTCTAACATAACACTGGATTAAACAGGAAAAAGCACGAAAAGAAAGAGAGGAGCTGGACAAAATGCTTGAGGAGAACCGGAGGAGGGTACAAGAGGCTCAAAGGAGAGAGGCTCTGGAGCAGCAGCGAAAAGAGGAAGAACGACTTCGGGAGTTAGAGCTCATTCAAAGACAAAAGGAGGAGGCTGCTCTAAGGAAAAAACTTGAAGAGGAAGAAAATCTGATGAAACTATTGAGCAAAAATAAATCTAGGCCCATTGGTTTATAAGCACAATCTAAAGAGAGATTCTTGCTCAGGTGTTATGAATAAAGATATTCAACATTGTGTGCCTTTCATGGAGAGTTGTAGAGCCACAATTTTGCTATATTTTAGAAGTCCACTCAACCAGAATGATATTGCCATGGCTCAACCCAAAGTCTTCATCGCTGGTTTCTACATTTGCTAAGCTCGACTTCCAAGAGTTTCTACATCAGCAATTCATGGCTAATGCTGTTAATCACTGTATTTTGTAAATCTAGAGGGGACAAACAGAGCCATAACCGATTGGTGAAAGTTTCGTCATGACTTCTGAAGTTAGTCCAATATGTATTTGTTGAACTGCTAGGGGATATTTACTCCCTTTATTAGTACTAGATAGGCAAAAATGAAAAAGCTAAACTTTGATCTTATGGAGATTAGTTTGATGTGGTCAATGCAAGATGCTGTGCTTGGCTGCCTCGTCTCGGAGTTACCAGGTCAGAGTTGCTCTCTCCCTCTATCTGGTGCGTCTGTGTTGAACTTTTTGTTTATGGCATCACCGGAACTACTTCGATATCATTTTCTCTTCTTTTACTTTTTAGTCAGAGTCTGTGTGAACCCATACAACTTTTGCTCTTCTAATTTTTTGTTCGAACTGCTAGTTCAATTGTTTCTTGATTTCATCTATTTATTCATTCAGTTCAGTCACAGGGGCCAGAAATACTTTTAGTTTTACTGTTATTCGATTCAGGTGACACATAAAACTTACGAAGTATTTCACAGTATCACTTTCACCCATGATACTGTTAGATTCCGTTGATTCAAAAGTTATTTTCATTTGCCTTGGTTGTTTGGCAATTCCAATCACACTGATGGTGTAGGGCGGGGCAGGGCAACCCGCTAACATTTTAACCCGCCCTACCCTGCCATGTTTAGCATTTTTTCAAAATTTTGCCCTGTCCCGCCCTACCATGCCCCGACCCGGTTATGTATTCTTTTAATTCTTTATTTTGTTTTTCACTTTGCAAGATGCTTCTTTTTTTCTTTTATAAAAAAAATAATATTTCAACTCTATTGAGACATTACAATTGACATGTCAATAGGAGTTATTTATGTATATCAGTTGAATAAAATGTGACTTTTATCAATGTTATATACTAGTAGTTTATTAAAGAGTAAATTCCCTTATATTAATGCTTTAGCCCAAGTAAATGGGTAAGCTGTTTAATACACTTTCGAAGCAGTCATAACATTTCTAGCACTGGAGTATTGCAATATTCTATTCAGTTAACAGTAGCATAATGGGCAATTAACCATATCCAATCGCATGGCATTAGATAATTACTGCACAAATTGAAAAGAAATATTAAGATTGTCCTTTCAGCTTTTGTAATAGCCATCTAATATTTTTCTAACCAAAGCTGAAGCTTTTACCTGTAATTAACTATTAGGCCTAAAAGAAAATTATAGAAATTGAAATAAAACAAAGTACGTTCAACCTCAATAGACCTGTAGGCTTGTAGCAATATATTTTCTCAATCAATGAAGCTTTAGAGTACTTAGCAAAATAAAATGGTAAATCATCATGACCAAATTAACCCAATAAGCATAAGATGTACCATGACGCATGGGTTTTGTAACAGAAAAGACGTAAATTTTCACTAGTGTTGCCCATCAAACATTAAACCAGATCATATGGAAAGCTTGCCCTACTACCTGCCCGCCCCTATTAAATATTTTAAAATTTTCAATATTGACCCGCCCTGCCCTGCCCTACCCCATTTAACCACTTGCCTGTCCCGCCCCGTTTAACCTTTGCTCTGCTCTGCCTTGCTCAAACCCTGCCCCATCACCATCCCTATTACCTAGAGGTAATGATAAGAATAAATGACTTAAAACTTCCAGAGAAAATAAAAAGAAACAAAAATAGTCTGTAGAATAAAATGACATGATAATGAAAAATGAAAATGAAAATGGAAAACAGAAATAGTTTCCTATTCCCTTATTACTCGGTTTTAGGAAAATAAATGAAAAAGATGAAAATGATTTTCTCACTATGAAATAAAATTTTCGAGCAAAATTTAAACTCCTACTATTTTATCACAAACAAAGAAAACAAAGTATTTCCAAGTGCCTTCCACTGATAGCTTTGTTTGACCAAAAAGTGTGGTTGGCTCAAATAATTAAATCTATGTATTAATGGGTTAAACCTAATTAATAATAATATTTGTAGATGCGAGTTATGAAAGCGTGATTAATGTTGAACAGATCTGGTAGAAAAATAATAATGGTGTGTGACAATCATTCCAAAACACGTGAGTAATAAATGAGCATTAAATAGCAACGGACAATAATAAATGTCATTTGGGTAAATAAAGAAATGATTCACCAAATAAAGGAGAAGCTAGATGTTATTCCTCCTGACAATGATGAATGACAGACAAATCCTTGAATGTTCGAATTATCCTAGAAACAGGTGGGAAGTATGGAATAATGTGGACAAAAATCTTGGTAAAAAAGGGTTTTTTGTATCTGGGTAAGAGAGAGAATCTTTTTATCAAAGTGTGTTCTTACAAATGAATATCACCTGCCTTACATCATTGTCTCTTTTCCTATATATATGAGACATATCCCTAACAAATCCTAATAGTACAAGTGCATAGAATATCCACTAGAATATTCTCTTTAATATCTTATTTTGAAAACTAACCGTTACAACTCTGTTAACGGTGCTCGACCTCGACCATTGTTGACATCTCGACCACAAATCTCGTTGTTTCCTGTCGACCTAGACTAACCCTTTCCTTAGTGCTATCTTGCCCTAAAATATTCTAGGGCAGATTTTGGCCTATACAGTTAGTCCCTTCGCTTATTGAGGCCGACTTTAGACGGCCTTGATGAGCGGATTCTGTTTGTCGTGGTCGAGAAGATTGGACAAGTGGGTCGGGTCGTGATGTTTGAGACGAGATGGCAACGTGGCCTTTTGTGAGCCGCAACTTTTGGGGTTACGTCATTTTGGATCAAAGTGACGTCATGCGTTATTATGGTGCATTTTTCCGATGCTTTGCATCGTTTCTCGTGCGTTTGTTGATTGGATCTGCCGCTTCGATACTTGTGCTAGGTAATGATGGCATAATTTCTTGGTTTCGATGCCTAAATTCTTATAAATAGGGATATGAGGGCATACGCCCGCGTTTACGGATTTCCCATATCGAAACCTTGTGCCTTCTTCTTCTTCTTATTCCATTGTTGTGTATCTTCTTTTCCTGCTCTAGCGATCCCTGTTGCTTTTAACTTTTCGTTACTTGAATACCATCTCTTTCTCCAGAACTATGGCTAACGTATCTTCTGGTCCCAACGAGGGAAATAACCTGGTTCCCTTGGCGATGGTTTTGTCTCCTCATGCGGAGGGCGTCTCTGTTGCCATTGAGGATGAGAACTTCCCCACGGTGGAGGAGATAATTCCTCGTGGTGAGAAAGTCAGGTCTGATTTTCCAAAGGCGCCTAAAGCTGAGCCCGAGATCTCCGAGTCGGTGATAAAAGAGACCGATTTATTAGAGCTTAGGGCTAAATTTGACATTCCCGCTCACATCGAGTTGGTCCCTGCAGGGCGGGATGTGGGACAAGTCCACCGCCCCGGGTATTGTGCGTTCTACGCCTACCCATTTCATGTTGGCTACACTCTTCCCCTTCTCCCCTTGGCGGAGGAGTTTTGCCGTTTTTATAGTGTTTGCTCGTCTCAGCTCGCGCCGTATATCTATAAGCTCATTAGGATGCTTACTAAGTTTGCGGAATTGGTTGGGATAGAGATCACGCTTCGACATTTGATGCATCTCTTTGCCCCTAGTTTCTATAGAGGGACAATGTTAAACCTTTGCCATCGAGGGGGTAAGTGCCTGGTGGTGAAGATGGATGACAAGGCAAAAAGATAGTTCTGGCACAATTTTTTCTTCGTCAGAACCGAGGACGTGTTGGCCAACGCAGATGGCTTCCCCGAAACTTGGAATTATACTCGTAAGTGTCTAAATTCTCTTCGTTGAGGCATTTTATTTACTTGCTTAGTCGTGAGTTCTGATCTCTTGCTTATCTCTCATACAGCTAAGACTATGCCCCTCCTTTGGTCGGGGACATTTCTGATTAGGTCGGCGGACTCCTCCCTCATATTGCGGGAATCCGTGAGTGGCCGGGCTTTTTAAAGAAGTTTGGGCCTGTTCCCTCCTTTACCCGTGAGTCTCTTCGTTTTGGCCTCTTAGTCGCTTACCATTTTATAGTTTGCTCTGGCTGACCCTCTTTTCTTTTGCGCTTCTTTTAATTCTAGCCCGAGGGCCTTCGAGGAGGCCGAGAGCTCCCCCACCTGCATTCCGTAAGAGGAAAAATTCTTCCTCTTCGCCGTCTGCCCCCTCTACGACCGCGGCAAGGTCTGCTTGCTCTTTGGTTTCTACCCCGTCTACGACCGCGGCTAGGTCTGCTCGCTCTTCGGTTCCACCTACTGCTACTTCAGCATCAATCTCTTCTCCACTTGTGGATTTTCCAATAGCGGAGCCTCGGGCTTCCCCTTTGTACCGTCTTGTGGACGAGGAGGAGGAATCATCACCAAGTGACGGGGATTTGGTGCCTCGTGTGAGGAGGTCAGTGGACATTGGCAATGGGGTTTCCCGTGGATTCTGTGATGGATGATTTTACTCTCCGTGAGACGGCGACCATAATTCTTGAAGGCGACATCGAGCTGGCGTATGAGGTTTCGAGATCGACGGAAGCCGTATAAAGCGTATCTATTCCTTCTGCGACGATGGAAGTCGAAGGGCCGACCGCTAGGGTTTCTGATACTTCGCAACAAGAGGGGCCATCGACTTCGCGGCCGGTTGACGATGCTTTTTTGCCAGCCGATGGGAGAGACAAAGGCGTTGTCGAGGACTGATCTCGTCCAATTTCACACCTCAAATCAAGGTTATGAAACGGTCGATTGCAATAATAATAACCAACAAGGGTCGGGATCTCCACAGGGAGCTATATATGGGAGTAAGGAGTATATATTGTAGTGTATGAGTTTGACTATCTTAATTTACACTTCCACAAATTGGGATTGTTTCTATATCTAATTTAAAACTAAGATTGCAACGTTAAGAAATAAAACTAAGAGAATTATTTTTGTTGTTTTTCAAGTTTTGTAAAAGCCTAGGGCTATGAACATCACCTAGGTGTTTGCCTAATGTGATATAAATTTTAATGCTTGTTTTATTGATCGGGGTGTATTATATCTATCAACTCCCAGTTACCCACTCAATACCTCTCGGTCAGAGAGTGATTTTGCCCAATTTGGCTTTCTCAAGTCCAAATGGGTATTGCACCAAACGGTTGATAAAAGTTCAAGCCAGGTTATTACTATCTCTAGGTTGAAGCCTTTAATTGGGATCATCAATCTCTCGATCAACCTAAGTTTTTGTTAGCCAAGTTTTCCTAGACTAAGTCTCTCTTTCTCAAGTGATGACTAAGTCAAATAGGCATAAACTAATATTTGCAACCATTAATTTAATAAATTAAAGCATGAACAAGGCTAAATAATAAACACCCAACCATAAACAAACATCAAGTTAAACACCCATAAGGTTTACACACTAGGGTTGGGTCACAACCCTTGAGTTTAGATTACTCCTTTTTGAGTTATTTCATCTCGGGAGTCCATCTTTCAATATTTCTGTAATTTAGCACATTTTATCAGTTTTCGGGAACACAATTAAACGCTTTTGGACTAAAACAACAGCTAAAAGGCGCTAATAAGTAGTCAAATGCCCCACTTATCAACTCCCCCAAACTTAAGTTTTTGCTTGTCCTCAAGCAAATAAATTAGTTCCCACCTTCACAAGTTAAGGGCCATTCCAGCTAATCAAAGATGAATCATTCACACATCAATTGGGACCAACAATTACCCACACCACTTATGAATTATCAACAAGGCAACAAATTAAACTTTTATGCACAAATAGGTCTAATGTGACACTTGAGCATCAAGAGTTGACTTTACTCATCAAAGAAGCTTGCTCTTTCATGTAGGTCATTGTGGATCTCAAACTCCTTCTCCTCTACTTTTCGTTTTCCTATCTCGTTTAAGAAATTTAGCACTCAATCCAAAGAGTTTCGAAAGGTTCACTCATCTCTCTCAAAAGAATGTCGCAAGTATAGCTTTAAGTACCATAGACTTGCCCCTCATGTAGATCACCACTAATGTCAGCTCACTCGGCTTGAAATCACGTAGGGCTTTTTTGGAATGCAATGAAGGCTTTTAGACTAAGTTTGGATATGCTATGATAGAACGGGTTCATCTTTCCTTAAGCACTCCATTTTCCGTTCTCGGCTCATGCTTTGCCAATTCTTTGAGGCATTTTTCTTTTTCCTTGGGGGAAACTAGAGAGACTTAACATCACTCTTTCTTGATTATGACATTCATTTTCTTGCTCTTTGATTTCTCCATGCTTTGCAATATTACTTTTCTATGAATCCTTTCAACTTTTCCACTTATTCACTTTCTTTTTTCATTTTTCTTTTTGCTCTTTCCTTTTCATCATTTCTTTTCTCTTTTTGTGCCTTGATACCTTTTCCAAGTTCCTCATCTCTCCCTCAAACTTATGTTTTTAAGCCAATTATTTCACAAGAGTGTTAAGGAAAGTTCGGGTGCCAAGAGAGGGTCACAACAAAATAGGTAAAGGCTTGTGACATGATTATCAAATGAGAAAGGTTTGAGGCTCAAATGGGTTGACTAGGGATAACAACATTGGCGGGCAATGAAAAACTTCAAGTGAGTCAAGGAAAGCCTACAATCACTTCTCAAGCCAAGCAAAACTTAAGATTTCACCTTGAAATACATCCGGGGCAAGTTCTAGACCATTCGCACGGGTGCTTGGACTTGCAACAAAAATATCTCACCTCTCACGCAGCTGGATTGTTAAAGAGGATAGAGTTGAGGGCCCACAATGACCATATTCAAGATTGAAACTCACTATGGTTCGACTAAACCACTCGATGATTGCTTAAGTCAACACAAGAGTCACAAGGTCACTAACTAGAGCTATTTCTTTCCAAAAACCTTGTTTTTAACCATAAGCGCGTAGTTAAGTGTGTTGGTACCAAGTGAAGTATGTTTGACTCTTCGAGCATGACTCAATTAGGTTTTTTTATTCATTACTACTACTATTATTACCTAAACACCAAAAATGGACTCAATCCCTTTAGAAGATTGTCACGCCATCCATCGTTGGGAAGAGTCACCCAGTTCACACAAAAACTACATTTGGAAAGAACCGTGGCATTAAGAAAACCAAATGCTTATTATCTACTAAAACATGAAAAAAAGCTATTAAATAAAAAAGAATCTACTAATTCAAAAAGAAGCTACTTAGTTAGACACTAACTAATAAGAAAACAAACATAAAAGAAGTTACAAAACAAAAACTATTGAAAGCGTAACGAATATACATAATGAGAGAGTAGAGAGAATATATACATAATGAGAAAGATGAAAAAAATAGTATTAAGTTAATTACAGACAAAATGTCTTAGAATCATCAAATTATATCAAATTAACTCCACCCCCTCCCCGAATAAAAATAAGCATTGTCCCCAATGCTTAACAAAATAAAAGTAAAGGAAGGGTCGGAGTGAAGAAAACTCCCTATGGCTCTGTGGCCATCTCTGTGTCCCTAGCAGTGGCACCGACCTCTGCCTCATCCAATTAGATCTCATCATCCTCAACTGTGAGAGTGACTGGGTTGGTGAACATCTGACGTACTGCCTCGGCAGTGTCAGCAACAATGTCTGGCTCCTCAGACTGGCCAGCTGGTGCTATAGGTGTTGTAGGATCTGGGCCTGGGTGGTGCGGGTCAATCAGCATATCAAATGGAATGTCTCCGGCTGCTGCAAGCTTGGTAACCTGTCTCCGGAGCTTGTCCACTGACTTCTTGGAGGCCTGGGACTTCCGCATCTTCTTCACTTCTTTTCCCAGCCTTTTCTATTACTGACCCATGCTGCACCAGAGTGGCCATAACTGTGTTCTGATTCTCTAAGAGCTTCTTCAAGGTTTCTTCAACTGTGGGAGGAATCTGAGGTGTCAGAATGGATGGCTGTGCTGCAACATGACTGGATATGTCAGACAGTTTTGCAGTAGCTTTCTGCATCTGGTTGTTGAGGCTCGCTAGTATCTGGGAGACTCGCAGTACAGAAAGTGGAGCAGTGGGCATAGGCACCTGCTTCAAAGCCGAGATGGAAGGCACTGAGGCTGAAGGTGGGGGCATGGCTACTGCACTGGCTAAAGGCTCTGCTGAAGTGGAGGGAATGTCGGATGTCTCTGTCGCTACCACCGTTGGCTCATCATACTGGCCTATGGTGGTAGTCGGTTGACCCTTTCTCTTAGGGTTGTGTGCATCCATCAGAGAATACCATGAGAAGGGATTCTTAGCCCGAACCTTCGTATCAAAATCTCTCAGATCCACCTGTGCATTCGTAAGATACTCTGTAATGGTGTTGGGATACGGGTAGGAGGTATCAGCTTGCCTGGAGACCACATACATGTTAGACGACATCACGTCACCCATATTGATCGGGGACCCGGCCATGATGGAGGCGACTAGAACTTCCCCCAGGATAGGAAGGTTTGTTTCATTCTGGCACGGGTCTAGTCTGCTGCAGACAAAGGTCTGCCATCCCTTCGCCTCGAAGTTCAGGGTATTCCGCTGAATAAGAATCCCTGCTGTGATCCATGGTGGTGGTGGCCCCGGAGCTTCCAGAATCTCAACTAGCCATGGGCGAGCTGCATCTCCCAGAATCTCAACAAAGTACTGTTCATGCTCAACATCATCAAACCCCAAGTAGGAGTTCAGTGTGTGCTGGTCAAAACGCACCTTTAGGTTCCTCACTTTAGTCACTTTTGTCCCTTTCTTTATGTGTCCCACATTGGCGTAGAACTCCCGGACAATATACTACTTTGCGTCTACTGCGCTCTAGGTGAACCACATTCACCCCTTCTGCTCTCGGAACTGCCTCAAAACTGCCGGATTGTATTTTTCAAGGTCTTTCAGTTGGAACTGTCGCTCAAGAGTGAGCGATCGCACTGGCCACCACTCACATAAACTAGTGAAGGCAGCTAGACTGACGAACCGATCCTCCCAGACCTCTTTCTTCTTCGACCGCTCAAGGTCGGCAACTGTAGTTTCTCCCCCTCGGCCATCATCTGGACTGTCATCCACTATAGTCACTGGTGCGTCAGGGACATGTGTAGAGGAGGGATCGGAAGCCTAACTGGCACTCTCCGAACCCTCGGAGGTGCTATGTGATGTGGAAGGTTCGTCCCAGAATTGATACCTTCCCGGTGGCTTTGATTGTACAACCTGTTGTTCTTGAACTGAGTTGCTCTCCGTTTCTTCCCTAGATGGGGCATAAGAACTGGATTCGGAGGGCTCTGGATTTATTCCTCAGCCTGATGTAGCCTTCTTTGTGATTATCTTTTGGAAGGCGAGGGGTAAAGTACTTTCGCCTCGGCCCCTGGAGGGTTCACCCCTCCACTTTGAAGTATCACCTCTGCCTCATGATCTAACCATTGTCTGTACCAAGCAAAAGCAAGTGTCAGTTGTAATTCAAGCACAAACATAAAAGAACACACCAATAAAACAGTGGACAACCTAGTGTAAAACATGCTTGCGGGGTAGGGGAGTGCGACCCAGAGAATAATTAGTGCGGCCGCAGGTTGGGCGTTGCAGATCGCACAAATTTCATTACGGCGGCAGAGTTGAAAGTGCGGTCCACAGAATTGGTGTGCGGTTCACACATTTTCTATCGCGTCCGCACATCAAATACCACCAAAATGCCAACTCTCTGATGACAGAGAGTGGGTTGTTTTGCGGCCGCAATCACTTTTCTGCGGTCGCGATGGAATTTCTGCGGTCCGCACAATTTTCATTGCGGCTGCAGAATCAGTCTTAACTAATGTACCCTAATCTCAACTTCTGCGGACCGCACAATTTCTTGCGCGGCCGCAAATTTCAAAACATTTACGAGCAGAGTTCTAGGGTTAACAATTTGTTTTCACAAATTTGACATGGTGTTAACATTTAAGCATGAAAATTAATTCACCCATTCCCCTTAGAGCAATTACCAGTTGACCCACTACAGTTTAAATCCCACATGATTCAAAAATTGAACTCTACTTATAAATGACCTAAAACTAACTAACAAATTATAAATTAAACTAAAAATTGAAAAATTCTACAAGTAATTGAGGCATACCAGATATGAAGTAGTGCAAATGAGTAATCATAGATGTTGATTGTCTGTGGCAGATGATTTAACAGACAATTTCAATATTTTAGATTTGTGGGTGCTCAAAGAGGGAAAAAATGACTAGTAGCCCTAAGTCTACTATTTATACTGGACGGTCTCACTAAGGGACAAAGGGATGAGTGCGGCCGAAGAATTCCTACTTCGGTCAGCACTCTGTTACTTAGGGCTCAAAAGCCCTTGCTGATTTGTGGTCCGCAGAATTTGCAATGCGACCACAGATTTTTGTTGCGGATTGCATATTTTGATGTGTGGCCGCACTTTGGCCATTTCTCTCACAAACCGACTAGAGAGAGTTTGCATTTTTCCCTTTCAATTTGTGCGGTCCGCATTGTAATTGTGCGGTCGCAGTTCCCTTTTTGTTGTAGCAATCACAATTGTGCGGTCCGCACAATGTACATGCGGTCCACACTTCTTTCCATACTTAGCCAATTTTCTGGACACAGTTCCTGTAAAGTACATTCATCCCTGTAACAAAATTCAAATCCAGTTAGCACAAAAATAACGCTTATCTACAAAAGAAGAAAAGAAAAGAAAAAGAAACATGGGTTGCTTCCCAAAAAGCGCCTGATTTAACGTCACGACACGACACAGATTACCATCATTTGAAATGAATAACTTCCACCACGTGGCCATCATCAACATTTCCCAAATAATGCTGCACCCGGTGACCATTGACTCGGAATACCTCATCATTTTTGTTCTTCAAGTCGAAAGCACCCAAAGGTGTCACACCCACAATTTCAAAGGGACCACTCCACTTAGATTTCAGCTTTACGGGAAATATCTTCAACCGTGAGTTGAACAACAAAATAAGATCGCCCACCTTGAACTCCTTATTCCGAATGTATTTGTCATGAAGGTACTTCATCTTTTCTTTGTATAAGGACGAACTTGCATATGCATGGTACTGGAACTCATCCAATCCATTCAAATGTGCAACCCGCAAGTTAGCAGTTGCATCCCAATCAAGATTCAACTTCTTTAAAGCTCATATGGCTTTATGCTCAAGTTTCAACGGAAGATGACAAGATTTGCCAAACACCAACCGGTATGGAGACATCCCGATAGGAGTTTTGAAAGTAGTCCGATAAGCCCATAATGCATCATCAAGGTTCTTTGACCAATCCGTCCAGTTAGCATTCACTGTTTTGGATAAGATACTCTTTATCTCCCGGTTGGACACTTCCACTTGACCGCTAGCTTGTGGATGATAGGGAGTCATAACTTTATGAGTGACACCATACTTGCCAAGCAAAGTGTCAAAAGCATTGTTACAAAAATGCGACCCCCCATCGCTTATGATAGCCTGCGGAATACCAAATCTTGTGAAAATATTCTTTTTCAAGAACGCCACCACACTTCTCGCTTCATTGTTGGGTAGAGCAATGGACTCAACCCATTTAGACATATAATCAACCACTACCAAGATGTAGGTGTTTCCATAAGAACTCACAAAAGGACCCATGAAGTCAATACCCTACACATTAAAGATATCAATTTCCAAAATGGTAGTGAGAGGCATTTCGCTATTCTTCGAGATTCCACCGTCCCGTCGACATTCATCACATATTTTCACCATATCACTTGTATAATTGTAAAGAGTGGGCCAATAGAAACCGCAACTTAGCACTTTTGCCGCCGTTCTTGCTCCGCCATGGTGACCACCATAAGTCGAAGAATGGAAAGCCTCAAGAATAACATTTTGCTCTTTGTCTGGTACACATCTTCTAATTACCCCATCCGTACAAATATGAAAAAGGTATGGCTCGTCCCAATAATAATTTTGACAATCCCGTTTGAGCTTCTTCCTTTGATTTGAAGAGAAATCATCCGCGATGAATCCACACACAAGGAAGTTTGCTAGGTCCGCGAACCATGGCACCTCCTTCATTGAAATAGCCAAGAGTTGCTCGTCAGGGAAGGAGTCATTGATTTCAAGGCCATCATGCGGCCTCCCATCCTCATCCAAAGGAGACAAGTAGTCCGCCACTTGATTTTCACTCCCTTTTCGATCTTGTATGTCAATATCAATCTCTTGAAACAATAGTACCCATCTCATCAACCGAGCTTTTGAATCTTTCTTGATCATAAGATAGCGAAGTACCGCATGATCCGTATGAACAATAACTTTCGAACCCATCAAGTATGTGCGGAACTTCTCAATTGAAAACACAATGGCAAGGAGCTCTTTCTCTATAATGATATAATTAACTTGGGCATCATTCATGGTCTTACTAGCATAGTAGACCGGATGAAAAACCTTGTTGATGCGTTGCCCCAAAACTGCTCCAACCGCTACATCACTAGCATCGCACATGAGCTCAAAAGGAATACTCCAATTAGGAGCGGTGATAATGGGAGTGGTTGTCAACTTGAACTTTAGCAATTCAAAGGCTCTTTTGCAATCATCATTGAAGTGAAACTTAGCATCTTTATGTAAGAGCTTGCACAATGGGTTCACCACTTTAGAAAAATCCTTTATGAAGCGCCAGTAGAACCCCGCGTGACCCAAGAAATTTCGCACGCCTTTCACCGAAGTTGGAGGTGGAAGTTTAGAAATCACCTCTATCTTCGCCTTGTCGACCTCTATGCCATTCTTTGAAATCTTGTGGCCAAGGACAATGCCTTCCTCGACCATGAAATGACATTTCTCCCAATTCAACACTATGTTCGTTTCTTCACACCTTGCCAATACTCTATCCAAATTTGCCAAACAATCATCAAAGAAATCCCTGACTACCGAGAAGACATCCATGAAGACTTCAAGGTAGTCCTCTACCATATCCGTAAAGATCACCATCATACACCTTTGAAAAGTTGCCGGTGCATTACATAAGCCAAATGGTATCCGCTTGAAAGCGAAAGTGCCACATGGACACGTGAAAGTTGTTTTCTCTTGATATTCCGGGGCAATAAGGATTTGGTTGTAGCCCGAATATCCATCTAGAAAGCAATAGAAAGCACGTCCGGCCAACCTATCAAGCATTTGGTCAAGGAAGGGAAGTGGAAAATGGTCTTTCTTTGTGACTTTGTTTAGTTTGCGATAGTCCATACACACTCTCCACCCAGTCACCGTTCTTGTGGGAATCAACTCGTTATTGTCAATGGTGACCACTGTTATGCCTCCCTTCTTTGGGACACATTGCACCGAAAAAGTCCACGAACTGTCGGAAATGGGGTAGATAACCCTGGCATCTAACCACTTGATGATCTCCTTTTTGACCACGTCTTGCATGGCTTCATTGAGTCTCCTTTGATGTTCAATGGATGGTTTGGAATCTTCCTTCAAGTTAATCTTGTGCATGCAAAATGCGGGGCTTATCCCCCCGAATATCTGCCAAAGTCCACCCAATAGCTTTCTTTCTCTTGTGGAGCACCGCCAATGTAGAGTTAACCTGTACGTTAGTCAAACAAGAGGAAAGAATAATAGGTAAAGTAGCACAAGGGCCAAGAAATTCATACCTAAGATGTGGAGGCAATGGCTTCAACTCCAAGGTAGGAGGCTCTTCAATTGAAGGCTTTGTAGGAGGAGTTTTCCTATTTTCAAGATCCAAGGAAAGTTTTCGGGGTGCATAGTTGTACGACCCCATTCCTTACAAAGAATTCACACATTCCATGAAGCCATCCATCTCGTCATCATCAAAGTTGAGCAAGATGACCTCCAACATATCACCTACATTAATCGTGGCACTTGTATCATCAATAATCACATCGTTCAACAAGTCCACGAAAGAACACACTTCATTGCTATTCGGTTGCAGCATAGATTGCACACGTGGAACACCACCTTTTCATCACCCACCCGGAAAGTGAGTTCTCCGGCTTCCACATCAACAAGAGCCTTCCCCGTATCAAAGAAAGGTCTTCCAAGAATAATCGGCACCTCATAGTCCACTTCACAATCAAGAGAAACAAAATCCGCCAGGAGAATGAACTTATCAACATGAACCAATACATCTTCAATCACTCCCAACGGTCTCTTCATTGTACGATCAGCCATTTGTAATCTCATAGATGTGGGTATTGGTTGCCCAATTCCCATGGTCTTGAAAGTCGAATAGGGAATCAAATTGATACTCGCCCCAAGATCACAAAGAGCTTTGGCAAACTCGGCACTTCCAATGGTACAAGGGATTAAGCACTGGGACCTTCCAATTTAGGAGCCATCGAATGCACAATTGCACTCACTTGATGAGTGACTTTGATAGTTTTAAAATTCATTGATCGCTTCTTTGCCACCAAATCCTTCATAAACTTTGCATAACTGGGCATTTTCTCCAAGGCTTCAACTAATGGCACATTTATCGAGAGACTCTTCATCATGTCAATGAACTTTTTGAATTGTTTCTTGCCATTTTGCTTGGCGAGCCTTTGAGGATACGGAGGAGGTGGCTTAGGCAATAGTGCCTTAGCCTTTTGCACTACCGGTTCTGGTATGTCAATAACATGATCCCTAGACGGGTTCACTTCCTCTTGAGTCTCTTACACCGTGTCATCAATATAAATCTCACTTCATCATTTGTTTGCACCACATTGTTCGGGATCTCTTCTTCTTCTACCACCTGCTCATCATCCACAAGTTGCCTTTGACTTGAGGTGGGTGCATTCCCACCTCTTCCACTTCTTGTAGTAATAGCCATGGCATGCCCCGTATTGTTCCCAACCTTTGGGTTCACCACCGTATCACTTGGTAGTGCCCCCTTAGGACAAGAATTTAAAGCTTGAGAGATTTGTCCCATTTGCACTTCTAAGTTACGGATCGAGGTGTTGTCTGAAGCAAGTTGAGCATCGGAATCGACATTCTTCTCCATCATTTTCTTGAACATGTTCTCAATACGACCCATTTCATTGTTGGAAGAACTAGGACCATGGGAAGTATAAGGAGGTGAGTTGCTCGGTTGTTGATACATCAGGGGCCTTTGAATACCCGACCCTCGATTTCCTTGATTGTTACTCCACTCGCCTTGATTTTTGCCTCCCCAATTTCCTTGGTTATTGTTGTTATGACAATTCCCCTGATTATTGCTTCCACTCCAATTGCCTTTATTGTTGTTGTTATTCCAATTGCTTTGATTGTTTCCACCACTCCAATTACCTTGGTTGTGAGAATTCCAATTGCCTTGATTATTTTGAGGTCTCCATTGTTGTTGGCTAGGGCCTTGGTAGTTGTTTCTTTTCCCTTGAAAGTTGTTCACATATTGGACCTCCTCTTCTTGGTCATTGTAAGATTCTCTTGATCAAATCCACTATCATCTTGCACAAAATTGTCCACTCTTTGTTGCACTTATGGACTTCTTGTTCTTCGCTTGTTCACCATCATACCTACTCCCTCCATTGCATTGACTCGGGTTTTGCACTTGTTGAAGTTGAGCCTTTGCCAATTGGTTTATGGTGGTAGTCAACTCGGCTATGGCTTGTCTATGCTCATGCAACTCTTTGTGAAGGAGAATCACATTGGGGTCACCTAGTGGAACATTAGCCCGAGATTGCCACGCTGATAAAGTATCTGCCATCTCATCCAAGATGTCACACGCCTCTACATAAGGCGTAGTCATGAAGTTTCTACCGGCAAGTTGATTCACTGCACATTGGTTGGTTGAATTGATCCCCCGATAGAAAGTTTGTTGAATCATGTTTTCCGTCATATCGTTGTTGGGGCACTCTTTCACCATTGTTCTATACCTCTCCCATATCTCGTGTAGTGGTTCATTAGGCTCTTACTTTAATGCTAGAATTTCATCCCGAAGAATAGCCATGTGCCCGGGAGAGAAGTACTTAGAAATAAATTTCTCCGCTAATTCATCCCAAGTATGAATAGAATGATTTGGAAAATGTTCTACCTAATCAAAAGCTTTCCCCTGTAGAGAGAAAGGAAAAATCCTTAGCCTCAAAGCATCCCCGAAGACATTTGTTTGTTTACTCCCAAAACATGTATCTACGAACCCCTTCAAGTATTTGTATGCATTTTGACCCGGTGCACCGGTGAAGAACCCTCGTTGCTCGAGCAAAGTGAGCATCACGTTGGTTATTTAAAAGTTGTCCACCCGAATACGGGGAGGTACTATAGCACTTGCATACCCTTCATTCGGCAATACCCGTTGTGGAGCCGCTCGTGGTGGAGGTGGGGGTGGAGCGAGTACATTGTCATGAGGCAGTCGACCTCGTCTATATACTTGAGGTTCAAAAGGGACCTCATCCATTTGATCATCCTCAACGTCCACATCCCCCAAAGGTAAGTTTCTGAGCACATTGTTTGCCAGGATTGCACCTACAATTTCTCAACACGTTAGTAACACGGAAGGAAAAGAAGATATTTCCAAAAATATACCTAAATACTAACACCGCTTTTAGTTCCCCGGAAACGGCGCCAAAAATTGATCTCGTCCAATTTCAAACCTCAAATCAAGGTTATGAAACGGTCGATTGCAATAATAATAACCAACAAGGGTCGGGATCTCCACAGGGAGCTATATATGGGAGTAAGGAGTATATATTGTAGTGTATGAGTTTGACTATCTTAATTTACACTTCCACAAATTGGGATTGTTTCTATATCTAATTTAAAACTAAGATTACAACGTTAAAAAATAAAACTAAGAGAATTGTTTTTGTTGTTTTTCAAGTTTTGTAAAAGCCTAGGGCTATGACCATCACCTAGGTGTTTGCCTAATGGGATATAAACCTTAATGCTTGTTTTATTGATCGGGGTGTATTATAGCTATCAACTCCCAGTTACCCACTCAATACCTCTCGGTCAGAGAGTGATTTTGCCCAATTTGGCTTTCTCAAGTCCAAATGGGTATTGCACAAAGTGATTGATAAAAGCTCAAGTCGGGTTATTACTATCTCTAGGTTGAAGCCTTTAATTGGGATCATCAATCTCTCGATCGACCCAATTTCTTGTTAGCCAAGTTTTTCTATACTAGGTCTCTCTTTCTCAAGTGACAGCTAAGTCAAATAGGCATGAACTAATGTTTGCAATCATTAATTCCACAAATTAAAATATGAACAAGGATAAATAATAAACACCCAACCATAAACAAGCATCAAGGTAAACACCCATAAGGTTTACACACTAGGGTTGGGTCACAACCCTAGTAAAAATCTATCTACTCATGCTTGAAATTGAAGAAATAGAAGAATAAATGATAATTAAACTCATATTGTAAATTAAAATGATAAATATATGTTAAAGTATCCCAAAATATGAAAAACTACTAAAAGAAGCAAAGAAAAACGGCTACTGAAGTTGCTGATGTCAAAAGTTAACCTAAAATTGTGAAACTCGTCTATTTATACAACGTTGGAAATTTCAGACAAAAATGCCCTTCGGGAGGTTCTGCGGCTACACAATTCCATATGCGGTCCGCAGATTTCTTCAACTTGTAGGAACTAGAGGTATACGACCGCATAATTCTGATCTGCGGCCATGAGGCCTTCTTTCTGCGGTCCGCAGAATTGTAACTACGGTCGCATCTTGCTCTTTTGCGGTCCGTATAATTACATCTGCGGTCGCGTAACACTTCTTCTGCGGCCTCACAATTCCTGTGCGAACCGCACTTCTGAGAGACTTGGAATGCACATTCTCTGAACCTTTGTTCCTAGCCATCTTCTTCGGCTACACAATTCATGTGCAGACCACACTTTGCACAAAGATCTGCTGCCCTTTTCTTCATCATCTGCGGCCGTAAATGATATTCTGCGGTCTGCACTTCTAAGCTTCTATGTCTTTTGTGGCCTTGAGTTTAGATTACTCCTTTTTGAGTTATTTTATCTCGGGAGTCCATCTTCCAATATTCCTGTAATTTAGCACATTTTAACAGTTTTCAGGAACACAATTAAATATTTTTGGACTAAAACAAAAGCTAAAAGGCGCTAATAAATAGTCAAAATCCACACTTATCAAGGACGGGTATGAGACGGGCACATACCTTGACGCTGTAGAGCTAAGGATGATGGAAGAAGGATTTACTCAGCTCGAGGTGAGGTTGGAGGGGTCTACGCGGACCATCGCGATCTCCATGGATCATGATCTATTGAAGAACACAGAGAAAATGGTGCCTGCCCTTGGCCCCCTTTGCTCCGACGTGGAGGGTGAAACCCTCAAGGGGACGGATGACATTACCTTATCAAGGGGCATAGCCAACCTCGCTCTCAGGGTAAATTTTTCAAGGCTTCTATTTCCCTGTCTGTTATATTCAAAGTTTTAGGCTTCGTTTTAGTGCTTTGCCCTTGTCAGCGGAGGCATTCTTATTTTTGATTCTCTTTCATTTTGTGACTGCAGACCATGATCTTGGAAATTGAAAGCGCCCGAAGGGAGGAGAGCATAAGGTTATATTCACGAAGCTGCAATGCAAATACTTCGAGTACCGTGGCAAGTACCGGGAGATCTGCAGGCGGTTTGGCGAGGGCGGAGATTTGCAGGCCCTTCCGGACGAGCTGAAGCAAAAGGATGACGAGCTGGTGAAGGTCATCGAGAAGTGCAGTGTCTTTGAAGGGATGTTGAGAAACAAGGAAGAAGATCTCGAGGTCAGCATGGCCAAGAAGGTCCAATGCTACGACCTCCAGACGCAGGTGGTCGAGTTGCACAGGCAATTAAAGGAGTGTCACCTGCAGATGGAGGTTCTTCATGGCGAGATCACCGAGAAATAGAACGAGCTGGATAGGGCAGAGTTCGCTCAGTCGGAGGTTTCGAGAAAGATGAAGGCCCTTGAGGTGGTGATCCGGACTCTCCGTTCTGAGCGGGAGAATGACTTGGAAACGGCAAGGCTAAAAGAAGAGCGACTTGATGAGAGGATCAGAGAGTTGGAGAAAGAAACTTCTGACCTCTATGACCGAGTTGCTGCTCTTGAGGCCGAGAAGGCCCAATTACTGGCGCAACCGTCCTCTTCCCATACCTCGGACTTTTCTTATGTTCCTCGAGAGTTAAAAGAGGAGTGGATTCATGCCGAGGCCTAGCTGGACGTGTTTCGAGATTTGCATACGGCGGGACATGTGTCTGGGGCCGCCCTTGAAGATGCTCGTGTTAACGCTCGCGAAGCTCAAGTCACTTGTGGGTATGATCCTGCTATGACAGAGGCAAGCGAGGACGAGGAGGACGAAGGTGTAGATCGGCTTGAGCAGAATGCATGGTGTGACGCTGCATATCCTGAGGGCGAAGGCATCTGATTTGCATCTGATTCTCTTTTTGTGGTTCGTATTTGTATGTTTTTTTAATTCTGTCGCTTGGTTGCCTTGATTTTCTAGCCGTAATCACTTAGTTCGAACAAGGTTGAGCGTATCCTAAGTTTAATTATGGTCGAGGACCAGTAGGTGTTAATTCGAACGAGGTCGAGTTAAAACCAAATTTGATTATGGTCGAGGGCCAGTAGGTGTTAGTTCGAACAAGGTCGAACGTAACCTTCGTTTAATTATGGCCGAGGGACAGTAGGTGTTAATTCAAATGAGGTCAAATTAAAACCTAAGTTTGATTATGGCCGAGGGCCAGTAGGTGTTAGTTCGAACAAGGTTGAACATAACCTTCGTTTAATTATGGCCGAGGGCCGATAGGTGTTAACTCAAACGAGGTCGAATATAACATATGTTTAATTATGGTCGTGGGCCGGTAGGTGTTAGTTCGAACAAGGTCGAACATAACCTATGTTTAATTATGGCCAAGGGCCGGTAGGTGTTAGTTAGAAGAAGGTCGAACATAACCTATGTTTAATTATGACCGAGGTCCGGTAGGTGTTAGTTCGAACAAGGTCGAACATAACCTTTGTTTAATTATGGCCAAGGGCCGGTAGGTGTTAATTTGAACGAGGTCGAATCATAACATAAGTTTAATTATGGCCGAGGTCTGGTAGGTGTTGGTTCGAACAAGGTCAAATATAACCTACGCTTGATTATGGCCGAGGGCCGGTAGGTGTTAATTCAAACGAGGTCAAACATAACCTATGTTTAGAAATATATGCCTCTAGGTGCGGAGTTTGTCGACATCTTAAACTTTAAGCATTGTTGCCTTGGTTGTACACTTGGAGAAATAGAAATAAACTTCATGTATTGTTGCTTTGTTCATACACTTGAAGAAATTTACAAATTTTCGGGCATTGGCTGGCATTCCAGTCCCAGTCCCAATCTAACTAGTCCATTAATTGGTCGGCCTGGAGAGTGTTTGAGAGGTCGAGCAATGAACTAGCCATCATGTGTCTCCGTCTTTGCGTACTTCAACTTGAAGTGTTCCCTTCGTCGCCTCGTTAAAAAACCTCCTTGAGAAAACCCAATTGAGACAAAACTCAAGTGAGGGAAAAAAGAGTACGACTTGGGGGACACTTTATCTCTTAAAAGTTGAAGTACTTGAGGTGGGTAATATTCCAGTTGTTTGATAGTAGCTTTCCTTCCATTATTTCTAGTTGGAATGACCCTTTGTTCGCTGTTACCGAGATTTTGTACGGGCCGTCCCAATTTGTTCCTAGTTTGCCTTCCCGTGGGTCTTTGCTTGCTTGTGTTTTAGCTTTAAGTACGTAGTCCCCGACTTTGAGCGGCCTGACCTTTGCCTTCTTGTTGTAATAGTGTTTTGCTTGTTGTTTATGGGCGATCATCCTTATGTAGGCCATGTCTCTTCGTCGAGCTCCTGCCTTCTGCTTTCATCATTCTTTGGTCCGCTCTCATGGGAGTATCTTAGGCAGGGATCCCCGACCTCGACTGGTATTACTGCATCAGTCCCATAGACTAAAGAGTAGGGTGTCTCTCCTGTGCTTGTCTTCGGCGTTGTTCAGTAGGCCCAATGTAATTCTGGTAATATTTTCGGCCATAGCCCCTTGGCATCTTCATGTTTTTTCTTCATGATGTTCAGTATCGACTTGTTGGAGGACTCCGCTGGCCCGTTGCCCGCGAGGTGGTATGGCGTCAAAAGTATTCTTTTGATATGCCACTTCTCAAAAAATTCAGCGACCTTCTTTCCCGTGATTTAGGTCCGTTATCGCAGCTAATCTCTTTGGGGAGGCCGAACAAGCATACGATGTTTTTCCATATAAAGGCGATCACTTCCTATTCACGTATTTGGGCGAATGCTCCTGCTTCTACCCACTTAGAGAAATAGTCAGTTAAACAAGAAGGAATCGCACATTACCTCGCCCTGCCGAGAGGGGGCCCACGATGTCCATTCCCCATTTGATAAATGACCAAGGTGAGGTGACCGAGTGGAGGTGTTTTCCTGCTTGGTGAATCATTGGGGCGTACTTTTGGCATTGCTTGTATTTTTTTTTTCACGAAGTCCGAGGCCTTTTTTTTCATGGTGGGCCAGTAATACCCTGCCCGTATGAGGCATCTGACCAAAGCCCGATTGCCGAAATGAGCTCCATAATGACCTACGTGGACCTCTTAAAGGACGCACCGTGTCTGATTTGGGCCCAAGCATTTCGCCAGAGGGCCATCGTACGTTCTCTTATACATATTGTTGTGGATGATGTTGTACCTCGCCACTTACATTCTCAATTTCTTGGCCTCTTTTATATCGTCTGGGAGTACGCCGTCCTGCAAGTATGCAACAATACGGTTGCGCCAGTCCCAACTCAAGTTTATGGTTCTTACCTTGATTTGGTCTAGTGACGAGTTGAGAAGGTGGACCACACTTCTATCTCCGGTTGCAATGTTTTTGATGGCTGCGGCTAGTTTGGCGAGATCGTCCAACTCGGCGTTCTATGCTTGTGGGATCCGGTCGAGTTGACATTTGTCGAACTCGAGCAGCAACTTGCAGATTTCGGTCTGATATTTCTGTAACCTTTGTTCCTTAATTTTGAAAGTCCATATGACTTGGTTGACTACGAGTTGAGAATCGCAACATAGTCTTTAATGTTTCTCCCCATACTTGAGTGCTAGCCTTAACCCTGCAATTACGGCCTCATACTTGGCCTCTTTGTTAGTCATATCCGGGCACCTCATGTACTGGCAAATCACTTTGCCGGTTGGGACTTTGAGTACGAGTCTCAGTCCGGACCCTGACGCGTTAGACACACCGTCAGTGTATATGACCCAGAGGTCCTGTGTTTGGGGAGAAGCGTGGGCGGCTTCTCTTTCAACTTCGGGCATTGCTTTTGCACTGAAGTCGGCGACGAAGTCAGTAAGGACTTGTGACTTTATCGTTGTTCACGACTGATATGTGATATCGTGCTCCCTTAGTTCGATAGACTATTTGGCCAACCTTCCCGATAGCTCGGGTTTATGTAGAATGCTCCTTAAGGGGAAAGTCGTAACGATCGAGATGGGGTGGCACTGGAAATATGGTCTAAGCTTTCGCGAAGGAATGACTAAGGCCAGGTCCAGTTTTTCGAGGTGAGGGTACCTCGTCTCGGTGTCGACTAGTGTTTTGCTAATGTAATAGATGGGAGACTATGTACCTTTATATTCTCGAACCAGGACTGTGCTCACAGCTACTTCGGATACAACAAGGTAAACGGGGAGACGTTCCCCTGGTTCCGGCTTTAAAAGAAGTGGTGGTGACGACAGATATGCTTTCAACTCCTTCAGGGTCTGGACGCACTCAGAAGTCTATTGGAGGTCATTATCCTTCTTGAGTATGCCAAAGAATCTGTGACACCTATCAGATGATCGTGAAATAAATCTTGAAAGGGCGGCGATACGGCCAGTCAACCTCTGAACCTGTTTTTTGGTGGTCAAGTGTTCTGGTATCCCCTCGATGGCTTTGATTTGATCAGGATTGACCTCAATTCCTCGCTGTGATACCAGGAAACCTAAAAAGTTTCCCGAGGCCATGCCGAACACACACTTTTTGGGGTTCAGTTTCATTTTGTATCATCTAAGTATGTCGAAGGTCTTTCTCAGATGGTCGATGTGATCTTCATTCCTTTTGGACTTGACTAGCATGTCATCTATATAGACTTCCATCGTTTTGCCGAGTTGGTCTTTGAACATCCTCATCACCAACCTTTGGTAAGTTGCCCCTGTGTTTTTCAGCCCGAAGGGCATGACCTTGTTGCAGTACGTCCTCTGATGGGTGATGAATGTGGTTTTCTCCTGATCTTCTTCTTCCATGAGGATTTGATTATAGCCTGAATAGGCATCCAAAAAGCTCAGTAATTCATGCCCGGTCGTTGCGTCGATGAGTTGGTCGATATGGAGTAATGGAAACGAATCCTTGGGGCATGCTTTGTTCAAATATGTGAAATCTACGCACATCCGCCATTTCCCATTCTTCTTTTTCACCATCACCACATTGGCGACCCACTGGGGGTACTTCGACTCCTTGATGGAGCCATTTTTCAATAGTTTTTCCACCTCTTCGCGTACCACGTCATTAATCGCGGAGTTGAACTTACGCCTGACCTGCCTCACTAGGGGTGGAATGGGTCGACATTCAACTTGTGCGTGGCGATTTCCTTTGCTATACCCAGCATATCTGCATGTATGAAAGCAAACAAATCCGCGTTAGTAGTTAAGAATTGACGAAATTTACCTGGTTCCTGAAGTTTGTAGCCGATGCAATATTTCTTGTTGTGATCGTTCATGTCTAATTGAACGGGGTCGAGGTCTTCTATGGTCGATTCCGTAGCTTCGACCATATCAGGATCTTTGATGATGTCTTCGCTATCGTCACATATCGACGTTGACCCAGTTAATTGCTATGCCTCATTTTCTTTGTCTTTCATTTGTTGAGTGATCGTTTAGTCTAGGGCGATGCGGTAGCATTCTCGGGATGTGCATTGTTACCCTCGTATGTTGAATATTCCCCATAGAGTCGGAAATTTGATGACCTGGTATAAGCTGGAGGGGATGACCCTCGTGGTGTTTATCTATGGTCGCCCTATTATGGCGTTGTAAGCTGTGTCTTGGTCCATGGTGTGGAATGTGGTTTTCAGAGTAACGCCACCGGCCAGAACGGGGAGTGTGATTTCGCCAGATGTTCGCTCGACTGTATTGTTAAAACCAGTTAGCATGATGCAACGTGACACTATCTTATTTTCGAGTTTTATTTGTGCAAGTACTCGAGGGTGGATAATACACATGCCGCTCCCATCGTCTACCATAATGCATCTCACATCGGTATCTAAAATTAGTAAAGTAATAACAATGGCATCATAGTGAGGGAAAACCAAACCATTTGTATCTGACTTATCGAAGATGATACTTTCTTCGAGTTCGTCATACCGTTCGTGGGTGATTGATCGTTTGAGCTTGTAGGTAGTGGTGAACTTTACGCTGTTGATGGAAGCATCATCACTGCCACTGATGATCATGTGGACAGTGGGGGTTGGTGAGGGCAGTTTCGATGGTCCATGATATTGTTCACGTCCTCTAGCAAAGTTGGTCCTTCCCCAGTCGCTCAACAACTCTTTGAGGTGTCCCTGTCGTAACATGTTTACGACCTACTGCCTTAGGGCGATGCAATCTTCATTTTTATGCCCTCCTTCTTGATGGAACTCGCAAAGGGCGTCCGATTTTCTGGTACTCGGGTTTGACCTCATCTCCTTACTGGCCACTTCACCTTTGGTCCGAGCTTCTCCAAGGCATAGACTATTTCTGTAGGTGACACACAAAAGTTGTGAGCAGATAATAAAGGAGGTATACCTCTTTCGTTCCGGTGAGTCCCTGTCCTTGATCTGAGTAGGCCTTTTTCGTGGTAGGAGGAGGGGCAACGACTGCTCTGACATATGTGGAGCTGCGAGGTACCTTCTGGTATCATTTCTTCGATTTTTTCTGGATTCGGCTTGTACCGAGATCTGTCTATGAGTTGGTCCATTGAGGTTGCCCTCGTCTGCTCGGACCTCGGCACAATATTCGTTGTGTATTTCATCCCAAGTGGTTGGGGGATACTTCATTAGTCGACTCAATAGTTTTCTAGTCGCCCTCGAACTGTCCCTGCTTAGCCCGTTCTGGAAGGCTGCGACTGCCATCCCTTCTGACACGTTCGGCAGGGTCATCCTTACTCGGTTGAAACGGGCGAGGAGGTCCCTTAGTCCCTCTCTCGGAAACTGCTTAATAGCAAATATGTCGTTCACTCTTGCCTCGGCTTTCTAGTCGCCCTCGAACTGTCCATGCTCAGCCCGTTCTGGAAGGCTGCGACTGCCATCCCTTCTGACACGTTCGACAGGGTCATCCTTACTCGGTTGAAACGGGCGAGGAGGTCCCTCAGTCCCTCTCTCGGAGACTGCTTAATAGCAAATATGCCGTTCACTCTTGCCTCATCTTTCTTACCCTAGCTTGGGCCGTTATGAACTTGTCGGTCATCTCTTCAAAAGTTTCAATGGAGCACGCAGGGTAGTTGTGAATACCATGTCAACTCTCATCCTGTGAGGGTTTCACCGAATTTCTTCAACAAAATAGAGAATACTTGTTCTTTGGCGAGATCATTTCCTTTCATGACGGTGGCGTAGTGAGTCACATGTTCTTCAGAGTCAATCGTGCCATCATATATTCTTAGGTAGGGTGGCATTTTGAAGGTTTTCGGTATGACATGTGGGACTGCATCATCACTGTATGGCTGCTCGACGAACCGGCCGGCGTCTCTCTTTAGCAACTGTTTGGGGGCACCCGGTATTTTATCGACCCTTTCCTGGTGTTCTTTCATTTGATCTCGGAGCACCTTGTTCTCGTTCTCCATTTCCTCCGTCCTTTTCAAAATGGCTGCAAGAGCGTTGTAACCTGCATTATCATTGACGTTGTGAGTAATACATGTCGTCAGAGGCGGAGGGAGTTGGTTACATTGTTCGTCCACCTGTTGTACAGTGCAAATCCTTGCATTTTCTACAGCCGCGTCCCGGGCGGGCTTGTTGAGGACGCCAGTTAGTGCATCGGTTAGCTATGCTTCGAGGAGCATTTTTACAGCTGGGGGTGTCTCTTCCCCCACAGATGTGGACGCTCCCTTACCGAGGGATTTTGTGATGCTGCAATGAGGGGGCGGTGACCCATCTCGCCTGGGGGAGGCATTGGGCGTTGCGCCTTCATCTGCTGTTTCGCAACTTTCGTTGATGACTTATATGAGGTTTAGTTGTGAGGTCATTGATTATCCTTGCCGTTTCTTCCCTGTTACCTGTCATATTAGGATTTGTGCACACAAAAAAAGGAGATCTTGTTTTTGCTTCCTTTTTTTTTTTTTTTTTTTTTTTTTTACGTTTGTGATCCGTGTCAGTGATAGATCTAGAAGAAACTAAAAATTTAACTAGAAAATCCCCACAGACGACGCCAAATTGTTTGACCAAAAAGTGTGGTTCTTGGCTCAAATAATTAAATCTATGTATTAAGGGGTTAAACCTATTTAACAATAATATTTCTAGATGCGAGTTATGAAAGCGTGATTAATGTTGAATAGATCTGGTAGAAAAATAATAATGGTGTGTGAGAATCATTCCAAATAACATGGGTAATAAATGAGCATTAAATAGTAATGAACAATAATAAATGGCATTTGGGTAAATAAATAAATGATTCACCTAATAAAGGAGAAGCTAGATGTTATTCCTCCTCACAATGATGAATGTCAGACAAATTCTTGAATGTTCGAATTATCCTCGGATCTGGTAGGAAGTATGGAATAATGTGGACAAGAATCTTGATAAAAAAGTTATTGTTTGTATCTTGGTAAGAGAGAGGGAATCTTTTTATCAAAGTGTTTCTTACAAATGCATATCACCTGCCTTACATCATTGTCTTTTCTCCTATATATATGAGACATATCCCTAACAAACTCTAATAGTACAAGTGCAAAGAATATCCACTAGAAGATTTTCTTTAGTATCCTATTTTGAAAACTAGCCGTTACAGCTCTGTTAACGGTGCTCTACCTCGACCAATGTTGACATCTCGACCACGAATCTCGTTGCTTTCTGGTCGACCTCGACTAACCCTTTCCTTAGTACTATCTTGCCCTAAATATTTTAGGGCAGATTTTGGCCTATACAAGCTTCAGGAGTTGTTTGGTACAATGGTGAAATATCCCACAGGATGGGATATACCATGAAATTAGTTATCCATTTTCTATATAGGATAACTAATCTCACCATTTTGGTGTAAAGTTATTCCCGAATTAATTAATACCTAAAACCAAACATAGGATAAAGTTAATCCCAAATGTTATCCCGAGATTATTATCTTTATCTCATGTACCAAACGATCCCTCGAGAAATCTCAATACGAGTAAGTTTTTACCTTCTCGCTTTTGATATACTATAATTATGTATCATCGTAAAAAATATAATGCTATTTGTACTTTGCTCAGGCATTACTTTTTATCTTCAATCAAACAAGACTTGGAGGACAAAACAAGTAAACACCACATGCGCCCCCCCCCCCCCCCAAAGAACCCCAACCCCACTTTTTTCTAAGATTTATTATCATTGATAATAAAGAGTTAGTCCACCAACTTCCTCTAACTTTCTTTTAAGAAGATCATCTCATTAATTGACGAGAAGCAAAAAAGGAGAAGAAAACATCTATTATTCGTCTTTTGGTATCACTCGGACCCTTTTATTTTCAAGGTGGTAGGTTAAATGGTCTGATGTTATATTCAATTACTAACTCAAGCCAATTAGGCCAATGGTTAAGAATTAAGATGCGCCACCTAAATTGGTAACACAAAATTTTAGGAACAAACACTAGCTAGCATTATTATTTCCTATCCACCCATTAATTATAAGGAAATTGTATGTTAACTACATAAATAGTACATTTGCTATTAATGAGAAAAAAATTATTCTTACATAATAAATCCTAAATAATCTACTTAGGTCGTACCCTATTTATATTTCTCTGGCTTGCTAATGTAACCCTAGGTCTTGAATCCTACTCCATTTAAAAAGTTCCTTCGAAGAGAAGTTTAAATAACTTTCAAGAATTATTACTACGTAATAAATAAGAGAACTCCACGTGATAAATAAGAGAACTCTATTATGATTTAGAATAGTGACAACCACATTGCATTGCATGTTAATTAGGGGTGTACATAAGTCGGGTTGGTTCGGATTTTTCAATTATCAAACCAAATCAATGGTTTCGGATTTTTAAATTTGTAAAACAAACCAAACCAACAAATTCAGATTTTTCAATCTCGTTTTTTCTCGGATTTTTCGGGTTTTCGAGTTTTTTTTTCCAGTAAAGTCTTCATAACATAAAATATATAACTTGTGCTCCAAATATTTCTTAAGTCCTAGTAAAATACAACTATATAATATATTTTCCAAGAAACTAACACAATAATAAGAGATAAATCATAACATTAATATTCTAAAATATTCAATAACAAAGATAAAATAATAAAATTACATAAAATAAATATTGCTAATTAATAAGCCATAATGAAAATTAACATAATCTAAAAATACTATATAGGTCATGCTAAAATAAGTATAGCTAATAAGTATTAATATTAATTACATAACTAAGCACTAAAGAAAAAGATAAACTAAGCTATGCATTTTTATTATAAACCAATGTAAAACTAAAATAATTATCCAACACTATCGTCATTCCTAGTATATATTGAATTGAATTTCTTTTGTTAGCATTAGTATTGATTTGAACTTTGTTTGAGTTACTACATTTATGAGCTTTAAAGTTTATTTACCTTCAAGAATGTTAAGTCTAAATTTGAAATAATACGTTAAAAGATAAAACTGTGAAAAGTTTTAAGAAATATTTATAAATTACATTACAATAAATATTTATATGTATAAAATATTTTTAAAAATTATATAAATGTACTATCGAGTTGGTTTGGTTTCGGTTTAACTTTTTTTAGTTAAAACCATACTAAACTAATTATATTCGGGTTTTATTTTTCAATACCAAACCACATCGGATTTTTTTCCGGTTTGACTCGGATTATCGGTTTGGTGCAGTTTATCGGTTTCCTTTGTACACCCCTAATATTAATTATAAGGTACCTTTACACAAATATCCTGTCGGCTGTCGGATTCATCATTTCCTTTTTCTAGCCGGTATACATAAATATAAATTGATTATACATGACACATATTATATATGACTTGTACATATATTATACCTCAACTGGCTATATTTAGTTTAAGCGGATAATTGAGAAGCTATTTAGGTGAATTCTTCAAATTATTAAAATAGAAAAGAATATCTGACACTTCATCCCTTTTTCTTGTCATCCCCAACAACCCTGCATCCATTGGTGTGGTATTAAGTTGATAACTCACCTTCCCTTGATATTGAAATGGCTCATGTTTAGTACTATCTCACTTGAATCTCCAACTTTTTCTCCATTTCTTTCACCTCGTTTTTTACAATGCTCTCTTTTGTTTCCTCTTTTTAAGTTTTTGATACATAGTTTAATCTACCTTCAGACCTTTTCCTACATCAATTTCCGAGGTGTACATATATATTCATTGAAATGTTCCATCTTATTTAATCTTGGTTCGGTTTTGAACATATCCTGAGACAGTTCGATTCTTATATACGGTTGGTGTTAAAGGGAGAACTGCGAGGAGTCCTCAACCTTAGTACAAGGGGATTAGCAACATGGCTTCATCAAACTTTGCCAATTTCACCATGTTTCTTTCTATATCAGTCTTGTTTGTTAATGTTCTGCCAGTGAATTCAACATCAAGGCATGCTCTGATCAACAACCATAAGGGATTCAAGGTGAGTCTAAAACATGTTGACTCAGGTGGGAATTTCACCAAATT
This sequence comes from Nicotiana tomentosiformis, assembly GCF_000390325.3. Classification (NCBI taxonomy): domain Eukaryota; kingdom Viridiplantae; phylum Streptophyta; class Magnoliopsida; order Solanales; family Solanaceae; genus Nicotiana; species Nicotiana tomentosiformis. The sequence continues at coordinate 30,304,041 of NC_090816.1, read as the reverse complement.
CGAGCGTTTACAACGTGCGATGGCACGAGGAAAATCAAGACTTCAAAGGTTAAACCTAATGGCTAATAATTTGGCAGCAACAACAGCCAAAGATGACTCTAATAATGTAAAGTCTACAATCCATGCAGGAAATGGTGAGTTTCTCATGCAAATATCCATTGGCAGCCCAAGTGAAACCTATAATGCTATAATGGATACAGGAAGTGACTTAATTTGGACTCAATGCAAGCCTTGTAAAGAGTGTTTTGATCAATCCACACCTATTTTTGATCCATCAAAATCATCCACTTTTTCCAAGATTTCATGTTCTAACAAACTTTGTGAAGCATTGCCAATGTCATCTTGTGGGGATAGTAGCTGTGAATATATGTACACATATGGTGATTATTCATCAAGTGAAGGTTTTTTAGCTAGTGAAACATTCACTTTTGGCAAAACTTCCATTCCAAATGTTGCATTTGGATGTGGAAATGACAATGAAGGCAGTGGATTTAGTCAAGGTGCAGGTCTAGTTGGGCTAGGGAGAGGTCCATTATCACTTGTTTCTCAACTCCAAATGCCTAAATTTTCCTATTGTTTAACCTCTATTAATGATGATGCTAATAGCAAAATTAGCAGCGCACTACTTATGGGATCAGTGGCAAATGATGATTATTCCAATATAATCACAACCCCATTAGCGAAAAATCCTTCACAACCATCTTTTTATTATCTTTCCTTAGAAGGAATATCTGTGGGAGACACTCGATTGCCTATCAAGAAATCCACATTTTCACTCAACCAAGATGGCAGTGGAGGAGTAATAATAGACTCTGGGACAACCATAACATACTTAGAAGAAGGTGCATTTAAACTTCTCAAGAAAGAGTTCTCTTCACAGGTAAATTGGTTAATTTCGCATATAAACACTGAATTTTACTCATTATAATATATAGTACAAGGGGCAGAAGGGGATCCAAACTTCCTTTGCCGGAATATTACATTATGTATATATAAATTCAAATTATTTATGTATATATTAGATGTTGAATCCCCATGACTTTTTCGTATTTGTTTTTAATATTCTGAATCTCCGTGGTGAAAGTCCGATCTCTACCGCTAAATAGTAAAGCTACAATTAAAAGTATTTCTTTTATATATTAAAGTAATTAAATTTTACCAACTATAACAGTAAACTTTACATTGATGGGTAGGTTTTACCGTTATTGTGGGTTTTAAATTTTAGTGATTTTACTATTGCAGTGGTAAATTAAGTTCAATTAATTCTAATATGACAAAAATAGTTATGTGACTTTATTGTTATAATATATAACGTTGCTATATGTGAAATTAAGTGCAGATAAACCTTCCAGTGGATGACTCTAGCTCAACAGGACTGGATTTATGCTTCACTTTGCCTTCAAACACAAACAATATAGAGGTTCCAAAATTGGTTTTCCATTTTGAAGGTGCAGACTTGGATTTGCCTGCTGACAATTACATGATTGCTGATTCAAGTATGGGAGTTGCTTGTTTGGCCATGGGAAGTTCAAGTGGAATGTCCATTTTTGGAAATGTTCAACAACAAAATATGCTTGTGATTCATGATCTTGATAAGGAGACTTTATCATTTGTACCAACACAATGTGATAAACTGTAGAATATGTATGTGGTTCTGGTGCTCGTTTTTATATATGTCTGTTTTCATTTTCCATTATCTTTCTTTAACATTATAGAATTTATATCATTTGAATCAACAAAGTGTATTGCCAGCTTAATTTGTTTGTGACTACTATTTGTATCACGTTAAAATATTGGTGTATTAACTGCAGTGAGGGAATCAAGAATTAGGCTAAGAGTAATCAAGAATTAATATATATGTACAAAAAATCATATTGAAGGGTGGTTCGACGGACCACCCTTCGGTATATATACCTTCATCTCTGGTGTTAAGAGAGGCAACATGTGATATGTATGATTTTTCACGCGATAATATGTTTTAAAATAAGACATGACATTATGTGACACATTTTTCAAGAACATTTTATGTTAGGAATAACATGTGCTCAAGCATGCTGGAGTATTAATTTTTTTTTTTTTTTTAAGATTACAAATAGTTTGTCAAAGTGTTTAGGGATCTTAGTATTCTTGCAACACACATTATTTCTAAAGGTAATTATGTGTTATTAAAAGCTTAGTAATAAATTTTCAAGTTACTCTAATCTCAATAGTTTTAAGCTTTTAAATCATATAATAAAACTGCATAATTTGACAACATTACAACAGATGAGTCAAGCCAATAACAACAACAATTAGTATCATAACAAGAGTCAAGCCAACATAAATCATACAATAAAATACAAGAGTCAAGCCAATTACAACAACAATTCTTATCATAACAAGAAAAAAAATAAACTGAAAGAATACTCAAATAAGTAATTATACTGCCTTCTCTAGTCTCTACTACAATAAATTAACCTTAACCCTAAACCTATAAATATTTAACTGTAAACCAAGTTATCCATTATTATATATTAACTTGAGATCGCCGTAAAAACTCATAAACTTTAAATTTTAGATCCGCCTCTATTAATCCTTCCACCTAAATCAATTTGTAATTAAATACTTGCTCAACTGCCTATCCACCTTCATATTGCCTTAATTTCTACTAATATTTCGTAGAAACTTAGTGCATGAAGAAGTAAAACAAGGCAAAAAGAAAGTAAAATGAATTTGACATGCTTAAATAATACTGGTAGATAGTTGAGGATTTTGTGCTACAAGAGTAGGCATAAGTCATAACAATAAGAGAAGAATTCTCATGCAATCGTTTAGGTGAACTATCTAACCAAAAGTCATTCAAAACTTGATTTTTTAAAAAAACAACCTAAATAGCCGTTCACCCAATCATTTAAATTTAAAATAGCCACCAGATGTATAATTCATGTATTATATATAACCATGTATAATTACTATATAATCTATATATACAAGCTAGAAAAAATAAACAGTGAATCCGGACTGCTATTTGTGTAAAAATCCTTTAAACAAATCAGTGTTTATCAGAGGGGGAAGTGCACAGTTAGCCACTAAGAGTTGTATTTACTCTTAAGCCACTGTTTAAAATATATTTACTCTTTAGCCAGTGCTTTAATAAATTTTTACCCGTCCGGACGAAAATACCCCTGTGCTAGACATGGCGTCCTTAACTTCATGAGTGCTGTGTAAATATTAAAAACAAAGTGTCCTGAATTATCACCTTTTGGTTTAAACTTTAGGACATCATGTCCTTAACTTTATATGTGGAGTGTAAATGTTAAGAACATGGTGTCCTTAACTTCATAAGTGCTGTGTAAATATTAAGGATATGGTGTTCTTAACTTCATGAGTGTTGTGTAAATATTAAGGATAAAGTGTCATGTATTTGCACCTTCTGTTGTTAAACTTTAGAACATCATGTCCTTAACTTCATATGTGTAATATAAATGTTAAGGACATGGTGTCCTTAACTTCATGTGTGCAGTGTAAATGTTAAGGACATAATGTCCTTATCTTCATGAGTGTTGTGTAAATATTAAGGATATGGTGTCCTTAACTTCATGAGTACTGTGTAAATATTAATGACAAAGTGTCTTGTATTTGCACCTTCTGTTGTTAAACTTTAGGACATCATGTCCTTAACTTCATAAGTGCTATGTAAAAATTAAGGACAAAATGTCCTTAATATTTACACAACACTCATGAAGTTAAGGACACCATGTCCTTAATATTTACACAGCACTTATGAAGAAAGGGTAAGAAGTCTTTTCGTATTAGTTTTAACAGAATAGTGACTATTTTTGCTCAGCATTAAAAATACTGGATAAAAACTAAATACCACGTTAAAGTGTGGCTACCCACGACATTTCTACTTTATCTGAAGAAGCTTTATATAAGTTGGATAGGCCAATTCTCCAACTTGATTTAGAATTTAGTTCTTACTTATGTATGAATGCATAAGTGGTAAGACTATAAATGGGATACAATAAAATTGATCCGTTCACAATTCGAGCATTGAATTTTAAGTGATAAAAAAGAACTCAATTTTGGTAAATTAAAATCAAAGGGCTAATAAGACCCTTGAAATCATATTTATGTAGTTAACATTCGTATGATAATATCTTAAGTTGTAATATTTTCAGTGACGGATTAGGTGATATATACTTTAAGTCTTCACCTTTGAAAGTTAAATTTATTTTTTTTGCTTTGCGGTTGACTAAATTGATTAAGTCTTGAATTCTTAAGATAAACTAACATTTGATATTTCTTTTCCGAAAATTGCAGCTATCTCCCCAATAATAACAATATTATAGATGCATTTTTTCTAGCAAAAAGATAATACATCTTTCTTGAACATTTATTCCTTTTGTCTAATTTTCTTCTATTCTTCTGGGCACGGACTATTTCGTCTTCAAATTCCTAATAAAATAAATGAAATTTCTTTCTTACTTTTTATTTTCAGAAAGCTGGTTTTTGTTATGTAAGTTTTTGGGAAAATGACACTGCATAACCGCTTTCAAAATAATAGCCGAAAATATATATTTTTTGTATATATATACATTTTTTATGTAATATACAAAAATTATACAAATTTTATATATTTTTTTGGCTGTTAAATATAAATAGTTGATGGCGCGGGCTAAAAGTGGGTGAAATTCAAAAATAGCTAGATTTACAAGTAGTAATTGAAAAATAGCTACATTTTCAAAAGTAATCGAAATTTAGCCACTTTTTATGTAAAGATAAATCTGAACGAAAACATTGTTCAAAATCCGAAAAATATTCCAGCATAATATACTGGAGTTCGAATATTTTACCTGTAAACTTCCAGCATAATATACTGGAAGTTTATACACAGGTACTCCAATCTCCAGTATATTATGCTGGAATTTTCTGTGTGCTGGAGTTCCAGCATAATATGCTGGAAGTTCATATACTAGTGCACCAATCTCCAGTATATTATGCTGGAACTTTCCGTATTGCAGCAAAATAGTGGCTATTTTTTTAATGACTTTGCAAACGCTGGCTATTTTTCAGTTATCAGTCCAAAAACTGGCTAGCCCGTGCTATTTTTACGCTAAAAGTTTAAGAATCCCCTTTTTGGAATTTGCCCCAAGTTTTTCCCACGTACTTTGGAATTTGTTTTAATATTGGGCCGTTAGTGGACCTAAGACTCTTTTCATCGCGATTTAGGCCCTTAGTGGAAGTAGTGTCACTCCTTTCTCAACTGGGTTTATATTTTCGGAAAAATGACATTATATACTATATAGATGCTCTAATATATATATATACACAAAAAATATATAAATTTTATAAACTTTTGCGATTATCAAATGTAAATAGTTTTGACCGTAGGCTAAAACTGATCTTTGTTTTCTTACTAGCTATATATATATATATATATACAAAAAATATATAAATTTTATATACTTTTGCGATTATCAAATGTAAATAGTTTCGACCGCAGGTTAAAAATGATCTTTATTTTCTTACTAGCTCTTTCTCCCTTGGCTACTATGTTTGTACTTTTTCATAATTATCACGTGTTCATTGTTTAAACTCTTGATGTCATTCTACTTTATCTAAAACCAAAAGCCCCATAAACTGGAGAACAATAGCAATAATATGCAACTGGTATTGCTAAATTTTTGTCATATCCTAAAACATAGAGAAAACGAAGCAAAAATACCGAAAACTTAAAAGGCACAACAGATCTAGAAGACTAACAGATCAAGCAAGTCAGTGTACCTTCGTCATAACTTCTGCACACAGCCTGCTTTAGATTAACGTATTATGATGATTGATTTATTATGAATTAACAAGGTTTATGCTAATTGTTAACTTACTATAAACCTCCGAGTTTAGTACCAGCAACGTGAGCAAGCCCACACAGACCAAGTTGAGACATGCTTTAAAGCAACGTAGTAGTAAAATGTTTCGCTTCACGTTTTCAATAAATTCCATGAATTCAACAACAGTTCTACATTATCAAGAGGAGATTAAAAATAATTGAGTACCTATTATTTAAAAAATTTGGGCCCACCCTATTAAGTTGAGAGATTGAGCCGTGGGAGGAGAAATTGATAATGGAACCTTGGAATTTAGGATAGAAGAAGGTCGAACTCTTTTGTTATTCTCCGAAGTTACATTGTCAAAATGAATGAATAATATTTAAGAAAGTTCATCTCACTTATATACTAATCAATTAAGTAAGTAATACATGGACTAAAGGTAATGTTATAAAGACTTGTGTTGGGTCATGAAGTGGGTTGCCGGGTCAATGCAGTGCTTGGGCCTATACTGTATCGCAGAATTGGGCTTCTATTAACACCCCTCCCCCCCAAGCTGGAGGGTGAAAACACCCTAAGCTTGCCCAAAAGTGTGTGGTGAAGAGGGCCATACAAGGCTTTGGTCATGATGTCAGCTAGTTGGTAAGAACTGCAAACAAATTGGAGAGACACCAGCCCAAAAGATAAGCAATCGCATACATAGAGACAGTCCACCTCTATATGCTTTGTACGCTCATGAAAGACTGGATTTTTGACAATTTGTAGTGCAACTTGGCTGTCACAGAATACAGGCACAGGGGTAGTAATAGAAAGGCCAAGATCACTGAGTAGTCGAACCAACCAAGATACCTCAGCCACCACCTTCCTCAAAGCCCTATACTCAGCTTCTGCAGAGGAAAGAGAGATAGTAGGTTGTTTCTTGCTTTTCCAAGATATAGGGCAGCCATCAAGAGTAATGAAATAACCTGTAATAGATCTCCTAGAAAAAGCACATGTAGCCCAGTCAGAATTAGAAAAAGCAATGAGAGAGAGATCAGGAGAACTAGTCAACAAAATCCCTTAAGCTGGGGGAAACATTAAGTATTTCAAAACATGTAACCTAGCCAAGCATATGAGGGACCCTGAGAGACTATAAAAATTGACTTAAATGCTGGACAGAATAGGCAATGTCAGGTCTGGAGTATTGCAAAAAATTTAATTTCCCAACCAATCTTCTGTAAATGCTGGGATCTAGGAGGAGATCACCCATATTAACAAACAATTTGATTGAGGGGTCTAGAGGAGTGGCAACATGAGATAAGTGAGAATACTTGAATTCATCCAATAAATCTGAGGCGTACTTGTGTTGATGCATAACATAACCATCAGAATGAGAAGAGGCTTCTAAACCCAAAAAATAGTAGACCAGACTCAAGTCTTTGATCTTGAATTGGCATCCAAAAATTGTTTCAAGGCTGTCATTTCAGCAATATCAGCATCATCTAAGATAATATCATCAACATAGACCACCAAGATAACTAAAGAATCATCAGAGGACTTAGTAAACAGGGAGTAATTATTTTTGCTAGCAATGCAGCCTTTGGAGAGCAAGGCATCAGATAGTTTAGAAAATCACTACCTGGAAACTTGTTTAAGGCTATATAAGGACTTCCTAAGCCTACAAACCAGAGGATAAGCAGCAGATGAAGGGTGAGAAGAAATCTGAAGACCAAGGGGTATCCTCATATACACCTCCTCATGTAGATAACCATGGAGAAAGGCATTATTGATATCAAGCTGGAAAACAATCCAATGACTCTTGACAACAAGAGAAAGGAGACATTTGGCAGTAGTAAGCTTGACAACTGGAGAGAAAGTCTCAGTGTAATCAATGCCTTCCTTCTGAGTATCACCCCTAGTGACAAGTTTGGCCTTATACCTCTCAATAGAACCATTATATTTCTGCTTTATCTTGTAGACCCACTTACAGGGGATAGCTTTCTTATGAGAAGGCAGAGGGATAATATCCCAGGTATGGTTGGACTCAAGAGCCTCAAATTTCTTTAGCATGGCCTTTTGCCAAGCAGGATGAAAAGCAGCTTGCTGGTAACATTGAGGCTCAAAAATGTGCAAATCAGAGGTAGAAACCTTGGGATTCAGAGAAACAGATGATGAGGGAACAAAAGATCAAACAAAATCATTCAAATAGGTTTGAGGGTTGACTGTCCTGCCAGATCTCCTGAGAACAGGGGGAGAAGGAGGAGGAGAAGCAGGAATAGAAGAGGAAGAAGGAGGAGAATATGAGTACTAAGGAGGGAAATTAAGGGGCAGGGTCAGGGGCAAGGGAAGGAGGGGCAGGGGCATGAAAGGAAGGAGAAGCAACAAGTGAAGTAGGAGTGTCAATAAAATCAGATGTGTAATGACCTGAATGGTCGTTTTGAGAATTTACGTCCCGTTCAGTGGCTTAAGGTCTCGAGCAGCTTCGTATTATATGTTATGACTTAAGTATGTGGCCGAGTTCAGTTTTCGGATGATTCGGGTTCAATTTGGAAGAAGGATTCTTATTTTCGAAGCTTAAGTGGTAAGCGTTGATCGGAGTTTGACTTTTGTGTAGACGACTCCGAAATGGTATTTTGATGATTCAGATAGCTTCATATGATAATTTTGGACTTAGTCGTGCATCCGAATTTGAATTTGGAGGCCCGTAGGATAATTTGAAGCTTTTTGGCGAAAATTAGGAAGTTGAAGTTTGGAAGGATAAGAGGTTTGACCGGGAGTTGACTTTGTTGATATCGGACTTGGATTTCGATTCCGTGAGTTGTATTAGTTCTGTTATGTCATTTGATACTTGCATGCAAAATTTAACGTCATTCCGGGTTGATTTGATATGTTTCGGCACAAGTTTTGGAAGATGGAAGATTTGGAAATTCATAAGTTCGATTCGTGGTGCGATTCGTAGTTTTGACATTGTTTGATGTGATTTGAGACCTTGATCGGGTCCGTATTATGTTATGGAATTTGTTGGTATGTTTTGACGGGGGCCCCGGGTGTGTTTCGGATGAGTTACGGGTCAAATTTCCCTTGTTTGGAGTTGCTAATAACTGATGTATGATAACCTCATTCGCGATCCCGTAAAGTTAGCCACGATCGCGTAATGTATTTGTTGACTTGCCACATTTTCTTCTTCGCATTTTCATGGATAGGACCACGATCGCGTACGTTGAGGCTATGGTGAACCGCGTTCGCACTTTTCTTTCTGCGATCGTGTAGTGCTTTTCTTTGGGCAGTGATATTTCACTTTCGCGATCACATTCTTTTGTTCGTGATCGCGTAGTATTTCTCTTGGAAGCTGATAATTCCTTCTTCGCGATCGCATACGAATTTCCGCGATCGCGATGCATGTTACATGGGCTACAGAATATATTTTCCAAAATTGTGGTTTTGTCCACTTTTCATCTTTTGAGCTAGAGACCTCGGATTTGAGCAATATTTCATGGGTTTTTCGAGCAAATCATTGGGGCAAATGTTCTTCACCCTGAATTTATTATATTTCATGATTCCATCTTTAATTTTATCATTAAATTAGTAGTTTGAGTTGAGAAAAATGGAAACTTTTGTAAAAATCTTTCATAATGTAAAATGATGATTTGAAAGACGGATTGATATCAGAATCTAATAATTCTTGTATGGTTGGACTCGTTATCGAATGGGTGTTCAGATTTTATAATTTTGGTAGGGTTCCGAGATGCGGGCCCAGGGGTTGACTTTTTAGTTTTAATTAAAGATCGAATCTTTATTATCCGGAATTGTCTTCTATGAGTTTTATTTATGATTTGAAGTTATTTTGGCTAGATTTTAGCAGTCCAGAGATTGTTTCACTCGAGAAGGTCATTTTAGAGTAACGATCTAGCTTCTTTGAGGTAAGTATCTTGCCTAACTTTATGTGGGGGAACTTCCCCTTAGGACTTGAGTCACTTGTACTAATTGTGTCATGTGAAGGCCGTGTACACGAGATGACGAGTACGTACTCGAACTTATTTGTGGAAATTTAACCATTTAGGGCTCTTAGGTTCTTATGTCCATTAAATATGAAGTTGTTTTGTCATGTTAAATTCCCCATTTACTAAATTCACTCTTACGTGTCTTATTTGGAATTAATTGCTTCATGTTTTACCTTTATTGCCGATTAAACTCTTATGTGCCTTAACTGAAGTGTTTACCTCTTTTATTGCCATGTTATCCTTTCCGTAATTGTTTATCCTTGATTGAAGTTGTTATTATCTTTTCCATAATCTGCTTATCCTTAATTGAATTTGTTGTATCTCTTCCGTAATTGCTCAACCCTAAATGAAGTTTTGTTATCCCTTATCATTGTTGACTTATCCTTATTTAGAATAATTGATTCATGTTATCCCTCTTATCATCGAATTGTACTTTTGTGAAATCATTGCTACATATTATCTCTTCCTTGTTGAGCTATTCTTGTTGAAACCATTATTCCATGTTGTGTCTTTCATTGTGAGCTCGTTCTTCCATTTCATTGTGTTTTGAAGTTCCTGAGTTGATGTACTTGTTGTATTCTCGTATTATTGTCGTTGTTGCTGTTATATTCAGTGTTGTTGAACCGAGGGCTATGCGTGGTTGTGATATTGAAACTGTTTTGAGGAAATGTTGTGGCATGTGGGCACATATTGTGAAAGTCATTTAACTGAGTTATTATGTTTTGGCATACAGATTATTGTTGAGGTAATTGTTATGTTGTTCGCACGAGGTTTTTGTCATGCCGTTGTTATTCTGTTTGCACGAGGTTTCTGTCGTGTTGTTGTTATTATTGATACGCATGCGGTGGTATAAGGTTTGGGTGTTGAAACGCACGCGGTGAGATAAGGTGGGCTTGAAACGCATAGCTAGTAGGGGAACTACTAGAAGCCATGCGGTGTGATAAAGTGGGCTAAAACGCGGGATGTTATTTCGGGAAAAATAATTTTTAAAAACTAAATATAAAGGCTCCCGCGGTGATATAAGGAAAGTTTGTAATTTATTTTATGATTTGAGACTACGAGGAGGTACCTCGGTAGGGATCTTGTTGTCATTTCCCCATTCTTTTGTACTTGTCTTTGATTGTTGTCTCCTTAGCATACTATTAATTGTCTTCCTCCGTGTTGCACTATTTACTTAGATCTATGTAGCTAATCTTATTGTGCTAGACGTTGCTTCAAACTTCATTGATGCCTTTATTACCCTGTACTTTGCGTGGTGATCGTTTCTTATGTTCCATTCATTGTTTCTGCTCCTATTTGTTGACTTGAATTATGGTAGAATACTTGCACAAGCATACACGTAGTTAAATCACCCAGAAAATGAATCCTTGCGTCATTGACCATTATACGTACTCTTGTCTACTTGTCTTCTATGTGAGGATTCTCTATTGGCACGTGAGTTGTCCGTGCAGTTATGAGTTGTAATGTGGGCACAAGATGCCAAGTTATTAGGGTTTATGAATTGGGACCCGTGAGCTGTGATTATGTGGTTCGGTACCTCGTGGAAATGCCAGAACAGATCTGGTGTGAAGGCGGTTATTCTTATTGAGTTGTTGCTGGTTTTCCTTTATTTAGTTTCACCGGACATAGACTGTGATCAACTTACTCTACAACATTATTACCTTACTGCTTCTTGTTAAATATTGATGTTACCAGTGTATCATTGCAAGTATTATTTTGTATTCCTTATCGTGCTTAGCTTTATATTAATATTGTTTCTCTGTTAGTTCACCTTCACACTTGTTCGGGTTGTTTAGTCCGATAGGTATCTTGACTGTCCCTCGTCACTACTCTATCAAGGTTAGTCTTGATACTTACTGGGTACTGTTGTGGTGTACTCATACTATGCTTCTGCATATTTTTGTGCAGATCCAGGTGCCTCGGATATTGTTGATTATTAGCCAGCCGGTCGAGCATTGCTGTGGAGACTCAAGGTAAACCTGTCGTCATGTTCGCAGGCCTCGAAGTCACCTTCTGATATTGTACTTGTACTATTTAATCCTTTTCCGAACAGTTATATTTAGGGATTTTTTTAGTGAACTCAGTAGAGCTTATGACTTGTACAACCGGTTTTGAGATGTTATTTCATGTTGTAAATGTTGAGTTTATTTAGAAATATCCGATTTCTGCTTAATAGTTCTGTTGGTTAATTTCTGTCAATTTATTCAATAAGTGTTAGGCTTACCTAGTCGTACAAACTAGGTACCATCACGATATCCTACGGAGGGAAACTGGGGTCGTGACAAGAGGTAGGAAAAAGAAAAGTGGAGGAAGATGGGAGATGATAAGGAAAAATGTGTTCATGGAAAAATACATCTCCAGAGAAAAGGATAGAATGAGAAGATAAATTGAGAAGTTTATAACCCTTCTTGCCACAGGGGTACCCTAGAAAAATACAAGGAATAGCTCTAGGTTGAAATTTATCTTTGCTACGCTTAGGACCGGTAGCATATCATAAGCAACCAAATGACTTCAAGTGATCATAGGAAAGGGGATAGCCATGTAATATTTCAAAAGGGGAAAGGTTTTGTAGGACAGTGGAGTGTAGCCTGTTAATTAGATAGGTGACTAAGAAAAGGCTTAAGCACAAAAAACGCATTGATTTTGTATGATAATAGGTGAGTCCAAGTGGCCCCGGTAAAATCATCAACCAAGGTCAAAAATTACCTGAACCAATTATAGGTCTGAGTATTATACGGACTCCATATGTCAATATGTACAAGTTGAAAAGGAGTGGATGAATGAATTGAACTGTGAGGAAATGGCAACCTTTGTTGTCTTGCAATTGGGCAGACATCACAGAATAAGGTTTGTTTAGATTATACCTTGCCAGATATAAAATGGATTGACTTCATTCTAATAAACGGTATATGGACCAATCTTTGATGCCAAAACAAGTCAGTTTTATTAATGTCAGGGGAAGTGCAAGTATTACAATGAGTAGCAGAATCAAGAAGAACACTAAAAGATGGACTAGAAGTATTACATTGAACAGAACTAGAAATGGAAATAGGAATTGAATCAACAGACAAAGTAGAAGAAGTCATAGATGGATGCAAGAAATACAATCCATTTGCAGCTTTGCCAATTTTCAGTGGCCTCCTCAGAGAATGGCCCTATAAAATGCCAGCATAAATGGTAAGGGTTGCAATGCATTTGGACTGAATATGAAGTTTATGAATATATTAGATTGAATTGGAAATAAAGAACTAATAGAACATTATGTAAAACCATATCTGGCCCGAGTTGTAAGGAACCAGTAGATATGACTTTTACTTTGTATCCATTAGGTAGGGTAATTAGAAAATGTGTGGTGAGTGGTGTTAAGTTGTTTAGAAGATGTTTGTGAGGTGTCATGTGGTTGGTTGCACCTGAATCTAGAATCCAACGGTTTGAACCTAGATGTGATACTACATATGTATGAAAAGCATCAGAATGAACTTCAGGATGATTAAACACACCTACAAAGTGAGCAAACCCAATGTTCTCTGAACCTGTTGGTTCAGAATACATACATGAGGATACAACTTTTGGAAGAGGGTCATAAGATGCTCATATTTCTCTTTGCTGAACCCATGGTCGTTGTTCTCAGAAGACTGCCCATTGGTATAAGAAGAGTGTTGGATAGGACCTTCAGACAGAACACAAACAGCAGACCTTTTGGATTTTGTGAATTTGAAGTCAGAAGGAAGCCCATGAAGTTTATAACACTTCTCAATTGTGTGGCCAGTCTTTTTGCAATATTTGCAGGACAATTGAGAGGTAGAACTAGATCCTCTCTTTTGTTCAAACTGAAACCTTTGAGTGAAACTCTTAGCAGGGGGTTGCACAGGATTGCTATGAACAGGACTGCAATAAGCATTGAAAGAGGCAGACTCATTTGAAAAACTAGGAATAAGAGCTAAAGTTTCCTTTTGTTTTTCATCATGTTGGAGCATGGAATAGGCTTTACTCAATGATAGAAGTGATGGCATCATCAGAATGTTGCTCTTGCAAGTGGAATGACTCATTTAAGCCACTAAGGAATTGATATATTTTATGTTGCTCAATAAATTTTGGTAAAGCCACACAGGTATACACTGGTCCTACATAAGCAGTTTAAAGTTCATCCCAAAGTCTCCTGAGTTTTGTAAAATATGTGGCAATGTCTAAAGATCCTTAGGAAGCAACACTGATTTTCCTTTGTAATTGAATATACTTTGAACCATTTGATGTACCAAACCTTTCATTAATATCAACCCAAATATCCTTAGCCGTGTCAAAACACATTACACTATTTGCTATGTCTTTAGATAGGGAATTTATTATCTATACAATAACCATATCGTTGCATCTTTTCCAAAACAAATAATAAGGTGAGTCAAATTCAGGTTTGGGAAATCCACCAGTTATAAGCCCTAATTTATTCTTAGTGAGCATTCTTTTTTGCCAAATGACAAAACCACTTTCATCGAGGGGTGGGTGGGGGGAGAAACTAGATGAATACCATGACTGTCAAAAGGATATACATAGAATATGTGAGATGGAGGTATAGTAAAATCATCAAATCCATCTACTACAGGGGAAGAACTAACTTCTGGACTACCCATGAATAACCCTAGTTATGAAAAATCCCAAATAGGAAGACTGATACAATCAACTAACACTAATAACTCACAGATTTAGTGGAAGAAAAATTATCGTCTCTCTTTACAACCAAAAGAAGGTAAGGTCTTGAAAAAGGAAGAAAAAATGTCGACTGAAGATCAGCAGAATGAGAGGACACCGGAGATACCAGTAAAATGCCGGAGAACCACTTTAAAACCCTCAACGATCGATAAACACTGCTGAGAAGACATTGTAACCCAAAACTCGACGGTCAATGCGTACAAGCAGACGAAGCTCGACGATGTGAAATCCTCCATGAAAATCGATGAGGGTACCATCGATCGAAATAGCAGATCGAGGATCATTCATTCCTCGACTTTGATACCATGTTAAGTTGAGAGATTGAGTTGTGCGAGGAGAAATTGATAATGGAAACACTAGAATTTAGGAGAGAAGAAGGTCGAACTCTTTTATTATTCTCCAAAGTTACATTGTCAAAATGAATGAATAATATTCTAGAAAGTTCATCTCACTTATATACAAATCAATTAAGTAAGTAATACATGGAATAAAGTGTAAAGTTATAAAGCCTTGTGTTGGATCATGAAGTGGGTTGCCGGGTCAATGCAGTGCTTGGGCTTGGACTGTATTGCATAATTGGGCTTCTGTTAACACACCCTTGTTTTCTCTTCCGAAGGAGATATCGAATCCACAATATATAGACTGTGTACTTATTGTGTATCAAGCATCAAGGACTCTGAATGCGAAGATGTTTATTGTTGACTGTTAATAAGATCATTTACTGTTGTTTATCCCAACAATGAGTAAAACTTAAACTTGTATGCGGTTTAAAAGATACATGGTTTAATTCAATATGAATAATTAAGAATAACAGATAGATGAATTAAAGATAAAATAAACGATCAAACTAATCGCAATATGATGACCAAGCCTAATCTTAGATTGAACGGTAGAATTCGTCCTCGATCGGACCCTCGGTACAAGCTCGGTCGTGAGTAAAGAATAGAACAAACAAGTAATGCCTTAAACAGTAGCTAGAAGACAAAAGTAAACTTTTATTGCTTTGAATCAGGAAAATCTTTGCCCCTAATTTTACCCGTACACAGATAGTCCCCTCATTTACCAGAGAATAGGTTTATCTAAGCGACAGGAAGGGATGAATTAACCCCGTCTTCTTATTTTGTACGTTACAACCTGGGTTGACTGGTCAGCGAAATGTCCCATCAGTCGTGTCATTTAGACTTCGGACACGTGTCAGCCACCGGTTGACTTTCCTCGAATGCGAAACGTCATGTATTGATTATTCATTTCCCCTATAAAACTCCGACCCCTTTTTCACCTTTTCCCTTTTCTATTTTAGAGCTGTTTGGTTTACCCTCGAATTCTCCACTTAACTCTAAACCCTTCAAATCTTCATACTTTGCTTTCCAGATCTTTATATCTTCATCTTCAAATCTTCAAACATTCAAATAAGATTTCCTTATCTTCATCCCCTATCTTAAAATCTTCATCACCAACTTCAAACCTTCATATTTTTCTTCAAATCTTCATTTCTCCAGAATCTGATGGCAAAAACTTCCAAGTCCGTGCCTCAACAAACTGCTCCTACAACTTCAAACCCGTACGTGGATGTAGAGGTGTCCATTCCTGAGGTGGTCTCGGAGCCTCCTTTGAAGAGTTTTATTCTTGGGGGCTATTCCACTGAAATAACTTCAAAGTCGAGAAGGCTTCTAGTAAACAAGACTGAGGCAAGGGTGTACGGAGGTATATATCCTCCATCGCCGAAGATATGCTCCCTACAATTCGGGTGGACTGCAAGTGGGAGTTTAAGGAGGTGGTCGTTCCTAGGCCCAATAAGGACATCACCACTCACGCGGAGGGGTATTTAAGTGTTTACAATTACCCCTTCACTCTCGCCCCGGTGGAACCTATAATCCTCGACTTCTACAAAAGGTATGAGGTCTACCTTGGGCAGATTCACCTGTTCATTTGGAGGGTCATAATCCCCCTCCATCATTTCGTAAACAACACCGGAGCATCTCGGTTCACCCTCAACCACCTGTTCGTCTCTATAGTCTCCGAATCTTCTGATTGGGGCTGATCAAACTGGTTCGTCATGCAAGTAAAGTTTCATTCTCAAGCATCGATAAAGATTGAGATCGAGGTTGGCAGGGGAGGTTTGTTCGGGTGAAAATTGAAGACCTCATTCCCCTCGAATTTCTAGAATTCCCTGAAAAGTAGAACTCATCCCGTAAGTCTTCTCCTTATCGAGTGCTTGCTATTTCTTTTTGTTCTTTTTCTAATTGCATGTGTCTATCATTGTGCGGCGGTCGCCCAGGTTCCCAATGTAATCCCTCGCTTCAAGGAGTGGATCGAGGGGATTTGCAAACAAATTTCTTACTTCGAGCGCGAATGGCACAAGCTCTCGAGGGGCAAATGGGAGGCATGTTCCCATGGTGAGACTTATGCCCGAATAATTATATTTATATACCTAACTTTTATATTTGCTAAGTCTTTTCCCTTTCACGGGTTTGCCTATGTCCACCGATCTTCGACAATTGGATGAGTACGAGGCCTCATCCTCGCTTGTTGAACCCTCCATGTTGGGACAACGCGGAGCTACCGCAAAGGAGGCAAAAATGAAAAAGAGGAAATCCCCTGGCTCTCCGGACGATGAGGAGAAGAGGCAGAGGGTTGTTGTTCGAGTCCGAAAAAGCAACAAAAAGAACACCGGAGCCAGGGTACCGAACCCTGATTCCTTCTTTCGGCTCAAGGATTACCCTGAGGATGATGATCTTGAGTTCATCGCTCATGGGTCGACCATCAATGAGAGAGAGAAGGCGATGACCGGGGAAGGTGGCCGAGAGGTCGATCCCCCTCTAGCTCAGGAACTAAAAGGATAATCGGAGGCCACGGCCTCCCGAGAAGCCATTCCTGCCCCGAAAGAGGTAGTCGATATCGTCGACATTGTGGAGACGCCATCCCACACAGAGTCCATGTTTGAAGGGGCTCAAGCTGATAAAGAGAAATCAAACGAGACGGCACCGGGCCTAGATGATGCCCTTAACATGTTCTTCGACGGCATGGACATGAGCACGTTGGAGGATTACTCAAGGCTTGGTCCCCTGGAGGTCCCAAAAAAGGATGTGCCATCGAGAGTGGGCGAGCCGAGCTTGAGCCCGAAGTAAGTGAGGCAATACCCTACCCCGACTGTGGATCCCGACCGCAAGAGAACAGTCATTCTTACTATCCCATCAGACGCCCGAATGTTGTCCGCTCTGGTGGTGTAGCTAGCTACTTTCGTTGCCTGGTGACCGAGGAAGACCAGACGAAGATGAACGAAGTAGGCACATCGAGCCTCTTCAACGAGGCGCAACAGGCATTGAACCGGGTAAGACATATATTCTTTGTATCCTTTGCGAATTTTGCTTAGTTTTAGCATGTTCTAATGACCTCATTATTTTTTAGGCTTCGGTGCTTCATCATGAAAGCTTCCTTTGGTCTCTCTTGGAGATTAGCTAGCTCAAGTTCAAGCTCAAATAGCATGTCCGGAAGAAGGACATGTATAGGGCTCTCAGTGAACAACAAGACGAGGACCTCATGGAGCTCCCAATTCTTTGAGCCGAGCTGGAAAAGGCACAGAAGGAGGCCTTATCCGTGAAACCGGAGCATGCCGAACTGGTGAGAAGGTAAATATCTTTGAGGCTAAAAACGAAAATCTACTTGTGATGACTAACGACACAACTTCGCAGGTTCAAGAGAGGATAGACTTGATTGACCAGCTTCGGGCCGATATGGATGAGGTCAAGACCACAGCCGAGGCGATGAAGGGCAAGATGGATCTGCTGGCTTCGGAAAAAGAGGCTACAAAAGAGGAGCTGGCATCGATCAAGGACCATCTTCGGGTGGCAAAAGATACGGCCGACAAGTGGTCACGGCTAAATGATGACCTCCTGGCACAATTGACTTCAGCCGCCTCGGAATAGGATGCCCTTTCCCAGGAATATACTGCGTTGTAGTCCAAATTGGAGGCAACTTTGATAATTCCTCTGAAGTCGAGAAAATGCTGACCCTGTATAAGGCTGATTTGGAGATAGCCGAGGCCCATTTAAAGATAAAGGCTGAGTATGTAAAGAAGCTATCTCGGAGGGAGACCCTCGAGGAGATTCACGCCCTAGGTTTTGACCTATCGGTCGAGATTGAAGAAGCCAAGCGGCTCGAGGCCGAGGCAAGGGAACTTTATGAGCCCGAAGGTCCCGAAGGTTCCGATGGTTCTGAAGGCTCCGGTGAAGATTAGGCATATGTGCCTTAGTTCTTTTTTGGGTTTTCCCTTGTATATTTTCTTTCTTGCTTATTTTGAGGCCGTTTTATCGTGCCTTTGTAAATATATTTTGAAATATATAAAAAAAATTCCTTTAGCAATACCATGTTTTTACTTTTCAGCATCTATTTGCAATCTTTTATTTGTTTATCGTTCTTAATGCCTTAGCATAGAATCAAATGTAATTCGTGGCATCTGTTGTTCGAAGGCCCGAATGGAGACCGATTTCGATTGCAACTCCGAATTACTCGCAGATTCGAGATTTCAATAAAATCAAAGTATTAAGATGCTTAAGTGTTTTAGTCATATACGACGATGTTTTGCCGAGGGTAATCTTTTAATAGATTTTAATTATATGTAAGGGACTTACTTTCCGAGTACGGACTTCGGACATCTCTGATATATTTTAGGGTGGCCGTAGCCTTTCGTATTCGGGCACTGCCTAACAGGCTAGGTGCCTCTGGGATTCAATGGCTCGGGCCATCCAATTTTTTATCGAATGACAGTCCCCGAGTTGGGGTTTCCCGTGGGCTTCAGGATTTAGGATCCGTTGTGACGCATCGACGAAGCGAAATGCGAAATGTGAAATGCGTAATAATAGAGTATGAGGGAAGCAAAGTTTTCTTTCATTGTTTTATATGTATGGTACATTATCGGAGACGCATAAGCCTTGTGCCGTGGCGACAGTGGGCTACATGGGCACGGTTCGTATGACTGTTGGTCCCTTACAATGAATCCTAATCACCAAGCCTTGGCTTTTACATATAAATTTTTCCCTTTCTAAGGATCTTATCCTAGGTGTAATGGCCCCTAATATTTGAGGCCGAACTTGTGAGGGCTCGGATACTGTTGGCTCGGTGCAAATGATCAACGATTCCGATTTAAGCCCGGTCTTCAAAACTAAGGTAGCACGTTTTACTATTTCCTCATTAAAAACCTTGTCAAAAAACCGACTTAAAATCGATTCAAGGAAAAATGAGTACAACACGTGATTTCAGACCTAATAGTCACGTTTGCCCTTGGGCAAGTACCTGCATAGGTTAGTCCATAATATAACGAAATTAAAAAAAGGGGATTGAGTTTGTACCTTAGCAGTAGTATCGCTTTTAGTGTGTCATATTCCAATTGTTTGGTAGTTGTGCACTATTTCCCGATTCGAGTTTATACGAGCCTTTGTCGGTTATTCTGGCAACTCTATACGGTCATTCCCAATTCGGGCCCAGTTTCCCTTTGTTTGGGTTCATGGTATTGTGGTGTTATCTTTCTCAATACTAAGTCCCCGACTTGAAAATGTCGGAGGTTGTCTCTTCGATTTTAGTACCTCCCTACTCGTTGTTTTTGGGCAGCCAACCGGAATAGGGCGGCTTCCCGCCTTTCGTCCAATAATTCCAGGCTCATAAACATAGCCTCACCATTTGACACTTCGGTAGCGTACTGGAACCTGAGGCTTGGTTCTCCCACCTCAATCGATATTAAAGCTTCCGCTCTGTACACTAGAGAGAACGAGGTCGCCCCGGTACTCGACTTTGAAGTCGTACGGTACGCCCACAGGACTTCGAGCAAGATTTTCTTCCACTTTCCTTTTGAACCGGTCAATCTCTTTTTCAGGTTTTGGAGTATAGGTTTGTTCGTCGATTCCGATTGCCCATTCCCACTAGGGTGGTAGGGCGTTGATACTATCTTCTTGATCTTGTGGTCTTTGAAAAACTTACTTACCTTATTGCCGACGAACTGCTTTCCGTCATCGTAAACGATCTCGTCTTTTATCCCAAATCGACATATTATGTGATCCTAGATGAAATCGATGACTTCTTTCTCCCGGACCTTCTCGAACGCTTGAGCCTCGGCCCATTTTAAAAAATAATCGGTCATGAATAGTATATATTAAACCTTACGGGGTGCCCATGGGAGGGGACCGACGATGTCCATTCCCCACTTCATAAACGGCCACAGTGGCGGGATCGGGTGGAGCATCTCTCCCGGTTGATGAATCATCGGGGCGTGTCTTTGGCACTCATTACATTACTGTACGAAGTCTTTTGCATCTTTCTCCATTTCATTCCAATAGTAACCGGCTCTGATTAGTTTCCGAACCAAGGATTCTGCCCCCGAATGATTCCCACATGTGCTCTCGTGAACTTCTCTCATGGCGTATTCGGTCTCTCCCGGACCTAAGTATCTAGCCAGTGGGCCAAAGAAAGATCTTTTGAACAATGCTCCTTCGACTAAGCTAAATCTAGCAGCTTTGGTGCGCAGGGCTCTCGATTCCTTGGGATTCGATGGTAATTTTTTTGTCTTCAGGTAGTCTATGTATTTGTTTCTCCAATCCCAAGTCAAACTTGTCGAGTTTACTTTAGCATGACCTTCTTCTACCACCGAGTTCATCAGTTGTATCGCTGTCCCCGACTAGAATTCATCGAAGTCGATAGACGACCCCAAGTTGGCTAGTGCATCGGCCTCACTATTTTGATCTCGAGGTACGTGTTATAGAGTCCATTCCTTGAATTGGTGCAGGGTTACTTGCAATTTGTCCAAGTACATCCGCATCCATTCCTCTTTTACGTCGAATGTTCCGTTGACTTGATTTACTATTAGAAGGGAGTCATATTTGGCTTCGATCACTTCAGCCCCGAGGTTCCTAGCCAGTTCCAGACCTATAATTATAGCTTCATACTCGGCTTTATTGTTAGTCAATTTTACAGTTCTAATATACTGTCTAATTATGCTACCCGCAGGCGGTTTTAGTACGATACCGAGCTTGGACCCCTTTGCGTTGGATGCACCATCCGTGAATAGGGTCCAAATCCCCGAATTAGCCCCCGAAGTGAACAGTATTCCTTTTCGACTTCGGGTATCAAGGCCGGCGTAAAGTCGGCCATGAAGTCAGCCAAAATTTGTGATTTTATGGTAGTCTGGGGTCGGTACTCGATATCGTACCCGCTAATCTCCACGCCCTATTTGTCCAGCCAGCCCGAGAGCTCGGGCTTATGCATGGTGCATGATATTCCTCAGTAGGTAAGAGGTTACGGCACATATGGGGTGGCATTGAAAGTACGATTTTAATTTCCTATAAGCACTTAGTAAGGCGAGTGCTAACTTTTCTAGGTGAGGATACCTTGTTTCGGTATCGCCCATGGTTCTACTAACATAACAAATAGGGAATTGCGTACCTTCTTCCTCCCGGACTAGGACACCACTTACCGCCACCACGGAAACTGTCAAGTAGAGGTATACTTATTCATCTTCTTTTGGAGTTTGCAGCAAAGGGGGACTCGACAAGTATCGGTTGAGTTCTTCCAAAGATCGTTGGCATTCCAAAGTCCGAGAAATATAGTTCTTCTTTTCCAATAGTGAAAAGAACCAATGACTCTTATCCGACGACCTCGAGATGAATCGGCCCAACGTGTCTATCCGCTCGGTCAGTCTTTGATCCGCATTGACGTTGTCAACTATGGTGATGTCTTCTATGGCCTTTATTTTGTCGGGGTTGATCTCTATCCCCCGATTAGATACCATGAACCAGAGAAACTTGCCCGAACCGACCCCAAACGCACATTTTTTCGGGTTTAGCTTCATGTTGTACTTCCTTAATATGTCGAAGGTTTTCTACAAATGTTTCAAATAGTACTCTGCTCGTATGGACTTGACCAACATATCGTCAATATAAACATCAATTGTTTTTCCTATTTGTTCTTCGAATATCCATTTTACTGGGCGTTGGTACGTGGCACCGGCGTTCTTTAGTCTGAATGGCATTACGTTATAGCAGTAGGTGCCAAACTTTGTTATGAAAGAATTCTTATCTTGATCATCCGGGTCCATCCGAATTTGGTTGTACCCGGAGTAGGCGTCGAGAAAATTGAGTATCTCGTGTCCAGTCATCGCGTCGATCATCCGATCGATGTTAGGCAAAGGGAAAGAATCCTTCGGACACACCTTGTTTATATCCTTATAATCTATACACATTCTCAGTTTATTCCCCTTTTTTGGTACTACCACTACGTTAGCTAACCAATCCGGGTATTTAACTTCCCGGATGGAACCTATTTTTAGAGGTTTGGATACCTCATCCTTAATGAACGCGTGTTTGATCTCGGACTGTGGCCTTCTCTTCTGCTTGACCGGATGAATCTTTGGATCCAAGCTTAGCTTGTGAGTGGTTACCTCCAGTGGGATCCCTGTCATGTCAAGATGGGACCAAGCAAAACAATCGGCGTTAGCTTTAAGAAAATCAATAAGTTTTCTCCTGAGCTCGGGGATTAACCCCGTGCCGAGGTATACCTTTCGATCCGGTAGATGCTCGATTAGTATAACTTGCTCTAACTCCTCGATCGTTGATTTGGTGGCGCCGGTGTCATCAGGAGCTATGAATGATCTCGGGACGCTGTAATCGTCCTCATAGTCCGCTCCTTGTTCCTCCTATTTCTCCGGTTCGGTTGAGGCCGGTATTATTGATTGCTATTTAATCTCTTTATTTTTGATTGGTTCCGCGCTCATCAATGTTGAAACTATGGGCACCAGGATCACTACATCGACCGCAAATATTTCTCTTGCGGCCGACTATTCTCCGTAAACCGTTTTGACTCCCCCCGGTGTGGGAAATTTTAGCGCATGGTGTAAGGTCGAAGGTATCGCCCTCATGTTGTGAACCCATGGCCTTCCAAATAAAGCGTTGTATCTTATATCCCCTTCAATCACGTAGAACTTTGTTTATTGGATTGTTCCGGCAGTGTTTACCGGCAAAGTTATCTCTCATTTCGTAGTCTCACATGCCATGTTGAATCCATTCAATACCGAGACCGCCGTTATGATTTGATCTTGTAACCCTAGTTGCTTTACGACCTTTGATCTAATCATGTTGACGGAGCTACCTGGATCAATCAACACACGTTTAACCCGAGATTTATTGATAAATACATATATTATCAGTACATCATTGTGAGGCTGTACGATGCCCTTGGCATCTTCGTCACTGAACGAAAGAGATCCCTCTGGAACGTAATCCCGGGTGCATTGTTTCCTCGTAATGGACACTTTAGTGCTTATTATCATTGGTCCTTGAAAGACTTTGACTCCCCCAATGATCATGTTGATCAAGTGTTGAGGCTCCTATTATTCGACCTGTTTGTTGGCATCCCTGTTACTGAAGTGGTTTTTGGCTCGCTCGCTGAGGAATTCTTGGAGGTGCCCATTGTTGAATAATCGAGCAACTTCTTCTCTTAGTTGTCGGCAATAATCTATCCTATGACCGTGAGTGCCGTGATATTTACACATCAAGTTAGGATCTCTCTGGGTTGGGTCGGACTGCAATGGTCGGGGCCACTTGGTCTCTCTGATGCGCCCTATGACTGACATGATGCTTGCAGTATCTACGTTGAAGTTATACTCCAATAATCTTGGTGCTTCCCTACTCCTGAGCGACCGGTCGAATCCATTCTTGCTTATCAAGCCCCGGCCACTTGGCCCTCGATCGCTTCTCTTCTCGTTCCTCACTGGGTGACGCCCGGATCTGTTCCCCTTTCGATCCGCAATGGATAGTTGATATCAATCTCGGACCGGTCTTGACTCCTGATCAATGGATCTCTTAGATATATCATTGGTCCTTATGGGGTAAACAGATCTAGAAGGGGCCCCGAGTTGGTCGTCCTCGACCCTGATATTCGACCGGTACATGTTGTGGACGTCGGCCCGGGTTACCGCCGGGTACTCCACCAAATTTTATTTTAGCTATTGAGAGGCCACGGAATGTCGGGGGTTGAGCCCTTGAGTGAATGCATGAACGGCCCAATCACCCGGAACTGGCAGCAGATCCATCCGCTCCATCTGGAATTTTGACACGAACTCCCTGAGCATTTCGTTATCCCTTTGTTTGATCTTGAAAAGATCTGACTTTCTGGTCTCGACCTTGATGGCTCTGTCATGGGCCTTTACGAAAGCATCCACAAGTATAGCAAATGAGTCAATAGAAATTAGAGGCAAGTTGTGATACCATATTATCGCTCTCTTGGACAGTCTCCCCGAACTTTCTCAACAACACCGACTCAATTTCATCATCTTCCAAATTGTTCCCTTTGATCGCGCATATATATGAGGTTACATGCTCATTTGGATCTTTGGTCCCATTATATTTGGGAATGTAGGGCATTCGAAACCTCTTCGGGATCGATTTTGGTGCCACGCTCGGAGAAAAGGCCTTCTGAATGAATTTGGAATCCGGTCCCTTCAATATTGGAGGTGCTCCTGGTATCTGGTCGACCCTGGAGTTATATGTTTCTACTTTCTTGTCATTGGCCTCAATCTTTTTCTCGCCTGACTCCACCCATTTGGTTAACGCTTCGAGCATCTTCATTACCTCTGAAGTTTCCTGGGGCTCGGCTTTACCCGGTCTCCTGGTAATTTGTTCATCTCTCCGGTGCTTTCCCGTGATTATTTGGGCTCGATCTTGTTATGGGCGTGGTTTTGATTATGCAGTTGTGCTATCTCCACTTGTTGAGCCTGCAACATTTCGAAAATCAGTTGTAGGATCACCCCATCACCTTCACCATCGGGCGCTTCTCGAGCCATTGGTCGGGGTCCTCCGCGAACACTGTTTTTAGGATAAATTGGCAAATTGATGTTGTGGCTACCTGCGAGTTAGCATTGACCGGGTCGGCGACTAGGACACCATTGGGATCGGCATGAAGCACATCATTACAGGGCACCACATTATTGTTTTCGTTGTGATGGCATGACTCAGCATCAACGTTCAAGTGAGCAAACTGAGAGTTTGACATTTTTAGGCTAGCCTGAAATTAAGATTTCAAAGAACAAGCGTAAAATAGGGTGTGTTATGGAGATTCGAACCAAATCACCACTGTTATCCTTAGCCCCACGGTGCGCACCAAACTGTTTATCCCAAAATGAATAACAATTAAATTTGTACGAGGTTTAATTCAATACGAATAATTAAGAATAATAGATAGATGAATTAAAGATAAAATAAAAGATCAAACCAATCACAATATGATGACCAAGCCTGATCTTAGATTGAACAGTGGAATTCGTCCTCGATCGGACCCTCGGTACAAGCTCGATCGTGAGTAAAGAATAGAACAAACAAGTAATACCTTGAACAGTAGCTAGAAGACAAAAGTAAACTTTTATTACTTTGAATTACGTGTTACAATGTGCTAGACTAAAAGAAAAACGTTTTCTTTATATAGTAGGAGAATTTCAGTCCTAGTATAAGTCTAAAAAAGGTAAAAATCTTCTCTTTCCGGTAATTGTTGATCCATAACTGATACTAAACAGGATTCGCACCGTAATATCCGCTAGAAGGCGAATATTACGGGCCCCTATTCGTCATGCATACCCGTTCATCGTGTCTCACGAGATTCAGAAATTATACTCGATCCGGGGCGTGTCGCTTTACCGTGTCTGGTCTTAGATACATCGTTCATTCATCCCGGGTCTCAATATAAGGGGGTTTTGGCCTCTAATCAGGGAGTCGGGGAAAACTTTTCCCCCTGATTTTGCCCGTACACAACTGGTTTAATTTCTTCTTATCAATTCCCTTTTATTATTTGATTTATGCTCAATTTATGCTTTTCGTGCCCTTTTCTCATGATTGTTGGATTTTTAGCATATATATATAACAATAATCAGAAAGTAAATAGTTTTTAACATAAACTTGTATAATAATATCTCAGAGATTAATCCAAAGGTGTGAAATCCCAACTTTCAATAGAAAATACTTGTTTGTATTTTTGGTAAAACGTGGACAACTCTAAGAAAGGATGAAATTAAAGATAATCACGAGCGCATTCCATCCTAAAAGAAGAAGTCAAGGCCCACATCATCGCAATCCAAAATGTGGCGTGGACACGAGAGTTGGGGAATGTTTTTCACTTTTAATTATGAGGTTCTAGAAAAGCTAGATCTTCTTGGGAGAACAACAATCAAAATTTGCAGGTAAGGTCAATAATAGCAAATGGTTCAAGTGTCTTGGGCGGTCTCGTGATTGTCACTTTCTTTATCTTGTTTGTACAATTGCTTGACCCAATTGACTTAAAAAGCAAATCAAGAAATATTGGTGGAGTGGGCAAAACCTGACCATACTCACTTAGAGCAAGTCAGAGACATTTTGGAGATGTACCTTAGGCTATGAGTTACGGAGTATATATATATATATATTTCTTATATATATATATATACAAAATTGGTTGATCGTCCGAAAAAAATTATATTCATTAGTCAAAAAATATATAAAATATGCATATTATATATATATATATATATATATATATATATATATATATATATATATATGTGTGTGTGTGTGTGTGTGTGTCGACTATTATTTTTGAGAGCACCAAAAAATATACATTTCTCTAATTTTAACATTAGAATGAATTTACCGAAAAGTTATACCCATCAAATCAAATCTAAATCATTGGATCTGCCTCTATGATTTTGCTGAAATCTGACGTTTAGCTAACTTTAAGGCCCCATATTCTTCTTGAACTAACTATTTTTCTTGAACTAACTTTATTCTATTGAATTTAGATATTAATCAATGCAGTATTTATTTAAAATTAATTGTTAATGTATGACATGTTAGTATTTCAAAATATATAGAAAATTATAGCTAGTATTACACACACATATAGTTCCACACAGAAATCACACAACTTTTTTAGTAATCGATAAAAAAAAAAGAAGGAATAATTCTAGAATCAGTCTTATGTTTATCTATACTAGTTCTGGTTAGGTCCATACAACCCGCTACTTTCGACGCGTAATATATATTTATATGTAAAAAAATCACTAAAATTATAATAAATAGTAGATATGAACCCATAAATTTAAATGCTAAGCCCATGAAACTAAAATCCTAGATCCGCCTCTACATGTGATTGAGGAATAAAATAAAATTTAAAGAAAAAAAAATCCAGTTTCAAAACAATATAAGGTTGATGGACATGCTGGATACTGTATGTCTCTCAACACTCAAGGCAAAGAAGCATATGTTGGCTCTTTGGCCATCGCACCCCCAATTCATTGTCAGACAAAGCATAATTGCGCGAGTATTTGCTCCATAGCAAGATATAAAAAGAAAATGACCCCTTATCCCTCGTTATCTTTCTAGCTTTGGCATTCCTTTTCGTTTCTCTTCTAAACCATACAACTTCCTAGTACAAGCCGCAACCCAGAATTTCAACCTTATTCTCAATATCACCTGAGAGAGTGAGTAAATTATCAAAATATATTAATACCTGGTCAAGAAAATTACCAATGGAATGATATTTATTGCTAATTTTGCAACAAATTAGACGATGAAATTAGTATTCTCAACTCACTGAAAAAATAAAGTATACCATATGATAAAAGTGGTAATCGGACTTTTAATATGTTAACATTTGAATGGATTTGTTTCATACAAATATGAATTATTTACTGTGCCTCCAAATCCCATCAATGAATAGTACAATTAAAATAATAAAACCAACCCATGAAAACTCAAGTGGCAAATAAAATTCAACCGCATAAATCAATTTAAAAAATACTCAATTTACATATACCCCTGAGAACCTCCCGCAAAATTGAGACCAACATCTGTTAATAAGATTCTACTCCATAGCACAAAGAGAGTTCACCCACAAGTTTCATATATACAGATAAAGACATCAAAATATAAAGAGAGAGGAAAGAGTACCTCCGAAAGTTCCATTTAGCACCCCATATACGGAGAAAGTTGATATTGGTGGGATATAGAGAATCTAAAATTCTGAAGAATATGACCAGCTATTTGTTATATTTTTTTGGATATCCAAAATATGAATAAGTATATATCTCAAGATTCTTCACCATATACCGATAAAATAAGCACAATATTATGTACATAACAACATACAGATAAGAAAGAACATGAATATGACTCTTGCCTCTTGGTAATTACTGCTCATTCAACCAAAGATGAGATAGTAAAGATAGTCTCTTTATTTGCTCATAATTTCATATTACTTGCACTTGATAAATAATTGTCAAGTGTCTTTTATAACTAATTGAAAATTCTATATTGGTTTTTGAAGAGCACAATAACGGCAGGTAATTGAAGAGTCTAACCACCATTATCATTGTGATTAACCGTTACAATTTTTAAATATCTTCACCTTTTGTATTTATTAAAATGTAAGTTACATTTTTTTACAATTTTTTTATAGGAGTAGGATTGGTTGAAGGGCAAAACTGTCGGTTAGCTTTTGATGGGTAAATTTGTAAATCAACTTCTAACTTAAGGTGTTCATACTTTTAGTATAGTATAGTATAAGTGGTTGCTCTAATGGTAACCAACCTCCACTTCCAACCAAGAGGTTATGAGTTCGAGTCACCCCAAGAGCAAGGTGGGGAGTTCTTGGAGGGAAGGATGCCGAGGGTCTATTGGAAACAGCCTCTCTACCTCATGGTAGGGGTAAGGTCTGCGTACACACTACCCTCCCCAGACTATACTGGGTTGTTGTTGTTGTTGTTGTTGTGTGTGTATATATATATATATATATATATATATATATATATATATATATATATATATATATATATATATATATATGATGTGTCATGATGAATACACTAAGTATTGAGATAATAACTAGGTCCAAAATTTAATATTAATATATACTTAAAAATTAATTTTTAATATATACCCGTAAAACAATACAGTTTAATTTGTAACGTAGTTTGTAGACACGTGAATTAATTTGATCCAAGAATATAAAATTACTAAGAATAAAAATAAATTGATTAAAATAAACTTGAAAAAGATACAAGCCTTACTATGAGGTGAGCTTCCCCGGAAGCAATAACAAGAGCAATATAAAGAACAAAAAGAGAGAATGTTGTTTAATAGAATAAGAGCTAGTTTTGCCTTTTTCGCGTACACATGTTTCGTCCCCCGCTCAATTCAGAGAGACAAGATCCCTAAATCATACTCTTCTTTAGTATGAATAAAATCCCTCTTGATGTTGTTTACCCGTAAAATAGTACAGTTGAATTTATATGTAGTTTCTAGACAAGTAATTAATTTGATCCCGAAATAATAGATGAATTATATAAATATGCAATAGTTAGCCTTGAGACGGAGACGAAATAGCAGAAATAATAGTTCCGGAAATAAGGCTTACGGGCACAACATCAATAAAATCAAAAAGCAAGAAGATAGCATTATATTACGCTTTGAAAAGAGTGTAGCGTAAGTTTGCTAGAAAATTTGTGTCATTTACAATGATAGTAGAGCTCACTATTTATTGATGCACCTATGGAACAAGGTCCTATGATCAAGCCCTTCTTTAATGTCAATTATGAGGGCCATTGAAGAATGTGTAACGACGGGCATGAATGCCATATTCTTTGTAACTGAAAGTGTACTTAATGCTTTAGAATATTCTTCATTAAATGCTACCAGGTGGCAAGCATTTATTTCATCTTTATGAATATCAATCTCTCCGGTAATAGGCAGGATAGTTTCCTTAGGTTTCAGCTATCTTCTGTCTTCGGCTCCACGTGCCACCTTCTTATGCAATCATTTAATATAACATATTTTACCCAATACATATAGTCCCTCTGCTTTCCGGTGGCATGACTTTGTGTCACCAGGAAGTTGGTAGAAATATTCTTTTTGGCGGGAAATTTACTGACCCCTCTAAAAAATTTCTAACGGTTGATTAGACGCACGTCTCTCCGCATTTAATGCCCCGAACATGCATTATCCCACGATTCAACATAAATTTTGCTAGCTATCAAGGTAATTATAGCCACGAGTTTAGCCGCCTAAACCTTTACTTATACGCATCAACCTCCTTCATTCTCACTTCATAATACTCTAAATTTTCAAAGACTTTCTTTTACTCAACTCTTTTCTTTAGCTTCCTTATTAGAGAGAAAAAATCATCTCCTTGATAAAAAATGTCCTATTCTTCAAGAAAACCCAGTTTTTCAAAGAACAAAGGCAAAGCTGATAATGTTGCTCCCCCTACGGTGAGTACCATCGTCCCAAAGAACCTGATTACCACCAAAGACTTTGAAGAGAAGTATCCTTCAGCTTACCCTCGTACGTGGGCTGTTAGTGTATACCCTTCTTCTATCCGTCCTACAGTATCCCCGCTGTGAAGAAAGACTGCTATTGTCAAGATTTGGACATCATCTCTCCCGACCTAGCAGAGTGGATAACTTTACCCAATAAGGGTTATACATATTTTTACACATATCCCTTTACTTTGGGAGTGTTTTCTTTGAACGGAGAGCTTGACTCCATTATTGTGGAGTTCTACCTCCGCTATCAAGTGTGTTTGGCACAGGTAAGCCCTTCCGTGTGGAGGACAATTGCTTGTCTTCGGCGCCTATGCCAGGAGACGGGAGAAGAGTTATCCTTACCTCGAGTAATGAACCTCTATTTCCCCAAAATCTTCCGTGGGGGAATGATTAACTTCAGCAAGCAAGGCCACCATGCACTGCTATCCAACATGGATGATGATAACGACCTTGGGTGGATGGAACGGTTCATTTAAGTTGCTACCAGTGACATCATCCCGGCCTCAGCTCTGGCTTTCCCAGAATTATGGAACCGCACTCGTAAGTCTATCATTTTATTTCTTTTAAAGATCATTCCTCGTCATTATTGACTTTTCTTCCTTTACCTGTCTCGGCGACTCGGTGGGTTCCCCCTAGGATTGAGGGCTTGGACCAATGGGTTCAGAAAATTTTGGACGTTACTACGCTTGAAACCTGCACGTGGAAAGAGTTATTCCTGAAATATAGGTGGAAGGCCAAAAATCATGGTAAGTTGAACTCATCTTGTTTTTACCTTTTCTCATAAGGAAGTTGTTTGATTCTTATCTCCTGTTGAATACAGGTCTACCCCAGGGACCAGTCGTCGTCCTCGATGAGGACGTCTTGGCTAATCTTGTTGATGCATCGAGGCTGCTGCAGGAGGATTTTACACAGACAGATGTCTCCGGGCCTGTTTCTGGTGTGAGTGCTTCTTCTCGGAGTCCCCAGTCGAAAAACAAGCAACCAAGAAGAAGGTGTTCTCCCGCGGCCAGGGAAAAGAATAAGAAGGTGAAGAATGCTGCCCCCGAGTCATCTCCGGAAGTCGTAGTGACGAGCCCTCCGCTCGGGCTGGCCATAGATATCGTGATGATTAAAGGTGATGGAGAAGCCAGCGAGGAGAGGGCTTCTCTACACAAAAGACGATGACCTTCTTCAATGCAACAGACTTCTCAATATGTTGAGTTAGTTACACCAATCGAGAACGATGCCTCGGTGCTCTGGGGGGAGCTTGAGATGGTGGAAAATGCCAACTCCCATTTCCGGATCCAAGTCGTTGTATTGAGGGGTTGAGTACCAGGTCTATTTCGTCTTCAGTTGACGAGCAACCAACACGTAGCATTGCACTTGCCGTAGCCACTTGTCATCCTTCAATGCCACCAGCAACTGCTACATTACCTCCACCGGCCGCATCCGTCAGAGAAGAGGATGTTCCTCTCCCCTAGCCCCCATTTCATGGGTTTGGGGCAAAATTATGCCCGCTCCCAGAAGATCCGCAAAGGAGGAGGAGCATTACTCTCTAGGTCTCTACGGGTGCCATCTGCTATCCTGGCCGGTGGAACCTTCTAACTATCTGAAGCCTTTGGCTTCAGGAAAAAATACAGGCTCTCTCGGGAGAGTGATTGTTGAATAATGTTATGCACAATGCCGCAGCAGTATACTCTCCATTTCCTTTGTCATTTCTTCTATCTTTGATTTAGTAGTATTTTGAGTTTTCCTTTCTTGTTTCGCAGGCCAATTTCCTTGCTTCCGAAAGCTTCCAAAGGTTGATTCGGGAAAAGGAGGAACTTACCTCCGAGCGGGACCAACTTTTGGTCGAGCGGGACCAAACTGCTGCTCGCCTCTCAGAACTGGAAGCCAAAGCTACTGAGGTTGTTGTGTTGGAGGCTCGTTTGCAGCAAAGCGAGAAAGAAGTAGAGACCCTTAGCCAAGAGATCGCCCCGTTGAGGGTTCAATTTGAAGAGTCTAGGGCCAAATGGGCTGAAGTTCACAGTGTCGTTCCTGCTGCATCCAATCGCGAGGCTACATCCGCTGAAAGATTTAATAATTAGGAGGTATCCTTGAACTCCAAAACTGAAGAGTTTGCTACTGCCGGGGTGAAATATTCCTAATTAGAGGAGAAGTATAAGAGGACCATTGAGCATAACAGACTTTTCAGCTCTACTGGTCGTGATCTCGATGTTAGCCTCCGGTACGTTAGATCCGCACGGGAAAATCTTTCTGCCGAGGTTGACCAACTTAAATAAGAACTCAAGTGCTGGGCGGCTTCCCTCGTTGTTGAAAAAACATATGTTATGTACAGCATGAGGAGAAAAACCTTGGAAGAAGCTAAAGCAGGAGTCATAGACTTTGATGCCGAAATCGCTAAAGCCAGTGAGCTAGAGTCAGCTGCTAAAAAAGGTCTTCCGGCCAGGCATGATGCTTTCGATTCTTCTGGCTCTAGTTCCGAATCTGCGGGAACTGAAGAGGAACCGGAAGGCAAAGATGTTGAAGGCCAAAATGATGAGGGTCAAGATATCGAGTCGGCAGCGGACCTACCCACTTTCCCCGGGGGCGCGGATGTTTCTCTTCCTCTGGGTTCCGGAGATACAACAACTTAGCTTTTCATTTCTTTCCCAACTTTTGTACTTGTGTCGTGTTGGCACATTTATTATAAATAAAAATATCTTTTGCTCAAGTATTACATGAGTCTTTCTATGTTCTTTTGTTTGAACATTTATGCAATTTTTAATCTTTGCGTTTTTTCTTGCTTAAGTATTTTGCGCAAGTTTTACTATTTGCATCTGATTATGTAAGGCTTTGGGCATATTTTTCCCTGAAAGCATTGGATTTCGGGCACAAGTTCTTCCAAAATCAACCCTTTATCGTGAGGGTTTTCATAAGAGAGAGCCCTCTTATGTTTTTGGTGATCTTAAAAAGGACATTTCTTGTTCATTACAGTAGTAGCATTTGAAGTACTTGTTTAACTTTCTAATGACAAAATCAATTCATCATTCAGACAAGAAACAAGATAGAAATAAAAGGACTTTACTTTATTCCTTCCATTGTCAAAAAAAATAAGCATTCGTAATGCTAAAAAGAAATTGCCATTTCTTGTGGCAACTTGTATAACTTGTTTCTACGGGGCTGGCCGCGTAGTCCCCAGTCCCGATGATACAACTATATTTTCGGTTTTCGTATCCCGGTTGACGTGGCAGTCATTGTTACTGTATCCTCATATCATCCCCCCCAGTGTTCGAATACGAAGAATGTGAATTTGAACACTGGAAGTTTTGCAGCTTCGAGGACTCCACTAATGAATTGCTAGATAATCTTCAATTCGTTAACAAACTTCACTTCCCCTTAGGAATTTATGCTATCAAGACAAAGACTATCTAATAATCCCCTAATGGCTTGTACTTGTGAGCGGTCGGGTAAACTTTGTTCGGTAGCAAACTTAACTTCCTGATGGGAACTTTGCTACCGAGCAAAAGATTATCTAACCGCTCCGGAGTTGTTCTTTGCCTGCGTGCCTTGTTTTTAAAAGGTCTTATTGCTGCTGTTGAAACCTTCTTCGTAGTATACTTTCCGTTGCTACCTCGTTAAAAAATCTTGCCAGAAAAACCTAATTGGGACAAAAACTGGACGAAGGGAAAAAGAATGCAGCACATACTTTCAGTACATGTGATATTTATCAGCATTAATGTCTTTTGGGATATTCCACGTTCCAATTGCTTGGCAACTTTTCTCCGTCTTTATTCTCCAACTCGTATAAACCATTCCCGGTGATAGCTGAAACCCGGTAGGGGCCTTACCATGTTGGACTTATCTTCTCTGCGTTGAGTTCCCGGATGGTTTGAGTAACTTTCCTTAGAACCATATCTCCCACTTTGAAATAACGGAGGTTGGATCTTCGATTATAATATCTCTCTATTCTCTGTTTTTGAGCTACCATTCTCATATGCACCAACTCTCTGCGCTTACCGAGAAACTCCAAATTGACTAACATTTCTTCGTTGTTTGCTTCTTCATTTGCCTGGAAGTATCTCAAGGTAGGTTTCTCTACTTCCACCGGGATCAAGGCTCTGCTCCGTACACAAGGAGAAGGGAGTCTCTCTTGTGCTCAATTTAGCAGTTGTTCGGTACGCCCATAGTACTCCAGGCAGTTCCTCGGGCCATTTACCCTTAGCTGCTTCCAATCACTTTTTGAGATTTTATATAATCACTTTGTTCGTTGATTCCGCTTAACCGTTTGCACTCGGATGATAGGGCGAAGATGTGATCCTTTTGATTTTTAAGTCTTCAAGGAACTTTGTGACCTTTGCGCCTATAAATTGTGGACCATTGTCACAGGCTATCTCTTTTGGTATACCAAATCGGCAAATTATGTTCTCCCACAAGAAATTCACCACTTCACGTTTGCTGATCTTCTGATAAGCACATGCCTCAACCCACTTATAAAAATAGTCAGTTAAAATCAAAAGAAACATTACCTTACCAGGGGGCGGCGGCAGTGGTCTGACGATATCTATCCCCCACTTTATGAACGGCCATGGAGACAAAACTGAGTGCAATGGTTCAGCTGGTTGATGTACCAATTATGAGTAGCGTTGACATTTATCGCATTTTTGAACAAATGTTTTGGCGTCTTGTTCAATTCGGGGCTAATAGTATCCTGCCCTTACCAACTTTAGTGCTAGGGAATCTACTTGAATGATTTTCACATATCCCTTCGTGAACTTCTCGCATAACATAATTAGGTTCGAAGGTTCCCAAGCATCGGACCAGCGAGCCTCAGAAAGATTTACTTTACAATTGGCCTCATTTGAAGCTATATCGTGCTGCTTTAGCGTGCATCACCCGGGATGCCTTGGGTTCTTCAGGAAACTTCCCATGCTCGAGATGATCAATGATCTCATTCCTCCAGCCCCAGACCAAATTAGTCGTGTTTACCTCGAAGTAGCTATCTGCATCTAGAACCGAGTGCATAAGTTGTTCTACCGTATCGGAATCCGATCCCTTCATCTCCGTTGATGAGCCAAGGTTATATAATGTGTCTTCTTTCGAGTTTTCTTCCCTCGGGATATGCTTAATTGACCACTCCTGAAATCAAGCAAGCAGAGCCTGAACCTTCACTATGTATTGTTGCATGCGCTCCTCTTTGGCTTTGAAGGTCCTGTAGACCTTATACCACCAACTGGGAGTCGCATTTGATTTCTATGACCTCGGAATCTAGTCCCCGGGCCAATTCGAGTCCTGCAATCAAAACTTCATACTCTGATTCGTTGTTAGTCAAAGGGACCATTCTTATGGCCTGCCTTAGGGTTTTTCCTGAAGGCGTGGTTAATACTATGCCAAGACCCGGACCCTTTTACGTTGGAATATTCGTCCGTAAATAGGGTCCAAACTCCTGATGTAGATTCTAACATGATCACTGCTTCTTTGGTTGCCATAGGAAGCAATCTCAGACTAAAATCGGCCATAAAGTCGGAACTTGCGGAGCTGACCCCGAACGCACATTTCTCGGGGTTAAGCTTCATGTTATGCTTCCTTAGGATGTCAAAATTTTCTTGAAAGTGTTTAAGATGTTCACCTGTGTTCAAAGAATTAACAAGCATATCGTCTATATAAACTTTCATGGTTTTCCCTATCTCTTTTTCAAACATCTTATTTACGAGCCGCTAATAAGTGGCTCCGGCGTTCTTTAGCCCAAAAGGCATCACATTATAGCAATAAGTGCCGAGTTTTTTATGAACAAAGTTTTTTCCTGATCCTCCAGGTTCATCTTAATTTGGTTGTACCCGGAGTAAGCATTGAGGAAACTCATTAACTCAGGCCCGACATTTGCATCAATCATTTGATCGATGTTTGGTAGTGGTAACGAGTCCTTTGGGCATGCCTTATTCAAGTCCTTATAGTCTACGCACATGTGAAATTTATTGTTCTTCTTAGGAACTACTACTACATTAGCTAGCCAGTCCGGATACTTTACCTCTCGGATAAAACCGATATCAAGTAGGCGAGTTACCTCTTCTTTGACGAATTTATTTCTGGCCTCGGCAATAGGACGTTTCTTTTATCTTACTGGAGGGATGCTGGGATCCAAGCTTAGCTTGTGTACGACCACTTCTGTTGGGATACCTGTCATATCCGCATGCGACCACGCAAAACAATCGGCATTAAATTTAAGAAATTCAATAAACCCAGGCCTGAGCTCAGAGTGAAGTCCTGTCCCCAAGCAGAATTTCCTCTCCAAGAACTTTTCGAACAATGCAACTTGCTCAAGCTCTTCTGCTATGGACTTCGTCGCGTCCGTCTCTTCTGGTACCTAGAAATATCTTGGCACCTGATAAGATTCTGATGCCTCTTCCCCCTGGTTGACTTAACTTGGTTCGGGAGCAGACGCCGGTTCTTGTAATTTCTATGCTTCATGCTCCTTCCCTTTGCTACTGGAGACCGAAATCGCATTCATCTCCCTTGCAGCAAGTTGATCGCCTTTTATCTGTTTAACTCCCTTGGGAGTTGGGAATTTCAGCAATTAATAATATGTCGATGGTAAATGTAATGACCCAACCGGTCATTTTAACTTTTAGAAACTTGTTCCCTAAAATAAAACTCCCCGAATATGCTTTTATTAATTTATGACTTGCGGGGATGGTTGGTTCGGGATTTGGAAGCGTTTGGGTTGAAATCGGAACACTTGGTTCCTTAAGTTAGCTTTAAATGGACAAATTTGACTTCGGTCAACATTTTGAGAAAACGACCCCGGAATCGGGATTTAATGGTTCCAATAGATTTGTATGATGATTTTGAGCTTGGTTGTATGTCCGAATTGGGTTTTGGATAACTCGGGAGCGTTTTGACACTTAAATAGTAAAAATTAACTATTTAAAGGTGTAAAGTTCTTTAAATTTGGTTTGGAGTAGGTTTTTGAGTAATTTAAGTCCGTTTGGAATTCCGAGTTTGGGAATAGTTCCGTATAGTGATTTAAGACTTGCACGTAAAATTTCGTGTCATTCCGAGTAGTTTAAGTATATTTCGGCGCATTGGAAGTAAATTGAAGAACTTGAAGTTCTTAAGTTTGATTCAATTTGGTTTGGGGTATGATTCTTAGATTTGATGTTGTTTTACATGTTCCGTGAGTTCGAGCGAGTCCGTTTTATGATTTCAAACCTGTTGGTATGTTCGGGCGGGGCTCCGAGGGCCCCGAGTGTTAACCAGACGAGGCTCAGATCAATTTTGAAATTTTGAAGAAGAGCTGAAGCTTCCAACTTCTGGTATGATCGCACCTGCGCATGGTCAGTCGCAGGTGCGAGACACCAGTCACAGGTGCGAAGGGGAGGATCTGCCCGGCCATCGCAGATGCGAAGAATTGGGCGCAGAAGCAGACGCGCAGGTGCGGAGCCAATCCAAGAGGAAAAATCTCGCACTTGCGAGGCTTTTCCGCAGGTGCGAAAGCCGCAGGCGCGAACATATTCCGCATGTGCGAAAAATCTGCCTGGGCAGAACCTTAAATTGGACGAAGCTCAATCCATTTTTGTTCATTTTTCCTCCATGTTTGCGCGATTTCAGAGCTCTTTGTGAGAAGTTTTCAACTAACAACTTTGAGGTAAGTTAATTCTACACCCTTGAGTTAAATACATAGATTATGGGTAGATTATAACTAGTAAATCTTAGAAATCAAGAGTTTAGGTGAAAAACCTAGATTTTTATAAAAATGATATTTTAACCACTAAAATGGTTATGGAATTGGATAAAAATTATATATTTGAAATCTTAAGATTATGGGTAACATTTTCATCCGAAAATTTCCAGAATCCGGGCACGTGGGCCCGAGGTGAATTTTATGAATTTTACCATTTTGGATAGGGTAATTTATTTAATAGATGAATTTCGAATTTGTTGAACATATATTAATTATTTTATATAACTTTTGGATAGTTTCGGATTTTTCGGCATTGAATCGAGAATTTTACGCGATGCGATAATCGAAAAGTGGACTTTGAGACGAGGTAAGTCTCTTGTTTAATCTTGTGAGGGGAAAATTACCCCATAGGGATTAAATTGAATAATTGTTACTAATTGCGGGGGCTACGTACGCACGATGTGACGAGAGTCCGTGCGTAGCTACTATAAATGCTAAAGTCCGGGTAGTTTAAGACTCATAGCATGAATTACTTGTGTAAATTGTATTCCCTGATTAATTAATATTAAATTCATATATATGAATATATCGTGAATTGTTAGATAAAGATATTAAAGGATGGAAATCTCATATGCTTGATTTTCTGTTTAAATTAATTAATTGTTAAAAGAAACTATTCTTCCTCCCAAATTTATCTTATAATAAATATACTCTCCTTCCGGAGGTACATATAAAAATATCCTCCTTTCTTGTGGAGCGGGCCGAACGCCTCGGCAGGATAGATGCACCTATGGATCGCACCGCACGTCCCTCGGCAGTGTACACGACACTCTGGATCGGGTCGTACGTCCTCGGCAGAAATCGTGCTTAATAATAATAATAATTACACGATACTTTAATAGCTTATTTCAGCTTGCGAAGCTAATTGATAAATTGGAAAATCCTTAGAATTTAATGAATTATTATTCTTGCTTGTTAAAGAATTAATTATTATTCCTGTAAATGATATTTAATTGATAAATTAGAAATTATTTGAATTGAATTAATTTAATTATTATATTGAGAATTGTTGCATTTAAAGGAATTTGATTATTTTTGTTGATTAAATAAATTATTTTAAATTCTGTAAATTATGCTGATTTATATATTCTACTTGTATTTTAATTATTATTATTGACCCATAGTGAGTCTCAAAGTCGGCCATCTCGTCTCTACCACTTCGAGATTAGGCTTGATACTTACTGGGTACACGTTGTTTACGTACTCATACTACACTTGCTGCACTTTTGTGCAGGAACTGAGGCAAGTACTAGTGGGGGACCTATCGTCTTACACCCACGTTGTGAGCTGTTTCTCTGATCCTTTCTGCAGCTACTAGTGTCTCTCTTTGTATTTTCTTTTCTTTCTCATTCTGTCTATTTTTATTTCAGACAATATTTGAGGTTTTGTATAATCTACTAGATGCTCACACACTTGTGGCACCAGGTCTTGGCACACATTGGTAGAATTTGGATTTTATTATTTCTCTTGGTTTTAAATTTTGTCAATGAATGCTTAATTTATTAAGTTGGCTTGACTAGCCGTAGTGTTGGGCGCCATCACAACCTATAGGTAAAATTGGGTCGTGACAACATGGTATCAGAGCACTAGGTTCACGTAGGTCTCACAAGTTATGAGCAGGCCTAATAGAATCTTGCGGATCGGTACGGAGACATCTGTACTTATCTTCGAGAGGCTATAGGGTGTTAGGAAATTACCTTTCTTCATATTCCATCGTGCAATTAATATAGAACTAAATTTCTTTCTCTTATTCTCTCACAGATGGTGAGAACACGCTTAAATGAAGTTCCAGACCAGAGAAGAGCTACTCCCCCAGTTG
Source organism: Nicotiana tomentosiformis (assembly GCF_000390325.3). Taxonomy (NCBI): domain Eukaryota; kingdom Viridiplantae; phylum Streptophyta; class Magnoliopsida; order Solanales; family Solanaceae; genus Nicotiana; species Nicotiana tomentosiformis. The sequence goes on along the minus strand of NC_090816.1, from coordinate 30,263,702 downwards.
CTAGAGGCCGAGGGAGGGGTCCAACTCATGGTAGAGGGTGAGGACGTCCCAGGACTGTTCCAGTTATGCCTCCAGTGGGTCCAGCAGAGAACCCTATTGTTGAGGAACAGGATGAGGTGCCTGTGGCAGAGCCAGCTCCGGTGGATTTCACATCTGCACCGGGATTTCAGGATGTCTTGGGTCGTATGATGCGATTCATGGACAATATGACTCAGGCCAGTTTAATTCTGGCAGACCAAGCCACATCTCAGGAGTGCGGGGAGAACAGACCCCTACCACGCAGGCTCATGGATAGGCAGTTGCTGTATATCAGACCCAGGGTGCACTACCCATGGGTGGAGCCCAGCCAGTGACAGCAGCTACACCTAAGCCCAGGCCAGATGTAGCCGTCGATCCTCAAAAATTATTGGATAGATGGACTAGACTACATCCTCCTGTCTTTGGGGGTAAGCGACATGAGGATCCAAAGGAATTCATTGATCGGTGCAAGGATAGATTGTACAACATGAGGATATTGGAGTCCCATGGAGTAGACTTTGCTACTTTTTAGCTAGAGGGTAGAGCCCGTAGATGGTGGCAGTCTTATGTTCTTGGCAGACCAACAGATTCTCCTCCCATGACTTGGGACAGGTTCACCCGTATCTTCCTGGACAGGTATATTCCAACCTCCCAGAGGGAAGAGTTACGGTTTCAGTTTGAGCAACTCCAGCAGGGTCAGATGTCAGTGACTGATTATGAGGCAAGGTTTTCTAAATTATCTCGCCATGCACTTATGATACTCCCTACTGAGGTGGAGAGAGTGCGGAGGTTTGTAGCCGGTTTACATACTGGTATTCAGGCCACTATGGCTCGAGAGGTTGAGATGGGTACTTCTTATGAGCGAGTTGTGGAGATAGACCGGAGGATTGAGGTGTGCGTCAGTGGAGCCGAGAGCAGATTATGAGAGATAAGCGGTTCAGTTACTCTGGAGAGTTCAGAGGTGCTCCGTCTGGGGGCAGAGGTCAGTTCGTGAGGGGGCAGTCCAGCAGACCCCCATTTCCACCACCACCACCTCCTCGAGGTACGCCAGTGCGACCTTATCTCAGTGCTATACCAGAGAGTTCCTACCGCCCACCAGCTATTCAGGGTCCTCCCAGTGGGTATTCAGTTCCCCAGGGCCAGACACTTAGTCAGCAGCCCATCGCACCGAAGAGTTGTTATGAGTGCGGGGATCCCAGTCACATGCGAAAGTTTTGCCCCAGGCTTCGGGGTAGACCAGTACAGCAGGGTCAGCAGCCTATGCTTACCGGACCAGTTGCTCCACCAGTAGTCCGACCACCAAGAGGTGGAGGATAGGTGGGTAGGGGGCGTCCTAGAGGTGGAGGTCAGTCAGGCGGAGGCCAGTCAGTTGGCGCTCCAGCTCGGTTCTATACTTTTCCTGCTAGAACAGATTCAGAGGCCTCAGATGCTGTGATTACAGGTATTATTTCTATTTGCGGCAAAGATGCCTCAGTATTATTTGATCCAGGATCCACGTATTCATATGTGTCATCTCTATTTGCTCCATTCCTGGGTGTTTCTCGAGAGTCCTTGAGTACTCCTGTTTATATGTCCACTCCTGTAGCCGATTCTGTTATTGTGAACCGGATCTACCGGTCTTGTATTATTATATTTTGTGGTCACGAAACTAGAGCAGATCTCTTATTGCTCGAGATGATCGATTTTGAAATTATTCTAGGTATGGACTGGTTATCTCCATATTATGCGATTCTAGATTGTCATGCCAAAACTGTTACCTTGGCTATTCCATTTTTGTCTAGGCTGGAGTGGAAGGTTTCGTCGGATAGTTCATTTAATCGGGTTATTTCTTTTATAAAGGCTCAACACATGGTTGAGAAGGGTTGTTTGGATTATCTAGCCTATTTTCGGGATATTAATGTAGAGACTCCGGCTATTGATTTAGTGCCAGTAGTTCGGGAGTTCTCCGATGTATTGCCTTCAGATATTTCAGGTATGCCACCTGATCGGGATATTGATTTATGTATTGACTTGGCTCCAGATACTCAGCCTATATCTATCCTACCGTATCGCATGGCTCCGAAAGAATTGAAAGAACAGCTTGAAGAGTTATTAGCCAAAGGGTTCGTCAGACCGGGTGTATCGCCTTGGGGTGCACCGGTATTATTTGTGAAAAAGAAGAATGGAACAATGCGGATGTATATTGATTATCGCCAATTGAACAAAGTCACTATTAAGAACAATTACTCATTGCCGCGTATTGATGATCTATTTGACCAGTTGCAGGTGCTAGGGTGTTCTCTAAGATCGATTGAGGTTGGGGTATCATCAGTTGAAGATTCGAGATTCGGATGTTCCGAAAACTGCTTTCCGTACTAGATATGGTGATTATGAGTTTCTGGTAATGTCTTTCGGTTTAACTAATGCCCCGGCAACATTTATGGATCTGATGAACAGGGTATTCAGGCCATATATTGATTCATTTGTCATTGTCTTCATTGATGACATTTTGATCTACTCGCGCAGTAAGGAGGAGCATGAGCAACATATGAGAGTAGTGCTTCAGACATTGCGGGAACAAAAGCTATATGCTAAGTTCTCCAAATATGAGTTTTGGCTAGAGTTTGTAGCATTTTTGGGGCATATTGTATCGGGTGATGGTATTAAGGTTGATCCTAAAAGGATTGAGGCAGTTCACAATCGGCATCGTCCCACTTCGGCGACTAAGATCAGGAGATTTCTGGGGTTAGCAGGTTATTATCGTCGATTCGTGGAAGGTTTTTCATCTATTGCAGCACCTTTGACCAAATTAACCCAGAAGGGTGTTCAGTTCTGATGGTCCGATGATTGTGAGTCAAGCTTTCAGAAGCTCAAGACAGCATTGACTACAGCACCAGTGTTAGTGTTACCTTCCGGTTCGGGAATGTTCACGCGTTGGTTTGGGTTGTGTATTAATGCAGAAAAGGCGAGTTATTGCATATGCTTCACGTCAGTTGAAGCCCCACGAGAAGAATTATCCAGTACATGATTTGGAGTTAGCTACGATTGTTCACGCTCTAAAGATTTGGAGGCATTATCTTTATGGGGTGCCCTAAGAAGTTTATACTGATCATCACAGTTTTCAGCATTTGTTCAAGCAGAGGGACCTAAATTTGAGGTAGCGCAAATGGTTGGAATTACTAAAATATTATGATATTAATATCCTATATCATCCAGGTAAAGCAAATGTAGTTGTAGATACTTTGAGTAGAAAGGCAGAAAGTATGGGTAGTTTGGCTTTCATTTCAGCAGAAGAGAGGCCATTAGCTTTGGATACCCAATCCTTGGCCAACAGACTTGTACGGCTAGATATTTCAGAGCCCAGTCAAGTTCTTACATGTGTCGTAGCTCAGTCTTCACTATTTGAGCAGATCAAGGCTCGCTAGTATGATGACCCACACTTAATGGTTCTTCAAGAAACAGTACTACGAGGTGGTGCCAAGGAAGTTATTATTGGTGCGGATGGTGTTTTGTGACCCCAGGATCGTCTGTGTGTTCCTAATGTGGATGAACTGAGGAAAATAATCCTGGAGGAGGCACACAGTTCTCGGTACTCTATTCATCCATGTGCTATGAAGATGTACGTGACTTGAGGCAGCATTATTGGTGGTGACGAATGAAAAAGGACATAGTTGAGTATGTAGCTAGGTGTCCAAATTGCCAGCAAGTTAAATATGAGCACCAGAGGCCAGGTGGCCTACTTCAGCAGATGACTATACCGGAATAGAAATGGGAACGCATCACTATGGACTTTGTAGTTGGGTTGCCGCGGACCTTGAGGAAATTTGATGCAATTTGGGTGATTATTGGCAGGTTGACCAAGTCGGCACACTTTATTCCGGTTGTGACTACGTATACTTCAGAGAGGTTGGCCTAGATTTATATTCAGGAGATAGTTCGGTTGCACGGTGTGCCAATTTCCATCATATCAGATAGAGTCCCTCAGTTTACTTCACATTTCTGGAGAGCAGCAAAGAGTGAATTAGGGACCCGGGTAGAGCTCAACACAGCCTTTCATCCGCAGATCGATGGGCAGTCAGAGCTGACAGTTCAGATTTTGGAGGATATGCTCAGGGCATATGTGATTGACTTTGGAGGTCAGTGGGATCGTTTCCTGCCTTTGGCCGAGTTTGCTTATAATAACAGTTATCAATCCAGCATCGAGATGGTTCCGTTTGAGGCTTTATATGGTCGTCGATGTCGTTCACCTACCGGATGGTTTCAGCCTGGTGAGGCTAAGTTATATGGTACTGATTTGGTAAAGGATGCCTTGGAAAAGGTAAAGTTGATTCAGGAGCGACTTCATACAACACAGTCCAGACAGAAGAGTTATGCGGATCAGAAAGCACGTGATTTATCATTTATGGTAGGTGAAAAAGTTCTCTTGAAGGTTTCGGCGATGAAGGGAATTATGAGATTCAGGAAGAAGGGCAAGTTGAGCCCAAGGTTTATAGGCCTATTTGAGGTGTTGAGACGAGTTGGGGAGGTTACATATGAGCTTGCATTGCCTCCCAGTCTATCGGGAGTTCATCCGGTTTCCCATGTATCTATGCTCCGGAAGTATCATACTGACCTATCACATGTGTTGGACTTCAGCACAGTTCAGCTAGATAAGAGTTTGGGATATGAAAAAGAGCCATTTGCCATTGTTGATAAACAAGTTCGCCAGTTGAGGTCCAAGAGGATTTCTACAGTAAAGGTCCAGTGGAGGGACCAACCAGTCGAGGAAGTGACTTGGGAGGCCGAGGAGGACATGCGGAGCAAATATTCACACTTATTTAGCACTCCAGGTATTATTCTAAACCCGTTCGAGGACGAACGTTTGTTTAAGAGGTGGAGAATGTAATGACCTAACCGGTTATTTTAACTTTTAGAAATCCGTTCCCTAAAATAAAACTCCCTGAATATACTTTTATTAATTTATGACTTGCGGGGATGGTTGGTTCGGGATTTGAAAGCGTTTGGGTTGAAATCGGAACACTTGGTTCCTTAAGTTAGCTTTAAATGGACAAGTTTGACTTCGGTCAATATTTTGAGAAAACGACCCCGGAATCAGGATTTGACGGTTCCAATAGGTTTGTATGATGATTTTGGACTTGGGCGTATGTCCAAATCGGGTTTTGGATAACCCGGGAGCGTTTTGACGCTTAAATAGTAAAAATCAACTATTTGAAGGTTTAAAGTTCTTTAAATTTGGTTTGGAGTAGGGTTTTAAGTAATTTAAGTCTGTTTGGAATTTCGAGTTTGGGAATAGTTCCGTATAGTTATTTAAGACTTGCACGCAAAATTTCGTGTCATTCCGAGTAGTTTAAGTATATTTCGGCGCATTGGAAGTAAATTGAAGAACTTGAAGTTTTTAAGTTTGATTCAATTTGGTTTGGGGTATATTTCTTAGATTTGATGTTGTTTTACATGTTCCGTGAGTTCGAGCGAGTCCGTTTTATGATTTCAAACCTATTAGTATGTTCGGGCGGGGCTCCGGGAGCTCCGAGTGTTAACCGGACGAGGCTCGAATCAATTTTGGAATTTTGAAGAAGAGCTGAAGCTTCCAGCTTCTGGTATGATCGCACCTGCGCATGGTCAATCGCAGGTGCGAGCCACCAGCCGCAGGTGCGAAGGGGAGGATCTGCCCGGCCATTGTAGATGCGAAGAGTTGGGCGCAAAAGCGGACGCGCAGGTGCGGAGCCAGTCCAAGAGGAAAAATCTCGCACCTGCGAGGCTTTTCCGCAGGTGCGAAACATCTATCTGGGCAGAACCTTAAAATGGACGAAGCTCAATCCATTTTTGTTCATTTTTCCTCCATGTTTGTGCGATTTCAGAGCTCTTTGTGAGGAGTTTTCAACTAACAACTTTGAAGTAAGTTAATTCTACACCCTTGAGTTAAATATATAGATTATGGGTAGATTATAACTAGTAAATCTTAGAAATCAAGGGGTTAGGTGAAAAACCTAGATTTTTATAAAAATGAGATTTTAACAACGAAAATGGTTATGGAAATTGGATAGAAATTATATATTTGAGTTCTTGAGATTATGGGTAACGTTTTCATCTAAAAATTTTCAGAATCCGGGCACGTTGGCCCGGGGTGAATTTTAGGAATTTTACCATTTTGGATAGGGTAATTTATTTAATAGATGAATTTTGAATTTGTTGAACATATATTAATTATTTTATATAACTTTTGGATAGTTTTGGATTTTTCGGCATTGAATCAAGAATTTTACGCGACGCGATAATCGGAAAGTGGACTTTGAGACGAGGTAAGTCTCTTGTCTAATCTTGTGAGGGGAAAATTACCCCATAGGGATTAAATTGAATAATTGTTGCTAATTGAGGGGGCTACGTATGCACGAGGTGACGAGAGTCCGTGCGTTGCTACTATAAATTTTAAAGTCCGGGTAGTTTAAGATTCAAAGCATGAATTACTTGTGTAAATTGTATTCCCTAATTAATTATTATTAAATTCATATATATGAATATATTGTAAATTGTTAGATAAAGATATTAAAGGATGGAAATCTCATATGCTTGATTTTCTGTTTAAATTAAATAATTGTTAAAAGAAATTATTCTTCCTCCCAAATTTATCTTATAATAAATATACTCTCCTTCCGGAGGTATATATAAAAATATCCTCCTTTCTTGTGGAGCGGGCCGAACGCCTCGGCAGGATAGATGCATCTATGGATCGCGTCGCACATCCCTCGGCAGTATACACAACTCTCTGGATCGGGCCGTACGTCCTCGGCAGAAATCGTGCTTAATAATAATAATAATTACACGATACTTTAATAGCTTATTTCAGCTTGCGAAGCTAATTGATAAATTGAAAAATTCTTGAAATTTAATGAATTATTATTCTTGCTTGTTAAAGAATTAATTGTTATTCCTATAAATGATATTTAATTGATAAATTAGAAATTATTTGAATTGAAGAAATTTAATTATTATATTGAGAATTGTTGCATTTGAAGGAATTTGATTATTTTCGCTGATTAAATAGATTATTTTAAATTTTGTAAATCATGCTGATTTAAATATCCTAGTTGTATTTTAATTATTATTATTGACCCATAGTGAGTCTCAAAGTCGGCCATCTCATCTCTACCACTTCGAGATTAGGCTTGATACTTACTGGGTACACGTTGTTTACGTACTCATACTACACTTGCTACACTTTTTGTGCAGGAACTGAGGCAAGTACTAGTGAGGGACCGATCGTCTTACACCCAAGTTATCCAGGGGCATAGTGGTGAGCTGTTTCTCTGATCCGTTCTGCTGCTACTAGTGTCTCTCTTTGTATTTTTTTTTTCTTTCTCATTCTGTCTATTTTTATTTTAGACAGTATTTGAGGTTTTGTATAATCTACTAGATGCTCATACACTTGTGACACCAGGTCTTGGCACACACATTGGTAGAATTTGGATTTTATTATTTCTCTTGGTTTTAATTTTTGTTAATGAATGCTTAATTTATTAAGTTGGCTTGCCTAGCTGTAGTGTTGGGCGCCATCACGACCTATAGGTGAAATTGGGTCGTGACAGTAAAGCATTCATCTCGTACAACCATGGTCTTCCTAGGAAAATGTTGTAGCCCATATCACCCACCATCCACAACCTCGAAAAGGTTTGTCTTCATCACCGCCTCAGCATTTGTGGGCAGCAGGATCTCTCCTCGAGTTGTCACGCTTGCGAGGTTGAACCCGACGAGAAGTTTTGTGGCCGAAATGATGCTTCCGGTAAGTTTGGCATGTTCCAATACCCTCCATTGTATAATATTAGCCGAACTCCCTGGATCCACCAGAACGCGTTTGATTTTAAAATTTAATACATTTGAAATAATTACCAATGCGCCATTGTGCGATAGCAAAAATCCGTCTGCATCTTCCTCTGTGAAAGTGATGTCATCTTCAGCGACTTCCAGGAGCCTCTTGATGTGGGTTACCAATACCTTCATATTTTTTGTTGTCGAGAAGGTAACCCTGTTAATCTCGTTCCCCCTGAAAATTATGTTGATCGTTTGGCGCGGGGGATCTTCTCTTGCTTTTGAGGGCCCTGTGTTATCACGATTGCGATCGTAATTGTTTTTGGCCCGGTCACTTAAGAATTCCCAGAGATGGTCATTTTTTTGTAGTATGCCTCCTCTTCACGCAGATGTCGGCAGTCGCTAGTCTGGTGGTCGTTCGTCCCGTGGTATTCACACCATAAATTAGGGTCCCTCTGGATGGGATCGGACCTCATCGGCTTCGGGAACTGTGCTTCTTTAATATTCCTCATAGCCGATACCAACTCTACTACACTGACGTTGAAGTTGTATTCTGATAGTCTGGGTAGGAAGGATCTCGATAACCTAACATTTCCTTGTCCTGTAATGATTTGTTGTTCCGGCCGCGATCAGTTCTTCTATCGGTAACAAACCTGTTTGTTGACTAGAAACCTCTGTCGCGTCCTTCAGCCCGTTCATAGGGAGAAACCTAGCCCCTCGGAGATCGTCTATCTGTGTCAAAATCGTCTTTTGATTTCTCCTTATTCTTCTCCTGACCTTTAGCCAACACTGGGAAGCCGAGATGATCATCATCAATCATTATATTTGACTCGTACCGGTTGTGAGCATCTGCCCAAGTCGTCGTTTGGAACTCGAGCAAGATTTCCTTCAATTTTCGGGAAGCATCATAACTTCTCGGATTCAAACCCTTGGTGAGTCCTTCAGTCGCCCGTTCATCCGGAATAGCCGGGAGCAACATCCTTTCCTTCTGGAACCGAGTTACAAATTCCCACACTAACTCGGACTATCCTTTTTCAATTTTGAATATGTCGGACTTCCAGGCATGTACCTTTTTGTTCCCTACTTGTGCCTTAATGAAAGAATCCGCGTGCATCTCAAGGGATTCTATGGAATGCTCGAGCAATAACTAATACCATATCAAGGCTCCCCTCGTGAGAGTCTCTCCAAATATTTTCAGCAAAACCGATTCGTTCTCGTGGGGAGCTAAATCGTTCCCCTTCACTTCCATTGTATAGGTGGTAATATGCTCCTAAGGGTCCGAAGTCCCATCATATTTTGGCACGTCGGGCATTTTAAACCGCTTAGGGATCAATTTTGGTGCCGCTCTCGGTTTGTACGGCAAAGGAGTGTACTTCTTTGAGTCCAGTCCTTTCAGCACTGGTGTGAACCTGGGATTTGGTCCATGCGGGCGTTCACTTCCCTCATAAACCATATGAGATCGATTTTGAAAGGATCGCTCTTGTTGTTATGACCAGATCCGCTCCCCACCGACCTCTCCCATCGAGGTGTTCTTGTCGACCCTTTACGTTGTTTGATTTGCGGGAGCACCGGGAGAAATTGGACCTCGTCCGTTCGCGTTATTGGAAACACCCGATAACGCCTGCTTTAGTTCTGTCATAACCTTATCCTGCCGTGTGAGATGACCTAGAATGACCTCTTGTTGCTCTTGCATAACCCTTATCGCTTCAACGATATGCTCCTTTTCAGCATCATCAAGAGTCACCTCCTGAACATGTCGTGGGTACTGCCTATCGTGGACCGGTGTGGCATCGTTCCCCTCATTGGGGGTATCACTAATTGAATCCTTGTGCTGAGGCTTGTTTTCTTGGGCCTCAAGATTATGTGTGTTGTTAGGAGCAACTTAATTACACATCAGTCTAGGCCCCACGGTGGGCGCCAAATCGTTTACCCGTAAAACAGTACAATCGAATTTATATATGGTTTATAGATAAGTAAATTAATTTGATCCTGAAATAATAGATGAATTATATAAATATGCAATACTTAGCCTTGAGATGGAGACGAAATAGCAGAAATAATAGTTCCGGGAGCAGGGCTTCCGGGCACAACAACAATGAAATCAAAAAGCAAGAAGATAAGATTATATTATGTTTTGAATAGAGTGTAGCTTATGTTTGCCAGAAAATTCGTGTCCTTTATAATGATAGTAGAGCTTACTATTTATAGCTGCACTTAGGGAACAAGGTCCTAGGATCAAGCCCTTCTTTGATGTCTATTATGATGGCTATTGAAGAATGTGTAACGGCGGTCATGAATGCCATATTTGTTGTAACGGGTAGTATACTTAATGCTGTAGAATATTTTATATTAAATGCTACCGGGAGGCAAGCATTTATTTCATCTTTATGAGTATCATTCTCTCCAGTAACATGCAGGATAGTTGCCTTCGATTTCAGCTATCTTCTGTCTTCGGCTCCACGTGCCACTTCCTCATGCGATCATTTAATATAACATATTTTACCCTATACAGATGGCTGCATAACATTTGTGCATTAATATAAAGATTCTGTGTAACGGTTGCTCATTGAATGCTGTATTTCCCAGCCGATATCTTCCTTTCAAAACATTGTTCCCGGTTTCAATGCATTCGTAACTTATTCAACACTGGTCACATGTTCATAACCGATGCCAATTATTTGCTGACTCATATCTCACTTGTCTTTACTTTTATATATCAACTTGTCAAGCATCCACCTGTCGTTGATCAATTTTACCTCATATAATTCATATACATGATATGAACCAAAATCATTCGGTTTAGTTGAATCAGTAACTTATATAGTACGTCCACCCCTGCACTAATCCTATTGGAGGGTCCATGACCATGATTTGCAATAGGTTGTGAAGTAATTGGTCACCGTCCATGACTTCATTGCATGCATGCAGTTGAGAAAATAATTCTTCTTGATTGAAAGAATACTTTTTTAACAATCACTACTAGAAATTCGGAAAAAACCAATCGAGCGATACCGACCAACGTTGGTCGGTCAACAAAAGCAACCAAAAAAATATCCAAAACGGATGGAAACTACCAAAAAATAGTTTATATTTTTTTAAAATTACATGCCGACCGAAATTGGTATGTATCTATACCGAACGGCACAAACCATAGATGTATCTATCCTGCTAAGGTGAATGGCCCGATCGCATTAGAATAAGAAGCTTTGACGGGTCTTCGACCCCACCACGAATAGTCGTGTGAGTTATATATTTTTAAAGGAACATTTCGATAAGAACGCATAATGTGGGAGAATTTCGTAAGGAGAGTACAATTAAATTCATAGCTTATCATGAAGCCTGTAAAATCTCTACAATAGCAAGTCTATCACTCTACAAGAGTCTAGTCTAAAGTCACAACGTAATATGAAGGAATTTAATAGTCAAGAGACAAATAGTACAGTTATAGCATGGCGGGAACATAAGTTTACCTGAACATAATATGAATCTAGCTACGCACAGACTCTTGTCACCTGGTGCATACGTAGCCCCCACAACAAGTAACACATAAAAGCAAATACATCACCTAGGGGTAGTTTCCCCGTCACAGAGTTAGATAGGAGACTTACCTCGCTCCGAAGTTCCATAACCGGCTCCAACGCCCCTCAAACACCTCAAACCAAAGCCCGCCGATCCAAAACTATTCAAACAATGTTCAAACCAATCAAAAGATACTCTAATACCCATAATTAATCAATTTAAACAAATTCCCAACTCCGCTCGAAAAGTCTATAAAAATCAACCCTCGGCCCACGTGTCCGGATTCCGAAACTTTTCAAAGGTAAACTTTACCCATAACATTACTAACTCAAATATATAATCTACTCTTAATTCCATTTCCAAAATCGTGGTCAAAATCCAAAATTATCAAATTCTAGGTTTTCTACCCAAATCCCATAATTTTCCTAAATTTTCATCCTTAAATCCACATATAAACCTTACATTTAGCTCACAACAAGTGGGAAATTACTTACCTTATTTTACATGATGAAAACTCCTCAAAATCGCCCCAAGAACCGAGCTACAAAATCCCAAATGAAAATGACAAAATGACCAAGTTTGATCCCCTTATGTTCTGCCAAGTTCCGCTTCTACGGACATACTAGCCACTTCTGCGGCACCGCATTTGCGGTCCTCCCTTCGCATTTGCGGAGTCCACTAAGCAGCCCAACCACTTCTACAGTCAGGTCCCCGCTTCTGCGGGGTCGCATCTACGTGAACTAACCCGCTTCTGCGGACCAGCCTCATCACATCTGCTCATGTGACCCTCCAAGCGCAGGTGCGAGTCCGCACCTGCGGAATTCCTGCCGCATCTGTGCTTCACAGTCCCCAGTCCATTTCTTCGCATCTGTGCAACATATCCTGCACATGCGAGCTCGCAATTGTGATGAATGCTCCGTAAATGCGGTTACACCAGCACAACCCAGCCTTCAGCAATCTCATAACTTTAACTTTTGATCTGTTAACCATCTGGAATCAACCCGACCAAATATACCAACCAGTCATAAAACATAATACGAACTTAGTCGAGCCTTTAAATCAAATCAAACAACGCTAAAACCATGAATCGCACCCCAATTCAAGCCTAATGAACTTTAGAATTTCAAACTTCTACATTCGACATCGAAACCTATCAAATCAAGTCCGATTGACCTCAAATTTTGAACACAAGTTATAATTGACCCACTTCCAGAATCGTAATCCGACCCCAATATCAAAAAGTCCACTCCCGGTCAAACTTCCTAAAAATCATCGAATTTTTCCAATTTTTGCCAATTTGAGGCCGAAATAACCCACGAACCTTCAAATCAACATCCGGACATGCTACTATGACCAAAATCATCATACGAACTTGTTGGAACCTTCAAATTCCGATTCCAAGGTCGTTTACTCAAAAATTCAAACCTTAGCCAATTTTCCCAACTTAAGCTTCCTAAATTAGAATTTCCTTTCCATATCAATCCCGAACTTTCCGAAATTAAATTTCGACCACACACACAAGTCATAATACCTGAAGTGAAGCTACTCAAGGCCTCAAATCGTTGAACGACGCGCTGGATCTCAAAACGACCGGTCGGGTCGTTACATTTAATGTGGACTATTAACGATTTTTCTGTGTATGGAATGTTGTCTAGGTAGATGACTGCTGGGAAGCTAGCTTGTCTTTATTGTATGGAAAATGGCAAAGCGTTCACTTTGAAACATGGACGAAAGCTATCACTGTTTGATTGTCACCGTCAGTTCTTGCATGATGATCATGAGTTTAGAAGGATGAAAAATGCATTCAAAAAGAATAAAGTGGAATATGATTCGCCACTTACGATACTTTCAGGTGAGGAAATTTGGGAGAGGGTCCAGAACTTCAGTAAAGTTACTGAGGCTCCACCTTCTAGATTCTCCGGATATGGTGTTACTCATAATTGGACAAAACAGAGTATATTTTGGGAGTTGCCTTATTAGAAGAATAATCTTCTCCGACACAACCTTGATGTCATGCATATTGAGAAGAATTATTTTGACAATTTGTTCAACACAGTGATGGATGTTAAAGGTAAGACAAAAGATAACCCGAATGCTAGAATGGACTTACAAAAATATTGCAGGCAACTTGAATTATACTTGCAGACAACGAACAATGGTAAGGTGTTGAAGCCCAAAGCAAGTTATACATTCACTTGGGAGGAAAGACGATAAATTTGTGATTGGGTTACGAAATTGAAGATGCCTGAGGGTTATGCCTCGAATCTGGGGAAAAAGTAGATATGGAGGGGGGGAAGTTGAGCCATTTGAAAAGTCATGACTGTCATATTTTCATGGAGACCTTAGTGCCTATTTCATTTTGTGATTTGCCTGAAAGAATCTGGAAACCCATCACAGAGATTAGTTTATTTTTCAAAGACTTGTGTTCTACCACCTTAAGGGAAGAAAACCTACTTCGAATGGATCAGAACATTCGTACTTCTAGTAAGATGGAAAAAATATTTCCATGTGGTTTCTTTGATGTGATGGAATACCTTCCAATTCACCTTGTACTTGAGGCACGACTTGGAGGGCATGTTCAATACAGATGGATGTATCCCTTTGAGAGGTAATATTATAAGTTTGATGTAATATTCTATTTATGGGGCTGAGTGTTGGCCCGTTAAAAACTCACATATCCAGAAGATGAAAGTAGCAAAAATGAGGATGTTGAGGTGGATGTGCGGGCACACTAGGATAGATAATATTAGGAATGATGTTATTCGAGAGAAGGTGCATGTGGCTCCCATTGATGACAAAATGCGGGAAGCGAGGCTTAGATGGTTCGTACATGTTCCAAGAAGGAGCACAGATGCTCTGGTACGGAGGTGTGAGCTGATGGTTGTGGAGGGCACGAGAAGAGGTAGAGGGCGGCCTAATAAGTATTGGGGAGAGGTGATCAGACAGGATATGGCGAGGCTCCAAATTTCTGAGGACATGACACTTGATAGGAAGATGTGGAGGTCGAGTATTAGAGTTGTAGGTTAGGATGTAGTTGAGTCTTGACTTACTTCGTACCATTGTGGGACTGGCCACGTAGGGTTTTTGTCTAGGGTAGCTAGTGACAATGTTGTATTTTACTACTTCTCTTTTCAGTGCATGTCCTATTTACTAGCTATCGTTTTACTTTGCATCGTTCTTCTGCATTTCATGGTGTTCCTGTTTTTTCTATGATTGTTGTGGTGATACTAATGTTGTCTCCTCTTGTCGTTTTGTCTTTTTGTTTTCTTGAGCCGAGGGTCTTTCGAAAACAGCCTATCTACTCCTTTAGGGTAGGGGTAAGGTCTGCGTATACACTACCCTCCCCAGACCCCATTAGTGGGATTCTACTGGGTTGTTGTTGTTGTTGTTGTTGTATTTGAATGTTCTTGGCTAACATGACATTATGTAGGACAATTGGCAAATGCAAACAATTTGTTAAGCAGAGGAATAGGATTGAAGGATCTATATGCGACAGCCTATCTTGCAAAGGAAACTGCACATTTTTGTTCTTATTATTTTGAGAGTAACGTGCCATGTTCTAGGAATAGGCCCAATAGGCACACTGTCGAATGTGTGAATGATCCATTATATCTACCAATGTCCATATTCAATCAACCAGGCCGATGTTCTAAGGATGTTAGAAAGAGAAGTTTGAGTGATATGGAGTACAAGTCAGCTACAATTCATGTGTTGCTAAATTGTCCCGAAGTTGTACCATTTCTTAAGTAAGTATTGATTTATTAGTTATCAAAATATAAAATTTACAGTGATTATATAATGATGCAACTACTAAAAATATTTGATGTGTCATCGTCACTTCGTGGGTCAATTTGGCCATGATGCTGTATATACGAGTTTTGATACGTGGTTCAAACAGTTTGTAAGTTTATCCTGATATTATTCTTCTAAAGTTCCCGCTATATATATATATATATATATATATATATATATTCGGTTATGCCAACTTATGAATTTTTTTAATACTATGTAGGTAAATAATCTAAATAATGGTGTAAATTAATTTTTGAAAGATATATCTTGGGGACTTGGGCTTCATGTCACAACAATGTCTAAGTACGTAGTGAATGGTTATAAGTTTCATACAGAGGATTGCTCTAAAAATAAAAATAGCAACAACAGCGGGGTGTGGGTTCAAGGTGGTGATGGCAACCAAGTTGCAGATATTGATTATTATGGTGTGGTCAAAGAAATATTATAACTAGAATATATAAGTTGGCCATATAAGAAATTGATACTCTTTAGATGCAAGTGGTTTGACCCAAATCCAACAAGAGGTACAAGAGTACACCACCAATACAACATAATTGAGGTTAATTATACGAGGGAGTATGATCGCTATGATCTTTTTATAATTGCACACAACATTAGGCAAGTGTATTATGCTCCTTATCCATTGCGGCGGAATAAGTTCGATTGGTGGGTTGTAATCAAAACTAAGCCTGTAGGTAGGGTGAAAATCGAAAATGTGTTAGATGTTGCATATCAAAACGATATCTCCAATGTTCACCAAATATTGGACGATCAGTTAAAAAATGATTTGGAACATCCTGAACGCAAATTGAAAGAAGCTTATATAAATGAAGTAACAATTATAGAAAATGAGGACGAAGAATCAACTGATGAAATTCAAACAAGTGAGGACGAGGAATTCTCGGATGAGGAACAATAAGTCGACGAGGATTAAAAAGTTAGTTTTTTAAAGCACTCTCGTGTTATAACTAGTTTCTTATATGTTTCAATCTAGATATGTATTATATTATGCAGATGACATGCAAGGGTCAAGGTAAAAATGACCCTACTAGTTCTCGGGATCGAGAAACGGCTAGGAAGGGAAAGAGAAGAGTAGAATCTGGGGATAATAATACTCCCTCTTTTTCACCCTCTTCAAAGATGTCTATGTCTTATCCTCCACCCCACAGCTATATTGAGCTTCCACAGCATCACGAGGCCTACACATTCATCCAGATACCAGGTTTTCTATCACAGGCCCATAGGACTATACGTCCGACATACAGTCCAGCTACCTCACAACCACGTCGAATCGCAGTCATCGGCATCACAGCCACTTGGATTGCATCCCTACATATCACAACCACATGGATCGCAGCCATTCATATCACAGCCACTCGGGTCACAGCCATCAGTATCACAGCCACATGGATCGCAGTCATTCATATCATAACCACTTGGGTCACAGCCATCAGTATCACAACCACATGGATCGCATCCAGCTATGTCGCAGTCACGGGGATCACAACCATCTTCATCATTGACTCCATCCATTTCAGGTCTTCACCTGCGAGACCGTAGCTCTGATCCCCCTACACCGTCTACATATGCTGAGGATGATGATCCAGAGGTAGTGCATTATGATCGCTATGGCAGGATCATCATAGTCCCCGAGGGTAACGGGTAAGATTTATTTATTATTTTTGCGTTTATTATTTTATAATATTTTACTAATATATTCATGTATTTTTATTGTTAAATTCCAAGTTCAGGCCGGGTAAGCACACTACGAAGATAATCACCAATGCGATCAAAAAGCTTTATGATGGCCCTTATGTGACTTGGATTGATTTTTCATACTCATTGAAGGAGCAAATTTTCAATCAGCTTAAGGTATAAATGTTCTTTTAAGCAGATTAATAAATTATATTTATGATGTTTTCATCTAATATTTAACTTTTGAAATGCAGAGCAAGTATCTATGGGAAAACCGCTATAGCAAGGAAGTGGCTGCAAATTTTTATCATAAAGCCTGCAAGAGATTGGCGGATCATTTTTCGGATGGTAGAAAGAAGAATAAGAGGCCTGACTAGTGTCTGTATCATTTATGGGATGATTTGTTAAGGCTATGGCAGACCGAGGAGTTCTTAAAGAGAAGCGAACAAGGAAAGAAAGCTCACTCATCCGAGAAGGGAGGCTCCCTGCACACTGGGGGTGCTATCAACATCGGGACAATAAGAAGAAGATTGGTAATTGCTTAAATTATTTTATTTTTCTAAGTATATCAATTCTATTTATTAACTAAATTAATTTATTTTCAAGAAAAGAAGTATGGGCGTCCAATGAGCCATGATGAGCTATTCAAGGAGACACATATTTTAAAGAGGAAGAAAGAGGGGGATGGAGATAGGTGGGTCGAGGAACGGGCAGAGACTGCATATGTAAGCTTTCAAATTTTTTTAAGTGTTATAATTTACTTTTATAAGAATTTTTAAATACTAATTTAATTTAAAATAATGTAGGGTCATTACCAAAGTAACATGGAGGAATTCATTCGTATTCAATCAGCTGGTGAATCAGGCGAGCCAACCCAACCTTCGAACGAGGATGCTGAAAGAATATGGTTGGAGGCTGTTGGCGGTCCAAAAAGGGGGAAGGTATACGTGCTTCACGAGAAAAACTTCCATCGCTATAAGTGTGGAATGCGAGGAATAGGGATTCCTCACAGGGCGAGGAAATTAATAGGGAGAGCCTCTCGTCTATGCGAGAGATAGGGACAAAGCTTAAATCCGAGCTAGAAGCGGCCAAGGAAAGAGAAAGGCTTAGAGATGCTCAATTCCTTGGTATGCAAGCTCATATCAGAACTCTCCTTTCTATTGGAGCTTTTCCGTTGCCCCGGTCTCGTGAGTCATCGCCAGAGGCTCGGCCTCAATGTGATTGTTCCTCCCATCCTCCCCATGATCGTTCCTCCCGTCCGACCCGTGATCGTTCTTCCCGTCCTTCATAAGACCGTTCTCTATACCGTCTTGTAAATGAAAGTTCATCAAATGGTGATGATTTTGTAGAAAATACCCATTGACTAATACTTTGATATACTTTGAATTGGACTAATAGAACTAGTTTTGAATTAGATTGAACAATTTTGAACTTGTTGTAATTACTTAGTTTTTGCTTGGTTTTGGATTGTGATATTTAATTGAACTTTAATTTGTTAGTTTTAAAGTATTAATTGGATGTTTGGTTGTTGTTGTTGTGGTTGTTGGATGTTTGGTTGGATTTATGATGAATTAGGGGTTGTATGTGGTGAATTTGTGGCTATTAGATGTGAATTAGGGATATTGGTATGTTGTTTTTGTTTGACAGGTGTTGTAGCTATCAAAACAAGCATTTTCTGCCAAAATTAATCCCAGAAAACTGACCAACCTTGGTCGGTAACTAATAAAAAAAACTAAATTGCAAATTACCGACCAATGTTGGTCGGTTAATGCACATTGAATTTCCAGAAATTCAACATTATCGACCAACTTTGGTCGGTAAGTTGTCTGTCCTGCCCAGATTACCGACCAACATTGGTCGGTATTTTTAAATTTTAATTATTTATAAAAAATATATATTTTCCAATACCGACCAAAATTGGCCGGTAAGCAAAATTAATAAATTTAAAATACCGACCAACGTTGGTCGGTAAAATTAAAATAGGAAATCAGATTGTGGGCCCCTCTAATTTTAGCGGGTGTAGAAAAATTGGGCGAAAATGAGGAGGGAATTAATGACCGTTACGATAGAGAATTTTTTTTATCCAACTGTTACAGTAGATAGATTTATTGCCACGGTTATACAAATTGTTGCCATATAAACATCTACTGTAACGGTTTGTAGGATATTGCAACGATTTGAGTGCTAAAATGTCCAGATAGGTCCTATAACCTTTGGTAACGGTTTAAATCGTTGCAATACACCCTATATAGCAACGGCTACAGATCCGTTGCAATAAGAAGCGTTGCCATAGCCCTAATTTCTAGTAGTGAATGTTGGTCGGTAATTTCCGACTGACTTTGGTCGGTATGCTCTTCCGACCTTCAAAATACCGACCATACGTTGGTCGCGTTTTGGACGGTTATTGGTCATTACCGACTGACTTTGGTCGATTTTTATGAATAATTTTTTCTGAATTTCTAGTAGTGATTAATCCTAGGCGTTAAAATATATTGAAAGCCAACTATAAACTTTAGTCAGTTACAAATAAATTCAATTGACGAAGTTGAATTGCCTATTATCTGGCAGAAGAAAGACTGTGTTAACATCAAAAGAAAATGAAACTTGAGAGGGAAATATGGGCTTCACACGAAAATCTAAAAAAGAATTTTTTTTTCAAAGAATGGACTTCTTGATATATCTTAAAGAAAAAGACATGCACTGAAAAAGAAAATAAAGAAAAATAAGATATTGTCCTACTTAAAAGATGAGGCAATGACTAGCTAAAGAAATGGAAGAGAAAAAGAATTGAAAGACCAAAAAACATAAAAAGTTTTGTATTACTTGACTATTAATAAAGTATGGTCAGTGGTGCATTTCCCATTATGCTCAAATAAAGAGTTAAGTCCTCAACCCAACAATATAAGCAAAGAGGGCAATCATTGAAGATAAAATAACATGGAAAATTATCTTAATGATAAAAATATGTAATCCCTAGAAATATTTAATTGACTAGATGAAGTCATATAATTTGAAAAGTATATCTATCAATTGCATGGTTTAATTGATACTGTCATATAAAACTGTTATTTACTTTTATGTCCTTAATATAGTTGAAAGTTGAAACTATGCATGGGAACAACAAAATGTTTATATTATTATAAGTAGAAAAAGGAGCTTTACTTTTTAAGCAAGAGTATTCATAATGTTGATAAGTAATATTAACGTCAAGCTAGTTTTGCTTGCTTTTCTCAATCCTTTTATCAATTGGTAAAAAACAATTACTATAAATTTAAATCCTAGTCGTGTGATTCATATAGTTCACTTACGTAATTATTTGTCGTGATTTTGTTTTTTCCAAAAATT
Source organism: Nicotiana tomentosiformis (assembly GCF_000390325.3). Lineage (NCBI taxonomy): Eukaryota > Viridiplantae > Streptophyta > Magnoliopsida > Solanales > Solanaceae > Nicotiana > Nicotiana tomentosiformis. Next base: position 30,243,551 of record NC_090816.1, on the reverse strand, counting down.
GAAACTAATACCACTTATAAAAGCTGTTACATAAACATTTTAAATCGTACGGATACCATAGTGTTTTCAATACAAATACTTCTTTTTTTTACAAAAAGGGGGTCAATTATTTAGTACACAAATTAGGACAGAAGGATCATTAATTTGTCAAATATTTGGAACCCCACTGGGCAAATAGGCCTCGTTAAGAAAAGAAGAACCTCAACTAAATGAATGATTACTCTTGAGTCTAACATAAAAAATTAAAAAGAATCATTAGTCTTAACACTGAGTAGTTATCAGTTCAGTGGTGGACCAAAGCATCTTATCGACTGGCTCCTTTGATAGTGGAGAAACAAAAAGTGAAAGCATAAAATAAAGAATGAAAAAACTTTAGAAAAATATGGAGTATTTAATTTGAAATTCTACTTTTGGGATCCCTATACGTCACTTAGTATAATTGTTACAATCTAACCAAAAGTTATTGTCCTCTTTTTCTCTTTTTCACTGTATATATGAGCTCACCTTAACCTATAATTAACATTTAAAAAAGATCGTGATTATTAAATGCTAGTGACAATAACAAATCACAATGACCAAAAGAGGCCTGTATAAGTCATTTGCAAAGTGGTAACTAGGGATGTACATGGGTCGGGTTGACTCGAATTTTTTAATTATCAAACCAAACTAATGGTGTCGGATTTTTAAATCTATAAACCAAATCAAACCAGTAAAGTCGGGTTTTTCAATCTCGGCTTTTTCAGGTTTTTTCGGGTTTTCGCATTTTTTTCAGTAAAATCTTCATATCACAAAATATGTAACTTGTGCTCCAAATATTTCTTTAGTCCTAGTAGGATACAATTATATAATGTATTTTTTAGGAAAATAATACAATAATATGAGATGAGTCATAGTACTAAAATATTCAATAACAAGAATAATAAAATCGCATAAAATAAATATTGTTAATTAATAAGCCATAATTAAAAAATGAACGTAATCTAAAATCGCTATATAAGTCATGCTAAAATAAGTGCGTCTAGTAAGTACTATTGATTACATGACTAAGCACTAAAGAAAAAGATAAACTAAGCTATGAATTTTCATTATAAACCAATGCAAAACTAAAAATAGATATCCAACACTATTGTCATTTTTAGTGTTGAATTGAATTTATTTTATTAGCATTAGTATTGATTTGAACTTTATTTGAGTTACTACATTTATGGGCTATAAAATTTATTCGATCATTCAAGAATGTTATGTCCAAACTTGAAATAATACATTAAAAGGTAAAACTGTAAAAAAGTTTAAAAATATTTATATGTATAAAATATTTCTAAAAATTGTATAAATGTAATGTCGGGTTGGTTTGATTTCGGTTTGACTTTTTTTAGTTAAAACCAAACCAAATCAATTATGGGCGGATTTATTTTTTCAATACCAGACCAAATCAAACCAAATCACATCGAGTTTTGTTTTCGATTTGACTCGAATTATCGATTTAGTACGATTTATTAGTTTTTTTTTGTGCACCCCTAATGATAACTAAGTAAATTAAGAAGAGACAACAAGGAAAATTGTCCGAACTAAGCATTAAAAGTGTGATAGCCCTGAATATGTAATTGTTGTCGAGAGCATTTAACTTATATATACTGATAGTATAAAAAACAAACATACACGATAAAATTACTTTTACCTATTATAGCATATAACATATCCTATTTTTTAGATTATATACCTCACATTTTATGGAATATTATCGGTGCATATAAATAAAATTTTATTACGGCTAATATTGATTAGAGGCATAATAATCAATCATGTCTTGGGAATTAGTTTATTTAAATTGGGATAAAAAAAAGTAGATTTTTACTAAAATTTAATTACACCTCTATAATTGACACATGTGACATAGAATTTTCAAAGCTCCTCCCATTCTTCTTCAATCTAGAAACTGTATTATTCTCTTTGCTCCACTATCAAATTTGTGGAAGACAAGGAAAAGAATAGAACGAGTAACTAATAAACCAAATGTAAAAATACAAGAAGAAAGAGGGACCACTTTGAAAACCTATACCGGCCAAAAAGGGTATAAGTGCAAATAATACAATCTCCAATAGATTCTGTAATCAGTATTGGTACGGCCGGCACAAAGTCCACTACTTCTCCATTTCCAATAAGCATATCCCTCCCCCATTCTCCTACATTTTATTTTTTAATTCAACAATATTTTATATAACATTGATATAAATTAATCTTTTATTAAATGAAAAAAAATTGTAACTTTGTTGAGTCTTTTTACAACCTTTATCCTAAAATATTTACATTTCCCAGTCAAACTCAATAATTGCTGATAATTGGCATGATCTCCTAATTCATAAATACATATTTTGTCTTTTATAAAATTGCTACTACGTTCCAATTTATATGAACATATTTTCTTTTTGGTCCGTTCCAAAAAGAATGACTTATTTTTAAATTTGAAAATAATTTAGCTTAAACTTATAATTATACACTTAATGAGAAGCATTTATAACCACACAAATACCCTGGCCCATTTTTGACTTGTTTAGGACGACAAATTCCAAAAGTTTTCATTTTTTCTTAAGCTCCGTGCCCAGTCAAACAGGTTCACATAAATTGAAACGGATGGAGTAATTTATATGTTACTCTAAAAACATATACTAGTATAATGTAAGCTTTTCATTAACTAAGAAGTTCACGGATTAGTCTTTAACATCAGTCTTCCATTTTAAGTCGTTACCTTCTTAACTCTCGGTCACTTGTGAATGTGCCACACACTATACACATTTTCTTTCTATATGCAAAGGATGTCCACCCTCTACTTTTCTAAACGATAGTTGCTTAGATTCCAAAAAGTAAATTGTGATAACAATTTAAAATACTCCCTATTATGTGAACTGTGAAGTTTAGACATCATCAGAGACAGATCAGAGGTAGACTATCCGGGGTAGGGGTCATATATATTTTAAAAGAAGTAGTATATATTTTTATTGGCACCCTAAGATTTAAATATTAGGCAGCTAATTGATTTAGGTGGAGGGGAGGAGGAGAAGATACAACTTAACTTTTAGTGTGTTGTCTGAGTTCGATTCTAACTCCAGTATTTGTTATCCCTTAAATCCTCGATCGAAAAAGAGGAGTTATCTTCTACTTTTTACTATACAAATAAATCATTTAACTTTATGACAACATATTTTCAAGAAAAAAGGAATAGCACTACCAATCTCCACTTGACCACCCCACCTCCTACCCACAAACCAGCCCGCCATTCTCCAACCACATCTTATTATGAGTGCTCTTGCTATATAAAATATTTCATAAAATCTTGAAATCCAAAGTACCACTTCTTCCTTCCAAATTTCACAGCCCTATATATACATATATCACCACTTAGCCTCGTCCAATACACAATATATTCTCCCTAGCTCTACTATACCTCTTTATTATTTTCTAAATTCAGCAGTAAATTCTGAAACCAACTACATCATTTGTATCAGTATCGAACAAAGAAGAATTAAAAGAAGAAGAAAATGAAGGTGAAGAAGGGATGGCTAGCAATTCAAGTAGGGTTAGAAGAAGAAGATGGTGGGATTCAAAGATTTGTTATTCCCATATCATATCTATATCACCCTCTTCTCCAAAAGCTTCTTGATAAAGCTCACGATGTATATGGTTACTATGCCGTTGGACCATTAAAGCTGCCGTGCTCCGTCGACGACTTCCTCCATATACGGTGGCAGATTGAAAAAGAACCTAACCGGAGCCACCACCACCACCATCATCACCACCACCACCACCACTACCTCGCTAGTGCTTTGTCCTTTCACTCCTGTTAAGTAGCACTCAACTAGTAGGGCTTCCTTGTAATTAAAGATCTAGTTTAGTTTTTTCTTGAGAAATTTGAACTTACCGTATGTGAGATATCGACAAATTTTGACTTTGATTATTGTGATACTTGGTTATAAGTACATTTAATCTTCTTTTGCTCGTGAATTGTTAAACTACTCGTGTATTTCTTAAATTTGTTACTGTTACTCCATTATTAGGGAATAATATATACTCTCTATCTCACTTCCTTTTATGTGGCAAAGTTTGGATAAGCACGTACCTTCGTAAGAAAAGGAAAAAGCTTTTTGAAATTTGTGATATAAAAGAAATTATAGATCTTTGTGTGGCTAGAAATCAGTTGAGTAAAAAAAAAAGTTTAAAGTTAAATTGTTATCAAAATTAAAACTAAAATGGAAATATTGGAATAACTAAAAACGATCTAAATATAACATATTTTGTTTGCCAGGAACCAAAAAAAAAATTAATTAATTAATTCAACGTTTAATCTGCTTGGTGACTTCAATTATTGTTAAATTTTTTCCAACCAAAGACTATCGTGTGATGGATGAAATAGAAAAAGTTCTAATAAGGAGTGCTTCCCTCGTTAAGTGGCCGAATTAATTGAGATTTAATTGCAGTATCAAATACTGTTTGAAAATAAACAAAAGAAAAAACTAATCTTGAAAGATGTTGTACCCTATGTACGTGCCCAAATATTACTTGGGGAATCACCTTTTTTCTTGATATTGCGGGCAGCAAATAATGAAGTTTATTCTGTCCTTGACTCCTTGTTAGCACTTAGCATAATCTACTTTACTTTTGTGTTCAACGAAGATGACGATGATGATGAATAATATTTTTCCAATAGAATACGTCAAAAGAATGTGCAAGAGAAGCTAAATGTGTCTCCTAATGAAAGCAGATTTACTACTTTTAATCTTGTAATATGCTTATCCGCACAAAATATTTATACCAAAGCAAACAATTTTAACTTAATTAGTAATTAAAAATTAAAGTGAGAATACATATTATTTTCTCCTAGTTAAGCGATTAATGTGTATATGTAAGACAAAAAATTGTATCCATTTATTTGAAGACTGAAGTAAACGGCAGGTGTGGGTTAATTTTTACCCAGGTTTAGTCCCTATTTCTTTGGACTAATTCAAACTCCAGTCCCCCATCTATGCATACCATGTACATTAATCCATCGATGTCTAAAGCTAATCATACAACCAATTGCCTCTTAAGAAATGATTTGTTTTTCTTTTTATTATATGGTTAGACACAAATTATTTTCAGTTATTGGAACTAAAGTAATAATTTTTAGGTTTACTTAATTAAAGATACTTTGTTAGTAAAGGTTAGCTCAAATATTTATAATTTTGACTCTTGGATGTTTCAAGAGGTGATTTTCACCGCACAGTGCATACTACTTTAATTTGATTAGCTCCCACATTTCTAACTTGTGTTTAGTACGAAGAAAATTATTGTTCAGGGAAATGCAATTTTGTTATTAGTGTTTGGGTGTGGTAGAAATCATTTGCTAAAGGAAAATATTTTTCTAAGTAAAGAAAAGGATGACTTTTCGACGAAAGTCATTTTCCTTATAATTATCTTAAATTTTTAATTTTTAACTTCATATTATTTACTCCAACTAATAATTTCACATTATTATTTATCTTTTTTACTCAAATACTTATCCAAACATTAGTTAGATCTCTAACTTATTAATAATGTTTAACATATATTTTTCTGAATAATATTTTCTTACTGACCAACCAATATTATGAAAATAATTTTTACGAAAAATAATTTCTGCCGTTTCACAAAAACTCATAGCTCTTCCAACTGTGTCATAGAACAAGAGGAAAAGAAAGAAAAGTAGACAATGAAATTAGTTGGCTAATTAAGCTTTGAAAAGTTTTCCAGCACAGAAGTAAGAGGATATCCACTTGTAAGTGTGTGTGTCGAATGTCGATAGCCACTTTCTTCTAGTCACCTCCTTTCACTTTTGCGATGTAGGTAAAGTGGAGGTACCACAAAAATGGTTACGTACGATAAATGTTGGTTTATTATGACTAATTACAAACTTTCCTCTATACGTTTGAGTTTTGACTTTCTAAATTTTAACTTAAAATTGGTACTGCCTTTTCAGTACGGAATAAGGCACCCTCTGATGAGGTTATTGTGTGATTCAAGTCATGAAAGGTTATATACTGTGGTATATATTCTAAAGTATTAAACACAGCCCCAAATCCCATAACTTTATAGATTTTCAACTTAGGCACATCTAACATGCACTAGAGTAGTTCTATTACATGAATAAGAATTTAAAGATCGACAAGTTGAAAAAAAGAGCCTAACTAAGTGTCTCGATCCAAAATTCAACCGTGATGGGAATCCGGAATCAAAATATGGTTCTTTTGGACTCAAAGAACCAAAATATGTGAAAAACAAATATAATGACCCAAATATGTATAACACCCTTTTAAAGGGCGCTATACCTTAACGGTTGTTTGTCCGTTAAGATATAACGCCCTTTAAAAGGGCGTTATGTTTGAACCTGAAATGAGCGGGAAGGTATAACGCTCTTTATTAAGACGCTATAGTATAGCGCCTTAATAAAGGGCGCTATACTCACATAAAAGGGCGTCCAGTCCCCTTCCCCACCAAACCAGTGTCGTTCCCCCTCCCCCATTAAAGAATACAAACAGCGCCCCCTCCCCCATTTTTAATCAAAAAAAGCTCGAGTGGAACCCACCGATCCTACAAAAAGTGTAGATTCTTGATCCCACGTCTTAGCTAAGGCGTTATCTCGGAGTGGGTTGTTTGTTTCCGCTCCAAATCATCAAATCTTTAATTTTTCAAAAACTTAAAATCGAGGTATTCTGACTTAGTTTTTGTTAAAACTCGTATAAAAAATGCATATTAGTTATTTTTAATGTGTTCTATGTTGTTTTGTGATTGTTTTGCGATTTAACTAATTTGTTATTTTTATCCGGACTATAGTATTAGTGTGCTAAAAAAATAGTAAAAATAGAAAAATTATTATTAGTTGTTAACAAGAATGTTAATTAGTTACTTTTTACTGTGGTATATGTATTTTTGTGAATATTTTATGATTAAATTTATTTTTTATTTTTATCCGATTTAGATTATTTATTTGCTTAAAGACTAGTAAAATATATAAATTGTTACTTTAGTTCCCTCTAGTGGTATCTTGTGGCCTAATGTAGTGCTTGTATTTAAAATGTAGTGCCCTTTTAGCATAGTAAAATGTAGTGTCCTTTAGCGTAGTATCCTTGTAGTTATTGAAATTAATCATTTAAGTATCTCTTATACCCAAAAATACGTTAAAAAGCTGATAGTTCAAATACAAACTTTGTCCAATTCTAGTCAACGATCGTAAGAAAATAACATGAGAAAATAATAATATTTTCCGGACTAAGTATTGTTATATGAATATTTAATAATTAAATCTTGTATAGTTATAAAAATTAATTATTTAATTTTATTATAATAAAAAATACGTGAGTCATAAACAAAAATATATAATAATAAAACTAACATATAAAATAATAAAACTAACATATAAATTAATAAAACTAACATATACAATATTAAACTAACATATAAATAATAAACTAACATTTAAAATAACAGACCTATTGAGTGATAAATCGAGAAATATTTTTCATCATGAACACAAGAATTCAGGATACCTTGGTGCTACTGAGCCTCAAATATCGAGCCTGGAACCCATATGTGAATATTTAATAATTAAATTTTATATAATTGTAAAAATTAATTATTTAATTTTATTATAGTCAAAAATAGGTGAGTAACAAACAAACATATAAAATAATAAAACTAAAATGTAAAATAATAAAACTAACATATTAAAGTAATATAATGTAATTAATATTGTTCAATTTACAGTAGTCGACATGGAGGTTCTGCCTTTGCATCCCGGATCTGCCACGCTAGAGCTACTATTGCTACAGGGCGAGCATATGTTGTCCTACATATGGGAGGGACAGTTACTAGCCCTGACGTTCCGCGCCAGGAGAGTAGACGATATGTAGGACTTTCTTCGGGCCCACCCTCTCCATCCATGTATAGTCAGACGCCTCCAGGATACTGATTTTTATAGGATTGCGAAGATCGGTCGGCTGCAGCTGGATTAGTCGTGATCACGACCCTGATAGAGCGGTGGCGACCAAAGACGCACATATTCCATTTGTCCATTGGCGAGGTCATTATCACGCTTTAGGATGTGAAGGTCCCGTATGGGCTGCCCGTTGATGGACATCCTGTTGCTTTGCTGAATGCCATCAGAGAGTATACGGGTTTGCAATACCTGGAGATGCTGCAGTGGCTCACCGGTTTTCAACCACTAGATGAGACTGCATTGATTGGAGCTAGTCGTCTGCAGTTGACACCCGTCCGGCAGCATTTAGAGGCGATGCACGCTGACATCACAGATGATACATCGGAGCTTCATATTCACTGGTACATGAGGTTGTTGTTGCTGCTTATGTTTGGAGGGGTTTTGTTCCCGAACACTTCGGGGAACCTAGTGAGCTTGAGATCTCTTCATCATCTTGAGCGGCTAGATGATTTACATTATTACAGCTGGGGTGTTGCTATTCTCGGTTACTTATACAGGCAAATGTGCCGGGCGAGCATGGGCACCCAGCGAGACGTTGTAGGATTTTTGCCCCTGCTGCAGGTGAAAACATAGTCGAATATTCTCTTCATTATAACATACCTAGTAAAAATATACCTTAAATTTTACGTCCATGTTGTATATTAGGTTTTGGCCTGGGAGTGGTTCCTGCAGTTGCAGCCACCTCTTCCACCCTTAGCTCCGGATGTACCATCTCCGTTTCTCCCTTTAGCTAGGAGGTGGGTTGATAGGCGAGTATATGGACGAGAGTACGAGGCTCGACATAATCTCCCCTATTGCAGGGATTTGTTGGATTTGCTAGAGGGCGCACAGGTAAATGTATACCTAAGTTTACTTGGTCTGGATTTATATGTGTTGCGTATACTCACATTTCCTGTTTTTACTTAATAGTTCATTTGGAGTTCATACAGCGATGAGCTAATAGCTAGTTTTCCCGATTATTGCTCAACCGGCCGAATTATGTGGAGCTCTTCCGTCCCGTTGATGTGTCTCGATATTGTTGAGCATCATGCCACCGAGCGAGTACTTTGCCTGTTTGGTCGCCCGCAGCTTGTACTGCCACCGCCCGCTTGGCATATGACACATTACCAGCGGGATGATCATTCCATGGTTGACCAGACATATGTGGCATGACTAGAGGCGCAGATCGATATTTGGGACCAGCGGCATGACCTTATTCCGACACCTCCTCCAACTGACCGTACGGATAGTGAGCATGAGTATATGGGTTGGTACCGCAACGTTACCCGACTTTTCGTCGGGAATCCCGTTTATCACGCTGGTGGTCGGTATGTTCCATACGCCGGGAGGCACGAGGCACTGGTATGTTATTTGGTATACTTACTTATAACATTAACCTAGCGCTCCGTAATTTATATTTTACATGTTGTGCAGGCTATTGGCCTACATCTGTTCCACCAGTTGGGGCTGCAGATGCAGCAGCATACTGGCGAGGGAGCAGCCGATTTGCACGAGTATGGCCTACAGGTTACCAATCTGGCTTCCCAGACATTGACGCGAGCCCGAGATGATGAGCGCTTAGGATACGAGGCTGAGTATGAGGCGCAAGAGCAGTACCATCGTGGGCCACCAGTGGAGCCAGAACGTGGTAGACGTGGCAGGCGTGCCCTGAGAGGTAGGGATATCCCACGAGGTAGGGGTGTCCCACAAGGTAGGGGTGTCCCACGAGGTCGTGGGTGTCGGCGAGGAGGTGGTCCCCAACAAAGGGCCGTTAAGGCACCTGTTGAGGATATTAGAGTTTATCATCCGGGTGACCACCATGAGCCAAACCATGCTCCTAGAGATATGTCGTTATTCAGCCTTCATCTTACTCTAGGGACTTCGCAGGTGACCCTGTCAGCTCCATTATTGATCGCGGGCACGACCATTACGCGACAGGAGTGGGATCAGTATTTTCCTGACCCATCGACCGTTGCTGAAGATCGTCCGACACGAGATGTGGATAGTGGGCGCCGGCTGAGTTATGGCCCATCATCGAGGGATGCTGAGGATCTTTCATAAGCACAGGTTTGTTTGTATTACTATTATTTATATTTGTTTTTTTCTCATTGATTAGTCATAAATATCTAAATGTTTTTTTAAGGCTTTATCCACGCCCGTCACGGAGGCCACCTTGTGCGATACTGACATGGCTGCGACGAATGATTATATCCAGGAGCCTGACGAGACCATGGTAAGACAATTTAAATTTATGTGACTTAACACGTACATTAGTAATACATATTTCGTACACTAAAATATCTTATTATTCTGTAGGTTACTGCTGGACCGACGACCTCTTCTACCGAGCCTGCCAGGCATATCCTCCGATAAAGAGGCGACGTGATGAGGATGATCTTGATAGTATAGCCGGGCGGGATGGGATGCGCCTCAGGCCAACGGCTGCTTTAAAGCATACAGGATGTGGGACACATTGATTGTTTTCTATTTTATGTACATATGAAATTCAGTAAATAATAGCAATAATTTTTATTGTTTATGTTATATGAGCATTATGTTTTTATTTCTCCAGTTCTTCATTATTTTAATACAACAACACAAACACAAACATAGCAACTTAACATTATTTAAATCCAGTACAACTAATGAAAATACATGACACGAAAAACATAAAAATAAAATACTACACTCAACACATACATGTATTTGTTTAGTCACTATCGCCTATTATTCTGTGCTCCAACCACTTAAATTTCTCTTTCAGCCTATTGTTTCTTCTTTCGGCTCTTTTAGTTTCTCTTGCACTGCCGCAATTTTTCGTTGCATTTCAGAGATCTGGCGTTGGTATTCACCGTTCATATTCCAAACATACCGCAAACATGATTTTTAGTATTCCTGGTTAATGGTCTCATCATACCATTCCTCAAACATACATTGATTTCCGTCATTGCGTCCAAACAATTATTGACATATCCAGTATCTGGGACCAACATTACCATCTGACAAACATGCATTCAAAATCAAACGTTTGCCACAATAATACCTTGGTTGATCATTGCGTCCAGATATTTGTTAATGCAAGAAAAATAAAAAATTTATGAAAAGTTTTGCTATTTGTTTTGGTTAAGCGCAGATAATAACTAAAATGCGCTAGTTATTTATAGACAAGACAACACACATAACGTAGTATTTCACGGCGCTATACTTCGCGTGTTAAAGATTCTTTCGGGTACAAAACAACTTTTCCAGAAGATAGCTTTTGCAGGCGAGCAGCTTTTCAGGTCGACAAGATAACACACATAACGTAGTATTTCAGGCGAGCAACTTTTCAGGTCGACAAGACAATTATTTTTTTAAAATGGATTTATGTTAGATTGTTGTACTGAAGTATTAATGTTAAATATCAATAAGATTTAACATCAACGGAAACATAATTTTATTTCATACATTCTGCAAGATAAACAAGTACATACACTTATTACAACCACATTACGGAAATAAAACACTACGTGTATCCTTGATAGTTGGGCACATTAGATGAACTTCCACCAGGAGCTGGATTACCACCACCACCCAAACCAGCTGAAGGGCATTTACGACGGTCGTGTCCTGTTTGCGAGCATATGCCACATTTGCGCACATAAACGGTATCACCAACATCCATTTGGTTCCGTATACGTGTTTTTTTTCAATTGTCGTCGACGTACATAGTCCTTGTTAAACACCATTTTAAATGGTTCCGGCAACTAATAATGCTCAGCACCCACTGGCTGCAATTGCCCACTATAGGTGTTTAAGTATGCAGCAACACTATATTCTTTATCAACGTAGTTGGTTGCCCCTAAACCTGTATGTTGAAAGCACTTGATGGCATGTGAGAACGACATATGGTAGATGGACCATTTCCCACAAGAGCATAACCTTCTGGCTTCATATACGATGTATGCATTATTCCCCCAATTTTTATGGATAACAGTGCGAACTTCAAAAATATTTCGCTCGTTGCAATATTGTAAATATGAATGCCAATGTGCTCGCCGCATGTATTTCTAAAATCTTTTCATTGGTATTGGCATAAATTCAACACCCCTTTCCATCAATAACGATGAACCTCTAGCTCTTTCAACAAACCTCTCCGCCATCTGCTTAAATGGCATCTGCACCATGGCAGTGACATGCAATCCACGTGCAAACTTCAATAACCCGTTGAAAGACTTTGACACATTTGTAGTCTGAATTCCCTATCTTGTGCCACCATCCGCATGTAAAGTTCACTTGTCAAGCTCATGTCACATCAACCAACGATAGGATCCCTCGTCTTCCTGCCTAATAGATTTCATGCGCCTCCTAAATTTACACTCTTGGTGATCTGTTGTAGCCATCCACATTAAATCATGCAAATCCTTGTTGGGATATGCCTTCTGGAAATTGGCCTTCAGGTGCCTCACACAGTAACAGTGGTAGGCATACGGTTCCTGCCATGCATGCAAATTCTGTACTAAACTTAAAATACCACCATACCGATTAGATATTAGACAAATACCTGAACGATGTTTGATAACGTGCTCTTTCAAGTGGTTCAAAAATAGTATCCACGTCTCTTGGCTTTCACTGGCACAAATAGAAAAAGCTAAGGGAAATATACTTCCATTAGCATCTACTGCAACGGCGATCAACAACTTAATATCATACTTTCCATAGACATGAGTGCCGTCTATAAATATTATCGTCCGGCAATGCAGAAAATTATCAATTGCTGGTTTAAATGCCTAGAACACATATTTGAATATATGTTCTAGTATTGTCGGACTCTGCTCAAGCTTCCATTCTACAATAGTCCCGGGGTTAAAGTGTTGCAATGCAGCCATGTACCTGGGTAGAGATGCAAAGGACTTATCCTAGTTATCATAAACAATTTCAAACGCACGTTTGCGCCCGAGAAATGCCTTTATTTTGGTAATGGTGCACCCATATTCCCGGTGGACGGATGTTATACACTCTTTGATCTTGTACCTTATGGACGCTTCAATGTGTGGAATCAAGACAAGAGAAATCAAGTCAACATTCAAGTTAAAATGATTCCCATTGAATGTGTACATTTCACAATTGTGGGTGTCAATGTATTTACCCACAACCCACATATTGTTTTTCTTCTTCCTTGCACGCAACATCCAATTACAACCCATAAACCATCTACGGCAGACTACCTTGTATACATTTGGAGATAACTCGCGTACCGTGATCTCACGACACTCTTTTACGATGTACATTAGCACCGCCCTGGTTAGGCGCGCTTTATCGGGAAAAATCATGCCCTTTAACAATACCGTTACTCTAGATTCATCCCACATTGCTATCCGAATTTTGTCAATATCCCTTATGAGGGCATCCACATTCGGCATACTTGGAAAATGGTCAAGGTAGGGAATCTCCCTTGAATGAAATGACACGTGTGACTCGTACACTTTTGGTCTAACGGCAGGGAGGGGGGTGGAGCATGCTCCCTCGTCAAATCAGATCCAGCATTCTCTTCCTCCTCGTCATCACCCTCATCAGGGAAGGGTGTATCATCTCCAGACTCATCGGCATTGTTGTCATAATCACTATTCTCTTCCTGACTCTGTGCATCTGCGAGATCCCGATTAAATATATCGTCTTTGGGCAATTGAGTAAGGACAGGACCTTCAGGATGCTCGTTTTCACTCCACAACCAACAAAATAATAAGTTACTTAAATTGATAAATACTTTACATATAGCTATATCACTTCACTTACAAATCGTAATGTATTGACATCTCATGATGGACATTATCCTGTTGGTGATGACTCCCGGATGGACCACCATGATCCAACACACCAGAACTAGGCATATTCCAACTGGGCGTTATTGTAAAATTCATATCTGATTGGTACCCCCTGTGGAATATATGAGTGTTAATACAAATTCAATACAGCAAAAATAAACATCGTAACACAAAAGAAAATTGAAGTTTACCACTCCTCTTGTTGATTATGTAAACTAGGAGAGAAATTATTTCCTTGCTCCTCATCGCCCGTGGAGATAAGTTTAGATCAGGCCAAACTCTTTCAGCCGGAACATGTTCTGCTAAAACTACTCCAAAATAACCACCCAATGACTGAGGGATATCCCTGCTTTGCGCAACCTCATTATTGCGAACGACTTCAACCTTGACGTACATTTCCAACATTTTTATCACAAGTAATTCTCGGTATTCATCCGGAGTCCTCAAAAAATCTCTCTGAGTTTCATCGTCCTCGATGTTAAACTCAGCATAACAAGCAACCCCTTGCGGAGTGACAGAATGCGGATATCTTTCGGTTACTTTAAGGTTCACCGAACGTTTGCTCACACTCATTTTTTTACATAACAACGATACCAATGTATCGTACTCCATTGTAAGTGGCAACTTAACATGACATTGTGGAGATAAACTATAGGTTACTGAGTTATTCGCCACCACAACCTCCCCCCCTCCCCCTCAATATAATGAAACCCTTATTCTTCGCTCTTCAGACATTATGACAAAATGCAAAATAACTTAATGAAGAAATATTTCAGAAGACTTGAGAATATTTGTGAATGGATTTTTAGAAAATTCTTAACCTCTTTAAATAAGGCAAAAACCAATCCGGGGGTACAATTTTGTTTTAGGTATAGCGCTTTAAATAAGGGCGTTATACCCAGTTGAATTATTGTTATGTCAGTTAAGCCTAGAAGAATTGTTGGTGGGTCCACATAATATGTATAGCGTGGTAAAGAAAGGCGTTATATATATATAGCGCCTTTTAAAAGGGCGCTATACTTAACTGCGCAAACAATCATTAAGGTATAGCGCCCTTTAAAAGGGTGTTATATATATTTTGGTCACTATACTTTTTTACACACATTTTGGTTCTTTGAGTCCAAAAGAACTACATTTTAGTTCCGGACTCGCCGTGATGGCACCTAACCCAACCCGCTAGGTAAGCCAGTTAACAATGAACCAATTCAAATGAGATTCATTAAGAGAAGAAATGATAATGCAACTGAACTTTTATACAAAGAATTCCCAAGAACTGGTAGTACAAATCACGAGCTTCTAAAATTTAGAGTTTACAAAGCTGGTATGAAATAAATACATTATTTGTTTGAAATATACATGAACAGATTAAAAATTCTAAAGATACCAAGAACAAGAGGCAGCTATGATTGGAATACAGGTACATCTTCAAATCCAGCTCCCGCCATACACAACAACATCAGCATCCAACATATGCACGTAAGGTATAGAAGTGTAGTATGATTACAACTGACCTCATATACTCAATAAGTAACAAACCTAACCTTCGGTTGAAAGCAGTGACGAGCTTGGACAAAGGTCAGAGTCCAACACCAATAGCCAAGAACGGTTCGTAATAATATAAGAAAAACAATACAAGCAGCGACTAAAAAATATGTTGCTCAGCTCGTTCACAGTTACGGAAAGATAGTCATGCTTCTCAGGTATAACAGTAAAACCTAAATCTTTCAACGAAAACACCAAAATATGCGTAAGTTAGAAAAACTGTGTTTTTTTCCAAAACCTTTCAACAATAAATAAGATGTTTCATTATAAAATAACATAAGGAAAGTACTTCTCTATGCCTACATGTCAGTGTGCACATGAAATCATGAATGTCACCAAAATCGGGTAGCATAAGGAAATATATCTATATGCATGTATGTCAAGTATGCATGTCAAATGCAATGCATCACAGTGATGAACTCATGTATTCACACTCTTAGAGTACTCAATATCACTGTCTCCCACTTCCCACTCACCACGTTCAATCACTTAACACACTCAGTCACTCAGCACTGTACAGGGCAGATCCAGCCCAAACGCTAATAAATCCTGCTACGACGCGCAGCCCGATCCCATCGTGAATAAATAACAACCGCGCTCACTGTGAGTATGCAGACTCCGGAGGGGCATATCTAGCCCAAGCTCTATAATAAGCCAATCATGGTATGAATCAATAAAGCATGTTGCGGCGTGCAGCCCGATCCTATACATATCACTCACAAATAGGCCCTCGACCTAACTCAGTCATCAATCTCTCCAGTCTCTCAGGCTCACAATATCATGAAGATCAACCCAAAAAAGATTATATGATGTATTAATAAATAGCAACAGAGACTGAGATATGATATGCAAATGAATGAGTATGACTGAGTGTGTAACTTCAATTTAAGCAAATAACTCCACAGCAGATATGACCTCAGTGGGTAACAACAGAATGAGCATATAGCCTAAACATGGTTTCTAAAATGGACCGCAGCTCAATTACTCTAACGCGTAGGAATATATCATGGATAAAACAAGATTAGGTAACTACACAGTACCACATAAACAACCGAGTCATAATTCGCACGGTGCACGCCCACACGCCCGTCACCAAGCATGTGCGTCACCTCAACACCAAACACATAGCACTTATATTCAGGAGTTCATACCCTCGGCACCAAGTTTAGAAGTATTACTTACCTCGAACAAGCCAAATTCAATACCGAGCAACCCAAACGATGCTTCAAAAATTCCATCTCGCGTATACCGACCTCCGAACGGCTCAAAACTAGCCAAAAGCAACTCAAGAACATCAAATTATGCCAAAGGAAACAAACCCAATCGATAAAGGTCGAATCTTTAATCAAAAGCCCAAAGTCAACCAAAAAGTCAAACCCGGGCCCGCACCTTGGAACCCGACAAAACTCATAAAATCTGACAACCCATTCAATTACGAGTCTAACCATACTAGTTTCACTCAAATCTGACTCCGAATCGATATTCAAATCTCAAAAACTTACTCTATGAAACTTTGGACAAAACCCCCCAATTTTCTCTTTAAAATTCACAATCAAATTACCAAAAATGAAGAAAGATTCACGAAATATAACCAAAGTCGAGTAAAGAACACTTATCTCAATCCATATGGTAGAAATCACTTCAAATATCGTCTCAATACGAGCTCCATAGCTCCAAATCTGCAAAAATGGCTGAAACCCCCGAAATTAGAGTACTTATAATCAATGGGCAAATCAATGGATCGCAATCGCGAAGAAAAAAAGTACTGCCCCAGAAATACTGTATGCGATCACGGAACTACCTTCGCGATCGCGAAGAACAACCTACACTACCTCCACAAACACGCTACGCCATCACGAATTAAATCATGCGAACGCGAAGCACACAGGCGCCCACACTTCGCGAACGCGTCCCCTCATACGCGAACGCGATGAAGCAGCTTCCAACTCTCACCTCTCAGCTCTATGCAAACGCAATGCCCAATCTCCAGTAACCTACGCGAACGCGGACAGTTACTCGCTAACGCGAAGAAGAAATACTCAGCTCCAGATTTTTCCTCTACGCGATCACACCTCTAACTTCGTGATCGCGAAGAACACTTGGTGCACCAAACATCAGAAGGAACCAGCAATGCAATTGTGAAGAAAAATGGTCTCAAATCGATCTGAAACACGACCGAGCCCCTCGGGACCCCATCTGAACATTCCAACAAGTTTCATAATATAAAATGAACCTACTCTAGGCCTCATATCACTTATAACAACATCAAAACCACGAATCACACCCCAAATCGAACTTAATGAACTTTGAATCTTTCAGCTTCCAAAACTCATGCCGAAACATATCAAATCAACCCGGAATGAGCTCAAATTTTACACACAAGTCTCAAATGACATAACGAAGCTATTCAAATTTCCGGAACCACAATTCGAACCCAACATCATCAAAGTCAACTACCGGTCAAACTTATGAACTTTCCAAACCTTCAAATTTCCAACGTTCGCCAATTAGCGCCAAACCCTTCTAGAAATATCCAAATGCAAATTCGGGCACACGCCCGAGTCCAAAATAACCATCCGGACCTAACGGAATCATCAAAACTCTGGTCCGGGGTCAAATACATAAAAGTCAAACTTGGTCAACACCTCCAACTTAAAGCTTCAAACATGAAATTCATTCTTCCAAATCAATTCTGAATAACCTGAAAACCAAAATCGACGATTCACACAAATCATAATGCATCATACGATGCTACTCACGATTTTAAATAGCTGAACGGAATGCAAATGCTCAAAATGACCGGTCGGGTCATTACATTATCCTCCACTTAAACATACGTTCGTCCTCGAATGTGCCCACAGTCATTCTAAAGCCATCAAATCGCCGTGTAACCTTACCATGCACATACCCGGGGGTGATCCCACGTCCCTAATCCATATAAGTCTGACGACACAACCTAACTGAAGATCCTTAATTCAACATTAGCCCATAAACCTTGGAACCCAATTTTCAAAATCTGGAATTCCTTACAAGACCCGAATCTCGTACCTACACACTGTATAAGTTTGAACAAGCTGTATCAAGTCATATCCATAACCCAAGATGTAATCATATGATATACCACATAACGTAGATGCTTACAACAATAAATTTTGACCACAGTAGCTGCTCAAAACACACCCGGTACCGGTAACAAACCTCATATCAAATAAAACCTCGCTCTAAAACCTTCGTACACTGCCGATGATAAAAGAAACACTTAAAAACTCATAACCACTACTCATATCAACAAGTCACGGAACCCTCTCTCGTTCGACAAGAACCAAAGCCAAATCCTAAGCCGACTTCCGATATTATTCCTCCATACATACTATAATCAAATCCCATAGTACCCATTATAGGTCCAATGACCTCATCTCATCAAACACAACCATTCTAGTGACAAGACACACAAATACAACCTAAAGCCACAATCATGCAATCTGTGCACCAATAAACAACAATTCAAATGCACCCAGAAATGAAAAATGACTCAAATGAGAGAACCGTCCCGCAAGGTCAACAAGTACCACCACAACGCAATGCTAAGAACCCATCACACACAGTAGAACCAAAATCTATCACAAAGGATCATATCCCATTATAATCCAGCTGCAATATGTGACCCATCCAAACACTGATCCATAGAATATACCTCGAGCCCCAATACTCAAAATCAACAACCATAAGCAATTCGACACCAAGTACACAAGTGCATGACCATAACCATGAAGAAGCGAATAACACTTTATACCACAGCCCGGAAAAAACATAACCAAGGCGCAATCAACCATTCAACACCCTGATAACCATCTCACTTAAATTTCGCTACACGGCCCTACCATGTGTGCATATGACCAACAAATCACAACCCCTAGTAGCATAGAAGAGTATTACATAGAACATATCAAATACGAATGATATCAACTCTAACCGAATGGCACATCCCTCAACAATAGCAGTACAGAGTCAATCAATTCGACCTGGTGTAGAATACACATCCTCATTGGGCTTACCAATGGCCCCTAAATCAACTCTAGTCATCCACAGATAGATAAGTAACCCTCCGAAAGTCCACAATGACCTAAACATGACACATATTATCATCTGGCTAGCTTTGGCCACATTTTTCACAGTCCACAACCACGAAACAGTCTGCTTCTGAGAACTCCCAGTCTCCAAATTCATAAAACACATGAATCACCATATCTGATCCCAACTCCACCGCTCGAATGTCTAACACATCTCTTATACACGAGCATCCTATGAGGAATGCTTCTATAATTCTTCTATGCCACATAACAAAATCTGAATATCAGCAGTCGATCAACCATGCGAGTACCGCAATACCAACGAAGCATCTGTAAGTCAAAACTCAGTGCACCTTCTGAAATGTGCACCCTTCTCAGGCAATACCAAGTAGTAATATCATTCATCTAGTCATCTGAAACTGTCCACGTTGCCTAAGAATTTATGACCTTTCCTTCAAAACTAAACTGTGACCTTGCATACGCAAATCTCAATCCCACACAACACACCGCATCTATCATGCCATCATATGAAAAGTACGAGAATCTCATAATCAACTCTGAATCACAAGCAGAGTACATTCCCGATCAGTCAGAAACCTTTCATTTGATCTCATCCAGGAGAAAATTACAATACACAATATGCTCCTCACGCCGGCAGGAAATATCCATCTCAAACGGTAGTAGAAACCATCGAGAACTCTTCGAAACCCATTTGCACATAACCAAACCATCAGAACTGAATCTCTCTAACTCAACCAAGCCATGCAGGTCGCCAAATTCAAGAGTATTGTCACAAAATACCACTAGAGAGTAGAGACTCACCACATCATAAGTACCCAATGAACCGATCATGAATAAGAATTTAACGATCAAGAAGTTGAAAAGAAGAGCCTAACTAAGGCATTTCTATTGTCAAAATACTAGTAATTAAGTAAATTAAAAAGAGATAAGACAAATTTGTCTAAAATAAGTATTACTGAGGCAGATTCACCCTCTTATAACCATCATAGTCTTATCTTCTTGGAGCATAATCGATTTGTTTAATTAGTCTTAGAACCAAGTAGAAGAAACTTATTCAATGATCATTGCTAATCACTTTTGATTTCAAATTTTTAGGATTGATCCGATTATTTAGTCGTTCTTTAGAAGAGAAGAAAATGTAGATTAAAGGTATCGTTAGAGAAAATCTCTGATGGTTGTGTGATAATATTGAATATATCTATAAACATAAATGATTGAACACCTCAAGAGATTGACACCTTGTAGAAATTAGATTTTCTAAAGCTCTTTCTTCGTCTTCTTCGATCTAGAGTTTGTATATATCATTCTCTTTGCTCCACTATAGAAGTTGTGGAGAACGTGGGAAAGAATAGAACAAATACTCCAAATGTAAGAATACAAGAAGAACAAGGGACCACTTTAAAAACCCATACCGACCAAGAGGTTATAATTGCAAATACAATCTCAAAAGATTCCGTGATCCTTATTGGTACGGCCGACTCAAGTCCACTCCATTTGCATTTTTTATTTTATTTTGTTGGTCACTCCATTTCCATTTTCCACCTCTTTATTCTGCAATGTTTGTGGAAAATCAATTGTCCGCTAACAAAATTGCTTGCTTTGATATTTGCATGGGATATTGCAAACCCTTTAGTACATGCGAATACGGATTCAAACTTTATGTGTTCAACTTATAAGATTTTTAGTTTTTAATCTACTATATTCTTAAAATTATGGGTTAATATCTAATTATATATTGTGATTTAAGTAATTTTTTACATATTTATGCTCCACGCTGAAAGTACTGTGTTCAAACATCCGGTACCAAATGATTGGATCCACCCCTATCCTTTAGGAATCACTACCGATAAGGTTTGCTCCACCATCGCTCATATAATTGCACGTGAAGTTATTTTAATACTAATTTGCATCAGTTCAACTTAATAGTGATATTACGAATTAACCATATACTTGCACATCTGTAAAGTATGACATTAAGTTCTAAGATTTATTTTCTTATATACTCGACATTCTTGGTGCTTTCTAACTATGAAATTTACCATTATATTCAACTCTATCATTTTTAATTGGTATGAGTTTTTTTTACTTATATGACAAAATTGTAATCAAAATTACTACGCCAAAAAGATTTTTTTTTACTCTTTCCCCCCCTGAATTGTTATGTTTTACTTTAAAATCCAAACTTAATCATATATATATTTAACCTAAAAATGTAATTCAAGTATTAATTATTTTCGTGATTAAAAAATACAGCTTGTTATCTCTGAACACCTAACTTCGTCATCTTCTAACTCCATAATAATAACATTACAAATTAGTCATTTTAATATTATAGCAATCATTTCTTTTCCTCTCAAAGAAAGAGCTCCACCTAGCACTCCACCCATCTTTGTCACAACCCCCACCTCATAAAACCCCTCCAACTAGGGGTATTCAAAACCGAACCGAAACCGAAAACCGAACCGAAACCGAAGCTTAATGGCTTATTGGTATCGGGTTAACGGTTTAACGGACGGGGAACAGATTGAAATATTTTTATTAACGGCTTATCGGTTTGGGGGCGGATTATTCAATTTTCTTAACGGATAATCCGTTAACCCGTTAAGAATATATATATATATATATATAATTTATTTTTATCCGTATATATATATATATATATATATATATATATATATATATATTAAATATCAAAAACTCTTCCACTTCTTTCAGTACTCCATCTCTAAGTTCTAACGCCTAATTCCTAAATAATCAGAACCCTTACGTACTATGCATTAGAAGATCCCAGGCTTGGCTTAGCTTAGCTTATTCTCCCACCCTACAACAAGATTGTTTAAGATGGTGTCTATGGTTCACCTCTACTTTTATTTTTTTAAAACTAATGCATGTTGTCTATGTTTAATAGAAGAACAACACTGTTGTGCCACAACTTTTTTCACTCTACAACATATGACACACTACATCATTCTTATGTAGGCGTTAACAGACATGTATGTTTGAATTAGGCTGATAAACCGCTCAATAACCGCCCGATAAGAGCTAAACCGTTACCAATCCGCCCGATATCTTATCAGGTGGCTAGCGGATTAATATATTTAAAAGCCAATAACCGTTAAGCCAAACCGTTAAGAGTAATTAACTGTCCAATCCGCCCGATAAGCAGCCCTACCTCCAACCCAGCACACCATTCTCCAACCACGCACCTTTTATCAATATTTCTATATAATTTCTATAAAAATCTTGAAATCAAAAGCATCACTTCTTTTACTCACAACCTTATATATATATATATATATATATATATATATATATATATATATATATATATATATATATATATAAAACCACGATTCACTTACACGAAGACACCAATATTCTCTCCTACTTCCATCTCTCACAACTCGTTCAATACTAACATTATTTCCATTATTCCATTTGATAAAAAGGGATAATATTAGTGGTTTCAATTAGACAAAGAAGAGAAGAAAATGAAGGTAAAGAAGGGATGGCTAGCAATACAAGTAGGATTAGATGAAGAAGAAGAAGAAGATGGTGGGATTCAAAGATTTGTTATACCCATTTCATATCTACATCACCCTCTTCTTCAAAAACTTTTTGATAAAGCTTATGAAGTATATGGCTACCATGCCGATGGACCCTTAAAACTGTCGTGCTCCGTCTTCGATTTTCTCCATATACGGTGGCAGATTCAAAAGAGAGCTAGCCACCAACACCATAAAAACCACCACCAACATCTTCCTAGTTCTTTGTCATTTCACTCATGTTGATGACCGCAATCAATTAATAGGGCTTCCTTTGTAAAGATGTAGTTTTCTTTTTCTAGATTGCCCCCCTAAAGTAGTTGGTTTAGATAGTAAAGTCCCATGTTGGAGTTGATTAGAAACATAAACTATACATGAAGTGTAGATTTGTAGGTATACTCTTAATGGTGCGAGTCTTTTTCGGAGAAAGTCATATAGTTTTTGGTTGAAAGCCATCGATACTGTATCATGCTAAGAGTATCTTCAGATAGGTGTTACCTAATAAACTGGCATTAGAGCCAATAATTCGATGAGACGAACATGAAGATTACGGATCAGAGTAATTAGGCATGATAGAAAAAAGCATGTCGACCTCATAAGTATTCCACTCTAATGATGTGGATGACACCGGTTAATCTTCAGAGATGAGCTTATAAATTTTGATGATGGATCATTTGAAACTTTATTTGAGGGGAGATCACTTTCTTTTTGTTTTCTTTATTTTACCTTTATTTAATTGGGATAGAGTAAAGATTGAACTTTACTATTCTCTAGCCTTGTGAGCATTGTCTATTTTACTTTGTGCTCATTGGAGATTGATGATGATGAACCAAATTGTTAATAGAAAATGTTTGAAATTTTGAGATCTAATACTTTTGTTGTGGTTCTTGTATAGTTTTGGGATCTGCACAAGTTGCAAGTCTAATCCAATTCTTAAACTCCTTAATCTCTTAAAGTAGTACTAGTGGAATTTTTATTAATCCAAGACGTAACAAATCCAGCGATTATGCAAATTAATTAGTTTACTACACGACAGGTACACCCAATTTCACGAAGCATATTTTCCTTATGAATATCCATCATACTATTTTCATCACACAAAACAGAATGGTTGATTTTGAATATGGTCTACTAGTAAACTTTCTGTATGAATTCGAACATTATTCATTTATTTATTTAAATTAAAGTTGCCATTGATACGATTCTCAACCAATAAGATCAAAATTAATGTATATTTTTTTATGTAGTTGATGGGCAAAAAGTATCTTAGTGGCCCAGAATCTTGTTATGTCTTCAACAATTTTTCATCTCTAGTCTACCTTTTAGTAGAATTCAGACTAAGATTAAGTTATGGCTATCTATTAGAGAAAGAACAAAAGGAACTTGTAGGCTTTACAAGAAATTCTTTGATTTCTTCCGAAAATTCATTTTTTCTCACGATCAATAAATATTATGTAGAGAGTTCTGTAAAATAATAATCTTTCATTGTTAAAATATTTAAGAAAAATAATTCAAACAATAATGGTAAAACGTTGATTATTAACTCCTTTCAGTTTATGCTGAAATGGCAAGGAAATCCAAGACCGGAGGGCGAGGGCCACAAAATCGGAGTGTTTCAATGGATCAATTGGGGAAAAGAGGAGTACCCCAATCAATTGATGCAAAAAAGACCAGAAATGTGAGGGTTGAACGGAGTGTCAGCTTCGACAACTCCGATTCAGACTCTCATGGCAAATAATAAGCTAGTGATTAGCTCACAGACGTATTCTATACCGTCATGGGCAGATATGGTTGAAGCAGAAGAAGCAGAAAATAAAACAAGGAGTGCGATACAAAACGTGAACCCTAAAATAAATTCATGGAGCAAAGTGGTTGGGAATATACCAGAATCAAAAGGGTTTGACTTGAGCATAGAGGAACAGAGATGTAATAATGTTAAAATAACAATAGAGATATAAAAGAGGAAATAGAATTCCGGAATTCTGCAGTAATAAGTTACATATTGGGATCGAGTCCACCCCAAATAGTGATGGAGGGGTACTTCAAGAGAACTTGGGTATCATTGGGCATCAACAAGATAACACAGGTGAATAGAGGAGTATTCATAGTCAGGTTTCACAGTGTTGAGTCCAAAACTAAAGTAGTGGAAGATGGAGTCCAAATGTTTGATAAAAACCTATTTTAGTTAAGCCTTGGAAGCCGGAGATAGACATGAAGAAGGAGCTGGTTGATAAAATTCCAGTATGGATTCAATTAATTGTACTAGATATCAAATATTAGAAAAAGGGGACACTGACAAAGATAGGTGGATTAGTAGGGAAACCGATTAGAGCTGACAGAGCAACAACACATAAAAAAAGGCTATCATTTGCAAGAATGTTGATGGAAATAATGCTGAATAAAATATATCCCTCAGTGATAATGTGTGAAAATGAAGACGAAAAAATAGTGGAACAAGAAGTAACTATGAATGGAAGCCAACGCTATGTCCAAAATGCAAAAACTTTGGATATGAGCTAAAAAAGTGTAGAAAGCAACAGAAGGAGGAGGCCAAAAAAGCAAAGCAGGAAAGAGGAACAGAATCTCCAAAAGAAGTAGAGAAATAGCAAAAGGGAAATAATAGGCCTAGTCAAAGTGAGCAACAACAATATGCATGGCAACAAGTTGGAGGAAAGGATAGTAGGAATAATACTGAAAAAGGTGGTGACACAGAGAAATGAGGCATGGACCTTAGAACTCAAGAAATTTCAACAGGGAACACATTTGATGTACTGAATGATCCTAAGACAAAGGATCAACTACAGCCTAGGGAAGAACAATCCAGTACATCCCACCTTGGGGGAGGATTGGTGGGTGTAGGGCCTAGAAAAGGGCAGGGTGGGGGTCATCCCCCTACCAATGGATAGCATTGGATTTTGGAACACCAGAGGCTTAAAAAAATAAAAAAAAAGCAGAAAGAGCTTCGCCTATTTCTGCACAATGCTAAGGTTGGTTTGTTTGTCTTGTTAGAGACAAAGATTAAGAGGAACAAAGCTAATATAACTTCTCTTAATATTTGTGGGAATTGGTTCTTTGTTACAAATCTTTTCCACCACCAGGAGGGAGGATATGGGTACTGTGGAATCCAGGTATATATGATGTTAATATTGGTAAAGTAACAGAACAACTCGTTTACTGTGAAGCAAGACATAGAGGGACATGCAACCATTTCATCACAACTGTTGTACATGGATTTAATGACCAGGCGCTCAGGATAACACTATGGAAGGATATTGAGGATATACACGATCATGTACATGGAGCATGGGCAATCATGCGGGACTTTAACTATGTAACGACCCAATCAATCGTTTGGAGCATTTACATTCCGTTTAGCTGTTTGAAGTTTTGAGTAGCTTCATATGATATATTATGACTTATGTGAGTCATCGATTTTGATTTTCACGTGATTCAGAATTAATTTGGAAGAATGATTCTCAACTAGGAAGCCTTAAGTTGGAAGAGTTGACCAAGTTTGACTTTTGTGTATCTGACCTCGAATAGGAGTTTTGATGATTCCGTTAGGTCCAGATGGTGAATTTGGACTTGGAAGTATTCCCGAATTTACATTTAGATATTTCTACAAGGTTTCAGCACTATTTGGTAAAAGTTAGAAATTTGAAGGTTTGGAATGTTCATAAGTTTGATCGAGAGTTGACTTTGATGATATCGGATTTGAATTGTGGTTCTGGGAGTTTTAATAGGTATGTTATGTCATTTGGATCTTGTGTGCAAAATTTGAGGCCATTCCAAATAGATTTGATATGATTCGGTACAAGTTTTAAGTTGAAAGTTCAAAAGTTCATTAAGTTTGATTTAAGGTGCGATTCATGATTTTGATGTTGTTATGCATGATTTGAGGTCATGAGTAGGTCTGTGTTATATTTTGAAACTTGTTGGTATGTTGAAAAGGGTCCCAAGGGGCTCGGACGAGCTTCAGGGTGATTTCGAATCTTTTCGGATGGGTTATGCGTTGCTGGTTTTCTGGTGCTTAGAGCCTTCTTCGTGATCGTGAATATGAGGACGCGATCGCGATGATTAATTTGGAAGCTGACTTGGTTGTTAATTGCATTCGCGGTCTGGAATACGTGTTCTCGTATAAGGAATGTCGCAGGCGTGGGATTTGTGAATCGCGTTCGCGTGAGTAGATTCACATTCGCGTAGGTATAGAGCTAGGCTGGGCACGTATTCATGGTTTCCTCTTTGCGTTCGCATTGTATTATCTGTTTTTGAGTAAGTCTGTGTAAATATGTTTTGCGATCGCGAGCCTGGGGCCACGTTTGTGTTGGGTTTCTTCAAGGCTGAGCAATTTGTGCTTCGCAATCGCGAAGGTACTACCGCGATCGCGTAGAGTACCATTGGGCAGTGCATATAAGTACTCTATTTCGAACTTTTGGGATATTTAATCACATTTTGATCTTTGGAGCTCAGATTTGGGCAATTTTGGAGAGGATTTTCACCACATAGATTGGGGTAAGTATTTTCTACGCAATTTTGATTATATTTCATGATTCTATCTACGAGTCGGATAAGGAGTCGATACAGAGTCGAATTTGAATGAAATTAGTATGGTTGGACTTGTAATTGAACGGGTTATCGAAATTTATAAGTTTTATCGGGTTTCGATGTGCGGGCCCGAGTTTGACTTTTTGGTTGACTTTGAGTAATTGTTTAAAGATTCGACATTTATCGATTAAGTTTGTCTCTTATAGCATTATTTGATATTTTTGAGTTTCTTATGGCTAATTTTGAGTCGTTCAGAGGTTGATACGCATGTGATGGCATTCTTTGAGTGTTGTTTGGCTTGCTCAGTATTTATTTTGTCTTGTTTAAGGTAAGTATCTTATCTAAACTTGGTTAAGGCACTAGTTTCATGAGTTATTTGTGATAGCTACATGTTATGGGTGCGCATATGTGTGGGATTTGATCCCATGTGCAAGCATCGGGGTAGTTATCCATGCTCAGGGTAGTTCTTAGGCTATGATATGCCTAGAATTGGCTGTTTAGCTTTAAGCTATAATGTTTCTCATATTTGTATTATTGGTGTAAACTATTTGAGCCATGTTTGAAGTTACAAAGAGGCTAATTCCCTGAATAAACTTGATAATTGCTATTTCTATGATAAAATTGCCGATATGAGTTATGATAGCACACTTTGCACATGCCTATACTTTAGCAAGTTGTTATACCGGTCCAGAAGCATGAAATCTGATATTTATTCATCATATACATATGTTCTTATATATTTGCTTCTGTGTGATATGATTTGGCTGGATACCTGTGACTACGCCAGGCGGATTGTGTTGTTATTCCTGTGACCACGCCGGACAAATTATGTTGTTATGCATGTGACCACACCGGGAGAATTATATTATGTCAATGACCACGCTGAGCGGATTGTGTTATTATGTCTGTGACCATGCCGATCGGATTATGATATTGTGCATGTGACCACGCCGGACGAATTATGTTGTTATGCTTGTAACCATGTCGGGCGGATTATGACATTGTATATGTGACCATGCTGGACGGATTGTAATATCAGCACGTGAATCATCTGTGCAGACTATTATTATTAGCACATGAGTTATTTGTACAGCACGTGAGTTGTCCGTGCAGATCCAGATATTGATATTATAGCATCTGAGTTGTACGTGCAACACGCGAGTTGTGCGTGCAGTACGTGAGTTGTCCGTGCGGTTGATATTATTAGCACGTGAGTTGTCCGTGCAATATGTAGATATGGATCCATCCCCCTAGGGTCACCCTCTCATGTTTATCTCTTGATGGTGTACACGCGGATTATGAGAAACCGACGGGTTTCTGGTTGATGTGAGCTCTGGAAGAGCTGGTTATTGTTAATTGGATTAGGATGCGCGCTGCAACGGACTAATATGTGGTTATTGCATTTCATTTTTACTTACAAATTTCCTTAATTGTTTACCTGATTTACTTGCATATCTTTCTTATATATTGGATTGTTGATTGAGCAGAACACTTTAAAATAATGAATTATGAGCACCAAAGTGGTTTTACCTAAGATTTCCTGATTTTATCATATATCTGTTTTATACTTGTTGAAATCATGAGATGTACAGGTGATAGCGAGTATCATTTATAGTTCTTGCTTCTATTATTGAGTATATGGGGTCAGTTATACTCATACTACACTTCTGCACCTTGTGTGCAGATCTTGGATTTGATGCTGTTGTGTATGGCGGGAACTGGCATTGAAGATGTACCTGCATTCCATTTAGGGCTATCACTTGTCCTTGGTAGCTTTATATTCGAATTTTGTTCATGTACATTCCAAACATATGTTGTAACTATTTCATTTTAGTTTTGTAAATCTAAGTCTTAGTAGCTCATGACTTGTACTACCAGTCCTTGGGTTGCTGTAGAAAAGTTTAGTTATTTCAACATTTATATCTCATTAATCTCATTTGGATTGTGTTATTGTTAATTGTCTTACCTAGCGGGTTGGGTTAGGTGCCATCTCGACTAGTTGGATTTTGGGTCGTGACAAGTTGGTATCAGAGCTCTAGGTTCATAGGTTCTACGAGTCATGAGCAAGTGTCTAGTAGAGTCTTGTGGATTCGTATGATGACACCCATACCTATCTTCGAGAGGATACAGGGCGTTTAGAATAAACTTCTCATCTTTTTTTCCTTATCGTGCGACATTGATCCAGCTTGAAGCGTATCTCTTTGATATCCTTCCACTCACTCGTATGTTATGTGAACACTCATAATCAGCTGTGCACTGACTATTTGTGATTCCATGGATGGGGTGCGAGATATGTTTTCTGTGTTCTGGTGATAGGTCGGCCTGGAGTACTTGAGGCTAGTGTTGGATCGTAGCTTGGGCTCGGTAGTTTCAGTTGTATAAACATGTACCTTTGGGCTTATATGTCCAGTAGTTTCCCTAGGAGAAGGATTCCGCCAGGGTTGGATCGTAGCTTGGGCTTGTTAGTTTCAGTTGTGTAAACATGTGCTTTTGGGTTTATATGTATGGTAGTATCCCTAGGAGCATGATTTATGGCTCGGTGAGTAGTTGGATAGCTATATGATGAATATGAGGTGACTGCAGGATATTTTCTGATGGCTTGATGTGATGAGAAAGGTTTCTTGGGATGTGAAAAGGACTATTGGATGCTTGATTTCTATTTTGATGTGTTGTACAGTCTCGAGTTATGATCATGTTGAGGGATCTTTCATGTTGTCCAGTTATGGGATGAAGTAGATTCTTATGTCTTGTTGATGAGTTTAGACTCGGGAAGGTTAAGTGATTGCATGATGGTTGTGACTATGGTGGGGCGTAGTGAAATGCCAATTTGAGGCTAAGTTGGTGGGTTGTCTCCTGCAGGGTAGTTTATGGATGTGTGATCCTTATGATGTTGTATGGAGAGTTTCTTTCTACTTGTGGGTTATATATGTTTCAATTTGAGTTTGGGTCAGTTGAGAAAGTTGACTTGACTTTCACGAGGATGAATGCGAGCTTAGTAGATGATTTGAGGTATTTTATGGTTTGTGTTGCATGAGCTTATGAAGAATTTAGTTGAATCTCAGTGCAGGATTATGGTAGTAATAGAGTATAGGTATTCTGAATTATTAGATGTTTTATTCTATGGCTTTGAGTCAAATGGGAGAGTTTTCTATCGACGATTTGATTGCATGGTTATGTGTTGTATTGGTTTCGGTCTGAGGCATACTTGTAGATCGGTTATGACTTGCAGGGGTTGGTTTTGAGAATGACTTGAGTAGGAAAATTTCTAGATGCATGATGTGTTACCCTTTATGGATGTATGGAAATCTTGGAATGACTCGGGTTTGTTATTCGTGGTGGAGGTCATGTGCATGGAGTAGGGACTTACTCGTTTTCTTACAGGTGTGGGTTATTTCTTGAGGTGTACGTGTGATAATGGAGCATGTGTCGTTTAGCTCGTTTGGGCGATGCATTTGAGATTTAGATAAGGTGGACTCTCGAGAAGGTTCTAATGTATTCAAGATTCACATGTGTAATTTGAGGAATTTCGAGAATTGTAAAAGGTTAAGATTTGAGATTGCATTGGATGGTGTTGGGTCTTGCAGTATATTTATATTATTAAAGGTTCTATGTTTAAGTATCAAAGAGGTTAAGAAAACAACTTCAGATTTATAGAAGGCCTCTTCAGAGTGGGTGTCGCGGTTGTGGTACTTTTGGGGTGCTTAAGAGATAATACAACGGCTTACGGGCTTTAGGGAGATATGGTTTCATGCTGAGATCTATTGTGGTGAGCGTTGGGTTAAGGGTCGTAGTGTACTGGCAAGGAGGAGTGTTAACTTGAAGCAACTCAGAAGGAACTCAGAGAAAATATAACAGCTTAGTAGTAGGTTGGATCAGTATAGTGATGGTATGATCAATTCTTTTGACTCTTATGATATGGTGAGTCGCTACAGGTTTTTTATGGAAATACTCTTGGGTTTGGTGACATGCATGGCTTGGTTGATTTAGAGAGATTCAGATCTAATGGCTTGGTTATGTCCAAATAGGTTTCGTAGAGTTCTCGATGATTACTACCACGTCTTGGGATGCATATTTCCTACAGGCATGGGGAGTTTGTTGTGCGTTGTGATTTTCTCTTGAATAGGATCAGATGGAAAGTTTCTAGCTAATTGAGTACGTAATCTGCTTGTGACTCAGGGTTGATAATGTGGTTCTCGTGTTTTCATATGATGGCATGATATATGCGGTGCATCATGTGGGATTGTTTTCAGGTGCAAGGTCGGGGTTCAGTTTTGAAAAAAATGTCATGAATTCTTAGACAACATGGATGGTTCTAGATGTTTAGATGAATCCTAGTAATACTCAGTATTACCTAAGAAGCGCGCACATTTCAGAAGGCGCACTGTGTTTTGACTTACAGATGCTTCATTGGTATTGCGGTACACGCCAAGTCGGTCGAGTGCTAATGTTTAAATTTTTCTATGTGGCACGGAAGAATATTGGAAGTATTTCTCATGGAATGGTTGTGTATAAAGGATGTGTCAGTTACTTGAGTGGTCAAGTTTGGATCGATACTGTAATTCTGGTATTTTAAGGATTTGGAGACTAGGAGTTCTCAGAGGCAAATTGTTCCTTGGTTACAGACTGTGAAGGTATGGCCAAAGTTAGATAGTTAATAGAATGTGTTATGGTTAGGTCATGGTATACTTTTGTAGGGTTATTTATCTATCTGTGGATGGTCGGAGTTGATTTAGGGGCCAATTGGTAGGCTCAATGAGGATGTGTATCTATACCGAGTCGGATTTGTTGAATCAACATTGTTATTGTTGAGGGTTGTGTCATTCAGTTGGAGTTGAGCTTGTTCGTGTTCCGATATGTTCTATGTGTTACTCTTCTGTGCTACAATGGGTTGTGGTCTGTTGGTTATTTGCACACATGGTGCGTTCTGTCTGGGTCTTGTGGCAAAATTTGAGCGAGATGGTTCTTGGGGTGTTGAATGATTGATTGCGCCTTGGTTATGGTATTTTCGGGTTGTGCTATATTGTTTTATTTGTTTATCCATGGTTATGGTCATGCACTTTGTGTACTTAATGTTGATTTGCGTGTGGTTGTTGATTTTGAACATTAGGACTCGAGGTATTTCATGTTGAACGGTGCTTGGATTGGGTCACGCATCGCGGTGGAGTTATGTTAGTATATGATCTTTTGTGTTGATTTCATATGTTTTGGTTCTCGTTTGGGTGATGGGTTCCTAGCATTGCACTTGTGGTGGTATCTGCCGAGCTTGCGGTGGTATCTGCTGAGCTTGCGGTGGTATCTGCCGAGCTTGCAGATGGTTCTCTCATTTGAGTCATTTTCCATTTTTGGGTACATTTGAGTTGTTGCTTATTGGTGCGAAGATCGCACGATTTGTGGCTCTAGGTAGTATTGATGTGATATGTCAGTAGAGCAGCTTGTATTTGATGAGAAGAGGTCATTAGACCTGGAGCTAGAATGAGTGATACTGGATTTGATTATGGCATATTTGGAAGGATAATGTCACTGATCGACTTAGAATTTGGATATGGATCTTATCGAGCAAGAGAGCTCCCTGCCTTGTTGATCTGATGAGTGGTTATGAGTTTTGCGCATCATTGGCGGTGTATGAAGGTTTTGAACAAGGATTTATTTGATATGAGGTTTGTTACCGGTACTGGGCTTGCTATTGGGCAGTTATTATAGTCGGAAGTTATTGCTATGAGAAATTGGATTATGCGATATATTATGCGATTATATCTGGGGTTAAGGGTATGGCTTGATACAGTTTGTTCAGACTTATGCAGTATATAGATGTGAGAATCGGGTCTTGTAATGGATTCCGGATGTTGGAAATTTGATTCCAAGGTTTATGGGCTAAGATTGAAAAAAGGATCTTCAGTTAGGTTGTGTTGTCAGGATTATATGGATCGGGGTGACATGAGATCACCCACGGTTATGTGCATGATGAGTGTACACAGTGATTTGATGGCTTCGGAATGACTTCTGGCACATTTGAGAACAAACGTATATTTAAGCGGGGGACAATTTAATGACCCAACCGGTCATTTTGAGCATTTGCATTCCGTTCAATTTTTTGAAGTCTTGAGTAGCTTCATATGATTTATTATGACTTGTGTGAGTCGTTGGTTTTGGTTTTCAGGTGATTCGCAATTGATTTAGAAGAATGATTATCAACTAGGAAGTTTTAAGTTGGAAGAGTTGACCAGGTTTGATATTTATGTATTTGACCCCGGATCGGAGTTTTGATGATTATGTTAGGTCCGTATGGTGAATTTGGTCTTGGGAGTATGTCTGAATTTATATTTGGATGTTTTTATAAGGTTTCAGCACTATTTGGCAAATATTAAAAATTTGAAGATTTGGAATGTTCATAAGTTTGACCGAGAGTTGACTTTGATGATATCGGGATCGAATTGTGGTTCCGGGAGTTGGAATAGGTCCGTTATGGTATTTGAATCTTGTGTGCAAAATTTGAGGTCATTCCGAGTTGATTTGATATGATTCGGCACAAGTTTTAGAAGTTGAAAGTTTAAAAATTTATTAAGTTTGATTTGAGGTGTGATTCATGATTTTGATGTTGTTATGAGTGATTTGAGGCCTCGAGCAGGTCCGCGTTATATTTTGAAACTTGTTGGTATGTTTGGACAGGGTCCCGAGGGGCTCGGGCGAGCTTCGGGGTGGTTTCAGATCTTTTCGGATGGGTTTTGTGTTCCTGGTTTTCTGGTACTTCAGGCCTTCTTCGCGATCGCAAAGGTGAGGACGTGATCGCGATGAGTAGCGGTGTACATAGGTCGGGTTGGTTCGGATTTTGCAATTACCAAACCAAACCAATTGTGTTGGATTTTTAAATCTAAAGACCAAACCAAACCAATAAAACTTGGGATTTTCAATCTCGGGTTTTCGGGTTATTCGGATTTTTTCGGGGTTTTTTCCGGTAAAATCTTCGTAGCACAAAACATATAACTTGTGCTCAAAATATTTCTTTAATCCTAGTAAGATACAACTATATAATGTATTTTTCAAGAAAATAATACCAAATATGCGATGTGCCATGCCATTATCCTAAAATAATCAACAATAAAGACAATAAAATTATGTAATATAAATATTGCTAATTAAAAAGTCATAATAAAAATAAACATAATCTAGTCAGAAAAATGACACGAGGATCCCATATCTCCCAATACTGTTTGTCATATGCTTGGAGTACTTCATAAGGATCATAAAAATTGTAGCTAGTCATGAAGGCTTCTACTTTCACACAAAATGCAAAAGTCTACAACTTAATCATATATGCTTTGCTGATGATGTCTTATTATTCGGCAGAGGTGATTTTCACTTAGTCTTGTTGCTGCTCAAAGGCCTCCAAACCTTCTCGAATTCCTCAGGACTTGACACTAATGCTGCTAAGTCCAATATCTTCAGTGCAAACACGGAGGAAACATGCGTAGAGGACTTATGTAAACTAACAGGATACAAAAAGGGGACCCTTCCATCGGGGGAGGATTTATAGGTGTAATTACGGGGCACGTGAACTCATGGTCTCTTCGTAAAATTAGATATTTTATGTACATATTTTTTAAAATTGGTATAATATTAACTGTTGGCACCCATGCTTCAAAAGGTTGAATGGTGCACTTGGTAGAAGGTTGAATTATTTACCAAGAGGTATAGGAATCAATTCCCCCTCTACCGCCTATTCAGATACCTACGAGTCCCAATATCAGCGAAGAAAATATCATCAACTGACTGTGATACATTGGTACAAAAGATTACTGGCAGAGTTAGGAGATGGGGAACAAGAAACCAGTCTTATGCAGGTAGGGTACAACGTCTTCGATTTTTATACTTCCAAAACTGGTATTGAATAGGATTACAGCAGTATGCAGAAACTTTTTGTGGGATGGGAAAGTAGAAACAAATAGGACACCTCTAGTGGCATAAGATGTGGTCACTGGAAGGTGGCTTGGGAATCAAAGATTGTGTAAAATGGAGTGATGCTGCAATTCAAAAATATGTATGGGATATTACACGAAAAGCTGACAACTTTTGGGTCAAATGGGTCAACCATGTATACCCGAAGGGAAGAGAGTGGTGCGAGTACGCGGGTCTAACTTATTTTTACCCGACCCAGCTATTAATCCGTATGTGCCCTATCCTACCCTGCCCTATTAAAATTTTTCAAAAATAATAATTTTTCCTGCCCTGCCCTGCCCCGCCCTGTCGCATCAAAATCTTCCCCTGCCCCGCCACATTTAAGGTTATCCCTGCCTCGCCCTGCCCCGCCCTGTCCCAATTGCCGTGCGACTATATACAACCTCAGGACTGCTGGTGGTACTGGAAGAAAATTTGTGCAATAAGAGATAAAATGGGGTCTGGATATGTACAGAATGGATGGCTAAAGTGCAATGGCAAATACACCTGGGTGTGGAACAATATGAATGTGCCCAAACATATATAGCCTGATTTGTTGGTTGGCTATGCAATGGAAATTACAGACAAGAGTAAGGCGGAGTAGAATAGACCTATGCCAAGTTGCAACGTGCCTCTTATGTCGGAATCCAACTGACTCAGTAGAACATTTATCGTTTGAATGCCAATTCTCTAAAATTTGCTCGACTGAAATGCTAAAATAGCTGAGAACGCAAGTGAGAAACACAGAGGTGCAAGGCATGTGGAGAAGGCTTACGAGGAATGTGAAGGGAAGATATAACATATCCTATATGGGATTTGGAAGGCTAGAAATAAAGTATTATGAGACAACAAAGAGTTTCTAGACCGCAGGAGATGATCAAGCAGCTGAAGCAAGATTGTAAATACAAAGCGTTAGAAATTGTAAATAGAGAAAATAATTATAAAACTGAGAATGGATAGAAGAACTATACAGGTAGAAAGAGGAGGCACTTAGGAGAAGATTAGCTGTAGGGCTGATTATTCTCTATTTCTTTGGGTGTAACAGTGTAATTTGGTTTCGTGGTGATCAATAAAAAAATTTATTTTCACCAAAAAAAAATATATAGTAGTTAGTATTAATATTCTTTTCAAGACGAGGTGGCAATTGCCTGCCTCGTTGCCAAGCGCCGGCATTATCACATTACTTCAATTTTTCTATAAAAATGGAGAAATGACACTTCATTTCACTTCTCTTACTCGTTGGTGGAAGTTAGTTTTCTTTTTTAAAATATCAAAACTCCTAATATCAGTGGCTTACATTCAACATCTCAGCAATGAACTTAACTAAATTTAGTACGCAAAAGTAATATTCAAAATAGTAATCTTGAGTATCCAACAATTATTACTTTGGTATGATTTGTCACCTACCTTTTTTCTAACTAAATACTGGAAAATGTTTGAAAATTGTTTTTTTTTTTTTTTTACTGTAATTCGACTAAAAGACATTTTTCTTCATATATATCAGATGCACCTAGTCAGATCCAATTCAGGATTATTGTGTGCAAGAGGTGGTGTCAACCTCACATTTCCAGCCAGCTTGTTCTCTCCAATTGTATCAAAGAACCAAAGTAAAAGAAGAAAAGTTAAAGTTTGTCCAGCACAAAAGAAGAAAATCCACTCGTAATTTTATATATTTATATTCTTACACAGCTTGATATTAATCAAAAGCCGCTTTCTTCTTCCTAACCTTTTACTTTTTGTGCCAAATTAAGTGGAAGGTACCATAAAATAGGTACGATAAATGTCGTTGGTTTTTTTACTAATGAAACTCTTTCCTTTTCTTTTGACTTAATAAATTAATTAACGATAAACTTGGTACTGCCCTTTCAGTACGGAGTAGGGCCCTTTGAAGAGGTGTGGGGTATGATTCAAGTCAAAAGTTATATATTCATGGTATATTTAGATGATAATTTTTCCTTATTCTAAAGTTTTCAGCAATAAAACCCTAAATCTTAAAATTCTTTAATAGATTTCCTACTTATGCACACGTACGTATTAAAGTGGGAAATCTCTTTCGTACACTACTTGTGCACTATGATGACACGAAAGATGGTCATTTGATCTTTCTTCGATTAATAGTTAGATGTATTGTACGTGGCACACAAATGGGGACCAAAACAACCCATATATTTACATAGAAAAGAAATTATTATATAGTGCGTGTTCATTAATTAATTAATTAATTAATTAGTCATTTCAAATTGCGACAATTGTGGCACACGTTGTATATGCTTAGGACTTGTAATTGTTCTTGTGCGTAATCTCATTTATTGTTGTTGTTGACTTACAATTTATATGAATCCAAGTAGCATCATTACACTTTCGAGCAAAAAAATATACATATCAATAATTTTGTTCAAGACTCTTAAGTTATATGACATTCTTTCCATTTTAGTTATTCTCAAAAAATTAACATACTTTTTTATTTTGTAATAATTTAACTTTAAAGTTTCTAATTTACCTTTAACGAAATCAAACACCCTTATGTGACATAGGAAGCTTATTTTTTCAGAAAGCCGGTAACTACAAATACATAGAGGGCCAACATTGAGAATTTTGAGATTAACGACATTCATGTGTTTCTATGCTGGCAGGCCATGCTGATCAAATACAAAGTTACTTACTTTTGGAGATCGGAAACCTTGATTTTCGTCTACTAAGTTATCCACATATATAATTAGAGACGGAGCCACAATGCCTGTTACGAGTTTAGCCAAATCCAGTAGAAAAATTATCATTCAATTTTTCTTCGTGTAATTGTCAAAGACTCAACGTAGTTTTGTCATGCCAAAGTGACGACGCTTTCATAATACTGTGTCAGAATCATATTCGAGCACGTTACAGAAATTCTATGTTACATGTTAGCCTTACGTTATTTCAAAGAAAAAATAATACGTAATAATTTAAATACCATCTATGTTGCACTTTATGTGGCACTGTGTATAATTAATTAGAGAGTCAAACAAGTTCTTCGTTGACCATAATTATATATTAAATTATTAATAATTGTGATTTATAATACTTTTTCTTGTAATTTTTATAAAATTTTAAGGGTTTCTTCAACTACTACTAGAAATTTGGTAAAAACCATTCAAAAAAACCGATCAACGTTGGTCGGTAATGGACAAAAACGGATCAAAATGTGACCATTTATGTGTGGACGGTATTTTTGTGGTCGGAAAGGCATACCGACCAAAGTTGGTCGGAAATTACCGACCAACTTTGGTCGGTCAATTAAATTCAAA
Source organism: Nicotiana tomentosiformis (assembly GCF_000390325.3). Taxonomy (NCBI): domain Eukaryota; kingdom Viridiplantae; phylum Streptophyta; class Magnoliopsida; order Solanales; family Solanaceae; genus Nicotiana; species Nicotiana tomentosiformis. The sequence continues at coordinate 30,204,824 of NC_090816.1, read as the reverse complement.
AAAAAAAAATATTGCAAAAAAAATCGACCAAAGTTGGTCGGTATTTTAATTATGTAATAAAAAGATTCACCATCTGGGAATCGAATCGGGGTCTGTACTGTGGCAGGATACTATTCTACCACTAGACCATTGGTACATTTTGTTTTAAGACTGTCTTTTATTTGATTTATACTCTTTAATTGTATTTTCGCACGAAAATAACCGACCAAAGTTGGTCGGTTTTATTAAAAAATAAAATTACCGACCAAAGTTGGTCGGTTTTTTTAAATGACTGACCGAATTAACCGACCAATTTTGGTCGATTTTTTTAATATTAATTTTTATTTATTTTAATTAAAAAACCGACCAAAGTTGGTCGGTTTCGTAAAAAAAAAATTTAAAAAAAATATTTTAAAAAACCGACCAACTTTGATCGATTTTTTGACCGATCAAAGTTGGTCGATCGACCTTAACCGATTTTTGCCGAATTTCTAGTAGTGAACGCCTTATTATTTATTCACATCATCAAGAATATGTGGTTAAGGAGGTGTACATTTAAAACTTTAGGATTTTCGTTGGATTTAAAGGGAAAGAGGAAGCCTCATACATCAACTTCTTTGACGACGATCAAGACAAGGTAAGAATTTGAATAGAAACACTATTTTGGGCCCAATTGCATATCTCAATATTTCATTGGGAAATTGTTAAAGTTATAACTTTAGAAGCAACAATTGCTATCATGTAAGGAGATGCGCACGAACACTCCGTAATATACGGTGGTGGACCTATGATTTTATTATGTTCATCGTAATATTAATCGATTATATATATGGACGACATCCGAAAGGCCGAAACAACAAGTGAAATTTCTCTAATGCTCTTTTTTTTTCTGGGTTCATTACGCTACTATAAAATGAATATTTTAAAAAAAGTTAAGGTCCACACTCTTTGTTTTTTCAAATATGGCAAGAAATTTAAAACGTTTAATAATATTTATTTTAACTAAAAAGTTTGACGACTTATGCCTTTAATTTAATAAATATTTTGTTAAATAAGTAAAATTTTGTAAATTTAGGGTGTGTTTGGTACGACGGAAAATATTTTCTGAAAAATATTTTTCCATTTTCCACTGTTTGATTGTACAAAATAGTTTGAAAAATGTATATCACATTTTTCTGAAATTGGAGGAAAATGAATTCCCTAGAAAAAGTTAGGAAAACATTTTCAAAAAACTCCATCAACCCTCACATCTAACCCCAACCCCTCCAACTTCAATTTTCTGTTTTTTTGTTATTTTTTGTTTTTTGCGCCATCCCAACCCACCCACCCACAATTTTTTTTCTACATTTTTTTTATTTTCAATTTTTAGTTTTCTATTTTTTTGCTTTTCTGCACCACCCCCACCTCCGAAATTCTTTTTTTACTTTTTTTTTGTATTTTAAATTTTCTATTTTTGTTTTCGTTTTTCTGCACCACCCACCCCATCCCGCCCTGCAATCAGGGGTGGATGGAACAATAATCAAGGCAATCAAGGGTCGGATTTTCAAAGTCCCCCGATGTATCAACAATCGAGCAACTAGCCTCCTTATCCTTCATATGGTCCTAGTTCTTCCAACAATAAAATGGGGCGTATTGAGAACATGTTCAAGCAAATGATGGAGAAGAATGCCGATTTCGATGCTCAACTTGCCTCACACAACACATTGATCCGCAACTTAAAAAGTGCAAATGGGGAAAATCTCTCAAGCTCTAAATTCTCGTCCTAAGGGAGCACTACCAAGTGACATGGTGGTGAACCCAAAGGGTGGGAATAACACGGGGCATGCTATGGCCGTTACTACAAGAAGTGGAAGAGGTGGGAATACACCCACCTCAAGTCAAAGGCAACTTGTGGATAATAAGCAAGTAGTACAAGAAGAAGAGGTCCCGAGCAATGTGATGTAATCAAATAATGAAGTTCAGATTGACATTGATGACAAAGTGGAAGAGACTCAAGAGGAAGTGAACCTGTCTACGGATCACGTTATTGACATACCGGAACTGATAGTGCAAAAGGATAAGGCACCATTACCTATGCCCCCTCCTCCATCTCCTCAAAGGCTTGCCAAGAAAAATGGCGAGAATCAATTCAAAAAGTTTATTGACATGATGAAGAGTCTCTTGATCAATGTGCCATTAGTTAAAACTTTGGAACAAATGCCCGGTTATGCAAAGTTTATGAAGGATTTTGGTGACAAAGAAGCGGTCAATAAATTTTGAAACTATCAATGTCACTGATCAAGTGAGTGAAATTGTACATTCAATGGCTCCTAAATAGGAAGATCCCGGAGCTTTCACAATCCATTGTACCATTGGCAGTGCCGAGTTTGCTAAAGCTCTTTGTGATCTTGTGGCAAGTATCAATTTGATACCCTATTCGGTTTTCAAGACTTTGGGAATTGGGCAACTAAGACCCACATCTATGAGATTATAAATAGTCAATCGTACCATGAAGAAACCGTTGAGAGTGATTAAAGATGTATTGGTTTGTGTTGATAAATTCATTCTTTCGGCGAATTTTGTCATTCTTGATTGTGAAGTGGACTATGAGGTGTCGATTATTCTTGGAAGACCTTTCCTTGCTACAGGGAAGGCTCTTGTTGATGTGAAAGCCAGAGAACTCATTTTTCGGGTGAGTGAGGAAAAGGTGGTATTCCACGTGTGCAAATCTATGCGGCAACCAAATAGCAATGAAGTGTGTTCTTTTGTGGACTTGATGACTGATATGATTGTTGATGATACAAGTACCACGATCAATGTGGGTGATATGTTGGAGGACGTCTTGCTCAACTTTGATGATGGCGAGATGGATGGCTTCATGGAATGTGTGAACTCTTTGCAAGGAATGGGGCCGTACAACTATGCACCCCAGAAACTATCCTTGGATCTTGAAAATAGGAAAACTACTCCTACAAAGCCTTCAATTGAAGAGCCTCTGACCTTGGAGTTGAAGCCATTGCCTCCACATCTTCGGTATGATTTTCTTGGCCCTTGTTCTACTTAACCGGTTATTCTTTCCTCTTGTTTGACTAACGTGCAGGTTGACTCTACATTGGCGGTGCTACATAAGAGGAAGAAGGCTATTGGATGGATATTAGCGGATATTAGGGGAATAAGCCCCGCATTTTGCATGCACAAAATCAACTTGGAGGAAGACGTCAAACCATCGATTGAACATCAAAGGAGACTCAATGAGGCTATGCAAGAAGTGGTCAAAAAGGAGATTATCAAGTGGTTGGATGCCGGGGTTGTCTACCCCATTTTCGATAATTTGTGGACCTCTCTTATGCAATGTGTCCCAAAGAAGGGGGCATGACGGTGGTCATCAATGACAAGAATGAGTTGATTCCCACAAGAACGGTGACTGGTGGAGAGTGTGTATAGACTATCGCAAGCTCAACAAAGTCACAAGGAAAGATCATTTTCCACTTCCCTTCCTTGACCAAATGCTTGATAGGTTGGCCGGCCGTGCTTTCTACTATTTTCTAGATGGATATTTGGGCTACAACCAAATCCTTATTGCTCCGGAAGATCAAGAGAAAATAACTTTTACATGACCCTATGGTACTTTGGCATTCAAGCGGATGCCATTTGGTTTATCCAATGCACCAACAACTTTTCAAAGGTGTATGATGGCTATATTCACGGACATGGTGGAGAACTCTCTTGAAGTTTGCATGGATAACTTATCAGTGGTTGGGATTCCTTTGATGATTGCTTAGCAAATTTAGATAAAGTATTGGCAAGATGTGAAGAAACGAATTTGGTGTTAATTGGGAGAAGTGTCATTTCATAGTCGAGGAAGGCATTTTCCTTGGCCACAAGATCTCTAATAATGGCATTGAAGTCGAAGAGGCAAAGATTAAGGTGATTTTGAACTTCCACCTCCAACTTCGGTAAAAGGCATGCGGAGTTTCTTAGGCCACGTGGGATTTTACCGGCATTTCATCAAGGATGTCTCTAAAGTGGTGAACTTGTTATGCAAGCTTTTAGAGAAAGATGTTAAGTTTCACTTCAATAATGATTGCATGAGAGCCTTTGAATTGTTAAAGTTCAAGTTGACAACCACTCTCATTATCACCTCTCCTAATTGGAGTATCCCTTTTGAGCTCATGTGCAATACTAGTGACGTAGTGGTTGGAGCTATTTTGGGGAAACGCATCAACAAAATTTTTCATCCAGTCTACTATGCTAGTAATACCATGAATGGTGCCCAAGTCAACTACAACGTTACAGATAAAGAGCTCATTGCCATTATGTTTGCAATTGAGAAGTTTTGCCCATTGATGGGTGCGAAAGTTATTGTCCACACGGATCATGCGGCACTTTGCTATCTTAAGAGCAAGAAAGATTCCAAAGCTTGTGTGATGAGATGGGTGCTTTTGTTGCAAGAGTTTAATATTGACATCCAAGATCGAAGAGGGAGTGAAAACCAAGTGGCGGACCACTTGTCTCGTTTGGAGGAGGAGTGGAGGCCGCATGATGGCCTTGAAATCAATGACTCCTTCCCCGATGAGCAAATCTTGGCTATTTCAATGAAGGAGGTGCCATGGTTCACGAATCTGCAAATTTCCTTGTGTGTGGAATTATTCCGGATGAGTTCTCTTCAAACCAAAGAAAGAAGCTCAAACGGGATTGTCAAGATTATTATTGGGATGAGCCAAACCTTTTCCGTATTTGTACGGATGGGGTAATTAGAAGATGTACAGGAAGAAGAGCAAAGTGATATTCTTGGGGCTTATCATTCTTCGCCATATGGTGGTCACCATGGCGGAGCAAGAACGACGGCCAAAGTGCTAAGTTGTGATTTTTTTTGGACCATTCTTTACAAGGATGCAAGTGATTTAGTGAAAAGATGTGATGAATGTCAAAGGGTTGGTGGAATCTCGAAGAAGAATGAAATTCCTATCACTACTATTTTAGAGTTAATATCTTTGATGTCTGAGAAATTGACTTCATAGGTCCTTTTGTGAGTTAATATGGAAACACCTACATCTTGGTCGCAGTTGATTATGTGTATAAATGGGTTGAGGCCATTGCTCTACCAAACAATGAAGCGAGAAGTATGGTGGCATTCATGAAGAAGAATATTTTCATAAGGTTTGGTACTCCGTGGGCTATCATAAGCGATGGGGGGTTGCACTTTTGCAATAAGGCTTTTGACACTTTACTTAGAAAGTATGGTGTTACCCATAAAATTATGACTCCCTATCATCCACAAGCTAGCGGTCAAGTGGAAGTCTTCAACCGGGAGATAAAGAGTATCTTGTCCAAAATAGTGAATGCTAACCTGACAGATTGGTCCAAGAAGCTCGATAATGTATTATGGGCTTATCGGACGGCTTACAAAACACCTATCGGAATGTCTCTATATCGGTTGGTGTTCGAAAAATCTTGTCATCTTCCGGTAGAACTTGAGCACAAAGCCATGTAGGCTCTAAAGAAGTTGAATCTTGATTGGGATGTAGCCGTTAACTTGAGGGTTGCATATTTGAATGAATTGGATGAGTTTCAGTACCATGCTTATGCAAGTTCGTCCTTGTACAAAGAAAAGAAAAAATATCTTCATGACAAATACATTTGGAACATAGAGTTCAAGGTGGGTGATCTTGTATTGTTGTTCAACTCACGATTGAGGATGTTTCCCGGAAAGCTAAAGTATAAATAGAGTGGTCCTTTTGAAATTATGGGTGTGATACCTTTTGGTGCATTGGACTTGAAAAATAAAAATAATGAGGTATTCCAAGTCAATGGTCACATGGTGAAGTACTATTTGGAAAAAGTTGGTGATGTCCAGATCGTGGTGGTGATTCATTTCAAATGATGGTAATCCGCGTCGTGCCGTGACGTTAAAACAGGCGCTTCTTGGGAGGCAACCCGTGTGTTTTTTTATTTTCTTTATTTCTTTTTTATTTAGGAGTTATTTTTATCCTAACTTAATTTGAAGTGTGTTGCAGGGATGAGTGTGCTTTACAGGAATTGTGCCCAGAAATCTTGTTAAGTGTGGAAAGAAGTGCGAACCGCAATTACATTATGCGAACCGCACAATTATGGTTGTTGTAGTAGAAGGTGATCTACAGCCGCGGAATTACATTGCGGACCGCATAAATTGAAGGTGGAAAGTGATAGCTCTCTGAAGTTTGCCTGTCAAAAAAAGGGCGGATATGTGGCCGCAACACAAATTTTGCGATCCGTAACAGAATTTGCGGCCGCAAATACAATTTGCGCGGACCGCAAAACAAAAGGGCAATTAGGGCCCTAGGTAACAGAGTGCGGTCCGCAATAGGAATTTTGCAGCCGCACTCACTCCCCTTCCTTTGAATAAAACCGACAAGTATAAATAAAGGGCTTAGGGCTACTGTTCCCATTTTCCCTCTCTGAGCTCACAGCTTGCACACACAAAAATTTGAAATTTCATCTTAAATTGTCAGACTACACGCCTAGAATTTGTTGATCACTCATCTCTTGGACTCACTCATATCTCATATGCTTCATAATCTTGTTAATTTCTTTTAATTTTTAGTAGAAATTTAGACCATTTGTCTTGTTGAAACCATTTGAACAACCATGTGGGGTACTTCTCTAGTGGGTAGACTAGAAAATGCTCTAGGGGAATGGGTAAATATATTTCCATGCTTAGATATTGTTTCCATGTCAAAATTGTGCAAAAATTGAAAGCCCTAGGTAAAAATGATTGTCTGTTCGTAATTGGTTCAAATCTGTGGCCGCACAAGAAATTGTGCGGTCCGCAGAAGCTAAGTCTAGGGTGATTTAGTAAGTTATGGTTCTGCAGCCACAATGAAAAATATGCGGACCGTAGAAATCACATTGCGGCTGCAGAACACCCTATTTCCTGTGATTAGAGAGTTATCAAATTGGAGACTCTCATGTGCGGACCGCAAAAAATAGGTTGCGGCCGCAAAAGAGCCAATTCTCTGTCATCAGAGAGTTGACATATTGGTGGTATCTTAATTGCGGTCGTAATGAGAAATGTACGAACCGCAATCCAATTCCGCGGCCGCAATTGAGAATTGTGCAGTCCGCAAGTCCCATTCTGCAGCTGCAATGAAAAATCTACGGACCGCAAGTCCCCACCCTACACACATGTTTCAATTATGTCCTCACTGTATCTTCTGGTGTGTCCTTACATTCATTGTATGTCTGAACTTGAATTGCATCTAACAATTGCCTTTGCTTGGTACAGAAAATGGTTCGATCTAGAGGCACATGAGACACTTCAAAAGGAAGGGGTGACCCTTCTCGGGGCCGAGGGAAGAGACCCTTAACTAGTGCACAACAACTTGAAATTAGAAATAAAACAGTTGCCTGCCGAGGGAGAGGCACAGACCTTTCCGAGATCAGTTTTTATGCCATATCTAGGGAAGCATCAGAGGGCAACTCATCCTCTATACATGAGCAGTTAGGTGTCCAATCAAGGCCGCTAGAGAGGTATCAGCTCAGGGATGAGTCGTCCACATCTCATAGCACTTCCGATGGTTTAGAAAGTGCTAGTCAGGCTTCTGCGCCATCTATAATACCTGCCCCTGAGGCACCAGAAACATCAGTGCAGGACATCCCCGATGATGGTGAAAGGGGAGATGATGTTGTAACCGGCCTCGAGAGGTCGAAGAAGAAAGAGGTGTGGGAGGACCGATTTGTCAGTTTAGCTACCTTCAGCCATTTCCGTGAATGGTGGCCAGTGAGGTCGCTCACTCTTGAGCGGCAGTTTCAGTTGAGAGATCTTGAGAGATATAACCTTGCAGTATTGAGACAGTTTAGAGAATGCAAAGGGTGGATGTGGTTTACCCAGAGCGTGGTGGATGCGAAGGAAAACCTTGTCTAGGAATTTTACGCTAATGTGGCACATATCAAGAAAGGGACAAAGGTAACTAAAGTGAGGAACCTCAAGGTGTGACTTAATCAGCACACATTGAACACTTACTTGGGTTTTGATGATGTCGAGCCCACAGAATACTTAGAGAAATGTGCACTTGGGGATGCAGCTCGGCCTTGCCTAGTTGAGATTTTAGCAGCTCCTGGGCCACCACCACCATGGATCACAGCAGGTAGATCTGCTTATCGGGCGGTTATTTATACCTAACGGTTCAGCTTATCGGTTATCGATTTTTAAATGTATTAATCCGCAAGCCACCCGATAAGATATCGGGCGGATTGGTATCGGTTTAGCTATTATCGGGCGGTTTATTGGTCTATTTATATATCTTCTATGTATGTTTACATATTTTCCTGGAGATGCATATGATATTCTGACTTTAAAAAAACAATTATGCAATTAGATTTTTAGTGACTTGACTGGAATTGTTACTGATTCATCCACCGAATTAATGAGATGCATTATTACCTTAATTAACAGTATAAAATAACTACAGAACTAACTAAATTCTATTTTTCACTTTGTGAGCTGGCTTAGGCTGATCCTCACTTAAGCTTAAGGAAATCAAAATAAAAATAAACTAGTGTTCGAAAAACAAATAGCAACAGAAAAGAGATAGCGGGCTAGCTTGCTAGTGTTCGAATTCTTACCAGATATATTAGAACTGAATCGAAATCGAATTAGAAAGTAAATTAATTTCCTCACAAAGTAAAACTAGGAAAATGACATTCTTCTGCCACGAAATTCCTCTTTTAATCCCCAGAATAATTTTGATATTTTCCCAAATTTTTACATAGATTTGGTCTATTTTATCAATAACAGAACTAAAGATTCGACCATCAAGTAAAGATTTGAAAATGAGAAGAAAGAAAATTATCGTCTGCTACTCTAGCTATGGCCATAACTGAGAGTTTGAGATCTAGTTATGAGATTAGAGCTATAGAGCTATGGAGGAAAGACCCTTGAGAAGAGAATGGGAGGAGAGAGCGAGAGGCATCGGCTGGAGAAATTGGGAAGTCTAGATTTTAGGGTTTCTAAATTCTAAATTTCTAAGAGAGTAAATTGTACTATACATCTTTTTCTCTATATTTAATACAATGGTGAGTGATGACCACTAAGGCACTAACCGGGAAAAATAGAAAATAAAAGGCATGTATTTTGGCTACCAATACCAACACTTGTTAATGGGAAATTGGGAATTGATACTTGATACTTGACAGAAGTTATATCATTAGGATATATATATATATATATATATATATATATATATATATATATATATATATATATATATATTATTCTTAATGGGTTAACGGATAATCCGTTAAGAAAATTGAATAATCCGCCCCCAAACTGATAAGTCGTTAATAAAAAAATTTCAATATGTTCCCCGTCCGTTAAACCATTAACCCAATACTAATAAGCCATTAAGCTTCAGTTTCGGTTTGATTTTCGGTTTCGGTTCGGTTTTGAACACCCCTAACATCAGGGGTTTCTATTCACAAGAGTATGTTAAGCTTTGAGGCAAAGGAGTGGCAGACCTTTGTATGCAACTGACTAGACCCGAAACAGAATGAGACATATCTTTCTATCCCGCGGGCAGTTCTAGTGGCTTTCATCATGGCCGGGTACCCCCATCAATGTGGGAGCCGTGATGTCGGCCAATATCTCTGTGGTCGCTCGGCAAACTGACATATCCTACCCGTATTCTAACACCATTACAGAGTATCACACGGATGCGAGGGTAGAGCCGGGGGACTTTGATATAAAGATGCAGGCAAAGAAGTCGTTCTCATGGTACTCAATGATGGATGCACACAATCCTAAGAGAAAGGGTCAACCATCTACCGCCACAGGCGAGTTTGATGAGCCATTAGTGGTAGTTGCAGAGGCAGTTGATATTCTATCCACTTCGGTCGGGCCTTTATCGAGTGCCACAGATATGCCTCAACCACTATCCTCAGTTCCTACATCGTCCCTGTCACAGGTTCTACCTCGGCTCTGAATCCGGTGCCCATGCCTAATGCTCCACTCTCTGCGCTACGAGTCTCCTAGACATTGGCGAGCCTCAACAACCGGATGCAGACAACCACTGTAAAGTTGTCTGACTTATCCAGTACTGTTGCAGCACAGTCCTCTATATCGGTACCTCAGATGCCCCTATTAGTGGAAAGCATTCTAAAGAAGCTCCTGGAAAACCAGAACACTATCATGGCTATATTGGTACAGCAAGGGTCAGTGATCGAAGAGCTGGGAAACAAGTTAAGAAAATGAGAAAGTCCTAGGCCTCCAAGAAGTCAGTGGACAAGATCCGGAGACAGGTTACCAAGTTTGCTGCAGTTGGAGATATTCCATTTGATATGATGATTGACCCACACCATCCAAGCCCAGATCCTACAGCACCTACAATACCAACTAGCCAGGCCTTGCTGCTGATACTATCGAGGCAGTGCGTCAGATGTTCCCCAACCCAGTCACTCCTAGAGTTGAGAATGATGAGATCCAGCTGGATGAGACTGAGATCGGTGACGTTGCTGTGGACATAGAGATGGCCAAGGAGCCATAGGGAGCTTTCTTCAATCTTACCCTTCCTTTACTCTTATGTTGTTAAGCATTGGGGACAATGCTTATTTTTATTCGGGGGTTAAGTTTATTTGATTATATTTGATGATTCTGAGACAATTGATTTGTAATAACTTAACAATATTTTCTCATATTTCCTTATTCTGTATATATTCTCTCTTCTCCTCTCATTGTGTATATATCTTCTCATTCTCCCTCATTATGTTTATTCGTTATTCTTTCGATAGTTTTTGCTTTGTAGCTTCTTTATGTTTCTTTTCTTATTAGTTAGTGTTTAAGTGAGTAGCTTCTAGCTTCTTTTTGAATTAGTAGCTTCCTTTTGAATTAGTAGCTCCTTCTTGATTTAGTAGCTTCTTTTTAAGTTTTTGTAGACAATAAGCCTTTGATTTTCTTAATGCCACGGTTCTTTCTAAAGGTAGTTTTGTGTGAACCGGGTAACTCTTCCCAACGATGGATGGCGTGACAACTTTATGAAGGGACTGAGTCAGTTTTTACCGTGGGGATAAGGATAATAGTGAAAATTTGATACAAATTTCCATAACACTCTCTATTTTATACTTGTTCTTTAAGCTTTTAATTTCATGTCAGATTAAAAATGTCGAACTCCCAATCTGCCCATTTGAACATGGATGCTGAGTCCGGCCACCATGGTGAAACCAACAACGTGGTACCCAGCAATGAGGTGCCCCACTAACCCCAATGGAGTCCCAGTCGCTGATCTGATCGATGCTAACTCACATGTGGATATCGAAGCAAACTTGCCTACATATCGCGAAAACAACATTCATGGGTGAGCCCGGTCGATAGCCCGGAGTACACACGACGGAGAAGGTGACGTGATCAACTTGCACGTGATCTTCGAAATGTTACAGGCTCAACATGCAACGATAACCTAATTGCATAACCAAAGCTGAACCCCCAGTAGAGTTGAGCCCGAATCGTCCCGGGAAAATGCCCGCATAAATAAACCAGCCGCAGAAAGACCGGGTGAAGCAGAGCCTAGGACCAACCCCGAGATAATAAAGATGCTTGAGAAAATGACAAAACGGGTGGAATCGAGAGAAAAGAAAATCGAAGTCAACGACAAAAAAATGGAGATCTATTACTCCAGGGTCGACCAAATCCCGGAAGCACCACCGATACTGAAGGGCCTGGATTCCAAAAAATTTGTCCAAAAGCCTTTTCCTCCGAGCGCAGCTCCGAAGCCGATCCCAAAGAAGTTCCGTATGCTCGAAATTCCGAAGATTAATGGAATAACCAATCCCAACGAACATGTGACCTCTTATACGTGCGCCTTCAAAGGAAAAGACTTGGAAGATGATGAAATCGAATATGTTCTGTTGAAAACGTTCGGAGAGACCTTGTCAAAAGAGTTATGATATGGTATCACAACTTACCCCTAATTCTATTAACTCGTTTGTTAAGCTTGTAGATGCCTTTGTAAAAGATCACGCCGGGGCCATCAAGGTCGAGACTAGGAAATCAGACCTTTTCAAGGTAAAGTAAAGAGATAACAAGATGCTCAGGGAATTCGTATCGAGGTTTCAAATGGAACGGATGGACCTGCCTCCGGTCGCAGATGATTGGGCCGTTCAGGCCTTCACCCGAGGACTCAATCCCCGAAGCTCATTGTCTTCACAGCAGTTGAGGTAAAATTTGATAGAAAACCCGATAGTAACTTGGGCCGACGTCCATAACCTGTACCAATCAAAAATCAGGGTCGAAGACGATCAACTCGGGGCCCTTTATGGGTCCGTTAATCCCTTTAGAGCTGGCGACAGATCCAAAAGAGACATTGATCGTGAACCAAGATCGAATAGAGGCCGGTATCAACCATACAATGGAGATCGAAGGGGTAATGGGTCCGGACGTAACACTGTGAGAAGTGAAATAAAGAGCGACCGAGGTCACAATAATCGGGGACTCATCAAAAAAAGCGATTTTGACATACCCATCGGGTCTAAGGAAGCAGCAAGGTTATCGAAGTGCAACTTCAATGTCGACGCTGCCGCCATCATATCAGCCATCGGATGCATCAAAGATACTAAGTGGCCTCGACCATTGCAATCTGATCCTGCACTAAGGGACCCCAACCAAATGTGTAAATATCATAGCACTCATGGCTACAGAACCGAAGACTACCGACAACTGAGATAGGAAGTAGCCCAGTTATTCAACAACTGACACATTTGAGAGATTCTGAGTGATCGATCCAAAAATCACTTTAGGAATAGGGACTCCAACAAGCATATCGAGCAAGAGGAACCTCAGCACGTCATTAACATGATCATTGATGGGGTTGATGTCCCCCAGGGGCCGACGTTAAAGCGCACTAAAGTGTCCATTACAAGAGAAAAACTGACTCAAGATTATGTACCGCAGGGAATCGTATCTTTTAACGATGAGGATGTTGAAGGAATCGTGCGACCACACAATGATAAACTGGTAATATCTATACTCATAAACAAATCTCGAGTTAAGCCTGTGTTAATTGACCAAGGTAGCTCGACCAATATCATCAGATCAAGGGTCGTAGAATACTTGGGTCTACAAGACCAAATTGTGCCTGCAGTTCTAGTTTTAAACGGGTCTAACATGGTATGTGAGACAACTAAAGGGGAGATAACCCTATCAGTAAACACTGCTGGAACCATTCAGGAAGTAAAGTTATACGTGATCGAATGAGATATGAGATACAGTGCTATGTCCGGGAGACCTTGGATTAACAACATAAGGGCAATACCCTCGACACTACATCAGGCATTGAAATTTCCCACACCGGGATGGATCAAAATAGTTTATGGAGAGCAACCGGCTGCAAAAGAGATGTTTGCAGTCGATGAAGTGGTCCTAATATCTACACTCTCAACATCGAAGAACCCGAGTTCGGTCACCAAGGAAGAAACCAAATAGTAATCGCCGACACCGGCCCTGATCGAACCAGAAAAGCAGGGGGCATACGAGAAGGACAATTACGGAGTCCCAGGTCTTTCATAGCCCCTGACGATTCTTATGCAACCAAGTCGACGGTTGAGGAGCTGGAACAAATCATATTGATCGAGCACCTGCCCGATCAGAAGGTATACCTGGGGACAGGGCTTACTCCCGAGCTCAGGAAAAAACTCATTGAATTTCTTATAGCTAACATGGATTATTTCGCTTGGTCCCATCTTGACATGATAGGGATCCTGCCGGAAATAACTACTCACAAGTTGAGCTTAGATGCCGATTAAACAGAAGAAGAGGCCTCAGTCCAAAGTCAAGCACACATTCATCAAATACAAGGTATCCAAACTCCTTAAAATAGGTTCCATTTGGGAAGTTAAGTACCCGGACTGGTTAGCAAACATAGTGGTAGTGCCTAAAAAAATAGAAATAAATTAATGTGTGTATACTACAAAGACTTAAAACAGGGCATGCCCTAAGGACTCTTTTCCTTTGCCTAACATTGATCACATGATCGATGTGACGGCCGGCCACGAGATACTCAGCTTTGTCGATGCCTATTCCAGGTACAACCAGATCCGGATGGATCCGGGTGACCAAGAAAAGACTTCCTTCATTACTAAATACGGCACCTATTGTTATAACGTAATGCCATTCAGACTAAAAGATGGTGGTGCCACTTACCAACTCCTAGTAAATCGGACGTTCGAAGAGAAAATAGGGAAATATTAGTAATATTAGTTAAGTCACTGCGAGCAGAGGACTATTTGAAACATTTGCAAGAAACCTTCAACATACTAAAGAAATACAACATGAAGCTGAACCCGGAGAAGTGCGCATTCAGAGTCGGGTCCGTGAAGTTCCTCGGATTCATGGTGTCCAATCGGGAAATCAAGATCAATCCCGACAAGATCAAGGCCATAGAAAATATCACTGTGGTGGACAATGTCAAGGCCGTTCAGAGACTAACTGGGCGCATAGCTGCCTTGGGTCGATTCATTGCAAGGTCCTCCGATAAGAGCCATCAGTTCTTCTCATTATTGAAGATAATGAATAACTTCTCGTGGACTCCGGAGTGCCATCAAGCTTTGGAAGAACTCAAACGGTACCTTTCAAATACGCCTTTACTCCATACTCCAAAGGTAGACGACCAGTTGTACCTATACTTAGCAATATCCAAGATAGCAGTGAGTGGAGTCTTAGTCCAGGAAGAAGAAGGTACGCAATTCCCTATATATTATGTTAGCAGGACTCTAGGCGAGGCCAAAACAAGGTATCCTCACCTAGAGAAATTGGCGCTCGCTTTTCTAAGCGCCTCCAGGAAGTTAAAACCATATTTTCAATGCCATCTCATATGTGTCATGACTATTTACCCATTAAGGAACATAATGCACAAACCCGAGCTCTCGGGATGATTGGCCAAAAGGGTCGTAGAAATTAGTAAGTACGATATTGAATATCAACCCCGAACCGCAATCAAATCTCAAATTTTGGTAGACTTCGTGGCTGATTTCACGCCGGCCTTAATACCCAAAAAAGGAATTGTTGTTAACCTCGAGGACCTCCTCGGGGATTTGGAACCTCTTTACGGACGATGTTTCGAATGCAAAAGGGTCCGGACTCGGCATCGTGTTGCAGCCGCCCACGGGTAACATAATTAGGCAATCTATTAGAACTGTGAAATTAACTAACAATGAGGCCGAGTATGAGGCCATGATTGCAGGTCTCTAACTAGCTAAAAACCTGGGGGCCGAGGTGATCGAAGACAAATGCGATTCCCTCATTGTGGTGAATCAAGTCAATGGGACGTTCGGAGTGAAATAGGAACGAATGCGAAGATACCTGGATAAGATACAAGTAATACTACATCGATTCATGGAGTGGACCCTGCAACATATACCCCGAGATAAAAACAATGAAGCCGATGCTCTAGCTAACTTGGGGTCGTCGGTTGATGAAGATGAATTCAGCTCGGGAAAGGTCGTACAACTCATGAAATCGGTAGTGGAAGAAGGCAACGCTGAGAAAAACTTGACAAGCTTAACTTGGGACTAGAGAAACAAGTATATAGATTACTTGAAGACCGGAAAACTGCCTTCGGATCCTAAAGAATCGAGAGCTATGCGCACGAAGGCACCCAGGTTCAGTCTGTCTAAGGATAACACCCTGTTTAGAAGAACGTTCGATGGCCCACTCACCATATGTCTGGGACCGGGAGACACCGAATACGTTTTGAGGGAAGTTCACGAAGGCACATGCGGGAACCACTCGGGGGCCGAATCGTTGGTTCGTAATATAATCAGAACTGCCTATTACTGGATCGACGTGGAGAAAGATACGAAGGAGTTCATACGAAAATGCAACGGCTGTCAGAGGCACGCACCGATGATCCATCAGCCCGGGGAGCTACTGCATTCGGTCTTGTCACCTTGGCCATTCATGAAATGGGGAATGGACATCGTCGGTCCCCTACCATAGGAACCCCGTAAGTCTCAATTTATATTATTTATGACTGACTATTTTTCTAAATGGGTTGAAGCTTAGGCATTTGAGAAAGTCAGAGAAAAAGAAGTTATTGATTTTATTTGGGATCACATAATATGTCGGTTCGGAATGCCGGCCGAGATTGTATGTGACAACGGGAAATAGTTCATCGGCAGTAAGGTAAGTAAATTTTTCGAGAACCATATGATCAAAAGGATCTTGTCAATACCGTATCACCCCAGTGGGAATGGGCAGGCAAAGTCTACAAATAAGGCCATACTCCAAAACCTTAAGAAGAGGTTGACCGACACCAAAGGAAAATGGAAGTAAATTTTGCCTAAAGTCTTGTAAGCATGCCGTACGACCTCAAAGTCTAGCACCGGGCCACCCTATTTTCATTAGTCTACGGTGCCAAAGTGCTAATACCGGTCGAGGTAGAAGAAATGAGTTTCAGGTTCTGATATACAACCGAAGAATTAAATGGTGAGGCCATGAGCACGAGCCTAGAACTACTGGATGAGAGGCGCGAGGCTGCCCTCGTCTGGTTGGCCGCCCAAAAACAACGAATCGAAAGGCATTACAACAGGAGAGACAACCTCCGACACTTTAATATCGGGGACTTGGTTTTAAGAAAGGTAACATTGAACACTCAGAACTCGAACGAAGGGAAGCGGGGAACAAATTGGGAAGGTCCATATTGAATTATCGAGATTACCGGTAAAGGTTCATACAAACTCGAAGCAGGGAACGGTGTGCAACTACCGAACAAGTAACCTACTTAAAACGATACTACTGCTAAGGTACGACCCGATTCATTCTTTTCTTTACATATATTGCGAATTAGACTAACACTTAAAGGCAATACCCAAAGAATGATGCAGTTGTTAGGCCTGAAAGCACGCGTTGCACTCTTTTTTCCTTGAACCAGTTTTGTCCCAAATGGGTTTTCCGGCAACGTTTGTAGCGAGGCAACAGTGGATCGCACTAACTTAGAATCAAAGATCGGTTATGAATCGGAATTGATGGTCACATCAATAGTATCCGAGCCCTCTCGACGATCAACCTCAAATATTGGGGGCCATCACCCTCGAGTAATGATTTTAGCAAGGAAGGAAACTTTGTGCTTGAACAGTTTGGGCTTGGTGGATAGGATTTATTGTAAGGGCCAAACGGTCAAGTGAACATGCCTGCGTAGACCACCTAAGCCATAACACGAAGCTTGTACACACTTACAATCTTGTATATTGCACATAGGAATGAAAGAAATTTTCTACCTTGCAGATACATATTTTGCTCCTTAAGACTATTATATTTTGTTCCTAAAGGGTATCGAGCCCAAGGGCTGCCTCTATCCGGATCCAAGAGATCACCCCCACTCGGGGACTATCGTCTAAGGCAAACTCAGACGGCTCTGGCTATCGAAGCCCGGAGGCACAGAAGCTATTAGGCAGTGCCTAAACTTAAAAGGCTACAGCTACCCCCACTCGGGGACTGTCGTCTAAGGCAAATTCGGATGGCTCGGGTATCGAATCCCGGAGGTACTAAGCCTATTAAGCATTACCTGAACTTAAAAGGCTACGACCATCCTAGAAACGGCTCGGAGACATCCGAAGCTAGTAATCAAAATATAAGGCCTTCAAAAATTCTAAACCGGTTCTAAGGCTACCCTCGGCAAAACTATAATCTAAAGATATCTAAACAAGCACTTCGGGAAAAGCTTCCGGTCATACCGAGCCCCCCACAAGTTTTAAAAAGCATTTGCGTCGAGAATGAGTCTTGTTCGAACCTCCAAACAAGACCTTATTACTACGTTTTATTACGTGCTAAGGCATTTGAAATCTTTGCAATCATAAAGGGGAAGCCAAAAGAAACGAACTCAAAAATTGCAAAAGAAAAAAAAAGCCTCATATACATTCCAATAAGTCTTTTAGAAAGGACAATGATAACAGACTCAACAAAATGAACAAAATGCAAAAACAAAGAAAAATCCCTAAGGCACCTAAGCCTGATCTTCACCAGAACCCGTCTCGTCAACGGAGCCGTTGGGGTCTTCTCCATCCTCGGGTTCGCCGGAGCCCTCAAAGCCTTCCTCAACCTCGGGGTCAGCCAACTTCTTGGCATTGGCCTCAAGTCTTATCGCATCTTCGATCTTGGTCGAAAGGTGGAAACGCCGGGCATGGACCTTCTCGAGAGCCTCCCTTCGGGACAACCACTTTATGTACTCAACAGTAACTTTCAGGCGGTCTTAGGCTGCCTTGGCATCAGCCCTGTACTGGGCCACCATCTCTTCAGTATCAGCCCTGGTTATTTCCGGTACAAACCTCGCTATTTCGAGCTCCTTGCCGAGGGCATCCCGTTTAGCAATGGCCGAGCCCAGTTGAGACTGGAGGTCTTCGATTCGTTGAGCCCGTGCTTCAGTTTTCTCTCTCACCACTCGGAGTTGGACCTCCACCGATGATAGTTTTTCCTGGGCAGTCTCCTTCTCCAAAGCCAATAGGTCCATTTTTTCCTTTCCACCCTTCGACCATAGACTTGACCTCGTTCATCTCGGCTCGGAGTTGGTCGATCCTATTAACCTTCTGCTGGACCTGCAAGTTTTGGCCATTAGTCACCATGTCTGACTCATCATCACTAACTTAAAAAATCTTTACCTGTTTCACCGGGTCGGCATGCTTCTTCTGAGCCGCATCCAACTCAGCCCGGAGACTCTTGACTTCTTCTTCGCGTTGCTTGCTGAAAGCCTTATACATATCCCTCTTCTCAGCAAGCTCTTTGAGAGATATCAAAAACTAAACCCGAAGATTGAAGGCATGCAATGATGCCTTACCCGGTTCAGGGCTTGATGTGCGTCGTTGAACAAGCACGGCGTATCCACCTCATTCAGTTTTGTCTGGTCTTCTTTGGTTACTAGGCACCAGAGATAGCTAGCTACTCCAACGAGGGAGGAAAGAACCCGGGCATCCTCCAGGACAGTGATGATTATCGACCGCTTTCGGCTAGGATCCATGCTCGGGGCGAGGAACTGGTTGATAAATTTAGGGCTCGAGTTCAGCCCGCCGACCTCCGAAGATGGGTCTTTTCTTGGCACCTCCAAATCACCCAACCCGGAGAAGTCTTCCAGGACGGTTGAGTCCACACCTTCAAAAAAGGAACGGAGGGGATTGTTCGTACCACGGGCCCCTTCGTTGGATCGCTCCTTCACCGCTCAGGCTTCGTCGAACATAGACTCAGTAAACGAAGGCGACCCCAAAATTTCTATAACACCGGGCAGAGCGGAGCCGACGTCTCGAGAGGTCTTGACCCTCACATATACATCTGCCTTTTGAACCTGAGGGGGATCAGCCTCCGTTGTTTCCCCCTCGGCTGCCATCCACTCTTCGGGGAAGGACTGCTCACAGGCCACAAAAATATCACCTTCCTTGGGCTCGTCCCTGAGCCGGAAAGCGAGTCTGAGTCAGGCGCTTGGGAGCTAGAAATCTCCTTTGGCTTACGGGCTAACCTTCTCTTTTTCTTCTTCTTCTTTTGAACTCGGAGAACTTGGAGCCATCATTCTCTTCTTCTTTCGTGCTGCGGCCCTGGGTTGCCCCGAAGCGGAAGGATCGACGGACAGGTCTTCGCCCCCTAATAAAGGCGTAAGCTCAATGGTCTTAGGCAATCCTGCAAAAGGAAAAGAGAGGGAATGAGAACATGGTGCTGAAAATGGGAGCCTAGTGTTACTTATTCGGGAAAGAAATCTTACCGTGGGAACGGACCTCCCAGCGGCCCTTCGAGATTTCATGCCACGAGCGCTCAGAATAAGGCATCTGCGAGCAAATGCCCTCGATCCACTCCTTGAGCCAAGGAATGGCGTTTGGGACTCGAGCAAGGGCTGCACCACAACAAATATCGATGAGAAAAGGGGAGATAAAACATAAAATAGACATTTAAAATAAATTTATACTTATGTGATACATTCCACTTCTCGGAGAATGGCTTAAACTCGACAGGGATCAAGTTTGCGGTCCTCACCCGGACAAAGCGTCCCTGCCAGCCCCGATCCCAGTCCTCATCGATGTTTGAAATGGGGCTTTGCTAGCCCAGCGTACGAGTTTTATCAGTCCCCCCGAAAGATTCAGGGACTGTACATGCGGAGTAGATGATCGATGGTGAACAAGCAGAAGTCAATTTTGTTCACAAAGAATCGGAGGAGGATTACGATCCTCCACCACGATGGGTAGATCAAATCGAAGCATACTTCATACCTCCTGCAGAAGTCCAGAATATCCGGATCCACCGGGCCTAGTGTGAAGAGATAAGTGTAAACACTCAGATACCCCTCCACATGAGTAGTAATATCACTATCGGGCCCGGGGATTACTATGTCCTTATCCGCCCAGCCGCAGTCCTTACGAACCGTAGGAAGGACGACCTAGGTGATGGAACAAATGTACCTAGATACCACCTCACATTGGCCTTGCACCAATGAGGGCTTTTTGACCTTAAAGTCGTCCGCGACTGAACACCCTCCGGGGACGAACATTTTCAAGGGATGTTGGCTTCCAGTTCATCGGTAGCCGTGCCCGGAGCGAACCTCTCGAGGTCAACCACATCGTGGGCGATCTCCTCGACTTCGGTGGTCGGCTGTGAAGATGAAGAAGCAACGTTTTGGGGAATGATTTTGGAAGTTTTCGCCATTGTTGTCTGGAAAAAGCTTGAAGAATATGAAGAAAGGTTGGAAGATGAAAGGCAAAAGCTTTGCTGAGAAATCAAGTGTGTTGGTTTGGATAGAAAATAAGTGAAAGCTTACAATTTGCTTAGAAATATTGAAGAACTGAGGTAAAAATATTGGAGTATAAAGAAGGGTAGTGATATCCTGAAGTTTTGAAGGTAGAAGCTTGGTCAAAAGATAAAAAATGAACGAAGGTGAGGAGTATTTATAGAGGCTTCGTGCTGTTTCGAGTCCAGGGATGGTCTGCCG
This sequence comes from Nicotiana tomentosiformis, assembly GCF_000390325.3. Classification (NCBI taxonomy): domain Eukaryota; kingdom Viridiplantae; phylum Streptophyta; class Magnoliopsida; order Solanales; family Solanaceae; genus Nicotiana; species Nicotiana tomentosiformis. The sequence goes on along the minus strand of NC_090816.1, from coordinate 30,183,942 downwards.
ATGGCCGACACGCGTTTGAAGTCATTATGACGCGATTGACAGGACGTTTTAGATTCTTTGTCATTTCTGTCACGGCATATTGAAGACGAAATCGAAGTGCTTATGTCGTTTCTCATCGTTTCCGTAAACTTACTCTCCGAGAAACGAGGGGACTATCTGTATACGGGTGAAACCGAGCCCATGGGACGCCTCGATTTCTGATGAAGCGAACGGAGCAAGAAACCGGAATCGAGGCAAGAGCCCCATAATCCGGGGTCCAGGAAAAACACCTGCCCTCGGGAGTATCGGGGCCATGACCCCCAGGTCTGGTTCGAATCCCAAAAGCCTCGGAGAGCATTACCAGATAATCAAGTACGACCAACAAAAGGTCATGATATCCGTGACCAGCCGGATATCACGACACGTATCGGCAGAGAACCGGTAATTAGTTAACAGAAGATTTTTACCTTTTATGGAATTGTACTTAGGGTAAACCTCTCTTACTATATAAAGGGGGTCTGGTTATTCATTAAACACATTGTAACACGCATATCAAGGCAATATACTCTTATTTACTCTGTTATTCAAAGTTCTTATTTTTGTTCATCAAATCACCAGTAACGTGAGCCCGGGATCGAAGGCAGATATTTCATTAAGCTATTACTAAGTCCGGGATCACTCCTCTTGATTGGTTTGACAATTTATTACATCCTTTATTTGTTTTATGTTTGAATTGAATTAATCTGCATATCCTTAAAACCACATATAAATTCAATTATTATCCGTTTTTGAGGGTAAACACAAGTAATTATAAATAATTTTAGTGACTTGCGTAATGTTAGGCAAAATGATGTTTGGTTCACTCTGGAGAAATTTTTGATGTTTTGAAGTTATATATAGTAGAATAATTCCTACTGAATTTGAGTAATTATTATCAAATATAAAATAAAATAGAAAAAGAAGAATGGAGATTTTAAAAAATAGAACACACTTTTGGAATAAATAAACTAATAAGGTGTTGCGGTAGCATTGACTGGACGCGCATGTCCACATTTGCAGTAGGCACGGTGACATAAAAGAGAAATTTAAACAAAAATGCCGACTGATTTTGTATTTACGTTTCGAACTCCAGACCACCAAATAACGTTTTACCCCCGAGACCATCTTGCCACGTCATCTCATTTGGCCAATTGTGTTCAACCAGGATATTAAGTTCACTTAAATAAATTCGATAAGTTCATTCGAAAACTCTTGACCCAATTCCCTGGTAATACATACAAACACTACAAATACTTCACTATTAATTATACCCGTTCAAATTAACCAGGCCTGAGTTCAATTCAACATATTATAATATACAAACTACAAAAGTCATATGGCGTTCTCGAGTTGAAATTTAAAAGGGTCGGCAGACGTGAAGTTGGATCAACTAAACCTGTGAGTAAATAAACATTAAAGGAGGATTGTAATTTGTAGTAAATGTTTTGCGATCTGAAAATTCAAATATTCTACGTTCCAATTTACATTAAAAAATTGAATTAACTGACCTAACCACATAAAATGAAAAGTAAAAAGTATCATAATTTCTCATTTAGTAATCCCCTAAAAGAAAAGATTAAGAAAAAAGAGAAAACTAACGAGAAATATATACATTTTTGATCGTGTTTCTAGCTTTAGAGATCGAAGTCCCGCCTTTAAAGGTTGCTTTCACTTTTTCTTCTTCTCTCTTTTTATTTTTCCTTTTAAATTTAAATACTTAGAATTTTCTTCACGTGAAACTTTTTTTCAGCCAATGTACATTGACATTTTTACGTATAAATACAGATTCTACAGAAATTTTCTGATCTCTGAATATTCCATTAAATGTCGAATTCTGAGACAAACCCATTTCGCTTTTCCTTTTCATCCACAAATCCCTTTTGCCGCTTATTCAGGTTCCCGATCTCGCACCCTTAATTTCCACTTTTTATTTTTTTTAGTATAATGTATTTTGAATCAGTCCTCATATATGTATGTAATTCTAATTTGTAGATCTAAGTTCAATTTGCAGACCAATTCTGTATGCTGATTAATTGATTGATTGATTTGATATGAGCTAATATTGTTTCATGTGAATATATATAGACATCTATTTGTTTTTTGTGATGGCTATGGGTATTTATCTTGATAGAAATTATGTTTTTTATTTGGTTTCTGATTGTATAGTATAGCTTTATAGTATCAGTTTAGTTTTAAGGTTGTGTGGTTTGGGATGTACACAAATTTAATCTAGGTTTCCATTGTGAATTAGGCAGTTTTTTTATCCATAAAGTGCAAAATTATTGAGGATTTTGAATGATGTAGGACAGTGGTGATTTGGGGCAATTCTACTCCTTACCATATTTTTTTTCCCTTTTTATAACCGTGGTGTCTGGGCCAGCTTGCGACACTTCGACTATTCCATCAATTACTTGTTACCTCAATGTACTGGGTAACTCTACCCCCATGGCTTAGGCAGACGGAGAAAGATCACCTAGTTATTTTTTTTTTGCCTCCACTGAACTTTAAACTTGAGACCTCATGGTTCTCTCTTGCCACCCTCTTATTAGGTGGTGGTGGTGGTGGTGGGTGGGGGTGTAGAATGTGGACCTTTTTTCGGGACTTGTTTCTTTTGAGTTTTGTGTTTAAACCCAAATGACGATTGAGGTTCAGTTCAATTTACTTCTTTTATTTCTAATGGATGTCATAACCTATGAATTATGATGGATATATAATATTTTGCACTGTTCCATTGCACCTTAAAACATGGCTTATTACTTGTACCTACTAGCAACTCCACTATACGTGCTTGAATTTTGTTTTAGAATCTATTGAGGTCAAATCATGTTTGTTAGAATTTACAATAGCGCAATGGCCCTTATGGAAGACAAGCTCGTTTGTTATGTTTTCACAAACCAATAGTCTTATTCTATATCATGTGTAGCTTCACCTACCTCGTCTCAGTTCTGAGATATCATTTGATAGAATTCTCTGATGGAAATGCAATTGGACAGGAGAAGTTTCGATGCATTGTCTTTTATCTTGCTCATTTACGGATACAATTGTCTTTGGTGATTATTTGCTTTTTAGTGTATGAGATATTTCTGGATGTAGTTTAATATTTCTGGCACATTCATGTGATATTATACTATTCTACTAAAACTTTTCTGGATTCTTTCTTCTTTTTTGGGGAAATAGACTTTGCTTCTCTTGTTTTGTAAATAAAGAAAGTTCTTTTGGCAGGTTAAGGTTTCAATTACCAGAATTGGCTCCATAGCAAATTGTCTCCAGGCTTCTAATGAGAATTGAGGAAGAATAATGAGACATTGTCTTAACAATGGTTGATATCAGTGTTTCATTATTGAGGTTGCTGAACAGTTGGTATTATTTTGGTTCCTATATCTTTGCATGGTTGGTTACCGGATCTCTTGGACTCCTGGCAGTCATATATGTTTTTCTTAAATGGCAACGGAAGACATCTCTCAATTGGGTTAAAGCTGCTGCTGTAGCAAAGAAGCAAGTGTGGGAGAAGCTGAAGGTTCCCTTATCCCATCATACATGGATTGAAGATTTTGCTTATGGTGTACAGCCTTCCACATGCAGCGTGTGCCTCACATCACTCGTTTCTCCGCATACCTTAGGTACAAAAGCTGCATCACGATTTCCAGTTCATCGTTGCGCTATTTGTGGTGTCGCAGCCCATTTTCGTTGTTCTCAGTTTGCCGCAAAGGATTGCAAGTGTGTTGCACAGGCTGGTTTAAGCCATGTCCGGCACCATTGGTCTGAAAGATGGACCGACTTGGATGAGAATCCTGAGATGTCTGCCTTTTGTTTCTACTGTGATGAACCTTGTGGTGTGCCTTTCCTTGATGCATCTCCAACTTGGTATTGTTTATGGTGTCAACGATTGATACATGTCAAATGCCATGCCAAGATGTCTGAAGAATCTGGTGATATTTGTGATCTGGGTCCTCTCAGAAGGCTTATTCTTTCTCCACTCTATGTTAAAGATGTAGAAGCTGAAACTAAAGATGGTGCAATCTTAAGTTCTCTGGCAGATAAAATGAATACCAATGGGCACATCAGACGAAAGCGTCATCGGAACAAACATGGAAATGACCTCATAAATGGTAAAGCGCAAGGCAGTTGTGCTGCAAAAAGAGCTTTGGAATATGTGATTAGATCCCTGGTGGCTTTGAAGCTTTCCAACAATGAGAAGAATAACGGCTACTCTATAAAATGTAACAAGCTGGGTGGCAGAAAAGGTAGCCAGAATGGGTTGGCCTGGAACAAGCAGGAAAGTAGAATCTTGGGCAGATCTAAAAAGTATGCGCTAGTGGATTTGCCTCATGATGCTAGACCTCTTTTAGTTTTCATTAACACTAAAAGCGGAGCTCAAAATGGTCCTGCTCTTAGAAGGAGATTAAACATGCTGTTGAATCCTGTTCAGGTGAAATTTCAATTTAAGGCTAAGAGTTGCAAGTACTCCTGCATATCACAGCTTTAGTTTAAAAGGGAATAACTGGAATAATTAGCTAATGAGCAAATGATAGCGTATGTTCTAAACTATCTAGATGGCTTAACTAGGCTCTTGTACTCTTTTGGTCAGAGCCGAACTCTTAAATTATATATAGAACCACATATATCATCTACCTTTATCAAAGTGTTTAATTCAAGGCATTTCCCTTTTTTTGCAATGAAAGTTGGTGCCAGTTTATCCTATTGCTCCCTCTATTTGCTATTTGCAATAAGAGCAGGAAAAGAAGAAATAGGAACTGTTTGTAAATTCTAACGCTATAATCATCTCCGACAACTTTAAGAAAAAGGGAAAACCCGCAATTTGCTTGTTTTGTTGTTCTATATGTAACTAATATGAGCCCTCTCTTTTCTTCCCTTATTCTTATTCTTATTGCAATTTAGTTGCAAATAAAGAGAGATTGGAGAGACAACTGGCACCGCTTTGGATAGCAAGAGAAAAATACCAATATGTTAAGAAATTTGATACTCTGCCAATAGTATACGATACCAATGGTTGTGTGAAGCTAAATGCGGCCTTTAAGGCTTATTTATGATTAGATATTATATAAAGGCATAATTTAGACTATTTAGATAGTTAAGGGCCTCTGATATCTTTTGCCTTTATCTAAATGACAGTTCATGTCCTAAACTTTTTACTAACTCAAAATAGATCATCTAATAGATATTTCTTATGATTTAATTTAGGTATGCTATTTTCTTTGGGCACAATTGTGGAGGTAACAGTTGAAGTTTTGCAGGATGTAAAAAAAAAGTGATTGCAACGGTGAATTTAAGCTTAACTTTTTGAAATATGTGCTTGTTTTAATATAAAAGTGGGCTTAATATAAACTATTGAGAAAATATGAAGAGTGAAGGGAGCAAGTTTCCCCTTTTTTTAGGAATGTGGTTACAAAATATTGGACTACCCAAAACAGAAAGAGTGGCAGCTAGTTGGAACAAAAGGATTTTGTCATAGTTTGTAATTTACCCATTCTGTTTAGTGGAATTGTTATTTAGTAGCCGCAGCTGACAGTTTATGTTTATGCCTACTTGAGCTAGAGCTTGGCCCTATCTTTTGCTTTGAGCAGGATAAACCTCATATCCAAGTCACTAATGCTCGTTCTCTCTGACCTGTCTTCTTCATTTAGAATGTGATCTAAGTGATGGCTGAGCATCTATCTCCATCCTCATTTTCCTCGTAATTTTGAGTTCATTTTGTAACTTGGAATAATATGAATTCTGGAGTCGTTTGTTTTATTATGAAGTTATAATCTACAGAAAATTTGATACTCTGCCAATAGTATATGATACCAATGGTTGTGTGAAGCTAAATGGGAGCTTTAAGGCTTATTTATGATTAATATTATATAAAGGCCTAATTTAGACTTTTTAGATAGTTAACGGCCTCTGGTATCATTTGTCTTTATCTAAATGACAGTTCATGTCCTAAACATGTTACCTAGCTCAAAATTAATCATCTAATAGATAATTCTTATGGTCTAATTAAGGTATGCTAATTTCTTAGGGCACAACTGTGGAGGTAACAGTTGAAGTTTTGCATTATGTAAATGAAAGTGATTGCAACTCTGAAGTTAAGCTTAACTTTTTGAAATATTTGCTTGTTTTAATATTACAAGTGGGCTTAATATAAACTTTTGAGAAAATATGAAGAGTGAAGGGAGCAAGTTTCCCTTTTTTAGGAATGTGGTTACAAATTTTGGACTACCCAAAACAGAAAGAATGACAGTTAAAGTTGGGGCAAAAGGCTTTTGTCATAGTTTGTAACTTACCCATTCTGTTTAGTGGAATTGTTATTTAGTAGCTGCAGTGGACAGCTTATGGTTATGCCTATTTGAGCTAGATCTTGGCCCTACCTTTTACTTTGATTAGGATGGACGTCATATCCAAGTCACTAATGCTCGTTCTCTCTGACCTGTCTTCTTCATTTAGAATGTGATCTAAGTGATGGCTGACCATCTATCTCCATCCTCATTTTCCTCCTTATTTTGAGTTCATTTTGTAACTTGGAATATTCTAAGTTCTGGAGTTGTTTGTTTAATTATGAAGTTATATCTTAGAAAATTACCTGAAGGCATTTTCAATAGTTGTCCTCCTTTTTACCTTATCAAAAAAAAAAAAAACAGTTATCCTCCTTTTGTCTTGTAATTTATCCGTCATGGCAAGTGTTGTCTGTGTGTTCGAACGTTCAGATTGCATAAAAACTTCATTTTCATAAATGCAGGTATTTGAACTTGGTCAGTCCCAAGGACCTGAAGCTGGTTTAGAATTATTTAGTAACTTGCAATACTTTCGGGTCTTGGTCTGTGGTGGTGATGGGACTGTTGCTTGGGTCCTTGATGCTATTGAGCGGCATAACTTTGAGTCACCTCCACCAGTAGCAGTTCTTCCTTTGGGAACTGGAAATGATTTGTCTAGGGTCCTGCAATGGGGTGGTGGATTTGCAATGGTTGAAGGGCAAGGTGGATTAAGACCCTTTCTGCACGATTTGAACCATGCTGCCGTTACAATGCTTGATCGTTGGAAAGTCAACATAACTGAAGAAAAATCTGCTCATGACACCCCTAAGGTGCAATCAAAGTTCATGCTGAATTACTTGGGTAAACTTCCATCTGTTTCCACATTGTGACTTGTTTTCTTATTTGATTTGGGGTTTGGATGCCATTTGCCTGCCATAGGATGGGGGGAAGGGGGCTTTTGATGCTAGCCAAGAATACAATGAAAAGACCCTTCTATTTGTGCTACTTTTAGATATGATGCTTGGACCTGCCTTTTAGTATATATATATCAGCAATGCGCTCTCTAGACACCACTTGCATGTCCTTTAACTAGTACCTTTGGATCTATTTAATTACCGGAAGCTTTTCTGCTACAGGTATAGGATGTGATGCAAAGGTTGCATATGAATTTCATATGAACAGGGAAGAAAACCCTGAGAAGTTTAATAGTCAGGTATGAACATGCCATTTTGTGCCTCAGTGATCTCTAAGCTACAATTGTTTTATAACTTAATATGTGAGTGTATATATTTATATGCCCTTGGGAATCATTTTTCCAGTTGCCCATATATTTCAATGGGAAATAATATGCAGAAAAACAATGGCAAATCCTTAACGGACATTGTTGAAGATAATTGATTCTGATTGCATGTTGTCAATAGATCACTATGCTTTAGTTTCCCTCTATATTAATTAAATTCATCTCGCAATTTGCTGCTTGTGTGTGTGTGTGTGTGTGTGTGTCTAATCAAGTTTCTCCTACAGTTTGTAAATAAATTGCGATATGCAAAAGAAGGTGCTAGAGATATAATGGGCAGAACTTGTGCAGATTTGCCATGGCAAGTATGGCTTGAAGTTGATGGGAAGGACGTAGAGATCCCCAAGGTATACACATTGCAAAATCTGGAAGTCAAACTTTTTCTTGCTTTCCCATTTGTAATTCCTAATCAATCCCCTTATTTATAATTCGATCAGGATACTGAGGGCTTGATTGTGCTGAATATCGGTAGCTATATGGGTGGAGTTGATCTGTGGCAAAATGATTTCGAGCATGACGATGACTTCAACGACCAGTCGATGCATGACAAAGTACTTGAAGTTGTTAGTGTTTCTGGAGCATGGCACCTTGGCAAGCTACAGGTGTGGAAAGCTTCTTCTTTTCTATCTATTCATCAAATTCTCACTTTTGCTTTTGACCCATCTAAGAATTTTAGCATGTGTTGGAAGATTTTCTTGTAGATTGGATTTCTGTTTTAAATTTCTAAATTGATTCAATTGCGAAATAACATGACATGTGTATCTAGGGAATAGTTTAGTCAAAGCGAATTCTCCCCTCTTATTGTTCTTTCCTTCTTAAATAGTACATGTTTTCTTGTCAATGTTAGTCCTCCGTTATATAGCATTATGTGATCTTTGGCTTGGAGATTTAACATTTGCCTTTCTGCTCGCAATTGATTGTTCTCACTAAGACTACGAAGAGTGTGAAAATTCTTCTTTAGCAACTTGGTTTTGACCATTTGGAATGAGTTAACAAATTCCAGAAATATCTTGTTAAACAATTGAAGAAGCAAAATTTAAGCAAACTTATTCCGCCCACCAAAAATCTCTATAAAAAATTCCTCTCTCTCTCTCTCTCTCTCTCTCTCTCTCTTTCTCTCTCTCTCACACACACACATATCAGACACACATGGAGTTGCTTTGCCTGAACCACCCATGTGCCATGTCAACCTGACACGATTAGGAGACACGAGTATGGAATTTCCTATCAGGCTGTCACCCAATTAAAGTAGATTGGTTATTTTGCCTTTGGAGAAGACAGAAAAAAGAAGAGAAAAAGGGCAAGAAAACGTGATTCCTTGCCCTGCTGTTTTCCTCTTGCCTTCTGCTTCCCTGCTTCTCTTGTTGTACAGCTTTTGGATGCTGATGTGGATTTATTAGAATATTTTGGATTTCTTAATTAATGTCATGGAAAAGCTGCATCCTTTCTGAAAAACTTAGACCTTCAAAGCAGCAACATTCAATGATAAAATTTGTGGTTCATGGTTTACATAAACAGATGTAGATAACCAAATAATACTTACATGTAAACGTGTCTTTATCACCTTGTTATGTACCTGTGTGTAACGTGTTATCTGGATCTTTACATATCAACCTTTTGACATTGAACACTCTTGAGGACTAGGTGCCTGCTTCCCTGGCACTTACTCTTGAAACTTCTCTCTTGAATATCCAAATTTAAGTATGTATACTGACAGCATTTTCCTTCAACTACTTACTGAGATTAACCTTAGTCTGCATCTTTCATCCCCCCCTCCCTCCTGCTTTCCGTCTTCTTCTACTATTTTACTTTCCTTCTTACAATCTTTGACTTGTAGGTAGGACTTTCTCAAGCGAGGAGGCTAGCCCAAGGGGGAACTGTAAAGATACATGCTTCTAGTCCTTTCCCCGTTCAAATTGATGGGGAGCCTTTCATACAGCAACCGGGTTGTTTAGAAATAACACATCATGAACAGGTATCTAAATTTCCTTGGTCTAGTTCACAAAAATCCTGAAATGACAGGACGTTATATACAAATTAATGAAGTAGGTGCTGATATTTTTATGATTTGATCTTGGTATGTGTCTGGCCTGAATTCTGACTATTGATCAAATGGATATTTCTGAAACTGTAGATTTAAGAATGGGAAAACTTTTATTTGCTTATGGCGTTTGACTTTACAAAGAGTCAGGTTGTTGATAACTTCAAAATACCCATCTTTATTTGCTTTAAGAGCATACCATGGTATTAGTATCTATTTTCTTCTGGTTTTACACTTAAATGCTGCACAAGGCTGAACTCAACATAAATTGGACACCACAAAATGGGTTGTGTGCCCTTTTCTTTCCACATTTTGATGCATATGAGTAAATCTAAGCTTATTTATTTAGTAGTTATTTCACCCTAAATTGTTGTGACATCCTAAGGTGGCCCAGCTCACTCTTAGTCTAGCTTGGTATTCTGCTGTAAAGCACGCAAGCTATTTTTTTGGGTGATTTTATTTCTTTTGATTGAAATAGTTACTGCTCCATGTTAATGGTGCTTGAAGATTTATCAATTTTCATGAATTACAATCCAACTAATTCTATTACCTTTACAGAAGAGGCTTGTAGTGTCTAATTATCTCCTTTCTACTAGCATTTTGAGTTCAGGGTACATTGCAATCTCGGTTCCTCCAGCGTTGTCAAAGGCAAGAAGCTCTAAAAAGCCCTCCAGATATATTGGGGGCTTTAAGCGCAAAGCGCAACTAAAGTGCGGGCTTTATTAAAACAGGCGCAATGAAGGAAAAAGTTAAAATAATTATGTGTAGTTCAAAAAAAAAAAGAAACAAGTTCATTTATAATGTTTTCCTCAACAACTAATACACTTATTTGCAAATTATATTTGTTGTTTAGTACTCTCGATTCAATATAGAACTCATGGGCAAGAGGGCACACGCCTTAGTGCCTTGCCTACACTGAAGCGCATCGTAAGCGAGGCGAAGCACCCTTCCTGAGCTTTGTTGAGCTTCACAGCTTAAGCGCGCCTTAAATGAGCCTTTGACAACATTGGGTTCCTCTACATGTGGATATAACTTCTTTGAAGTGTCAAACACAAATAATCGCCTTTGACAACATTGGGTTCCTCTACATGTGGATATAACTTCTTTGAAGTGTCAAACACAAATAATAATTTTCCGTATTTCATCTAAAATGTCGTAATTTATGTCTCTCAGACTTTTTCTTCTAGTTGTGATCTATGAAAATAATTTCCAGTTATATGCTTCCATCCAAAGTTTTATGCAACTTTCAAGTTTCAGCACAAATGTGTTTGTAACTCGCTTGCTGAGTTAATTGTCTTTCTCATTGAAATTCAAAAGGGAATTTCTGGATCAAATTTAGAAGGATTAATTCTTATTTCAATCTGGCCTCTTAAATCTCCATACTGTTTGTTTCCAGATGTTCATGCTGAAGAAGGCGTCAGGGTCCAACGGGCCTAGAGGTCACGCGGCTGCAATTATGACAGAGGTTTTGGTGGATGCTGAATGTAAAGATCTCATAACTGCTGCTCAAAAGAAGGTACTTCTTCAGCAGATTGCTCTCCAGCTTTCTTGATTTCCGCCCTTGGTCAATATTTTCACTTTCATAGACTGACCTCAATCAGCTCATACAAACACAACCTTTTTCCATTCCCATTCTTTCTTTTTTCTAACCAGTAGTTTGTGCTTGAGGGAAAATTTTGTACACTAAAGAGAATGAAGAGATTTTATACACTAAAGAGAATGAAAAGATACTATAGGAGATGTGAGTTCCAAATGCAAATTTTGAGTATACGATTGTGGTTTTCTAGTTTCTACCAATAGGCAATCTCGTTAACTATTCACAACATAAAGAATTCATTGTGGTTTTTGACATTTGACAAAGGTATCTTTTTTCCTCTTTTTAATTTGTATGATGTATCGTACAAGTGCTTCTTTTACCAGGTACAGTTTTAGATGGTATGATAAAAAACTTGATGTGATTTTTTCACAATATGACATACTATAGCTACTTATTTATGATCAACATGTTCTTTTATATCTTTCTTTAACTCTTCTGTAACTCCTATCTTGCTTGAGGCAGATTAAAGGAAATCCCAAAGTATATAATTATGTTGCTAGTGTTTGCGCATGGAAAAAACTTATGCACTGGCATATATTTATTCGATTGGCATAAACTCTCATTTATTCACTGGAAGTGTTACGTTGTGCTTTGTACAACATCAAGAGGCATATCAATATTCTTTAGCAATAACATCATTGTAACCGAACAGTCAAAAGTTAAGAGTAGTCAAGATTTATCACAACTGTTTTGTAATGTTTCAATAGAAGCCCCTAATAACTAGTTCAGTTTAGTTTGACTTATCATAAAGTTTAAAAAGAAAAAAAAAAAGACTTTTGAAATATATATTCTTAAAAGTTTACGGAATAAAAGTATTGTGGGGTTATAATATTTGTGTGATCATAAAGTGAGTAAAATAAAGTGTAAAGTTAAATTATTTTTAAATATAAAAATTTGTCATTCTTATAAAAATAAACTAATAAAGAAAATATGTCATTTAAATTAAAACGATGGAGTAGTATATCCTTGTAAATTTTGGTTTATGCACAGGTCATGCAGTTTTAATCAATGTTGTTTTCCTCTCTGGAATTGTTGTGGATAGGACAAAGTCAAACATCTTTTTATGGTAATTAAATTGATTTCACCTTTTATGCATGCATTGGATATTTGGATATAGATATGCAGTACCTTGGGAGTTTGTGTCCTTTAAAGGATGAAATCAAACTTCTGGTTGGAAAAGAGAAATGAGGAAATATTAAAACAGGGAAACTACTTTATTACGCACATAGGAAAGTTGGAAAAGTTTTTTGGGGGGGGGGGGGGGGGGTTGGAGTACCTTTGAGAATATTCCCAAATAGAGAATGACAAAAGATGGGTCCCACCATGTTAGTTTAAGCCTTTAAGGTAATGTATTGTTGTTTATTTGGTTTGCTTCATTGCAACTTGAATGAATACATCATCTAATTAGTTGGACTAGGTTAAAAGTACTTTCTTCGTCTCAATCCCTTTGGTATTGTTTCTTTTTTTGGAAATCGTACGAGAATGTGCCAAAAAAAGACACTATTTATCAATAACTAGCTATTTTAATTATGCTACAAAAAATAACCCAAAAAAATTATAAATGATATATAATATTCAAAAAATATAGATAATTTTTTTTTTCCAATGGATATTATTATAATTTTTGAAAACACATAGATATGATAATATATAAAATTTAACGAAGTTTGAAGGTGAGTTAGACTAGTTTGGCGTCAATTCATTCCCAATGATAATTAATATTAAAAAACTTATACAAAAAATAATTATGTAAGGTCTGCGTACATACTACCCTCCCCAGACTCCACTTGTAGGATTTTACTGGATCGTTGTTGTTGTAAGTTTAAGCAAACTTCAATAGCTGTCCATGGCGCTTTTAGTTTAATCCTTTGACCTAATCCAACGAACTATGTTTAATAGTAATTTTTAAATCGAGTTAAGGTGCTTGATTCTCTAAATTTCAACTTAAAGGAATTAAAATATTGTAATATTGCTTAAGTCTCAAATTTGAACTATGTTTGTGTTTTAGCAAAATAGATGTGTTACAAAATGATATTTGGCTAGTTTTGGTATTAGTTTTTATTTATTTATTTGCGATTATAGAACTGTAAATTCCAATGCTTTGATATGCTGGATTTACACAACCTGAATGAATTTGGACAACTTTGATATGGATTCACAACTATCCAGAATAAATAAATTGCAATTGCAATTGCGATGCTTCTTCTTCTTCTTCTTCTTTTTCTGGGTACTTGATATCATCCTTTGATGTTGTATTTATTTGATGCTGCAGATCTTGCAGCAGCCATCTGGATTAAACTTACTTTTAGAATTTCTTTTTAACACTAATAACCAGGTGGGCGGATGCACTCTTAGTGAAGCGGTGTCACGCGACACTGTTTCGTCGAAATATTTTACTAAATATATATATTAATATTATGAAAAACCGGATAAGTAGGAAAAAATGACATCATTTGACATAAATTATCTCTTGATACATTGGTATATGCTTTATTTTGCTCTAATAGGTGAGACTTTCAAACCTCAACTAGCACATTTTTCTATAAATATTTGAAATAGAATATTTCTTGTCTAGAAGTATAATAATTAAAGTTATTATTTTGTACTTTTATAAATTTTGACACTGCTTACAAAAATTTCTGCGTATTCTCCTGCTAGTGGTGCCGTCCATGGAAAAAGAAAAAAAGTTCTTGAAACTTTGATCTTCAATTTAAATAAAATAGAAAATCCCATAAAACTCCGTGGATACAGGTGTAAATTTATACAACGCAAGTTTAAGCACAAAATGTATATGCAATTTTCAATAGAATGAACCTAATACAATACCCGATAAAAATAATACTATATGCATTACGAATCCCTTAATAAATGCTTGTTCGGTGTGTATTAAAAACAAATTTATTTCCCTTATTAAACTCTTGTGTTCAATATATACCATCAAACAAATTTAGGACTCAGCAGCAAAAAGTCAAGCAAATGAGGTACAAAGAAAGTTTCGCAGATAGAAGTCTGAGTAGTGTTGTATTTGAGAAATAATAAAACATTGGTGATTCCATCACCACAAAAGCAGGAAATTAAAGGGAGGTTTATGTCAAGTCCTACTTCCTATACAACTCAACTAACAAAAAAAGAAAAAAGAAAAGGGCCTTTAGCATTTTTAGAGAGATTCTGATATGATTTGAGTAAGGATTAAGCTCTCATTAGTAAAAGTGGCAAACTTTGCTACACAATCTGCAACTTTGATTGCCTTACCTAAAGCAGTGGTTCACAATTATATTTGCCTGATGAATAGTGCTAATAGCAGATTATTGGTTTCTCTAAGCATATTGGTGAGGACACACAATTACTAGTATTAGAAAAGGAAGATATATATAGTACAAGTAGTCCGGGGCGTATATTTTTTCAAAATTACTTAAATATATATGCGTCCACCCATGGTCAAAGACTCTTATGATACAATAATTATTGTGTGCATCTCTACGAGTAAAATTGATAGTTCAAATCTCACTTCAGATGGTCTTGTTTTCGACACAGAGCATAGATATATATATATGAAAATTACTAAAAAAATAATAATTTTGAACCTATAATTTCAAAAGTATAGTGATTTCATAGTAAGAGACTAAAGTTAAACGTGATTCTAGATTCACCTCTTCATAATATTATACCCATCCTCTTAAAATACTGGATCCGCCTCAAATCCAATTGGTATAAGAAAAGGCTAAAAGCAGTGGAACAAACTACATCATAACAGGCACAATGATCGGTGCAAATTTAAGACTATGATGACGATGGACCGATGTTGCAATGAGTAGATATATATATGCCCACTTGTTGTGGTCCAGAATCCCATAATTTGTAATATACATATATAATGCATGTAAAATATTTAATAAGATTAATTTGCCTACAAAAATATGAATCCTGATTAAAGCATTTGCTTTTTCTTTTTCTTTTTAAAATTCACCGCCAAGGCAAATTGTACTTACAGTGATTTCTACTTTGTATTGTTGTATTTTCCAGTTGTACTACTTCCCATTTGAAAAATGAAAAATGAAGACATCTGGATCTTGCCGTTCCTGTATGATTTTATCTTTTACTACTGCATTACTCTATTTTTTATTTGGTGTATCTCAAGAATTAAATAGAGGGAATAAAACATAAAACTGTAATACTTCCCAAACGGCTTAATAGTAATAATCATCCCTATCACTGCAAGGCATGCATCTGATCTAACTTTTACTCTATTATTCTAAAATTAATTAGTTCAAGCATAAATATACTGGTTCAACATAATAAAATTAGGACATGCAAAATAAGGCAGAACACAAGCTATTACAAAATAATTCTCTTTCTTCATTTGATTGGAATATGTAGGAAGGAGAAGGAGAGGAAATGTTACGCTATTAATGAGGTTTGAACCCTCTACCTCAACGGTAAAAGATGAGACATTCATCATGTGAGCTAAGCCTTATCCCCAAACGGTAGTTATATTCATTCATCATTGCAAGAATATATCATAAGGAGAGATTTTATACAATCGAGTTTTGCTAGCTAAATAAATAATAGGAGGTTAGGTTAATTTATCTCTTGTCCTATAAGAAAAAAGTTATGTGGACTAACAGTCTGTGGTGCTAAAAATAAAGTTCCGCGGAAAACAGTGTGTTGCTAGTGAAGAAAAAACTGTTTCCCTCGAGTAGAATTAACCTAAATAGTTATAATATATGTATAATCGTATATAATTAATATATAATTTACGTATACTGGATAAAAAGTAAACAGTAAATTCAGTTGGTTATTTGTTTAAAGATCAAACGTGATACTATTTTCTTATTAGTCTATTCCAAAAGAATAATGAAGATCTTTTGTAAATACCCACTCACCACAAACTATTTACTCGCTCCTACCCATAAAGTTTTCTACCTATTTTTTTTTAAATGCCCGGCCCTTCCAACCAAATAAAGTCAAACTTAGTTACTAAAACTAGTGTACAGAAATATAACAGAATCTATAAATCAAAGGATACATTATATAGTAATCAAAAAAATTATTTGTTCCTTATTTATTCTTTATTATTATTAAATTAATAAATACTTAGTATTATACGTTTACTAATATGACTTTTTATTAACTTGTCAATTGGCTTAATTAGTACATAATAAGTTAAATTATATCGTTATATATTTTATTTATTCTTGAAATTATTGTTTATATTTTTGTCTTTAGTTTTATCTATTATAATATTTTTAGTTATATGATCTTATCCATATTGCATGACCTTGAAGTTATTTATTTATTTTTATATATATATATATATATATATATATATATATATTTCTTTTTATAATAGTTTTCTTAAAAATATATAAATATTTAATTATTTTTAATTCAAATTAAAAAAGAATAACTAATTATTAACAAACCTAACTAATTTGTCATGTTAAATTTTTGTTGTGACACTTGATATCATCACATTGATTTGCTTCTCATATTCTTTATAAATAATATAGATAAGATAAATATTATGAAAGCATATTTTGACCACAAGTTTAAAAAATCACCTTATTTTTCTTAAACTCTACAGTGTCACATATATTGATGCGGAAAATAATACTAGAAACAAATTAGTATGTGGTTGACTATTGGATGTATGTTTCAAGCCACAGATACAATGAACAGAACTTAATATTATGACTGTCAAATTACAAAGTCCAGCTAGATACTGAGTCCTTACTTAGCCCACCGCTTCTGCTCTGGTTTTTACTTCTTGTCGGCTTTCTCTACCGTTATTATAAATATCTTGAACCTTTTGTTCTTAAAATCTAAATTTTATTTTCACATGCAAACAAACAGGTATGCTCACTTACTGATATACTATATATACTTGGTTCTGAAAATTTAATGTTCCTATAGTTTAAAAGACACAGTATTTTCTGAAAAGATGTGTCTAATCTTTGTAATAAGTATGACATATTTTTCACGAAATAGGCTTCATCCTTTTTGAGTCTTTATATTTCACTAAAAATCTCAAAACTCTTACAGAGGCAGTTGTAAGATTTTGAATACACAATACAAGATTTCTAAGTATAGTTCGTCGTATCTTGAGAATCATAGGACATTAATTACTATGCTATTTGCACTTTGGAAATCTACTCTGAAGTCAGCGTCTTCCATAGGGTGCCCCTCAAAACGGTATCTTTTCTTGCCAATTCTAGCATCTTATTTATTTATTAAGTAATTTTTTTTAATTAGTACTTCCATCTCTAATAGGAGTATTTTTTTTCCCAACAGCATATAGACCATGGACCAACATTTGATGAGCAATAATAGCAGAAACGGGGTTCAAAATCGCGAGACATTTCACAAGTTTTTCGAGTCATGGCTTGTTGAACAGAACCAAGATTTGGAACAGCTTGTGCGCGCCTCAAAAGAAGTCAATGGCGTAGAAGAAAACAATCGTAGAATGTTGTCGCCGTTGATTCAACGTGTCATACACCACTATGAGAATTATTACAAAGAAAAATCAAGAAGTGCTAAAGAAGATGTTTTAGGTATGTTAAATCCAACTTGGAGAAGTAATCTTGAAGATGCTTTTTTATGGATTGGAGGGTGGAGACCAAGTATGGCTTTTCATTTATTGTATTCGAAATCGGGTTTACAACTTGAAGCTGGTTTTCATGATTTATTTAGAGGAATTAGTAGAGGGGATTTAGGAGATCTTTCTGGTATTCAACTTGGGAAAATTGATGAGTTACAAAATAAGACATTAAGGGAAGAGAAAAAATTGACTGAAAGATTAGCTAAAGTTCAAGAAACAGTGGCAGATACATCAATGGTTGAATTATCACATATAGTGAGTGAATTAATGAGGGAAGAGGGAAGACAAGTAGAGGAGACTGAGGAGGAAAAAGTGAAGACAAATATTGCTAAAAAGGAGGAAGGTTTATTGGAGGCTTTAAAAAAAGCTGATGATTTAAGGCTGAGGACTCTAAAGGAGATTTTGGGAATTTTGAAACCAATTCAAGCTGTTCATTTCTTGATTGCTGCTGCTGAACTTCATTTGAGGATTCATGATTGGGGAATGAAGAAAGATACTGTTGCTGTTAATTCCCGCAACCATGGTCATGGCGTCCTCAATAACAGAGACAGAGTCAGAATTTAAGGTTTACGGGTTCTGAACTTACCGCTGCACCCGCCATATCCTTTTTATTCATTTCTGTTTATGTGGATTTTCTTCAGTTCTATTAGTGTTGCAGAAACATGATAAGCTAAGATTTTGATGTAGAATGAAGAACTTTAGTCTTTAGGTCCTTTTAATTTCATTTATGTTATTGTTGTTTTTGCATAAAGTAGGGTAGGAAGTCTCCGTCAAACCATGTACTCTATTTGTTTCGTTATATATGATATTATGTTTTATTGGGTATTTATATGACAGCATATTAAATTGAACTGAGAGTTTAAGAAAGTAAAAGATTACGAGGGTGTTTGGCTAAGCTTATAAGCTGGTCAAATTGACTTATAAATATTTTTTGGCTTATCTACACATTTGATAAATACTCAAAGTGCTTATAAGTCAAGTGTTTATAAGCTAAAATCAGTGTCATAAGTTGGTCCCCTCAACTTATGGATTTTTATCTTATAAGCATTTTTATTTTAATTAAGATTTTTATTAGTTTATCCTTAATAATATTTTTTAATTCATAAAATATTTTTCTCAAAATAAATTTTCTAACATACTTTTTATTCCATATTCGTTGTTCATTTTTTTCTTTACAAAAATTTTTTTTAAATTTATAATCTTTTATAAAGTTTTTAAGGATATTTTAGTCATTTTAATAAAAAAATTATTTATCAGCTTTTTTTTACCAAACACATCAACTGTTTATTATCAATTTAAGTACGTCTATCTAAACACGTAAATATTTATTTAAAAAAATCAGTTTCAATAGACCTTACTTGGTGTGAATTTGAGTTAATGTCGGGTATCGGATAAGAAGTAAAAATGTTAGAGAAAGGATTGTTAAAAATTGCTACTCTAATTGCAAATTGCGAGTCAGTTGCATGCATAAATGAGGTGATGCATATAAAACCAGCTCATTGACATCAAGCAAAAAGATAAAAGAGAAAAAAAGGAATTGTCAGTGAGATAATCTTAAATAACAACCAAATGACTTCAGCCAAAAAAAGAAATGCGTAACAAATCTGAAGTAAAGGTAGATCTAGAATTAAGTTCAAAGTTAGCATGTCAAAATTTCTCATAAAAATTTCAAATTTCACTTAAAGTTGAATTTCGAATTTTTTCGAAAATTTAAAAAACTCCAAGTTATTTTTAAAATTTTCACTTCAAATCACTCACAAAATTCAAAAACAACTCTAAAGTGTATTCATGTCTAAACACAACTCTAATTTTCAAATACCATTTTCAACTAAAAAAATCACTTTTTTGGAATTTTACAATTCTTATGTCCAAACACCCACTTAGATAAGAAGATATGGAAAACTGTATAGACTTTATTTTGAAATTAAATGTCTTTTTCTTTTATTAAGATGTAATTGAGTACTTTTTAAAATATGGTTTTACTAAAGTGCGATATTTAATAGTGTCATAATTTCATGACCAACAATACCAATTTAAAATCTATGTTTTTAGTTGAAATAAGTAATTATTCACCAGAGAACTGAATTTCACTGGAGCATTGAGCAAAGAGAAGTGAAGACTATTAATGCTAAGTTGGGAATTTGTGAATTGATAATAATAATAATAATAATTTAGATTCAGTTGCACCTCATACATAATAAAATGGTGCACATGATACAACCATTTTACTGTAATAAAAAAAAACACCTAAACTCAAATAAAAGAGAAAAAAAAGCAGCAAATCCACAACAAAACTTGAGTACTCTCTATTGAGACAGAAGAATGCCAAAAACCTGAACATAAGAAAATAGAAACATATTAGAACTTCCCTTGATCAATAAACTGTAGTAATATTTATAATCATCGGTTGGAAAAAAAAAAACAAGAATTTATTACCTCTTTATAGCTCATCTTTTGCTGAATCTGTTTTTACTGATTCTGATGTGGTGGAATCAGCTTCTGACTGAGCAGTTTTATCGTCGCGATTCTGCTGAATAAATTCAATGATGGCCTCTTTTGTTCTTTCGCCATTATACTGAGACAATTTACCAGAAGCAGATTTGAAGTACAATGTTGGGAATCCTTTAACGTCAAATTCATTTGTACGTATATCATTTGCAGTTGCATCCTGATTAAGAAGAACAACACAATTAACATAATGATCATAGTTTAGACTATTTAATGATCATAGAAAGAATGAAGGAATAAGTAAAAGATTCTTACTAATTTTGCTATCATAACATTTGGATCGTTTTCGAACGAGACAGCTACTTCATCCAAGATTGGAGCGAGCGCCTTGCAGTGGCCACACCAAGGTGCATAGAACTCTAGTAGTACTGTAACAAAGGAAGAAAGAATAGTCAAAACAAAAGCAAAACATTATTAGTTCTTAGAAAAGCAGGTCAGAGGCGGAGCCAGAATTTCAACCATACGGGTTCTGGATTTTAGAACGATGATTCCAAGTGTTAGTGACTGGGTTCTAAATTTAATATTTGTACATATTTAATGAATTCTAAACACTAAATACACTGTTTGAGCAAAAACTATTGGGTTCGGCCGAACCCGTATTTCGGCTTGTGCCTCCGCCCGTAAGCAGCTGCAGTAGAAATACATAATCAAGAAACACTAACACACCATTCTTCCCGGAGTTGAGAACCATTTTTTCGAGAGTATCTCTAACAACCACCTTCACAGGCTCGTCGTTAACCTCAGGGATAGGTTGTGATTTTACGTATGGCTTCAATTTTCCGTCCTGCAACAACGCAAAAAGGAAAGAAATATTGAGTAAAAACAGGAAATTAGCAAGCCATCAATTGACAGTAGAGAACTCCAAATGAAAAGACATACTGCTCTATTGATAAACACAAAAGGGCTTTTTTCATTTTTGTCCCGTCGCCCATTACAGGCGCTAGCCAACATATACACTGATTAATGATTTTGTATATCATGTGTATATTATATGTATATTTATACTTAATATACAAAATATATACATTTGGTGGCTATTATTTTGGAGGGTGGCTCAATAAAGTAATTATCCCAAGTGAAAAATGCAGATTCATCACCTTGTAATCCTTCAACCAAGAAGCAAGGGCATCGGGTTCTACATGTGCTTTGAGATACTTTTGTCCATCATTCTCCATTATTATGATCAGAGGTGCCTGTTCTGACTTCAGCCCAAAGTACTGCAAACGAATAATTAACATGTGTTTATATGGTCATTTGGAAAGCCAATATACTAATTATCAGATAGGCTTAAAGCATGTTACTAACATTGAATGCACCTTCACCAGCCTCAACATCTCCCAAGAGAAAGCTCAATCCCTTCAGACCATTCTCCTTGTAGAGCACAGCAACATCCTTATACTTGGATTGAAATGTGTCGAGCTCAGTGCTAAAGTTCACGAAAAGCATTGCCTGCATATAACAAATTTTAAGTAGTTAGTCATTGAAATAGAATGGATATAGCTTCTTGTATCAGAAAGTGTAGATTTCACAATATTAAAGCAGCAAAGACTAAAGTACCTTTGCGCCGATACCATTAAAGAACTTGCTAACATAAATTGAGTTTTCTGGATCTTTGTCAAAATAAGTGACAATAGGAATACTAGATTCTGCAATTAACTTCTCCATTGCTTCGACTTCAAAATCCTGCATAAGTACAGGTTAAGTGCCAGTCTAACCAGAAGAAACAGGTCAATATCAAACCACATAATCGTTAAAGGAACAACAAATACAACCTCAAAATCAACGAAGAATTCATCGAATGGCTTAAGGAGACGAAGAGTGGGCTTATCAACTGGCTCGCCCCGAGGGAGGAGTTTAGCATCAAGGGTGTGAGCAAAGTCATAGTCAGCTCGTAGTTTTTCAGCTAATGTTGTATAGTTTTCAAATTTCTCCCCTGAGAGTTCTTGAAATATACCAACCTAAAAGAAAATCCATGCATTTTAGGAACAAATGGAATGCTGAGAAAGAAGCTAAACAATGAGAAATGAGTAAGTGATAAAAAGAAACAGCACTTACAACAATGATCTTTTTCTCATCGATGACATTTGCAGCATCTTCTTTCGACTTGATTTCAGGAGATGCAGGACCTGATTGTTTCTTTATATAAGTTACTATACCATCTGCTTCGCGAGGACCATTATATTCTTGAATATTCTTTCCTCCATCCCTAAAAATCTTAATAGTTGGGAAGCCCTTGAGCTGATATTGCGTTGCGAGTCCTCTATTTGCCTCATCACTCGCATCAATTTTAGCTAGAACAATTGGAGGGTCATGACTACTCAAAACTGAAGCAGCTTTTTCATACTGGAAAACAAAAAGAGAAGAAAATGTTTTATTAAGAGAATCAAATGGCTTACAAGAATGTGGAAACAACAACAACAATCACTGGAATCCGACAAGTGGGGTTTGGGTTGGGTAGTATGTACACAGACCTTACTCGCCTATCAAGAATGTGGAAAATGTCAAATAAATATATTCTAATAGAATGATGTCCCTCTTTTCAGAGAAGAAAGCTAGTACCTCAGGGGCAAGTTTTTGGCAGTGTCCACACCTGTTATATTAAAAAGGGACTATCAGATTTCCAGAAAATTGAAAAAGGAACTAATATAGAAATAAAATGAATACAGTTCTTGAAGAGATTAAGAAT
The DNA here is from genome assembly GCF_000390325.3 of Nicotiana tomentosiformis. NCBI lineage: Eukaryota > Viridiplantae > Streptophyta > Magnoliopsida > Solanales > Solanaceae > Nicotiana > Nicotiana tomentosiformis. The sequence continues at coordinate 30,160,943 of NC_090816.1, read as the reverse complement.
CAATTTCGAATAAGTTCAAATATTTAACATAGAAGAATATCCACGAGTAGATATCCTAAATAAGCCATCTACAGAGTCCTAAAGAACATTAGAGTTAATCCACAGTATTTAAGCTGTTATAGACCTAAATAAATAAATAAATAAATAAAGGTGTCACATCTCGAACATGTGAACGTTTAAATAAGGTGGTTATATAATATGTATGTTTGGTTTGAAGTCTCCCATCATCTATGGTTGGAGTCTATTAAAGATTCACCATCTATGTCACACGGACTTATATCATGTCATTTCACACATCAAGATGGCTAAAAACAAGTCCCTTTATTCGGTTTGAAACACAAATTAAAATACTCCATAAATTAAGAATTAACTAAAAAATAATTATTATTATTATAAAAAGACTAAAATCGTGACTTTCATAGAACAGAAAAAATTCGTTAAATTATAACACATAATGTAAAAACTAAAACGACATATTATATACAGTAATCAACAGAAACATATTCAAAAACAAACTTAAACACAGATCATTTTCTACTTATAAAACTAGAGTCAAATTCAGAATTTAAAGTTATGCATTTTAATATATTTTTTCGACTCGCCCTAAATACGTCTCTACATACAAATCATAAAAGCCAACGAGCGGGGGGAGAAATTACCAGGGGGCATAGAATTCAACGACAATAAAGTTGTGGTTGGATACAACGTCAGTGAAGTTTGTATGGTCTAATGTTAACACAGGCTCTTCTTCTTCTACTGCTACACAAACTGCAAAAACAACTGATACAACTACCAAAATGCTTCTCCAAGCCATTTTTCACTCTCTCTAATATATGTATTTTTATGTGTATATCTAATAACAAAAGGAGGATGTGACAAACTGAGAAAAAAGCTGTCTTTTATAATGTTAAAAATTCACAGGGGAGGATGGCCATGTCAGCTTGGTAAATGACGTGTAAAGTTTTGATTGGTCTTGGCATGTGTCAAAAGAATTTAACGGTTTGAAAGGAGAATCTGATTCTAAGTTTTGTCATATTTACTATTTTTCTGATTTAAATTAAATACTACATAGCACTAAATAGGATATAAATTCAAGTCTTTTAATTCTTTTCCTTTTCTGTGTGCGGTCATGGTGATTATGTCAAATTTTTTTCCTTTTTTGCTTCTTTTTGTTTCCTGTGACGTTTAATAACTTGCTTAACGTAAATTTGGCAAAATAATTATTCATTATTTAGTTAATATAAAAGTGTAATTCAATTAACTTCCAAACTTAGATTGGAATACATGATATTGTTATTCTATTACCTAAGTTGTGGATTATGTATTTTTATCCCATGATTGACTTTACATGATATTTTTAAAGCTATACTATAAGTGTTTTTAAATGCGTTTTTTGAACGAGACTCAAATGCAGTGAGCTAAAACTCTCTGAAGTAGGAAAGGAGGCGTAAGTATTACAAGGTGTAAGTCCCAATATTCCGGGCATAATCCCTTTAGCATAAGGCGCGACTCTCTTTTGGAGCGTAAGCCCAAACAATTATTTTAAATTGAAACTAAAAATTGCTTAACAATTTTAGTATTATATTATTATTAATTAATTAATAGTTAACTGCTTATTGTCATGATAATTAGTCATATATTTATATTCAACAAACAAGAACACAAATCAATCAGTTAATAAGACATTAGTCAAATGTTTGACCAATTGATTAACTAATTTTATCTATTTATTCAAGATTGAACAATTATGCTCTTCTGTGTATGAGTTTTTAAGAAAAACTAAAAACCAAAAAGAACCAAAAAATCAAATATCAATAAACAATCCAACCAAATCAACATATAAATACACTTAAGTTATATTAAAAATTGTTTAACTTTTTCTTGAACTAGACATATATGTGATCTTGCTTAAAATTTAAATATTTAATATGGCTATTATAGATGATCCATTTTTTTTAATTTAAAAACTGAATTCTAACGTGTATTTTCACTTACTTAACAAGTGTTTGTTTAAATATTGCGATCTCCTTATTCTTTCTCTTACTAGCACAAGATTTAATAAGCTCATATATCTTTTCAAAATTTTAGTATTATTTTATTGGCAATTTTTAAAACTAAACAGGGCATATCTGTTATGAACAGGCTCTTTACCGATTATTTTATTGGGCTGGTATTTGGATTAGTTGTTAAAATGAGAAAATACCAATATGTGATGTGGGATTCGGATTGAGAAAATCCATTAAAATATTAGGGCTCGTTTGGTATGAGGGACAAGGAATAATTAATCTCGCGACTAAATTTAAGAAGAGTTTATCACATGTTTGATTGAGAGAAAATTGTGTATAATTAATCCCGGGATTGTAGTATTTTTTATCCCCATCAAAAGATGGAATAACTAATCCCAGGATAATTAATCCTGGGATAACATCTTTCCAACCAAACGACCTCTTAGAATACTGAAGGAAATAGAGGAGATACAAATAGCATGTGTATGTAGTTGTTAGGCTAAGCTAGAACTTGGTCTTTTCTTTTCATTAGCTATTTTGTAATAGCAATCTGGAACCTCCCTTTTCTTTTTTTTTCTTTTTTTTTGGTTCCATAAATCAGTTGTAATTCCTCAGTTTGGTTGAATATCAGATTATCTTTTCATTTGGTAAACTAGATGAGGAAAGGCCCGTATACGGGCTCAATATTGCAATTTCTTTGGAAAATTACCAGCTATGTGCTTTTATAAGTAGCTTATTATAAAAATTGACCAATTTATTAAATATTATTAATATTAGAGAAATGTTACCAATTAGTTATTTGTAGCCAAAAAATATTAAATTTCCGTTTTCTTTTGAGTGAGTATTATTAGATTAGATTGAGCACATCTTAAGGGGTTTGAATCTCAGTTATGGGATGATTTGACTGAGGTTTGAATTGAAAATCTTAAATAGAAGATGAAACCTGATAAAAATGAGATGTGTATCATACTGTGTATCATTTGTGTATCATATATGTATCATATTTGTATAAAAGGTGTATCACATGTATATCCATATATATTTGTATGTGTGATACATATTTGATACATGTGTCGCAAAAGAATTTTTTGAATTCTAACTACGATTTTTGATACCAAATCACCTCCAATCTTCCTCAAAAATCGTATATTTGACTCATCTATATGTTTTTAATGAATTTCAACCATACCCATTGAAAAAGGTCCCCTTTTACTTAGAAAGAACCTTATTTCTTTTCGTCTTGCATCTAATGTTACTGATCACGCTTAAAAATATGGAAAGAGATCTTTGTGTGTGATTCTTGGAGAGAAAGAACCTTAATTATTTAGATTTTCAATTTTTATATGTGTTTTGGCTAGTGTTGATAAGTCTATGATTAATGGTTAGAGGTTGGTAAGTTGGAACTTATTTGAGACATTTATGTAATATTCTTATTTTAAAAATGTTATTTGTTGGTGCTCAGTTAAATTTTTGATAAATAAATTATCATTATCATATTATGGATTGAAAATGATATTGGGGTCACAATTTACAATTAATTTATTTTAATAATTTACATAAAATTAAGCTACAAATTATAACTTGTTTAAGTTGTTTCAATTAACATAAAAAGATTACGTGCTATAATACTCATTTTAACCTCTGATTAGTGTCAAACACAAACATCAAATTGAAAAATTGATATCAATGATATTATTTCCCCATTGTATTTGAATATATATATATTTTTTAAAAGAGAATACATTAAAAAGTAGCAAGTGTCGTCTATATTAATATAATTTTCTAGAATCAAAAGAATACCAATCTATCTTATATAAACTAATCTGAAATACATCCAAATTGGTCTTGCAAGTGTTTCGACAGTGGGACCGATTAGCTACTTGATGAAAGAAATCTCATTCTTTATAATACGATAAAAGACGGAAAAAAACTATGATTTTACTTCATATCTTGTATACATCAAAATTAAGGTTTTTTTTAGTTCAATAAGCAAAGAGAACTTCCAAGGGGATTTGCATTCCTAATGAAGCAATTTACTACTTCAAACAAAGAGAACAATAGCACTAAAACAAATATTAACATGATATACATTGCCTTTTTATTATTATATTTTTTACATGATATAAATTGTAGGAATTCAATATAGCAGTTTAAATTATATTTTATTATAACTCATTTAAAATGATGTTAACTGGTGATAAAATAATAAATATTTGATAGAAGTCTACATAAATTATACGGATTTTAATTTTTCCTCAATTTAAGGAGGTGGGAGAAATGTTTCTATTTTTTTTTTAATAGAATTATCGCATTTTAATTTTCATAATGAAATAATATAAAAATTATAACAAGAAATATCTAAGACAATTTATTGACAATTGAAAACTTATCATGGAAGAATGGACAACAACAACAACAACAACAACAACAACAACAACAACAACAACAACAACAACAACAACAAAAATTCCAGTGTAATGTAATCCCACAAGTGAGGTTTGGGGAAGGTAATGTGTAACCCCTAGATTATATTTTTACATCAATTCAGTATATAAGAGATAGACTCCCAGTACAGTAGGAACAAATTTCATTACTTAAATTAACTTTTGAGGTTTAACAAACTATACTTTTTAAAATGACTTTTGAATATAAAAAATTTTAGTTTGAAATCGCTTTCAAATAGTGTGGATATATTAAACCATTTAATTCTATTTTTAAACTGCTTTAAAATAGTATGGGTAAATATAAAAATTTTGTAAATTTTTGTTGCCCTATTATTTAAAAATTAATTTTACGCTCTCTATGGAAACTTCTATTTGACTAAAACAAAATTAATAATTTTACATAAAAAAAAGGTTCACAGTACTGATCGAATCCAAGCCTGCACTACTATTGAGTAGCGAGGATGGTCGATGCAGTTTTACCCAATAAGGTCGGGATCGAATCCATAGGGAGTTAATTGATTTGGAATTAGGTTTATATCTAAGTTTAGATGCGTGTTTTGTTCCTAATTACGCTTCCATGCATTTTAGTTTTGATTCTACTTCTAATTCTATTCTATTATATGCAATGATTAAAGCTAAGTACAATATTTTTTATGTTGGTTTTCAAGTGTTTAAAAGGACTGGGGTAGTGACTTTCGCCTGGGTGGACATCTAACGGGTAGTAATAATCTAGGGCAAGCTTGATTAATTTGGGGTCGTGATATAGTTATCTCACCCAAGTACTCACTCTATACCTCTCGATAGTTTGAGTGATTTTGCCAAATTTGGCTTTCTCAAGTCCAAATGGGTATTCATGCAAGTCACGTGATATTAGCTCAAGTCGGGTATTACTATCTCTAGGTTTAACCCTTTAATTGGGGCTATTAATTTCTTGAGTTCACCCCAATTCCTTGTTAGCCTAATTTTACTAGACTTAGTACCTCTTTCTCAAGAAGAGACTAAGTTATAAAGGCATGAACCAGTGCTTGCAACCACTAATTCTACAATTCTAGCAAGAACTAGGCTAAATATCACTAACTCATAAATATTCAAGCCCTAAAATTCAGTATCCATCAAATACCCACCCTAGGGTTGGGTCACAACCCTAACTATGGGTCTAGCTACTCATAGAAATAGCAGAAATCAAAGATGAAAAGAAGATAAAATTCATAATACTAGATTAAAAGATGAAAATCTAATGTTAAAAGGTGAATCTAATACAAAATTGCCCAAAAGGGAAGTTCCAGACGTCTTACGTGCTCAACAAATACACAACATAACCTAAATATAGCAAAAAGTTCTATTTATACTAAGCTGAAATTTCCGAACAAAAATACCCCTGCGGAGTTTACGCGGCCGCATATTTTGACCGCGACCGCACTCCTGCTTTAGCGGCCACGTAATTTTGATCGCGGTCCACGTTTTTCACTTCTGGATCTGGGTTTCGCGGATCGCGTAATTTCCATCACGGTCGCGTAGGAGACTTCCGCGGTCGCATAATCTTGACGCGGACCGCACTTCTTATTTTTGCTTAAAATATAAGCTCTCTGAACTTCAGCAACCGCGGTCCGCATAATTCCAATCGCGGCCGCGCAGGGACTTTCGCGGCCGCACCTTTTTGACGCGGTTCGCGTTCATGTTTTAACCCAAAAATTCATCTATCTGAATCTTTCTTTCGCGGACCTCGAAATAGTGCTCGCGACCGCATTATAGCTTTCGTGGCAGCACAATATTTGTGTGGTCCGCGTTTCACATCTTTTGGCCCAGTCTTAGTTTTTGTTCAAGTTTTGACTCCTTTATGAGTTGATTATGACTCATTTGGCTCATTTTGAACAATCTCTGCAAGCAATCATGTTACATTAGTTTTCAGGAATACCTTCACGCATTTTTGGCCCTAAACACAAGTAAAAGAGAACAAATAACAGGTTAAAATCCTACTTATCAAGTACTTCCTGCAAAAATTGTCTAATTGACAGTGACATACAGTGCATTTAAGAAAAAAGGTTCACAGTACTTCATGAAAAAAAGAGAGTTGTGGCTACTAGCTAGGGGAATGTGGGGTCCACGTGTATCAAACATTACCTGTTAAGAAATGCAATGAGGGGTTTTATTTTTAAAAAGGCAAAATATATAAGTTACCCTGAATTATGGACCAAATTCATGTTATACACTTTTTGCGGACAAAAATTACCTTACACACTCAACTTTTCTATAGTGTAACTAGGACATACCTTTTTATTACGTGGCACACGCGTGATTTACATGCAAAAAGAACGCGTTAACACTATAAAACACTTTTAAAAGTGTATATCTAAGTGGCATATGTCAAAAATTATATTTTATCTTCTTTTTTTGTCATCCATGTTGTCTTCTTCGTTGGACCTGCCATCCTCTTTTCTCTTCTCCATGATTTTACAATCCAAATATCATATCACTTGGGCTCCTAACTTTCAGAAACTTTCAGAAAATTAGTAGCAAATTCGATGTTCTTAGAGATTCGAACAAATTAACAGCTGAAAATGACGGTGCCGTCAATTTGGATTCCGGTGATGCGACATCGTCGTGGTCGAATATGTTGCCGGAGATGCTATTAAAGAGTATAAAACGAGTCGAGGCTTCTAAGGACCGATGTTCCGTCAATTTGGGTTCCACCATATTCAGGTAAAAGGAGATTGAAAATTTAGAACTTTTTGGTGTTAATCTCATAGCAGAGACGTCAAGATATATGACTCACTTTTGCTTTGCTTTCTCTTGACTGAGATTTTATTTCTTTGTCTTTGAATTATCTTGGTCAATAAATTCGAATTTTAGTTCTTTGTCTTCGAATTATCTTGCTCAATGAATTCGAATTTGTTTTAGACTTTGTACTGTATATTAAAGGTCTCATTATCTGTGCATTATCTCTTATGACCATCGCCGCATAGTGTTACTTCTGAAATGTTAGATCTGACAAATTTTGGTTTGAATTGTGGTTATGATTTTTGTGGTGGTCGGAGGGGAAGATGGAGGTGAAAGAGATGTGGTTGAAGAAGACGAAGGTATATGTATAATTTTATATTTTTTATTATTATTTTAAGTTAATGACACGTGTCACGACCTAGTTGGTACGTGACATTAAACATAATTTAGTAAATTTGTCATGAAAAAAAAGGTGTGTCTTAGTTACATTATAGAAAGGTTGAGTGTGTAAGGTAATTTTTATTCGCAAAAAGTATGTAACAGAGATTTGGTCCATAGTTTAGGCCTCAGGGGGTAACTTATGTATTCTGCCTTTAAAAAATGCAAAGAATACATGAGTTTTTATGAAATGACATATATGCTCGTGGTCGACCATCTTTTCATTTCTATATAATAGAAATATGGATCCATTACAATATCATTGTTTTAGGTTTCGTAATCAGTTTTGCATTTTATATTGAAAATTATTAGGAATCATTTTATTCTTTTCATAGGTTTGGTTAAGCTTGAAAGTATATATACAACAATCCAGTATAATCTCACTCAGCGGTGTATAAACCAAATCAAAAAATTACACCAAACCGAAAAGTCAAATCAAACCGATTAAAAAACCCGACTAGGTTTGGTTTGATTTGGTTTGGTATTGAGTAAAAAAACCGAACCAAACCGATATATAAATATATAATTTTTATATATACTTTTAAGATTTTATATAGAATTTTCTTTAAAAAATATCTAGAAATATTTGGGATTCTCTTACGGAATATAATATTAAATAGAATATGAAGTGCTCCATATTTATTAACCTTAAATAATGGGTTGTATGATCACTTTTTTATCAAGTGTTACTGAAATGCGTCAATCTCTTTGTTCTTCCATATTCATATGTTAAGATCTATTAAATTCTTATATCTTTTCGAATTTGAAGTGGTTATTATTATTTAGGTATCATCTTGATTTTTATGTTTAGTTACTAAATTTTGTTAACCTTGAAAGTGTACATCAACGAAAATTATTGTCAGACGACTAAAAAATTAACTATCATGTGTTACTAAGAAAATTCTCCTATAAGAATATTTTAATAGATAATATGTTTGTCAAGTTTTTAAATTTTTACTAAACATATACTTACTTATAAAAAATTTAACAAAGTAAGATTGAAATAATATTTAAGTAACAAAAAATCCGAAAAACCCGAAAAATCAGACAAAATCGAACCAATCCAAACCGATATAGTTGGTTTGGTTTTGATAAAAACCGAACCAACCTGATTCATGTGCACCCCTAACCTCATTAGTGGGGTCTGGCTTGAAAATATATATATATATACATAAATTTGTAGTTAGATTAATGAAGGGGGAAATAAGTATAATTTATTGAGGAGCAAATCTCTCACACATAGATAATTATAAGGGAAAATGATATTGCATAGCCGCTCTCAAAATAATAGCCGAATTTTTTTTTATTACATACATATATATATATATATATATATATATATAAATTCTATATATTTTTGCAGCTACCGAATATAAATAATTTTTGCCGCGGACTATAACTGATGTTTGCGATGATAACATCATATCAATGTAACATATACATTTTGTTGGAACCGACTTTTTTGTTATATTTCTCCCTATACTACAACATTTTACCTATAACATAAATCCAACACTATATGCTTTATAAAATTACTCTCTATAACAACAACAACAACAACCTAGTAAAATTCTACTAATGGGGTTTGGGGAGGGTAGTGTGTACGCAGACCTTACCCCTACCCCAAAGGAGTAGAGAGGCTATTTCCGAAAGACCCTCGGCTCAAGAAAACAAAAAGACAAAAGGACAAAAGGAGACAATATTAGTATCACCACAACAATCATAGGAAAAATAGGAACACCATGAAATGCAAAAGAAAGATGCAAAGCAAAAGCGATAGTTAGTAAATAGGACATGCACTGAAAAGCGAAGTAGTAAAACACAACATTGTCACTAGATATCTTAGACAAAAACCCTACCTGACTAGTCTCACAATGGTACGAAGTAAGTTAAGACTCAACTACATCCTAACCTACAACTCTAATACTCGACTTCCACATCTTCCTATCAAGTGTCATGTCCTCGGAAATCTGGAGCCTCGCCATATCCTGTCTGATCACCTCTCCCCAATACTTCTTAGGCCGCCCTCTACCTCTTCTCGTGCCCTCCACAACCAGCCGCTCACACCTCCGTACCGGAGCATCTGGGCTTCTCCTTTGAACATGTCCAAACCATCTAAGCCTCACTTCCCGCATCTTGTCATCAATGGGAGCCACGTGCACTTTCTCCCAAATAACATCATTCCTAATCTTATCTATCCTAGTGTGCCTGCACATCCATCTCAACATCCTCATTTATGCTACTTTCATCTTCTGGATATGTGAGTTCTTAACGGGTCAACACTCAACCCCATACAACATGGCCGGTCTAACCACCACTTTATAGAACTTACCTTTGAGTATTGGTGGCACTCTCTTGTCACACAAGACTCCAGATGCTAACCTCCACTTCATCCATCCTACCCCAATACGGTGTGTGACATCCTCGTCGATCTCCCCTCCCCCTGGATAACTGAACCAAGGTACTTGAAGTTGCCTCTACTCGGGATGACATGTGATTCAAGCCTCACATTCACGCCCACTTCCCCTGGCTCAGCGCTGAATTTATACTCCAGGTATTCCGTCTTCGTCCTGCTCAGCTTGAAACCCTTAGACTCAAGAGCCTGTCTCCAAACCTCTAGCCTCTCGTTAACACCGGCTCGCGACTCATCAATCAGAACTAGGTCATCAGCGAATAGCATGCACCATGGCACCTCCCCTTGAATATGGTGTGTTAACGCGTTGATCACTAGGGCGAATAAGAACGGACTGAGCGCAGAACCTTAGTGTAACCCCATTACAACCGAAAAATGCTCAGAGTCGCCTCCTACTGTCCTAACCCGAGTCTTAGCCCCATCATACATGTCCTTAATCGCCATAATGTAGGGAACCGACACACCTTTTACCTCCAGGCATCTCCAGAGAACTTCTCTAGGAAACTTGTCATACGCTTTCTCTAGGTCAATAAAAACCATGTGCAGATCCTTCTTCCTTTCTCTGTACAGTTCCACCAACCTCCTAACAAGGTGTATAGCTTCTGTAGTCGAGCGACCCGGTATGAACCCGAACTGGTTGTCGGATACAGACACTGTCATCCTCTCCCTCACTTCAACCACCCTCTCCCACACTTTCATGGTATGACTCAGTAATTTGATACCCCTATAATTGTTACAACTCTGGATATCACCTTTGTTCTTATACAATGGGACCACCGTATTCCACCTCCACTCATTCGGCATCCTCTTCGCCTTTAAAATAACATTAAACAACCTAGTCAACCACTCCAAACCTGCTCTCCCCACACACTTCCAAAATTCCACCGGAATCTCGTCTGGCCCGGTCGCTCTGCCCCTACTCATCTTACGCATAGCTCCCACGACCTCATCAACCTCGATACGCCTGCAATACCCAAAGTCACGGTGACTCTCGGAATGCTCCAATTCACCTAGCACAATATCCCGATCCCCTTCTTCATTCACTTTTACTCAAATATCTATATATTTATTATTTATAATAATAACCAAAATACAATCTATAAATTATATTTTATTGAAGACATGACTTTAATACATTTTGTAAGTTCCAACAAGGAATCTAGAATATTAAACACTCTTATAGCTTGGAACATGTATGTACCAAAAATAAGATAACTTGGAACATGAGAAACTAAAAGATGTAGTCGGAAACTCTTGGTATTTTGCTATTTTACCACATCTTTCACCATTTTAATTGTTTTAAATTTTTAAATTAAATAATTCTAGTACCTTTCGTAGCATAAACAAATTGAAAACGTGAGTTTTTGAATATTATGTTTATAACAGTCATATAAGACATAAATTTCAAATGTTGTTATCAACAAAAGATTATAATAGACCAGACTATGATAGAGTTTCGACTGGTAATATTTTGCAATGAAGCAAAAAGGTCTATAATGCATTCGAAGAGTTGATATTTTCTGTCTTTTGTGCTTTTATAGAAGTGTATACACTAGTTCATATATATATATATATATATATATATATATATATATATATATATATATATATATACCAAAAATATATATATTTCCAGCTTTCATTTTGAGAACGTCTATAAATTATCATTTTCCTTTAATTATAGTATATATATATATATATATATATATATATATATTTCCAGCTTTCATTTTGAGAACGTCTATAAATTATCATTTTCCTTTAATTATAGTATATATATATATATATATATATATATATATATATATATATATTTCCAGCTTTCATTTTGAGAACGTCTATAAATTATCATTTTCCTTTAATTATAGGCAAAGTATTTCATCATCTGAATGAATGATAACTCGAATCCTGCTATTTTATTTCGCGCATAAAAGAAGCACAACAATGTTAACCAAGTTCATCGTCTACAGAAGAGTAAAAAAAAAGTTATATATATTTATCAAATATGAAAAAAACACTTTTTAAATGAATTGACTAGATACATATTACTATACTCTAAAGCGATTATCTGAAAACTACTACTTTGAATAAAATGCTTATCAACAAAAATAATCTTCGAAAGCTTGGCCAAACAAGCTGTCACTCTTGAAACCACAATTCTGAAAGTTCTCTTTAAACCAACTTTGATTCGGGAAACAGATGCAGACAAATTACAAAAGATAGCAAACCATTAAACTCTATACTACCAATAATTAACAACCCAGTAAAATTTCACTAATGAGGTCTGAGGATATGTACGCAGACCTTACCCCTACCCCGAAGGGTAGAGAGGCTGTTTCCGAAAGACGTCCGGCTCAAGAAAACAATTACTACCAACAATTACTATAACTTTAAAGTTGCCGGCTGTTTCATGTTCGGCAGCTTACCTAACTCTGTACCAAATTTATACTACCAACGAACCATCCAAAAACGATAATAGACGCCAGTAATCAAATAACAATAAAGCCTACATACAGCCACAGAGCCTATATACACAATGATAGACGCCAATAATCAAATAACAATAGAGCTTCATAGAGAGCTCACCGAATTCCGGCAGCCAACATAAAAGACAGCTACAAGCACCTATCTCTAGTTATTATTGTTAGTTTCTATAGCAGAGATATCACAACGCTGTTCAGATGTTTGATCTTCACCCAATGCTACCATAACAAGAAGCAAAACAGGCTGAAGATAGCCTTTCCAGTTATCACATTTAATAGTATTACTTAACAGGTCATTTACAAAGAAGCAAAATGAAGCGAAAGAAAGAACTTCCCACACAACCAATATCAACTCCGTAGTAATTCAGTCCTTTTTCCTCTCTTAGCTCCATATTTCTTAAACCAAGTATTTCATACAAAAACACAAAACTAGGAAGAGAGAAAAAACAAGAAACGATTCAAGCACGCCCAAAAATAAAGGTCTAAGCCTAAGTTGTTCGGACTCCGGTGCGGTCATCCGATATAGGCACGGATCCGAGTGTCGGATTCGGTAAAATTTGAATTTTAAGATTCAGGGTGCGAATCCAAGTATGGATACGGGTGAGAGAATTCAGCTAAAAAATTCAAAATAATAAAAAATAGAACTATAAGTCCGAGCTCAGAACACGACCCCTTAAATTCTTGATTTTTCTGAACACAAAGCAGCAAAATATAAGACAAGTACTACAATATTGAAGGTATGTCATTTCGCATGTCTTAAATCTGTTTTATTTTTAATTTTGAGAAATCAAAATCTCAATTTCCCCCAAAATTTGTCGATGGACACAGGTCAAAGTATGCAAAGTTAGTTGACCGAATCTGGGACGTATCCCGCTCACGCTCCCGTGTCTAGACGGGTGCGGCACCAAAGACAAAAAGGCCGCGCAACTTAGGTGTAAGCAAATGTTTATGAGGATTCTCTCTCTAGACAACTATGTTAAAGCTGCATTCAGAAGATAAAAGCAGAAATATCAGTCTAACTTGGGAGATTCATCATTTTCAGTTGCAGATACAAAAAGTTTCCGAGTCACTAAATACTAAAAGAACAGAATTGCAAAGGTTATTCAACTATTACTGCATTAGAGATCAAACACAATTCAACAATTCCAATACTCAACCAAATTCATCCAAAATAAACCCCACTTCCCCTTAAGTTTAACCTCAAGGTTTGAATGAACTCAAATATATAGATGATCTCAGTCATGAAGCGTCCCCAAAATATCCTCATCCCGGTACAAATGAAACCTGCCAGAAAATCATCAAGAATGTTAAGAAAATCAACGAAATTGAAAACTTAACAGCAATTCAAGGTCAAGTAACAAAGTACACTCACTCTTTCTCCCCCAACTTGACTTGTGTACCACCATACTCGGGCAACAAGACAGTGTCACCCTCCTTGACAGCAGTGGGAATCAAGTTTCCTGCCTTGTCACGCAGCCCTGGCCCAACAGCCACCACTTTACCGGAATTCAGCTGAAATTCACAAACACCAACATATCCCAACTTTAGGTAAAATTCAAAACAATAGAACACTAGTAACAGATTGATCACCAATCAACTATGTATCAATCAAATATATCCCCTGTATTTGTTCGGCCACTGTTATTAAAATGCAAAACGAGTACTTCTGAAGCCATGTGCTTCAACTAATGAAGCACATACTGATCTTGACGAGATGCAGTCAGTTCTCTTAATCACAACTTTGAGGAGTTGAATTAATATGGGCATTATCATTTATTGGATATTGAAATTAGTTCTTTAATCGCAATTGATACATAATACTGTATCACAACTTCAAGGAGTTGAATTAACATAGGCATTATGTATATTGGATACTGAAAGTATCCGTTATAATACTGAATCTACATATGTTTAGCATCTCTTAATGTCATAAATTGTGAGCTCTACACTTCTCACTTTTCGCTTCAAGCCCCAGGCCTTGAGCCTTTTGCATCTTCCACTTTTAAAAACACCAATTCCGTTAATTTGGATCCATTTCAGTCAAATGCCTCAAGACACTTTACAGGTTCTCCAAATTTAACACTTAAATAACACACAATACCCCCAGAATATCCCCAATCCCAAACCAAACTAGTTGAGTTCTTGGCTATGCTATGTGAACCCTAATTTTACTCTTTTCCCTATTCGAACCCATTTCGTTCGAACACTTGCAAATCAGAAATTTTCAAAACTAAATGTTCTCTAATCTTAAATTTATTCTACCTATAGAACCGACAACCAAATTATGTCCCCAAAAATGGAAAACGGTAGCAATAATAAAGCAATGATGAATATTCAATAGTATAATAACACACAGAGCGAAGTAATCATTCGATTACTCAACAAATTAGAAGTGTCTCTAACTATATGTTTTCTGAAAAAGTGACTCACCTTAGAGGATTTCTCAGGGAGAAGAATACCGGCATTAGTTTTAGCAGGGGCGGTGATTTTCTCGATCAAAACCCTGTTGAGTGTTGGGAGCAAACGCTTCGCCATTTCTGCTTTTGTTTTTTTGTGTGGTGGTGAAAGAGCAGACCAAAGGTTTATATGCGAAAAGGGTTCACGAATTGAGTAGAAGGTTCTAGTCTCCTCCTTGGGGTTTAGGGTTTTAACAGGGTATTTCCAAATGGACTGGGTTTAGCAGAACCGTATTTCTGATATTGGGCCTTGCCTGGCCCAGTTTCTATATAGTTGGGAAATTTACACCCCATAACTAAGTTATACACTATATTTATCATAAATACATACACTTTAAATTAAAGTAATTATAATGCATAGCTACTTTTTGAGTTTTATAGCAAATACCTTCTTTCAAATCCTATCTCAACTACACACAAGCGCCTTTTTTTCATTGCTTCCCAAAAGATTCAATCTCGTATGTCGCCGCTGATCAGTCACCGTTGATCCGTCATCGCTGCTCCACCGATCTCGTTCGTCTCTGCTGCTACGCCGGCAAAGCTTTGTCCTCTCCAGTGAACGGTCATCGCTGGCTAATGTTTGGCTACAGTGAAGGATCTCTCACATCTGGTCGGATTTTCGAATTAGTATACTCTTAGATCTTGTCGGATTTTCGTTTGTCTCTGGTGACGAAAAGCCTCGAAGCCTCATTCTCATATCTAACTGGATTTTGATAGATATAATGTGATAGTGTATTCTCAAATCTGGCCGAATTTTTGTTCTTTACCATTTTTAGTTTTAATACAATATATATTGTGTTTTGCTTGGTCAGAAGACTCCATCTCCGGCGAACTTTCTTTTCTTCTTTGCTATTGAGTCGCATATATATAATGATACAAATATATTGTATTATGTACATACACACTCAAATTTGAGTGTATTATGTATGTTTCAATGCAAATACAATTTTATTTTTTTTGTATTTTCGCTTATATTTATGTATTCCGAAGGTGTTTTTTTAGGCAGATGCCAGTATTTTTTGATTTTTTGTTGTTTAAGTACAAGAGAATTAAATACAGTAAATTGAATGGAGTGTAAAAGTAGCTACGAATGAACACAGTGAATTGAATAATGTCGAATATCATTGTAACTTTGATTTTTTATTGTTTAAATACAGCTGAATTGAATAGAGTGAAATTGAATATAATGTAAAATAGTTAAGAATAAATATAGCCGAATTGAATACAGTGTATACAACCAAATTGAATACAACGACATACACCTTATTTCTTAATTTTTTGTTGTTTGAATACAAATGAATTCAATACAATATAAAATATATAAGAACAAATACATCTGAATTCAATACAGTGTATACAACCAAATTGAATACAACAACATACATCCTATGACAAGCAATTAGTAGCTACAAAATGTAATTAGCTAAATTATAGCTACGCTTTGCAATAAGCCTCCAAGCAATAGTCATTTTTTAAAAACTCCCCTATTTAGCTCAGTGTATTACTGTATGATATTGATTTTGGGTTTTGTTGTAAGATGTGAGATGATAAAACGTAAGAAAAAATTATACTGTATAGCCACTCTAAAAAAGAATAGTCGGTATAAATTATATCTTCTAGCCATATAATCGGAAAATGTCAGAACTTGCTTTATATTATTTTAAATTGATCATTTTGTGGAGGATAAAATTTAATGGGAAAGTGTCCAAATTTGTCTTGTATTGCTCGAAAATTGTTGGTGATTTGGAACTCTCCGGGAGTCGTTGTGACTTTGGGTATTGTAGGTAGATTAGAGTTGATGAATTTGAGGGGGCTATGCATAAGGTGAGTAGGGGTAAAGCAACCTGGCCAGATAAAATTCCGGTAGAGTTTTGGAAGAGTGCAGGTAAGGCGGACTTGGAGTGACTCACTAGGATATTTAATGTCATTTTTAGAACGAAGAAGATTCCCGAAGAGTGGAGGTAGATTATGATGGTTTCTGTATACAAGAACAAGGGTGATATCCAAAATTACAATAACTATCGGGGTATCAAGCTTCTTAGCCATACTATGAAAGTCTGGGAGCGAGTGGTAAAGCTAAGGGTGAAGAGGAGTGTGTCTATTTTCGAGAACCAGTTTGGGTTTATGCCAGTGCGTTCGACTACAGGAGCTATCCACCTTGTTAGGAAATTGATAGAGCAGTATGAGGAGAAAAAGAAGGACTTGCATATGGTGTTCATCAACTTAGAAAAGGAGTATGGTAAAGTTCCGAGAGAGGTTTTGTGGAGATGTTTGGAGGCTAGAGGTGTACCCATTGCCTACGTTAGGTTGATTAAGGACATGTATTATGGAGTAAAGACCCAAGTGAGGACGGTGGGTGGGGACTCGGACCATTTTTCGGTTATGATGGGGGTCGCATTAGGGGTCGGCACTCAGCCCTTTTTTGTTTGCTCTGGTGATGGACATACTGACGCGCCACATCCAAGGGGAGGTGTCGTGGTGCATGCTATTTGCAGATTATATTATGTTGATTGGCGAGATGCGAGACGGTGCGAATGCGCAATTAGAGGTATGGAGGCAGACCCTAGAATCTAAAGGTTTTAAGTTGAGTAGGACCAAGACAGAATACTTGGAGTGTAAGTTCAGTTGCAAGACTCAAGGAGGGGAAGGGGAGGTAAGGCTGGACTCGCAAGTCAACCCTAGGATAGGGACTTTTAAGTACCTTGGGTTGATTATTCAGGGAGATGGGGAGATTGATGAAGATGTCACACATCGTATTGGGGAGGGATGGATGAAATGGAGACTCACTTCCGTTGTTTTGTGTGACAAGAAGGTGCCACCGAAACTTAAGGGTAAGTTCTACAGAGTAGTGGTCAGACCAATGATGTTGTATGGGCCTGAGTGTTGTCCAGTCAAGATCGCTTATGTCCAGAAGATGAAGGTAGCAGATATGAGGATGTTGAGATGGATGTGCGGGCACACCAGGTTAGATAGGATCGGAAATGAGGTTATTCGCGACAAGGTGGGCGTGACCCCTATTGAAGACAAGATGTGGGAAGCGCGGCTTATGTTGTTTGGTCATAAGAGGAGGGGGAGCACAGACTCCCCGGTGAGGAGGTGTGAGAGGTTAACATTAGAGGGCCTATGAAGAGGTAGAGGTAGGCCAAAGAAAAGGTAGGGAGAGGTGATTAGGCAAGACATAGCGCAACTTCAGCTGACCGAGGACATGACCCTTGATAGGAAGGTATGGAGGTCGAGAATTAGGGTAGTAGATTAGGTAGTCTAGAGTGTTCATAATAGTAATATTGGTACGCAGTCTCGCTTTGTGTTGGTAATATGTTTATGTTATTTTCTTTCATTGTTGATCGCCTTACTATCTTGTTGTTTTTATTCTGCTTTTATATGGCTTTTTGGTATTGTCCCTTCTTGTCTATATTTTTATTAATGTAGTGCTTATACTTTCCTGAGTCGATGGTCAATTGGAAACACCTCCATATCCTCACAAGGTAGGGATAAGGTCTGCGTATATACTACCCTCCCCAAACCCTACGGTGTGGGATAATACTGGGTATGTTGTTGTTGTATTGCTCGAAACTTGCTTTCGTGCACTTTTAGTTCATTAATATTTTTATTACTTGCAAATTATCTTGTATTTGCGCTTGTCACTAATGCAGTTACAACATGAACGGATTACACATATAAAAAAAAATTGAGATTTAAAAAGTATTTATCCTCAACTTTTGGCTATAGTTTGAAATTAACCTCAAGTTGGAGCTCAGTTAAGATCAAGGGCAAATTGAAACTTTTTTTAAAAAGCGAGGGTAATATTAGTAGATCAAAAGTTGAACTGAAGGCAAAGTTGCTCAATTTGGGATAGTACAATAATAAATTAAACCCTTTTCGCCTTGAAATACCACCGTTAGTTGATATTAGTATTTTAAAAGGCGTTTTCGGGGCGAACCCTGGGGCAATGGTGTGGGGCGAAAGTCTCAAGAGGCGTAAGCCCAGCAATTCGGGCCGTACACCCGAGCGTTTGAGGTGTATTTTTTTTAGTGAGGGGTAAGCCCTAGAGACTTTTTCAAATTAAAATAAATTTTGTTGAATAAATCCTTCATATAATACCCTAATTCTCAAAATTCAGTTTGGTAATTACTCAAAAGGTTTAAAAAGGAACTCAAAAGTATTAAATTCAAAAGTCAAAACCTTTTTTATTGATTGAAGCCCTAATTCATGGTCTTTCTCAATTCTTTATCTTATCCGCTAGTCTGCTAATATCTCCTAAAAATAGCGAATATTTAATTTTTTTTACAAATACAAAGAGAACTTCATTCTCTTTCATACCAGCAAGTTCAAAGTTCAAATTGTAGGTTAATCATCATTTTTGTTTCTCTATGTAGAAAACTTTATTCTTTTAGACTCAAGTTACTTGTGCTTATAAGTAGCGTATAATAGATTGTTTTGACTAATTTTTTGTGGGGATGGAGCGTGCGCGCGCGCGCACACACACACACACACACACACACACACACATATATATATATATATATATATATATATATATATATATATATATATATATATATATATATTTTTACCTGTTTATAAATATTTATTATCATTATATTATTTTATAAAATATTAAAAATTAAATACCTATGGGGCTTACGCCTCACTGAGCCATATGTAAAACGACCTGCCTTACGCCCACGCTTTTTAAAACACTGATTTATATTAATTGCATTATTTCATTTGAGTCGAATATCAACTTTATCCGTATATGTAACTAATAGTCAGTATGACAGTATATCCTAAATTTCATTTTGCAACTGATGATATTCATAGTATTTTCAAAGAGTGTAGATAGAAAGAGATAAGATTTTATTTTGATTCCCCGTATAAACAAGGCTTTGACTATTCTTGAGATTTAAAATGTTGAAAAGGCTTAACAAATATTGAAAATAATAGTGTTCGTCTTGCATAAAATAATAATAGCTTTCTTGAAAATTACAACAAATTTTAAAAACTTACGTATTACATTGTATACCATTGCTGTTTAATTAAACAATACATGTATGATTAATTTTGTTTATTCTTTACATTGAGGATATTTCCTTATATTCTATCCATTTCATTTAATATAATTGTATACGGGTAAAACCGAGTCCAATGAGCACCCCGATTTCCCAATGAGGCAAACGGAGCAACGACGTGACTACAAGGAATCAGAATCGGAACCAGGAGCCTCTCGTATCAGGGCCCGAGCAAAATACCTGCCCTCAGAGCTATGAGACCGCGTCTCCCGGGCCCGGTTCGAGTCTCAAAACCTCGGAGAGCATTACCAAGCGGCCGCACACGATTAACAAAGGGCCGTGATATCCGTTCCCAACCGGATATCACGACGTGAATCTCGACCCGTATCGGCGAAAAATCAGTGATTAGCGAAAAGGAAGATTTTTACCTTTCTTAGAATTGTATCTAGGGTAAAACTCCCCTACCATATAAAGGGGAAGCTAATTATTCATTAGGCACACTGTAACACGTATACCTAGGCAATATACTTCTGTTCTCTCTGTTTCTAAAAGTTATTCAAAGTTCTTGTTTTTGTTCATAAGTTCTTCATAAGTGCAAGCTCGGAACCGAAGGCAGGTTCCTTGTTAAGTCTTTAGCCGAGCTTGGACTCACTATCATCATTGGTTTGACTATTTATTATATCTTTTATTTGCTTTATATAACGTTATTAATCACTTGTATTGAATTAGTCTACATATCCTTAAAATCGCGTATAAATTCAATCGTTATCCATTTTCAAGGGTAAACAGTTTGGCCCCCAATGTAGGGCTAAGGATAATAGTGGTAATTTGATACAAATTTCTATAACGCACTATTATTTACGCTTGTTCTTTGAGATTTTAATTTCAAGTGAACTTAAGAATGTCAAACTCTTAGACTCCCACTTGAACGTTGATGTTGAGTCTGACTACCATGGCGAAAATAACAATATAGTACCCAACAACGAGGTGCCTCATGTTGACCCCAATGAAGTCTCGGTTACGGACCCAAACGATGCCAACTCGCATGTGGCCGTCGATGCAAATCTGTCGACCGACCCTGAGAACAGCATTCGCGAAGGAGCCGGATAAGTAGCCCGGGGTACGCACGACGGTAAAGGCTACGAGATCAATCTGCGAGTGATCTTCGAAATGTTACAAGCTCAACATGCGGCGATAGCCCAACTGCAGAACCAAAGCCGTGCTTCCAGCAGAGTTGAGCCCGAACCATCTCGGGAAAACACCCGAAGGAATGAACAAGCCACTGAAAGGCCGGGTGAAGTTGAACCCGGGACTAACCCCGAAATAATAAAGATGCTTGAGGAACTGACAAAGCGGGTGGAATCGGAGAAAAAGAAGATTGAAGCCAACGACAAAAAAGTTGAGACCTATAACTCTAGAGTTGATCAAATCCCAGGAGCACCCCGATATTGAAAGGCCTGGATTCCAATAAATTTGTCCAAAATCCTTTCCCCCTGAGCGCGACACCGAAGTTGATCCAAAAGAAGTTTCGTATGCCCGAAATTCCGAAGTATAATGGAACCACGAATCCAAACAAGCACGTGACCTCCTACACGTGTGCCATCAAGGGAAACGACTTCTAAGATGAGAAATCGAGTCGATTTTGCTGAAAGAGTTCGGAGAAACCCTGTCAAAAGGGGCAATGATATAGTATCGCAACTTACCCCCTAAGTCTATTGATTTATTTTATATGCTTGTAGATGACTTTGTAAAAGCTCATGCAGGGGCCATCAAGGCCGAGACAAGAAAATCAGACATTTTCAAAGTAAAACAAAGAGATAACGAAATGCCCAGGGAATTCATGTCGAGGTTTCAAATGGAACGAATGGACCTGCCTCTGGTCGGGGACGATTGGGCCGTTCAGGCATTCACTCAAGGACTCAACCCCCAAAGCTTTTTGGCTTCACAGCAGCTGAAATAGAATTTGATAGAATACCTGGTGATAACCTGGCCCAACATCCATAACAGGTATCAATCAAAAATTAGAGTCGAGGATGATCAACTTGGGCCCCCCTCTGGGTCCGTTTATCCCATCAGAACTAACGACAGGTATAAGAGAGTCGTTGATCATGAACCAAGACCGAACAGAGATCGGTACCAACCATACAACGGAGATCGAAGGGGCAGCGGATCTGGGGGTAACTATGCGAGAAATTTAAAAAGGAATGACCGAGGCCACAATGGCCGGGAACTCATGAGCAAAAACAGTTTCGATGGGCCACTCGGGGCCAGGGAGGCACCGAGATTATCAGAATACAACTTCAATGTCGATGCTGCCAGCATCGTGTCCTCCATCGGGCACATCAAAGATACCAAGTGGCCTCGTTCATTGTAGTCTGACCATACCCAAAAAGACCCTAACCAGATGTGTAAGTATCATGGCACTCATGGCCACATGACCGAGGACTGCCGACAACTAAGAGAAGAAGTGTTCTGGTTATTCAATAATGGGCATCTTCGGGAATTCCTGAGTGATCGAGCCAAAAATCACTTCAGGAATAGGGAGTCCAACAAACAAACCGAACACGAGGAAACTCAACACGTCATTAACATGATCATTGGTAGAGTTGACGTCCCCCAGGGACCGATGCTGAAGAGCACTAAGGTGTCCATCACAAGTGAAAAACGAACCCTAGATTATATACCGGAGGGAACCATCTCTTTCAACGATGAGGACATTGAAGGCATCATGCAACTGCATAATGATGCACTGGTAATATCTGTACTCATAAATAAATCTCGAGTTAAGTGTGTCTTAATTGATCCAGGTAGCTCGACCAATACCATCAGATCGAGGGTCGTATAACAGTTGGGTCTGCAAGCCCAAATAGTGCCTGCAGTCCGGGTTTTAAACGGATTTAACATGGCGTGCAAAACTACTAAAGGAGAGATAACCGTACCGGTGAACACCGCTAGGACCATTCAGGAAACGAAGTTCTATGTGATTAAAGGGGATATGAGGTATAATTCTCTATTCGGAAGGTCATGGATTCACAACATGAGGGCAATGACACTACACCGGGCACTGAAATTCCCCGCACCGGGAGGGATCAAGACGGTTTACAGAGAGCAACCAGCCACAAAAGAAATGTTCGCGGTCGATGAGGTGATCCTGGCGTCCACATTCTCGATATCAAAGAACATGCGGCCGACTAGGAAGTAAGAAGCAAAATAGCAATCACCGATACCGTCCCCGACTAAACCAAAGAAGTAAGAAGCGAGCGAGGATGATGATTACGGATTTCCTAGTTCGTTCATCACCCCTAACGATTCTGATCCCGCCAAATCGACGGTCGAGGAGCTGGATCAAGTCATATTGATTGAACACTTGCCCAATCGGAAGGTATACCTGGACACGGGGTTAACTCCCGAGCTCAGAAAAGAACTCATTAAATTCCTTATGGCTAACATAGATTGCTTCGCTTGGTCCCATCTTGATATGATAGGGATCCCGCCAGAAATAACCACTCATAAGCTGAGCTTGGATCTGAAGTTCCACCCAGTTAAACAGAAGAGGAGGCCTCAGTCCGAAGTCAAGCACGTGTTCATCAAAGACGAGGTATCTAAACTCACTTAAAATAGGTTTCATTCGGGAAGTTAAATACCCAGACTGGTTGGCTAACGTAGTAGTAGTACCTAAAAAGGGAAATAAATTAAGAATGCGCGTAGATTACAAAGACTTGAATAAGGCATGCCCCAATGATTCTTTTCCTTTTCTTAACATCGATCGCATGATCGATGTGACAACCGGGCACGAGATACTCAGCTTTCTTGATGCCTATTTATGGTACAACCAAACCGGGATGGACCCGAGCGATCAAGAAAAAACTTCTTTTATCACTAAATTCGGCACCTATTGTTATAATATAATGTCGTTCGGACTAAAAACGCCGATGTCACTTACTAACCCTAGTAAACCCGATATTCGAGGAACAAATAGGAAAAATAATAGAAGTTTATATTGATGACATGTTAGTTAAGCCCCTGCGAGTGGAGGACCATTTGAAACATTTGCAGGAAACCTTTGACATACTGAAGAAGTACAATATGAAGCTGAACCCGAAAAACGGCTCATTCGGGATCGGATCCGGGAACTTCCTTGGATTTATGGTGTCCAACCGAGGGATTGAGATCAATCCCGATAAAATCAAAGCTATAGAAGACATCACTATGGTGGACAATGTCAAGGTCGTTCAGAGGCTAATCAGGCGCATAGCAGCCATGGGCCGGTTCATATCGAGGTCTTTTGATAAGAGCCACCGGTTCTTCTCATAATAAAGAAGAAGAATAACTTTTCTTGGACCCCTGAATGCCAACAAGCCTTGGAGGAACTCAAACGGTACCTTTCAAGTCAACCCTTGCTCCATACTTCGAAGGCGGACAAACAGTTGTACCTGTACTTAGCGGTATCTGAGGTAGCGGTAAGTGGAGTCTTAGTCCGGGAAGAGGAAGGTACGCAATTTCCTATCTATTATGTTAGTAAAACTCTAGGCAAGGACAAAACAAGGTATCCCCACCTAGAAAAATTGACACTCGCGTTGCTAAGCGCCTCCAGAAAGTTAAAGCCGTATTTTTAATGTCACCATATATGCATCGTAACTTCCTACCCACTTAGGAACATAATGAAAAAACTACAGCTCTCGGGCCGGTTGGCCAAATGGGCCGTAGAAATTAGCGGGTACAATATCAAATATCGACCCCAAACTGCCATCAAATCATAAATTTTGGTATACTTCGTGGCCGACTTTGCGCCAGCCTTAATATCCGAAGTCGAAAAGGAATTTTTGTTAACCTTGGGGACTTCCTCGAGGATCTAGACTCTCTTTATGGACGGCGCCTCGAACGCAAAGGGGTCCGGACTCAGCATCGTGTTTAAGCCGCCTACGGGTAATGTAGTTAGGAAATATATTAGAACTGCGAAATTAACTAACAATAAGGCCGAATACGAGGCCATGATTGCAGGTCTCGAATTGGCTAAAAGCCTGGGGGCCGAGGTGGTCGAAGCAAAGTGCGACTCCCTCATTGTGGTAAATCAAGTCAATGGGACTTTTGAGATAAAAAAAGAACGAATGCGAAGGTATTTAGACAAATTACAGGTAACGTTGCATCGATTCAAGGGATGGATCCTATAGCACGTAGCCCGAGATAAAAATAGTGAGGCCGATGCTATGGCTGACTTGGGGTCATCGGTTGATGATGATGAATTCAACTCAGGAATGGTCGTACAGCTCATGAAATCGGTAGTGGAAGAAGGCCATGCTGAAATAAACTCAACAAGTTTAACTTGGGATTGGAGAAAGAAGTATATAGACTACTTGAAGACTGGGAAGTTGCCCTCAGATCCTAAAGAATCAAGAGCTCTAAGCACGAAAGGGTCCAGGTTCAGCATTTCCGAAGGTACTCTATTCAGAAGGACGTTCGATGGCTCGCTCGCCATATGCTTGGGGCTGGGAGACACCGAATATATTTTGAGGGAAGTTCACGACAGCACCTACGGAAACCATTCGGGGGCAGAATCTTTGGTTCGTAAGATAATCAGGTCCGGCTATTACTGGATCGACATGGAGAAAGATGCAAAGGACTTTGTACAAAGATGCGACGGCTGTGAGAGGTATGTACCGATGATCCATCAACCAGGAGAACTACTACATCCGGTCTTGTCACCTTGGCTATTCATGAAGTGGGGAATGGACATTGTCCGTCCCCTACAGTGGGAACCCGGTATGGTCAATTCATATTGTTTATGACCGATTATTTTTCTAAGTGGGTCGAAGCTCAAGCATTCGAGAAGGTCCGAGAAAAAGAAGTCGTCGACTTTATTTAGGACCACATAATATGCCGGTTCGGGATACCGGCCGAGATAGTGTGTGATAACGGGAAGCAGTTCATCGGCAGCAAGGTAAACAAATTCGAAGACCAAAAGATCAAAAAGATCTTGTCAACACTCTATCACCCTAGCGGAAACGGGTAGGCGAAATCAACAAACAAGACCATACTTCAAAACATAAAGAAAAGGCTGACTGATGCCAAAGGGAAATGGAAGAAAATTCTGCCCGAAGTCTTGTGGGCATACCGTACAACTTTGAAATCTAGTACCGGTGCCACTCCATTTTCATTGGTCTACGTTGCTGAAGCATTTATACCGGTCAAAGTGGGAGAACTAAGCCTCAGGTTCAGATACGCGTCCAAAGAATCAAATGGCGAGGCCATGAGCACGAGCTTGAAACTATTGGATGAAAGGCGCGAGGCATCCCTAGTTAGGTTGGCCGCACAAAAACATCGGATAGAAAGGTATTACAACCGAAGAGCCAACCTACGACACTTCGATATCGGGGACTTGGTGTTAAAAAAAGTAAAATTGCACACTTAGAACCTGAACGAGGGGAAGCTGGGGCCCTTGAAGATATGGCAAGAACAATGCTTATTGACAGTGGGATAGCCAAAAACTTCTGGGCAGAAGCCATAAATACTGCCTGCTACTTGGTAAACAGGTGCATGATCAGATCATTCTTGAACAAAACTCCCTATGAGCTGCTAAATGAAGGGAAGCCCAAGCTGACTCACTTAAGAACGTTCGGGGTGCAAGTGCTATGTTCTCAACCATGGAAAGGATCAGCTTGGAAAATTTGATGCCAAAAGCGATGAAGGAATTTTTCTGGGGTATTCTTCTCAAAGCAAAGCTTACAATAAAAGGACTCAGTGTGTGGAAGAAAGTGTTCGTGTAATCTTTAATGAGTCCCCTTCATCTGGTGAGAAGAGCACAAGGATGATCAAGACAGTGAGCCACTGCTGGTTTCGGAGAAATCAGTGATATGGCAAATGGAAAGGCAGATATGATGAGTCAAGTAAAGGAGACAAATGAAGGTAATGCAACCTCCTCCACTCCAACTCAAGAGGAACCAGGTACCCAAATCACAACCCCACTTGATTACAGGGAGGAAGAAAGACGACCAAGCATGGTCCTTGAAAATCAGGTTCATTAATCTTAACCTAATCCCCTCAATATATTTTGAACTTGAAAAATGTTTTGATAGATAGATTCCCAAGACAAAATATATATTTGCAGCGAGGAAAAAAAAGAGTTGCATGCACTTGGAATAAAGAATTTGTCTACTTTCAAGACAAGGTTGAGAGGGACAAGTTGAATCCCACTTCCATTTTTGTAGTCGTTTCTTAGTGGAGGATTGAGTTGGATACCCTCTGGTTGTTTCTCAACCTTATTAGCAAAAAAGTACATAATTTGGTACATGTTTCCCCTAATTGTTTCCCATTAATCTCCTAATTATACTTTTTTATGAATTATTATTAACTTTTCATGGAACCTAGCATTCCCTTTAACTTTATTTCATGATTTCCCGTTCTCCTAAATCCTAATCCCTTCCCCACTTGATTAACATTTAACATTTACAATAGTCCCCTTTAGAAACCCTAGCATCTAAAGTTCTAAACCCAGCAGAGCAGCCAACCCTCTGGCCCCTCTCGCCTCTCCCTCTAGCAAGAAATTCTCAAACAACAACCACGCGCAATCGCACACACGCATAGCTAGCAGAGCAAGGAAGAAGGAAAGAGGAAGTCAAAAAATGTATGGCCATGCTTTGCAAGTTAAAGATTCATAATCAATTCTAATCATTCTTTTCTTCACTTCAATTGAAAATCAGGTTGATATTCAGTTAAAGAATATTATAACACAAGCCTGGATAATATTTGAGTTGATAGATATTTGGTTGATATTTTGTTAAAGAATGAAGTTTTTCTATATGAATTGATAAATAGGGATAAATTTTCCATTACTTATTAGCAGAATCTTTTATTGAATTTCCTCAAACTAACTATTGTTCTGTATTAATTTGATCTTGTGTCTTTCTGCAGATAGTTCCTTAATTTGTAGCATGGCTGAAAATATACAAAGTCATAAGGTGATGGGTGAAAGTGGGGCTTCTAATTTAAATGCAATAAGTCAAGCTGAAACAACGGAGTTAAATATAACCAAAAAAAGAAAAAAAAGGTATGTTGTGTGGGATCATTTTACAGAAATTATTACTTCTGAAGGGACTACAAAAGCAAAATATGACTATTGCTTTATTGAGTATTCTTTTAAAATCAAAGACGGTACGTCGACACTTCTTTCTCGTATGTTTAAGTATCCTAAACGCCCTGCTATTGTTGATAAAAAAAACAATCAAATTTACGCTTTAAATCTGTTTCGGGGGATGAAGTAGCTATTGTTACTTGAAAATTTGATCAAGAAGAGTGTAGGAAGGCGTTATGTCGTATGGTAATAGTTGATGAACTTCATTTTAGCTTTGTTGAGAAAGAAGGTTTTAGAGACTTTATGAAAGTGGCGCAACCTTATTTTCGGATCCCTTCCCGTAGTACTGTAACTAGGGATTGTTTTGATCTTTTTAATGAAGAAAAGCAAAAGTTGAAGAGGTCTTTTATAGAAACGAAACAAAGAGTATGTATTACCACTGATACTTGGACTTCTATACAAAGAATCAATTACATGTGTATCACTTCCCATTGGATTGATAGTGAATGGAATATGCATAAGAGAATAATTAAATTTTGTCCTATTGTTAGTCATAAAGGCGAAGATATGGCAAATGGTAGTGGTAGGTGCTTACGTGAGTGGGGGATAAATAAGATCTTCACTGTCACAGTTAATAATGCAAGCTCAAATGATGTGACAGTAAAAGAATTATTTAAGCAATTAACAAAAATGGGAACTAATTTGATGAACGGTAATCACCTTCACGTGAGATGTATGGCTCACATCATGAATCTTGTGGTCTAGGATGGTTTAAAGAATCTTCAGTGTCTATTGAACATGTTAGGCATGCAGTGAGATATGTTAGGCAATCTCTTGCGAGGTTGAAGAGGTTTCAAGAATGCTTTGATGATGAACAACTAAATTGTAAAAAAACTTTATGCTTGGATGTTTCAACTAGGTGGAATTTCACCTACTTGATGTTGCGTAGGGCTGTTGAATTTGAAAGTGTATTTTCACATTATGCTTCTAGTAAAATTGGCCTGAGACATTATCTTGAGCATTCTTATATTGAAGTTGGAATTCCTACAGGTGATCTTTTGAGTAGTGATTGGGAGAATGTAAAAAGAATTACAAAGTTTCTTGAAATCTTTTATCTTCTTACTTGAAATCTTTTATCTTCTTACTTTGAAAATATATGGATCACGTTATGTTACATCGAATATTCATTTTCTTAAAATTTGTGCAGTTGTTGTTTATTTGAAGCAATTGATAGCAAATGAAGATACATTTTTAAGTGAAATGGCAAAGAAGATGAAAGAAAAGTTTGATAAGTATTGGGGTGATCCAGGAAAAATGAACAAGATAATTTTCATCTCATGTATTTTGGATCCACGTTACAAGCTCGAATCAGTTGGCTATGAACTTGTAAAGATGTTTGGTCAAAATCCGGGGGCAACTATACAAGCAGAAGTGAAGAAGTACAGACTTCATTATTTAGTGAGTATGTAAAGTCCGTCTCAAAAGGTATCGTACTTGCTTCATCTTCAGATTGTTCTTCATTGGACACTTATACTTCCGGGCTTTCTGGCAGTCAAGTAAGCACCCAAAATACAGGACTTTTAGAATCACTCATGCAAGATATAAAAAAATATAAAAATGAGAGTGGAGGTGTGGATACTAGAACAGAGTTAGATAAATATTTTGGTGAAGAAACTGAGGATGACACTAAAGAATTTGATGTTCTTCTCTGGTGGAAATTGAACTCAGCTAGATTTCCTATTCTTGCGGAGATGGCTCGTGATGTATTAGTTGTTCCGGTTTCAAGTGTGGCATCTGAATGTGCGTTTAGTATGGGAGGATGTCTTCTTGATTCATTTAGGAGTTCATTAACTCCTAAATTGGTGCAAGCTTTAGTGTGTCTTCAAGATTGGCTTCGAAATGAAAAATTAAAACAACCTATTAGTGTTGAGGAAGATCTTGATAAAATCGAGAAGCTTGAACAAGGTAATAATATTGTTACTATATTTGTTGTATATAAATATTGTGGATATGCTTATATTTATCGCACAACTCATTATTTTAATTTTTTTTCTTCAGATTTAGCTAGCGATGAAAAAGACCCTTTCATAATTGACATGTAGTGTTAATATATCTGGTAAGAATTCGAATTATGGATGTGCATCATTCATATTCCTTCCCTATGGTTTATAGCTATGTGAAACATATGTAACGACTAATATCATGATAAGTATAGGTTTATAGCTTTGTGAAGCATATGTAATAGCTTCGTCTATCATGATAAGTGCAGGTTTATAGTATCACCAAACACTCATGTTATCTGATTCTAAAGTATTCTAAACTATCCTATCTATGAGTTTGGTGAGAAGATATTCTAAAGTTCATACAATATACTATAGATATCTGATTTGCTTGTTATTTACAATTATTTTCTTGGTCAATTTTTTATGGTACTGGGGTAGAACCCATTATGACGTAAATACTTACAATTGAACTAGCTATGTTTGGTTTAAGTCATTGAAGTATTATATTGGTAGTTGATGCCTGTGTAAAACAGTTCAATTTTGGTCCTTGGATATGTTTGTGACTTTGTGCTGGTGGTGTGACAATGTGGTCAGTTGTCTTTTATTTTCTTTAAGTATTTCAAGCAATACTTATTTTTAGGGTCTAAAACATCAACTTTATTTGTTAATTGTAGGCCTAGATTATGCAGATTCAAAGAAGAAGAGCAATTTTGTTGGTAAAATTCTTATGGATGCTATGCTAACAGCACTATGCATTCTTATGCTTAAGCAGTCCCTATCTTCTAATGCCCCAAGCAGTCTACATTATTATGTATGAGACAATAACCATCCTATTGAATGTAGTTGATATATATGTATGAGAAATGTTGAATGTATGAGAAATGTTGACTGTGCTGAAGTATGTTAAGTTTTAGTCAACTGAAACTAAACCGATAACCGCCCGATAATAGCTAAACCGATACCAATCCGTCTGATATCTTATCGGGTGGCTAGCGGATTAATACATTTAAAAGACGATAACGGATAAGCCAAACCATTAAAAGTAAATAACCACCCGATCCGCCCGATAAGCAGCCCTGGATCAAAAGCAAGAAATTCACTTGCCTTTTCAGCCTTCCTCTCCCAAATAGAACCCAAAATATTAAGGAAGCCTTGAAGGATGCAGACTGGATCACAGCTATGCAAGAAGAGCTGCATCAATTTGAAAGGAACAAAGTATGGCATCTGGTACCTAGACCCTCAGATAGAACTATCATAGGGACCAAATGGGTGTTCAAAAACAAGCTTGATAAGCATAGAAACACTACAAGGAACAAGGCAAGGCTAGTTGTTTAAGGCTACAATCAGGAGGAATGGATTGATTATGATGAGACCTTCACTCCAGTTGCTCATATGGAAGCCATCAGAATTCTCATTGCCTTTGCATCACATATGGAATTCACCTTGTTCCAAATGGATGTCAAAAGTGCATTTCTGAATAGTTTTCTCAAGGAAGAAGTCTATGTTAAGCAAACTCCAGGTTTTGAATGTCATGAACATCCTGAATATGTGTTCAAATTGGACAAGTCATTGTATGGTTTGAAGCAGGCTCCTCGAGCTTGGTATGAAAGGTTGTCAAAGTTTCTCTTAGAAAATGGCTTTACAAGAGGAAAAATTGACAACACTCTGTTTCTGAAGAAACGAGGAAGGAACCTGCTCATTGTTCAGGTATACGTTGATGATATTATCTTTGTGGCAACAGTTGACTCACTTTGTGAGAAATTTGCAAAACTCATAGGAAGTGAGTTTGAGATGAGCCTGATGGAGGAGCTAAATTTTTTCTTGGGTCTTCAATGAAGCAGTCCACGAAGGGAACCTGTATCAGTCAGCAGAAATATATCAAGGAGCTTTTGAAGAGGTTTGATATGGAAGAATCAAAAGTGATCGACACTCCCATTGCCACTGCCACTAGATTGGACTTTGATGAACCTAGCTCTTTCGTAAATCAAACAATGTATCGAGGCATTATTGGATCTCTCCTCTATATCACTGCCAGTAGACCAGATATTGTATTCAGTGTGGGGCTATGTTCAAGGTTCCAGTCAAACCCCAAGGAATCTCACCTAAAGGCTGCCAAAAGGATTCTGAGATATCTTAAGGGAACACAGGACCTGGTTCTATATTACCCTTCAGGTGACAATTTTAATCTTGTTGGGTATGCTGATGCATATTATGCATGTTACTTGGTGGACAGGAAAAGCACATCCGGAATAGCTCACTTCCTAGGATCCTGTCTGATTTCATGGGGCACAAGGAAGCAAAACTTTGTAGCTCTCTCAACAGATGAAGCAGAATATGTTGTTGCAGCTTCTTACTATGCCTAACTCTTGTGGATTAAACAATATTTGGAGGATTTTGGAGTATACACTAACTGTGTACCTCTTCTATGTGACAACACCAGTGCACTCAACATGGCAAAGAATCCGGTCCAGCACAAGAGAACCAAGCACATTGATGTGAGACATCATTTTCTCGGAGACAATGTGGAGAAGGGGCTTATTTGCATGAAGTTCTGAAGTACATAAGATCAAATTGCAGACATCTTCACCAAAGCTCTGAGCAGGGAACATTTTGAGAAAATAGGATGGCACTGGGGTTAATCAAGCCTAATTGAGAACCTGATTTCCTTCCATATGGCTATGAAAGTTACATTCAGGTAAATCTAGCTAAAGTGTTTTCCGGCCAAGCCTAACTCACCTCTATACCGTTGCAGGTAGACACGCATGATGATTATAGAAGTTGAAGAAACAATGCACGAGCGGTAAAAGAGAGTTGAAAAATCTTTTCTGAAAGACCGGTCAAGAACCTGGTTCTTGTACCACAGGTTAGTAGTCGTGTGTTTTTTTCATGCATATCTCGAAAGAAACAAAATTAACTGCCGTGTCATCCACCTTTTTAGACCCTGTATATCACGTATTTTCTTTCAAATATTTTCACTTTCCTCTGCAACGTTGCATCTTCCCACAAACCTACAGCCGTTTCAGAACCTGTTTCTCTTCCCTCATAATTACCCTTCCCCTCCTTAAAACCCCTACATCTCCTAACCTTAAGCGATCATCCTTCTCTCTTTCCACTCTTCCAGAACCTTCTACCCAACTATCTACCATGGCTGAAGAGCAAGCAAACCTACCCACCTCTGAAGAGAAAACCCTTGACTCATCCGCCTTGTTAGAAACTCCACCAAACGTCCCCTCTTCCACCATTGCTGACCCAGAAACACCCAAACCTGATTCCCTTTCACCCCTATCTCTCTCATCACTCCCTATGTCGATACTCCTTCCTTAAGTGTGGAGGACTTAGAAGCACCAAAATTAGATAGTGTTTATTCTTTGTTGCATGATACTCTCAAAGAACAGAACAATGATGAAGAAAAGGTTGAAACTCAACAAGGAAAAGTGGTGTCCGAGGAAGATACTTATCAGTGTGCTAGTCCTCTGGTTACTGTTGCTGCTATGGAACCTCAGGAAAAGGAGGCCATTAAAAACATGTTGGCCATTGCTGCCGAGAAACTGGTGAATGAGGTAACTTCTTTCATGCCTGAGTCTTAGGGGGAAGGGACTCCGCTCTTAGGAGAAGAAGAAACAATGGTGCTCTTCAGATCTTCTGCATCTGAAGAAGCTACTGGGATCCCTGCTGATGAACATGATCCCCTCCTGAGGAAACAGGTCAGGAATCATCTTCCCAGGTCAGCTTCGATCCTTCTCTATCTCCTCACTTTGATGCTGAATCGTTGGAGTACATCCCTCCCGTTGTGAGATCTAGTGATGAGGATGAACATGGTGATATGGTTCTCAGTGCACGCTTTAAGATTAGAAAGCCCCTGGTCACTCCTGAGCCCCCTCCTAAGCGACCTACCACAAGGTTGCAACTGAAGGAGGCTTTTGAGTCTACCTTAAAGAAAAGCAAAAGGAGTAGCAAGAAAAAGAAGAAGATGCTGGTGAAGGACGGGGAAATTGTATGTGACAAAAGTATACCTGTGGTGGAAGTGGATGAGGATGATCAAGAGGAACCAAGTTCCCTGGTTAAGATATCTCAGAAAAAGAAACAATTTGTTTAGAGTGCTTCAAAGGAAGCTGTTGAAACATCAAGTAAAAAGTCTGTGAAAGGTAGTATCAAGTCTAAGCAAGTTGTGGAGGATATTCTAGTGAAATCAAGTAGCAAAGGTAAGTCCATTGAGAAGTCTGGTAAAAGTAAGTTGGAAACTGTTGGGGCACCCAGTTCTGTCAAAAGGATGAAAAGTGTAAGTGTGCTTGGGCAAGAAAGGCTGCGGTACCAGAAGGTACTGTAGGGTCGCATGTTTGACCCAGAGATTTCTGAAATGGTAGGTATGAGACAAATTCTTGAGATGGTGGAATTTCAGCAGTGGGGCCATCTATTCAAAGAGGATGTGCCCAAGGTGTATGAGGATGAGATCTAAAGTTTCTATGTTGAACTCTTCACTGTTGAAGATGACCACATCCGTGTCCTAATGAATGATGTGGATATTGTTATAGATGCTACTGTGTTGGGAAACATTCTCATGGTTCCATCTGAAGGGTTGTCATCTATAAGAGGCGCTTGTGGCTCTAATTTTAGGCGTGCCATTGTGAAAGAGAAAGCTGTCCAGCATGGGGAACGGGTACACAAAAAGGCTCTGCTTCCTGTGTACCAACTATTATTTGAGTTGGTTAATAAGGTTCTGCTCTCTCATGCTGAGAGAAGGTCCATCACATCCCGGTCTGATCTATACTTAATGGAAGCATTGGATGAGTTCCGCTCTATCAATTTGCTTGCCATTATGATTGAACATATGCAGAAAGTGGCATCTTTCAAGGATGGGAACCATGGACTCCCTTATGGATTTCTTCTCACGCGTGTCTTCAAGTTCTTTAATGTGCCCTTAGGACAGCCCAAGATGGGAACCGGGAAACAGACATTCTCGAAAATTACACTGGAGGAATGTGAATGCGTTAAAAAGGTTGGAGGAATGGGCAGCACTTCGACGATCTCCCAACTGATCAATGCCCAGAATAGTGCTACAGAAGAGATCAGGAAGCTGAAGTCAAGGAATGCCATTCTCGAGACTCATCTAAGTCAGGCCATAGGGGCACCAGGACCTTCCAGTTCATCAAGTGAAGAAGTTGCTCGTCTATCAAAAGAAAATGCTGAGCTCAGGCAATAGGTGGAGAACCTGCGAGAGAAACTGCTCGCAGAGCAGATGTACGCAAATGCTCGGATTGACCTTGTTCTCATCACTCTTGTGGACTCCTCCAAGCCTTCTTCCTCTAGTACTCCCTAGGAATATCTTCCAGTGACCAGTGACTAGTGTCAAGTTTCTCTCTTTTGTTTTGATGACTTGTGGTAGTTTTTTTTTTTTTTTTTTGTGATGTGGATGGATTTCACCTGAACTGCTCCCTCTTTCAACAGTCCAAACTTGCCTCTGCTTTCTTGGCAGAGGCTTATGTATTATAAATCAATGAAGACTTTTTTTTGCTGTTAAATCCTTGTGTTTTTCTGCTTCTCTTTTCTATCATGTTGTGTGCACAAATGTGGCATGAGTTAGCTGGGCTAGACTTCTTTATGCTGATCACTTGCTTTTGTATTTTTAATTATGCCAAAAGGGGGAAGACAAATTGAAGCAGGGGCATCTGATTAAGGGGGAAGGTATAGAGTCAGGGGGAACTTGTGAAGTTCCTAGTACTTTATCTGGTTTATTGTGTTCTACAAATGGTTTTCAATTTTTAAGTTTGTCATCATCAAAAAGGGGGAAATTTATGGGTTTAAAGTATCTTAGATTTATGTTTTGATGATCTAACAAACTTATTGTTAAGAACCAGATAAAGGACCTGATGTACACTTGGTATATATCTCTATCAACGGACTCAAGCTAATATGTGTTGTATGACTTCAGACAGAAAAGAATTAACTCAGGGACCTGATCCCTTTGAGTTTCCCTGAAAGCAGTACGAAGTCAACTCTAAAGTTGGAAAGTGACTGACTGCACTGTACATGCTACAGTGCATAAACAGTGCAGCAGTCACTTCCCATTGGGAAAGGCTTTTTACCAACCAAGTGTTTACATCATCCAAGTGATGTCATCCAAAGGATATTAACAAGAAGCATTACAACAAAGCATCACTTGAACACTTGTGAAATAATTCAAGCACTCAAGATCTGATAATCAAGCATTGAAGTCACAAGTGCATCAAGAACAAAGTACAATACTACTACGGACCAATTCCTACAATAAGTCTTTTGTATGTCCTTAGTTGAGTTGTATCTTTGTATTAGTTTTTCATTGTAATTCCTACTTTGCTTATTTAGAAGCTTTAACTAGGAACCTCCAAAAACCATAAACCCTTAGAGTTTATGTCGTGACTAGAGTTAGTCATGAGTTGAAGTCTTTGTAATAGGTGTATTGCAAAGTGACTTGTAATAGGTGTATTACAAGTTAGTGAGGGATTAAGAGTTTAATTCCTAGGTAACAATAGGTTGTAATCTAAATATTGCTCAAGTAGTGAAGTTAAAATCCTACAAATTTAGGTCGTGATTTTTTATCCCCTTGAGCAGAGATCTTTCCACGTAAAATCTCCTGTGTCATTTACTTACTGGTTCATTAGCTATTTCTGTGGTAACTGGTATAGGACCGGGTCTCTATACAGTTTGGCGGACTCATACATTCTATCATTAACAAATCAACTCAACCCCCAAGCCCAATTTATTAAATCATCAAATAAAATGGAACTATACTCAAAGACTTCAACAGTAATCAAAACAACATGAAAACTCAAAAGTTAAAATCATCCCAATGGCTTAAAAATTACCCAATAACAGTGATGGCTCGAAAGGTGAGCTTTCATGAAGATTAAGCAGTAAAATAAAAAAATTAAAGCCAAAAAAACATACTCACAAGTATTAAACTTCAATTAAAGCAAAGCACATAACTGCATGTAAACAAAGATATTTGCTACTTATAGATTGACAAATGAGAATGACTAAGCATTTAATCAAAGAGAAACAGTAAACATGATTGAAGCATGCAAATAAGAGATTAAACTGAAATTAATAACATGTTCATCAGTAACATAACACTTTATGCTCAAAGATATTCAACAAAGACACCCAAAATAATGTATTAATTGGAAGAGTAAAAGAGTGCAAAAGATGGACCTTTTATTGCTGAAATTTTTTAGTGTTTACAATAAAGAGGAGCTCCAAAAATGCAAACCCAAAACGATCTATAGACGAGAACTTTGACGAACCCGAAAACCTCGAGTTGAACCTCATTCTAGTGGTAGTTTCCAATAGCGTTTTGGTTGTGGATTCGAGGGTCGTTAGCCGAGTTTTCGTTGTTGTTTAAGGGTAGTGTAAGGCTAGTTT
Organism: Nicotiana tomentosiformis; assembly: GCF_000390325.3. Lineage (NCBI taxonomy): Eukaryota > Viridiplantae > Streptophyta > Magnoliopsida > Solanales > Solanaceae > Nicotiana > Nicotiana tomentosiformis. The sequence goes on along the minus strand of NC_090816.1, from coordinate 30,123,507 downwards.
TTGATAGTGTTTCATCGGTTTTGGGTGCTAGTTTTTGGGACAGATTTGAGGTCATTTTTGCAGCTGTTCGCAACTGTTTTTGCTGCACTTTTGGGGTGGGATTTGAGCGGGTTTTAGGGAGAAATTTCAGTTGTGTTTAAGTGACGTTTTGGGACTGTTCTGCAGCTTATTTCAGTCGTGTTTTGGGGATGTATTTGGGGTGGTTTTAGGTGACATTTTTTTGGAGTTTTGCTGGTGTTTCAGCAGTGCGTTGGGGTCATTTTAAGTAGAGGAAAGCATCTGGTTTTTGGAGCTTGAAGGTGGCTTATTTTCCTGCGTTTTGGGAAGGTTTTCGGGGTGATTTTGAGGTTGTCTTGGAGATCATTTTTTGGAGGAGGAAGAAGGTATTTTCTGGCTATCTATGAACGAAGAAAGGGCTGCCCTTTAAGGGTGTTTAAATAATAAGAAAAAAGAGAGGAAGAGTGAGAGTTGTTAAAGAGGAAGAGTAGAGTGTGAGTTGTTAAAGAGGAAGAGTGAGACTGTAAGTTGTGAGGGAATAATTGTGTTGGTGGTAAGATGTGTGCTAAGTGATGTGAGGGAGTTGGGGGAAAGGGGTAAAATGAGTGGTGGAAGTGGGAAGTGAGGTATTGGTGAGATGAGTGTGATATAATTTTCTTAAGTAATAACTATAAAAGATGAAATAAGAGCTAAAACATGTAGATTAAACTTAAAATATGTTTACATATTAAAAAGTGGTGAAACATTCAAGCATGGTAAAGAATTAGGTACTCACAACATGCCCCTCTTTGCTTTGAAACATGAAGAGTTTTCAGGTAAAGAAAAGATAAGTGATATGACTAATATTTGGCCATACCATTATTCAAAAAGGAAGAGATAAGATAAAAGAGTGCAACAGAGTCCTGGTTTTGGACAACCTACATATCCCAGGTTATAAAGGAATCAGGCTGCGTGTAGTTCAAAGAAAAGGATGGAATGCTGAGTTGGAGAATCGAGTGAGGTTCCGGTTTGTAGTCATGTTATTACATCAAAATCAAAAGAAACTATACAATTCTATCAGCTATGAGTTACAAGA